>NW_026137937.1:1728118-2354452 GCF_019393585.1 Leptopilina boulardi | reverse complement strand
GGATTTATGGGTCGGATGACTTTTTGGTGGTAATAGGTGTCTTCCTCTACTCTTATTTGGCTGTCAATTTTTTTGTACACTTTTCGGTGTATTTTGTGCAAGAAAATGCAATAAAATCGTCTGCCTAAGAAAAATTGAATTTTTTTGGGGTTTTTTTTATGATTTCGGATTTATGGGTCGGATGACTTTTTGGTGGTAATAGGTGTCTTCCTCTACTGGTATTTGGCTGTCAATTTTTTTCTACACTTTTAGGTGTATTTTGTGCAAGAAATTGCAATAAATTAGTCTGCCTAAGAAAAATTGAATTTTTTTGGGGACTTTTTTATGATTTTCGATTTATGGGTCGGAGGACTTTTTGGTGGTAATAGGTGTCTTCCTCTACTCACATTTGGCTGTCAATTTTTTTCTACACTTTTAGGTGTATTTTGTGCAAGAAATTGCAATAAAATAGTCTGCCTAAGAAAAAGTGAATTTTTTTGAAAATTTTTTTTGACGAAATGTGCTTAAATGTTGGTTATAGGTGTCTTCTTCTACTCGGATCTGGCATATTATTATTATATTTTTTTTGTCATCAGATTTACGTACGTGTATCATACAACATGTTTTGCAATACCCACCTCTAAAGTTAAGTACCTATTATAAAGAATTCGAACTCTCTATTAGAATAATTTCGATTGTATCACTGAAAAAAAAGTCTGGTTAAAATAACCAGAATTCTGGTTAATCTAACCAGAATAAAAAGTTATATATACCCTTACTACTTTTTCTGGTTAAAAGTACTAGAAAATTTGGTTAAAAAATTCTGGTTAATTTTACCAGAATTTCAAGTTAATCTTACTAGAATTTCAAGTTAATCTTACTAGAATTTTTCTAGTTAAAAATTTTTGGTAAAAAAATTTCTGGTTTATCTTACCAGAAATTCTAGTTAATCAGAGAATTAATTAAATTTATTATTATTATATTATATTATAAAATATTATAAAATATGAATTAAAAAAATTTGTATTATGTACATATAAATGCAATCAAACAATAACACCTTTACACTGCAATTCTCTTAATAATGTTTATTTAAATATGATTATTCAGAATTAAAATTCTGATAAAACGTGTCGAGCACGTTTTCAACATAACCTTCAAACTATTTTCTACGCGAGTTTGCCGTTCGTCAACAATTTTTTCACTTATATTATAAAATTAATTATATAACCAACCTTTAAACAGATCTTTTAATTCTCCCAAACCCCAATTTTCCAGAGCTTGGTTAACTTTTTCATCCATTCTTGCGATCCGCACGATAAACTATTCGAAAAAGAACAACAGACGCTATGCAGTGTCCGCGAACGCGCGTTTTTAACCAGAATTATTTTAACCAGAATAATTTAACCATACTTATTTAACTAGAACTGTTTAGTCTTTTTAACTATATTTTCTTGTTAAAATAACTAGAAATTTTTTAACCAAACGCATCTAGTAACTTTAACCAGAACTTTTTTTTCAGTGATAGAATTAAAAAAATCAATCGAAGATCAGGAAAAATATCATTAAGCAGGAGTGTATAAATTTAAATGTAAAGTTCGTTTTTTAATTTTGTGGTTTTGTATGGTCTAAAACAATCCTTTTATTATGTGAGAGAAATTTCGGTGCGCAAAGTAAATTGCAGTGCGTAAAGTGAATCACTTTACACACCGTTTGAAAAAGATCTTCTTTACACACACTTTTCGGTATGTAAAATTTAACTTTAGAGGTTAGTGTTGCAAAAAAATTATTTTTTAAAAAAAATATTAATTTTTAAACAATTTGTTTAAAAAATAAAATTTGTTTATAACTTTTAAACATGTTCTCCCTCATTTAGAAGCGCGAAAAAAATCATGAATATTGTTTAGGTCATATTAAATTGATGGTTAAATTTTTGAGATGGCATTGTTTTTTGTTTTTGAGATATTAATTAATTAACTAACGAAAGTTAATAAAAAATGAAATATTTTACGAACAAATAAAATTAGAGTACTTTTAAAAACACCATTAGAATGCTTATCAAAATCCGCATCTAACTTGTAAGAAACTTGCCGTTTAACATGTGCAAGATTGCAGTGCAGACATTTAGCAAGTTTGGTGCAAGCAACATAATGTCCTCTTGTGGCATGCTTGCAGGGCAACGTTGGCGCAAACTTACTGCAAGTTTGCAAAACTTAATACGATGCGCAGTTGTAAACGGAAGCTCCTACGGCTGCGCAATAAATTTTTTAACCTCCAAAGCAGGGTGCCTTTTATGTTGATTTAGTAACAAATTGTTTCTAAAAAAATTTTTTTTAGTATTATACAAGCTTGTTGCAAGCTTGCTTAACTACCTTGCCACAAGAGGATATTTTGTTGCTTGCACCAAACTTGCTACATGTTTGCACTGCAATCTTGCACGACAAACTTCCTGCAAGTTTTCATGCTGATTGGGTATTTTCAAAACATCAGAGCATCATTGATCATCGGTTCGTATATATAGTTCATATTTTTATTATTAGCCTTGTTTTCTTAATAAAATGTGTTTATACTTTTTGAACAAATTTCGTTCCCATCCAAAAGTGAAATACCTACTAGTTTAAGAAAGTTTTGCTAACTTATTTTTTCCGTGCAGGGCACATCAATTTTCATTCAATCAACATGAACAACACAAATCGCTAATCATCATTATTACCTATTGAAGTTTTTTCATTTTTGTTTTGAAAAATATATTTGTATTGGTTATAAAATTTTTAATCTTTAAATAAATGCTGAATTTTTCTTATCGTTTATTTTATAATTGTTTCTTAATTACGTTGTTGATTGTATTAAATTAAAAATGGAGAATGAGGCTTTCAGGACCTAAAGAAGAACATATAGAATATTAAGAACAATAATAAATTATTAAAAGGAACATGAAATCGTAATTTAACGACCTCAAAAACCCACGGTAAACAAGTTCAAAGTAAATACAATAAACTTAAAAAAAGTATCCGCCATAATACATCCAACATTTAAAATTTTTCAAAATTAACTTCAAATTCGTAAACAGCGACCCTAAAAACCATTATTACAAAAATTTGTTTCTCGCATTAATCTTTTAAAAAAAGTATTAAAAAGGTTCAATTATACATCTCTATACTGTATCCCATGTAAATTCACTAAAAAGTGTTATCGAAATTACGCTATATTGCTTTTGGCCACGACCCCAGGTCAGTAATTACTTGTCAGTAATTAAAATTATGAGCGTACTATTAAATTAAAAGCAGTATTAATTATTTGTCAAACATAATTTTACCTTAACAAAAGTGTTTATAGACATCGTGATAATTGATGCACCATTTAACTCAATAGGCCTACTTGATCGTATCATTATCATGATTAAATTTTTTTTTGTTTTTTCCGACAGCGTAGTCCAATTCATACGATAAACTGTATCAGAGACTGCCAAACTCTTGAAAACAAGTATAGCATTTAAGTGATTTTTAAGGAAAAGTTCTTTTTTTAATAAAACTGTCAAATTACTAATTACGGTTGTGTATATGTGAATAAAAGAATTAACATATCAAATTACCTTTTGAATCATTAACTCTCCAAATAAACAATACAGAAAAATTTGCATTAAGAGAAGGATCAATATTATAAACATTGACCAGAATTTAAGGCTCATTATAATTATTTTTGATAATTGATAAACAACCGTACATAAACTTATAGTAGAGCAAAAAAATTGCATAAAGACCATTAAACTAAATAGATCATTCAATTTTTCCTTCAGACTATATACGATTTCCATTCAGATATTTAGAAACATAATTTTTGGAAATATAAAATCTATTAATATTTAATAGAATAAACACTGTTTCCAAGGATTAGTTGTTGACAATATTTTAATCAAAGAAATTCGAGAAGAAATTTGTTTTTTTTTTTTTGGAATATTATATTTTACTTTAGTGAAACTAAAATTTTTCTGAATAATAAATTAATTGACAACATTCTGGGTGTAATGATACAGTGAAATAGTACATTGTGCAACAGGAGCGGAAAGAAGCCGTTTTTTGACGAGTTTGTAAGTTGATAGCAATCAATCTCGTCGGAAAATGCTAATTTCCGCTCTAGTTGAACACAGTGCTTTGTGCAACATCTGTAAGAAAAAGCTATTTTATATGCTGTTTTAAAGAATAAATTTAAGGTTATGTTATCTAATATGCCTAAAAGTGTGCAGAAAAGTGTACTTTGCTGCACACTTTATCAGAATGGAGAAATCAACAACTGATTTGTACTGCATTTACGTTAAAGTAAAGTAGCTCTTTTCTTGCAGGTGTTGCACAAATGAATTTTTTATTTATTTCATCCTATCCCAAGCAAAAATTTACAACCGGCGCAGTGTTGCGCCAGTACTGGCAATTACTGGCAAAGTACTGACCGCCAATATTGAACCAATACTGGCATATGTTTGGGGTGATAACGTTTATTTGTACTGGTCATTAGTAATGGCTTAGTACTGGCGTTCAGTACTGGTTCAATACTGGAATTTATCAGTAATTCTGTATTTTGACAGTACGGGCAAAATTATAGTAACCAGTAATAAGCCAGCACTGGTAGGTATTTAAAATTCAGGGTTCTTTTTGCTTTTCACATTAATTGAGCAGCTGGATCGAAGAACCGATTCTTCGCTCGAACATCACGCGCTCATAGCATTAACTATTAATAATAATATATTATTATAATAACTTTTAAATTGTTATTTTTTTATATTAACATTTTACTCTTTATTTTATTATTCAAATAATTTCTTCAAATATTATAAAATATATATATTTATTTGTATTTGTTTAAATTACCGAAACTGAATGAAATTATTGGTTAAAATAGAGTTTATTTGATTCAAATATATTTTTTCAGTGTAAGAAAAATAATTTGAGAACTTCATTAATTATGTATTTTTTTATTAAAAATAAAATTTTAAAATTAAAAAAAATATATTAAATTTAAATTTCATAATTCCGTTAACAAACGGATTGCAGTAATCGAAAAGAAGTATTAAAATATTTTTAAAAAATATGTATGTAAATTTAATTTCTAATCAACAAAAGTACACAATTTTCACGTCTATGAAGTTGACGTCGATGCTCAACGTCGAAAATTATTTTTAACGGGACCAAAAATAACAAATCATTTTTAAAAAAGTTTTGGGTTCACATAACACCGTCCGACAAAATTCAACTTTTTTTTCACACACGAAAAAATTAATGATTTTCAGAAACTAGGACCAAAAAAAAAGATACCCGTGTCTGGCCGTTTTGCTAGATCAGGTAATTTTTTGCTTTTAGGGGTAAAAACAACCCATAAATGAAAAGTGATAGGAAATCTTGTACAAAAAAATAATTTTTTATGAAACCTGGTATCTCGCGGTTTTCCGGGTCGCTGATTACGAATCTGATGTCAGATTTTCAAAATTCAAAATGGCGGATCCAATATGGCGGTCAAAATTTTTAAAAATTCACCAATTCATTTGAAAGTTGTTACTTAGGGGTTTTTGGGGTCGCTGATTACGAATATGATGTCAGATTTTCAAAATTCAAAATGGCGGATTCAATATAGCGGTCAAAATTTATAAAAGTTCATCGAATTCAATTGAAACTTGTTACTTGAAGGTTTTTGGGGTCGCTGATAACGAATATGATGTCAGATTTTGATAATTCAAAATGGCGGATCCAATATGGCAATCGAAATTTATAAATATTAATTTTGTTTTTTATAAAACTTGGTGTCTATGGGTTTTTGGGGTTGCTGAGTACGAATCTGAAGTCAGATTTTTAAAATTCAAAATTGCAGATTCAATATGGCGTTTGAAATTTATAAAAGATCGTCGAATTTACTTGAAACTTATTACTTAAAGGTTTTTGGGGTTGCTGATTACGAATTTGATGTTGGCTTTTCAAAATTCAAAAAGGCGGATCCAATATGGTGGTCGAAATTTATAAATGTTATTATGTTATTATTATTATTATTATTATTATTATGTTATTATTAGCGACCCCAAAAACCCCTAGACACCAAGTTTTATAAAAAATAATTAATATTTATAAATTTCTACCGCCATATTGGATCCGCCATTTTGAATTATTAAAATCTGACATCATATTCGTTATCAGCGACCCCAAAACCCTTCAAGTAACAAGTTTCAAGTGAATTCGATGAACTTTTATAAATTTCGACCGCTATATTGAATCCGCCATTTTGAATTTTGAAAATCTGACATCATATTCGTAATCAGCGACCCCAAAAACTCCTAAGTAACAACTTTCAAATGAATTGGTGAATTTTTATAAATTTTGACCGCCATATTGGATCCGCCATTTTGAATTTTGAAAATCTGACATCAGATTCGTAATCAGCGACCCGGAAAACCCCGAGATACCAGGTTTCATAAAAAATTATTTTTTTGTACAAGATTTCCTATCACCTTTCATTTAAGGGTTGTTTTTACCCCTAAAAGCAAAAAAATGACCTGATCTAGCAAAACGGACAGACACGGGTATCTTTTTTTTGATCCTAGTTTCTGAAAATCATTGATTTTTTCGTGTGTGAAAAATCGTGTCGGACGGTGTAATACTTTAAAAAGTATTTCTTAAGGCATTACATATTTGGACCGAAAATCTTTAAAAAAAAATAATTTGACATTTTTGGTACTGTGAAAAATAATTTTCGGCGCTGAGCGTCAACGCCAACTTTATGGAGGTCAATTTTCATAATTTTTCTGGATACTGGCATTCGGTATTGAATTAATACTCACCGAGTACTGGTTTGCCATTACTGTCTCAATAATATTGGCACAGTATTGGAAAATACTGGCATCCCGGTATTGGCTTGTAGTATTGGCACAGTACAAAATTTAATCCATATCAGTACTGAACCAATACTGGTAAGCCAACTGTCGGCCAGCCAGTATTGGCGCATGATTGCGCCTGTTGTCAATATCGGCGTTTAACAGAAATGTTTGCTTGGGATATTGCGGTTTAATACCTGTAAATATAAACATGATGCAAAACACAGTTTTCCATAAGTTTAGATTCCTGTCGATAAGTTTCAATTTTGTCAGTGTCATTCAATTTTAATAAACGAGGAATATTAACTAGACGATATCTGCATATCTCCAATTGTGCGCATATTTGTTGCATCATAATTGGAGCAACAATTTCAACTGCAGAATATATTGCAACCGATACACTAAGAAATATTGTTTGAAAAAATTCAGTAATCCAATACCGAAATCTTGAATTAACTTCGTACGGTATCCAAGTTCTAAAGATTACAACTCCCTTTGACAATGGTATTAGGGTAAATAAAGCTAAATTAACACAGCAAGAAGTCACAAAAATTCGTGAATTTAATCTAAAGGGGATAAAAAATTTAATTATATTTTATTAGATGGATTTGGTGTAAAAAAGTTAAAACGTATTTTTTAAGTTCCACAAACCTTTCATTTTCATAAAATTTAATTTGCATTGACAATTCATGATTATTTTGTGGATTGCATTTTGTGTCTAGAAACATATTTTTAAAAGCGACAAAATCATTACGATAAATTTTAATATAAGTCATTTTAAAACACAAAGTAGTTAAACCAGTAAAATAAATAATATTATCTATTAGTAAATCCGTATTATTAAAATTTAGACACATATTTACAAAAAATGTACTTGTGTGAAAGTACATTATAATTATTATAAAAATGCTATAAACATTATAAATGATAATGGACAATTTTGATGTAAAAGATATCGGTCGCCAAATTCCTATATACTCCATTATTGTAAAAGCAAGTTCTCCAATAGGAAACATGGTTATTATAGCTTTTTACTAGATATTTAATATATTATACTTAATGTTATAATTTTTCAACTTTATCACACATGTTTTAAAAACAATTGTAATTTTATAAATCTTGTGGTTTCTTCAATTGATTCTTTCGCCGTCAAACAGATCTATATAACTTATTTAGTCTGTAGTGTAAAGAATTGTGAACGTGAATTTTGTCTATAGACGAAATAAGCGAAGCATATAGAGAATACTTAAAAATATGAATGCAATTTGTGTATATAATTACCATATAATTATACGATACTTGGACCGCGTGTTGATATTGATTAAAGATGTTTAAACATTAATTTCAAGTGTTCTTAGACTATAATAACAGTTGCTTTTTAAAACTGTCCCTACAAAAATGAATAATTAATTATTCGTATTCCCACAAAAAGCATGCATTTGATTTTAGTCGATCTGAAGACGCGAAAGAGTAGACACTTCTTCAACAGAGTATAAAATAAATTTAGTTTTATGAATATATAGGTACTATAATAATCATTCTTGAGAAACAATCGTCATGTAAAATAAATTAAAATAACAATCCTTCGCATATTAAAAAAGGAAACTATTTAAATACGAATCAATTACAAAACAAATTGTTGCCCCTGCATTGATGCTTGAGATGGTGATTCTCTACGATTATTCTCGCATTATCAATTAATAATTAGTTGAATCCTTGATTTTCCAAGAGCAATAAGGATTGCTACTTTTAATGTAGTATAGATGTATTATCTACACTTTGTCATTAGAATTTTATTTTAGTTCATATACTTAGAATCATTCTTTATAAATAACAAAAAAAAATATATATCAAGAAAGAAACTATCAAGAGGAATATTGTTAAATATATATATACATACAATAATAATAACAACAATATAGAATTCAGTTTTTTGAACAAAATTGAATTTGGTACACGTTTCAAGTTGTATACCAAAAAGGTTCTTTCCGAAAAAAAATTTTATGAACTTGGCTAACGAAAAACATGATGCGCGGTAAGAATCAAAGAAGATGTGATAATTGGTGCAACAAATTCCTTGAAGACTTCTTCACACTCAGACCATAATGCCGTGCACCTGATAACGGTATAATGTTTAATCTTAGCACAAAAAAATATTGCCTAAAAAGTCGATTGAAAGGGATAGAGCACATAAAGAGGACATCTCTTTATATTGACTAAGTGTTTTATAAACAGATTAACATATAATTTTTTTTTTGCTTTCGGATCGTGATTAAAAAATTTCTTTTAAAGACATATCTTGATATAATAAGAAGAATTTGCAAAAACTTTGACTTTTTTTTAATAAAAAAAATTCCTTTATTACACTCATTGAAAAACAAACGAAAATACATTTTGATTTAAAAAGTAAAAAAAAAACGATTTTAAAGTCTTTCACTTTGTACTTTACTGCAGAAATTAAAAATAGAGGAATAAAAATAAAATTTGAATTTTTTAGAGATTTTAGTTCCTTTACTTAAAGATTGTAAGGGTAAAATCATTTTTATTTAATTTTATTAACAAAATTTTATTTTATTTCGAAATTTTATTACATTTTATAAAATAAAATTCCTTTAACATTATTTGCATACAAAGAATATTATAAAATAAAAAAAAAATAAGTGCGAATAGTGGTATTTTTTAAATAACTATTTACAAGTAGTGTGTCATTTTAATAATAGAAAAAAATAAAAGTGTTTTATGTTTATTATTAAAATAACAGATTGATAATAAATAATTGTTATTTGCTTAAATTAAGACTATGTATATAATAATTTCTTTTTTGAGCAACATTTTTTTTTTCGTTGTCACATATCACTGAACATATTTTTCAAAAGGAACTCTAATTTTAAATTCTTATAACTTTTATAAAAATTATTATATTATTTTTCAAAAAAAAAAAAAAAAAAAAAAAATTGTCATCGAAAGTATATTTTTTAAAGGATCATTAACAAAAAATTTCTTAATTAAACAAATTTTCTTATTAAATAATTTAATAGTGAATCAATAAATTAACATAGAAGAAAAACTTTTCCAATAAAACATTAAATTAACTTTCATAACTTTATGAAAAAATTAAAAAAATTTAAATACCAAAAAAAAAAATGATTTCAGTGATCATTAAGTAAGAAAATAAGAAATAAGAAATTTAACAAGTAAGTTAGGAAAAGTTAAGTGAAAATTTTTCAAAATTTGTTTAATATTTATTAATTTTAAAAAAAAATGAAGACAATTTTTAATCAAAATTTAAGGAGTGTGGCGGGTCAACATAACCTCAAAAACCTGACAAAATTAAAAAATTGTTTTTAACGCAAACAAAAATATAATAAATATTAATTTCAACCAATTTTAGAAGATCTAGATTTACTCCTTTCGAGAAAAATGATTTTTTTCCAAAATATTTTTTCAATAATTATTTTTTTAACATTTAGTTTTTTTTTCTTTTAAATCAGACAAAAATTGCAATTTTTAACCAATTTTAATAAACAAAAGCTCATTTTACTAAGTGAAACATTCTCTACAATTGTTACCTTTTTTATATTATAAGTATGTTCTTAAAAAGTTATTTAATAAATAAAATTTTAATTGTTTATAACTTTTTAAGAACATACTTATAATATAAAAAAGGTAACAATTGTAGAGAATGTTTCACTTAGTAAAATGAGCTTTTGTTTATTAAAATTGGTTAAAAATTGCAATTTTTGTCTGATTTAAAAGAAAAAAAAACTAAATGTTAAAAAAATAATTATTGAAAAAATATTTTGGAAAAAAATAACTTTTTTCGAAAGGAGTAAATCTAGATCTTCTAAAATTGGTTGAAATTAATATTTATTATATTTTTGTTTGCGTTAAAAACAATTTTTTAACTTTGACGGTTTTTTGAGATTATGTTGACCCGCCACCCTCCTTAATTTACAAAATTAAAAAAACATTATTTTAACAAAAAAAAAAAAATGATAACAAATGTTTAAATAAAGGATTATTGTCTAAAATTTAAACAATATTTCAGTGAGGCGTGACCCTTTGACAAAAAAAAAAACCATATCTAATTTTGTTCTCTCCACGAGTACTATATTTTAATGAATTCAGCAGGGTCGAAGATAATTGTTGACGAAAAGAAAGGTTTTCATCAGATGAAGGAGAATTTATTCAGGTATACAATATATACCCACGCAAAACGTCTCTCTCGCTTCCCTATGTCATGTATGTGTCCTCGACTTGGGTTTCTTTATGAATTGATGAATTCCATCATCATTTCCATTCGATAACGATAAAAAAAAAAATTGAATATATTCCCTTTTCGTATATAAATATAGGGATAAGGGCCTTAAGCAGTGGAAGCAGCTAGTTGTACAGGAAGTTGGTCGTTGTTGTTCGTCACACCCACCAGTCCTGGATTATTATCTTTGGTACGATCTGTCGTAGAGGCATCATCATCTTTCTCCTCGTCCTCGATGTATATCAGTCGAGCCGCGTAGCAAAGCATCAACATTTCGATTACCATCAGTGCGTTATAAGTAACTGAAAAGGTGTAACGATAGAATTTTTTTTCTTTTTTTTTTTTTCTTCCTAAAGAGACATCTATTCAATCAAATTTTTACTCATGCATGTCACATTTTGCGACACGTGCCTGTCAACAATTTCCAACTAAAATGTTTTTGTTCCCTTTTATATTCTCTAGATATTATATTGAGTGTCAAAAGGTAATACGTTTTCGTATAGTTAGATTTTAAGATTCTTAAGTGGTTAAAGATTGTTCTCTCCTAAGCATTGTATAGTTGCTTCTCAGAAGGTAAAAGACAATCGAGTTTTTGTTCCTTTGTGTTTTTTTTTTTTTTTGTTTCTTTAATTTTATTGCTTCACGTGAATGCAAACTTATAATTATTTAGTGAACGTATATTTTTTTGCCCTCAAATTTCGCATTTAAACATAGTCCAAAGTGCTTTATATTGAGGGACAATAATTCCATAAACATTTAGAGTTGAACATAACCTTTGTTTTTTTAAGATATAGTGTTAAAAAAGGGTTAAAAAGTGGTTAAAATTCTTAAAATATAACAATTAAAACACGCTCAGATCCGCTTGAAACTTGTTACTCGAGAGTTTTTTAGGTCGCTGATTACGAATTTGGTATCAATTTTAAAAAATTCAAAATGGCGGATCCAAAATGGCAACTGAAAAAATTAAAAATTAATCAGATTCTTCTGAAAAACTGTTACATGGAGGTTTTCAAGATCGCTGATTACTAATATGTAATCAGATTTTCAAAATTTACAAAATTCAAAATAACCGATCCAATACGGCGAACCGTGCAGTAGGAATTTTAAAGTTGTTATTAATTTGACCCAAAAAACCATTATCTTATGTAAGTCTTACGTTCAAAAATTTGTATCTCTTAAACTTTTGAGAATACCACTTTGACCTTATAGGTTTTTATAGTAAAAAAAACAAACCAAATTCATAATCAGCGATCCCATAAACCCCCGAGCAACAAGTTTCAAGTTAATCTAGTCGATTTTAAGAAATCATTTCCGCCATTTTGGATCCGACATTTTGAATTTTGAAAAATTAACACCAGAATCGTAATCAGCGATCTCAAAAACCCTCAAGTTACAAGTTAGAACCGTATGTGAGCGATTTTTAGAAATTTTGTCTGATATTTTGAATTTTTGAAAACTAACGCTAGATTCGTAATAAGCGGCCCCAAAAACCCCTGAGTAGTAAATTTCAAGCGAATCTGAGCCTATATTAATTATTATATTTTAATCAATTTTAACTACTTTTTAACTCTTTTTTAACCCTTTTTCAACTCTGGGTGTCGATTATGTAATTTGATTTGATTCTGACGTCGAAAATAAATTTGAATTTGACGTCAGAATTATCAGAGATTTCCAGTGACTGCCTATATGTATTTAAGTAAAAATCGGATTTTAAACGACCATTCATGATTGTGAGTGTTTTAAATATGTCAAAACAAAGCACCATGAGTTTTTTAAAACTGCATATTTCCAAACGAATTTTTTTGAAGTTTTTTATTTATTTTTATTATTTTTGTTTTTTTTTAATACGATGCTGAAATACGCAACGTTTATGATAAACGTTTAGAAATTATATTTTATTTAACACGTTAAATTATGAAATTGTTTACCTAAAAAAATATTTTTTTTATAATTTGTTGATTATTAAAAACTACACAAAATATTTTTTGGGAAAAAAATTATAGAATTTTTCATTTTAAAAAATTATTTCTTTAATAAGAATGTCCGCGGGGAATGTACATATAAATAAATAAAAATCGTTTATCATAAACGTGGCGTACTTCAGTTTCTTTTTTTAATAAGGCTCTAAAAGTGCTCTACAAAACAGATTCGGTTTGAAAACACGTTTGGGGCACGTTATTTTGATAGGGTAATTATAATACAAAAATTCATTTTCTAATAAGTGAAAATAACTTTAGTGCTTCGTTTTTATACATAACTGTCTTATTTTTATGTTAGAAAATTTGACAAGAAATACAACATAACCTCAAAAAGTAATATCTATATATTTACGTAATTTTAAGTTAATTTAAAAACTTTTTGTTAACGGTATGTTAAAGAAATTAAATATTTTTTATTTACGATAGATCCTAGGATATATCAATATAATAAATAACAAAAAAAAATAATATCAATACAAATTATAATACAAATATAAAGTAAGATTTGTTGTCAATAAACTCTCAATAATACTTCGGAATTGCTCGGGTTCATTCGCCAAATATCGGTTGCGCAGTTAAAAGAACGAAATTCACGATTTCAGCCGGGATTTCCCGAGATTTCCTAAATGTTTTATTAATGCTAAAATCAAGAAATCACGATTTCCTTCAGTGAATATCCCCTCGCTGTATCCTTTAAAACAAAGTTTATGCTCAAACTTAAACGTTAATCCAATTATTGTCCCTCAAATATAAAGCACTTTGGACAAATGCGAAATTCGAGGGCCCAAAAAGTGGTCTAAAAAATAGTAGATTAGTCACTCTTTATCTCCGATTTTATCGGCTAATAAATATATTGAAATATAAAATTTTGTCGAAAAATAATTTAAAATTTAGAAAATATATAAAGTTATGAATCAAATAATGCACTTGTCCATTGTGTGTTAAATAAGCGCGGAAATGAATAATAACCAGCGAAAAGCGTGAAGCATGAGAATATATATTTTTTTTTAAATAAATAATTGTAAATATAAAATAATTACCACTGGCGTAGGCGTTTGGTGAAAGAGGTGGGTTACAAGGAAAGAGTGACGTCCAATTTGCTACGCTTTTGATGATAAATCCCTGCAGCTTGGAAAACAGCAAAACCATCTGAGTTACCACAGTCTTACGTCTCAGGTTGGTTCCTATATATAATGTATACACGAAAAATTAACGCAGGTCAAAAAAAAAGGCGTTCACAATATGTGTTTCATTAACAATTTCAAAAGAGGGAACAAAAGAGATTTCCACCAGAAAATTCTCGAAATACATTTTTCGCTTTAATAGTTTTAAAATTCTGTTCCTTTCAGTATTTATATGATGCTTTTAACATGTGGTTTTTAAATCAAAGGGCGGTCCCTGAAAGCAAACATTTATTTAACCGGTATCCATTTCGAAAATGTGTATCCACCGAAAAGAAAAATTAACCCTCGCTATCATTCGCTTCATAAAAGTTATTATATATATAGAATAGAAAAAAAAACTTTTTTTTTTTAAATTGATTTTATGGTTATAGACATTTTGTAAATATGTTTTCATCTTTAACAAAAGATGCAGAATTTTTTTTTCAAAAATAACAGCAGTTTCGAGAGTGTATTTAGTTTGAGTCAATAAAATATTTTTTTTAGCTGAATAATACAATAAATATTTGACAAATATATTTATATTAAATTAATATATAGTAAATATATTTTGAAAAAAAATTTTGAATTTGTTTTCATGTAACATTTTTTTTTAAATAGTGAAATATTTAAAAAAAAAAAAATTCTTATCTCTACAGATAATTTTTTGTATTCTTTTCAAATGAAAGAAGCAGACAAATAATTTAACATTTCCGAACTTTCGAATTTTTTTTTTTCTTTTTTTTTTTGTTTCTCGAAGAAAAGAAGAATTTTTGAAAGTTGGCAGATTTTTCGGTAACATAAACTTGGGTGAAAAAAAAAATACGTTAAACCGAGTAACCACGGGTGTTCTTAAAATTCTGAAATATTTGGTTCACGCTAGTTTTACAGGTTTGAAATCATACTGCGGGGCGATTCTTTTGTAACAAATTTATACGACTGTGGTTTTTCTGGTGGACGAATCGTGTGGCATAGCAATATTGCGGTAAAATAAGTAAGGTCTTTGTTCAATTTCCAGAGAAAGTTCCTCACCTGGGGCTACTTCCTCCAGACTCCTAGTGGTAATGGTCAGTCCATATATTCCCAGAAGTATACTAATTACGGCAAATGTTTGCAAAAAAGCACTATATCTTGTCACAAGAATTGCTTCCTCCATTGCCATGAAAAGAGTAATTACGTAGACCAAAGTCTGTAATATTTAATTCAAATTCAATAATTCAATTAAAAAAAAAAAAAAAAAAAATGTTAATAGAAATTTTTCTTATATTTATTATATATATATTTTTTCCTTATATAGATTTATTTTTTATAGATCCATATTTTATCTATTGTATATATTTGTCCAATTATTTTCTTTTGAGGCAAGAAATTTAGAAAAATTTTCCCTTAATTAAAGACTTTCATATACCTGGGAATGTAAACCTCTAGAAAAAAATATTTAATTGACATTTAATAAATTAAAATATTAATAATATCCGCTGAATGAACCAATACCAATTTTCAAGAACAAAATTTAAAACTAACAAAAATTATTTATTTATACAAAAAAAAATTTTTAATCATTTTGATCGTATAAATAAATAATTTTTGTAAGTTTTAAATTTTGTTCTTGAAAAATTGGTATTTTTAATTTTTAAACACGTCAATTGAACATTTTTTTCTGGAGGTTTGCATTCCTACGGATATAAAGTCTTTAAAAGATAGGTTTTCATTATTCTCTCAGAAAAATGTTTCCTTGAATCAAAGAAGTATGTAGGGGAGAGTGACAAACAGTGGGACACATTTTAAAAGTAACACTTGATGAGAGAACGACTATTCAAATTTTTCTCCAAATTGTTTTTAGATTATGACAAAATTATGACGTATGAACAGCAGTACTGTAAATGTAAAAAAAAAATAATAGCAATTTTTCATATGAAACTTTACATTGTAGGTATTATAAAAAAGTAAAATTTTGTAAAATTGTGTTTTGCAACATTTGTTAACGTTATTTAATGCAAAACATATATATTTACAAAGTATGAAGCAGAATATTATAATAGAAACAATTATTATTCATTATTTAATTATAGGTGTCACACTGTAACCTTCAAAACAAAAAAAAATGTATCAAGTTCCAAAAACTTGAAATTTTTCTATTTAATCACAATATAATTTAAATAGAATATATGCATTATGTAGAAAAGAGTTCAAACTTTATGGCAATAGCAAAAAGTGTCCAAAAATATATAAAATTGACATATTAATATGTCTTTGAAAAAAAAGTGTCCCACTGTTTGTCACTCTCCCCTACATATTTCTTTGGTATCTAAGAAAAGTTTTCTTTAATTTAAAGAAAATTTATTTGTTTTAATTTGTATCTTCTAAACAAAACAACAGATTTACATGATCCAAAATGCAAATTGAAGGTGATGGTCTAGGCATTTCAAAAATATATGATAGTAACGATAAAAAAATTTTTTAACAAAGTTACATAACTTTTAATGCTAGTTAAAAAAGTGAGTTTCTTAATAAAACAATAATGTGCATTTAATCAGAAATTTTATAAAGTCAGCTTACGAAAATTGTTACACTGGGGTTTTCTGGGTCGCTGATCACGAATCAAGATTTTTCAAAAATGTCCGCCATATTGGACCCGCCATTTTGAATTTTTAAAAACTGACATCATATTCGTGATCAGCGACCTTGAAAACCCCCGAGTAACAATTTTCAAACGAATCCGAAAAATAAAAAAAATCCATAAATATCCGCCATATTGAATCCGCCATTTTGAATTTTCAAAAACGAACCTTGGATTAGTAATCAGCGTCCCCAAAGACTATTAACCAATGTTGGAATATAAAATTTTCTATGCAGGATTAAATAAACCATTTTTGTATCGATTTCTGCAATTTAATTAAACCGTAGGAGGGTTAAATCAAATAAATTTTCTTTAAATTAAATTAAACATTTCTTTGACTCTATATCAAAGAAATTCTTCTTTCTCGATGTTAGACGAGAAAATTTAATTTTAAAAATTATTTTTCTGAAATACAGTAAAGATTAGATTAAAATTCAATTATAATATGTCATTAAAAATCTTCTAAGGCTTTAAAAATGTTACAACTTGTAATATTAGAAAAATAAATGTAATTCTAAAAAATAAATATAAACTGGTTCAAATTTATCATAGCATTATATCTAACTCAAATTTACACAATACTCCAGTAGGAATTATTTTTGAATACAAATCAAATACATCCAAAAAAAAAAAGATAGAGAACCGGAAACTGCAGTTCAGTTCATAAATTCTGGTACTTGAAAGCATCTCAAGAAGTGTTTTGCCTTTTGTAATGGTACCTGTTTGGTCAGGAGGACAATATATCTACCTGACATAAACTACGTGGAAAAAATACAATATAATTCATCTTGTTACGTCTTTGGGGACGTACTGGACACTGCGTGGACCAAAAATGGGAAATGAAATTTCGAAAAGTATATTAATAGACATGAGCTGTGAAGAATTTGTCGAGTAAAAAAAAATCTAAAGAAAGAAAAGGAAATAGAGTCTACCTGAACGATAGGAAGTTGCAGGACAAAAATTCGAAGCCAGGACAAATTAGTTTCGGTCATCTGAAGAATTGGAAAGGGCAGACAGGGCCAGCAGCAACATGGCAAGACATTTAGCATTAATGGTGGTGCCTTCGTGATCTTTCGTCGACCAACGTCGATTAGAACGAGATACAGACTGTATAACGCGATCGTTAAGGTGATTTGAGTCAAAGCCTCTGACAGCACCTGAGCCCTACAAAAAAAAAAAAAAAAAAAGAAGAAAACAAAAAAAGTGGACATTAATTATAGAAAAATTTCTTGTGTTGACTTCTAAACCACAGATTGAAAGATTAGAATATTAAAACACTGATGTTCTCAGAAAAATAATAAAATAAAATTAATGTAATAAAGAAAAAAAGTTGAAAAAATGGGTTTTTTTCTCTTTTATTATAATTTATATATATATATATGCCTTATCTAAAAGATTTCTATCCGAATCAATCAATTTCCATTTTTTTAAATGCATTTTTATTTTCATTTAAAATTTTTTTATAAAAATCTAAAATGCTTTTTTAATTATGAATAAATTGAATATATTGTTTGAAGCTCATTAATTATTACTCTTTTAAATAATAAAAATTAATTGCTATTTTTACAATCATCAAGTATATGTTTTTCCAATAAAAAGAATAAATAAGATAAATGGTTTTTTCATTCAGTGTGTGACAGAATATTTTTCAAAATAGTTCAGATTAGATATCATTGCAAATGTTACAGTTGGAAAAATATGTATATTACATATATAATAATTTTCCTTAAGTTATGGTTTTTTATTAAATTTTTTTCTTTTTATCTCCTGTGAACCATGAAACAATGAATATATTTCATTTTTTTTTCTTCCATATCTTGACCATTTCAGTGAAAATTATCATATATATATATATATATATATATATAAAGTTTTACTAACTTTCAAAGTAAAATAAAATATTTTTCTCTCATTTTATAAATATTTCGAAATATATAATTTTTAATTTTAATAAAAAAAAAGATTTAAAAATTTTAATTTTTCTAACCCACCTGGGAATAGCTATTGCAAGTAAACTGCAAATACTTGCAATTGGATATACAGAAAGTATAATAGCACTATTTTTTTTATATGACCTCGTCTGATTTTGGAAAAATATTTTATAAATAGCATCAATTGATAGATATAGTGTAACTATTGTTAACAATGTAGAAATGACTATTAATCCAATACCAAAAGATCCTAAACCTGTAACAGTAGTAATAAGAAAATTAGATATTTATTTCACCCCGAAGATTTTATTAAAATATGTAAGTCAATTAAAAAAAAGGTAATTTCTAATTAATTTTTTTTTTAAATTTAATTACATTTAAATATAATTTACTTTAAATTTATAATTTTTTTAATTAATTTCATTTTATTTTAATGTTTTAAAAATTAATTTACATTTTTCTTTTTTTTTTTATAAATTTAATAAAATTTCTTTTTCAATTAAGAAAATAATAATAATTTTCCAATTAAGAAATTTCCTAATTAAATTTATGATGCGTGTTTATCAAGAATATACAATAAACAAGAGTTTAATCGTCATTTTTTTGCTCTAGATTTTCCACAACATAATTAAAAGTAAAATCTTTCAAATCATTCTTAAATGGCGCTTCGTGTCCATATATCTATATAGTCAATATGCCGTGACTGGTAATGCTTTTCGTGCGAAACTTTCACCAGCACACGAGTACACAATTTGTAGGCTTCGTTGAATATCGTCTCACACACACACACACACACATATATATATATATCATTTTATTTTCTCCTGTTATATTTTTTTTTATCAAAATTATCCTCAAATTTCAGTCTCATCAATTATGAATCGTTCTTAATGCACCACTAATTTGAAAGAACTTTTTTTGTGAACACATTCTGTGAAAAAAAGGGGAGAAAAAAACTAAACCCTAGATTGGAAACAAAAAAGAAAAAAATTTTCTTCAAGAAAAACATATATTAATGATGTCGAATTTTAAATAAAAAAGTAGGAAATTGTATCAAATTATATATATATTTACACAGTGATATATTTTGTGTATAACTAAAAAACAATCAAGGGTATAGATAGATAATAATATTTTAATCAGAGTTGCAATTAGAAACCATGTAATTTAATTCTTAATAAGCACTTATGGATTATATGAAAAAGATTGTGAAAAAAACCCCTAATAATAATTAGGCTCTACTAATAATACTACCTGAATTGCTTTTTTTTTTTTACTAAAATGTTAAAAAATTGTTCTTTAAGTGTGAGAACTTTTTATAAGAATACATGTGGACAATTTAGAAAATGTCTTTTTGATTATCAACGGAAGTCTCCTATTTTGTGTTGGACAAAATTTTTAAACAGGTGCATAATTTTTTTTTTGTCATCAGAGATGTAGAAAGTAAAATGGTGAGAATTTCGATAAAAAAAATAAAAAAAAGAAAGAGGACACTACTGCCGAAAATAGAATGTGAAAAGAAAAGTTGTCTAAATGTGACTTAAAATCAAAATTCAATTGTATAATATAAGGGAATCTTCAATTTTTAGTGCGGTTTTAGTATCCTTTAGTGGGTCACAAAATATTTTTTTTTGTTTAGCAACTCTTTATGCACTTATAAAAAAATAATGTATAAATATAATAAAATAATGTAAATAAATAAATAATTAATATCATAAATGTCTTTATGATCAATTTACATCAATAATATATTTGATATTTAAAACCTGTTTTAAATATGGTTTCGATGTCTCGTCGCCTTTTTTTTTTTTTTTTTTGTTAATTATCTGTCAACTTATAGTTTGATGGTATTTATCAGATATTTAAATTAAATCTATATTTACCCTAGATGCTATCTAAAAAAAATAAAATTCCCTATTTTAGTTATTTAAACAATCGATTAACATATAAATTCTCCATTACAGTTTTAAAAAACAAATTAAATTTTTTATAAGTTTTATATTAATATAAAGTTATATATTATTATAACATTATTATTATTATTATTAAATTATTTAATATTATATTATATATTATTACAGTTATTATATATAAGTGAAATTAAGTTGCTTTAACTATTTATTATTATCATTTTATTATTAATGCATTTCGCATTATGTAGGTATTAAATAAATTTAAATTCTTTAAGTAAATAATATTTAAAAATTAAATTTAAAAAAAGTTTTATGTAGTAGTATGTGCATTAAGAAAAGCCACTGTTTGTTTTGTTTTTGCAATTTTTCAGCCCCTAAATTCTATAGAATTAATTTTATATATATATACATTATTATTTATAAAATATAATAATTAAATAAATGAATTTTTTTTAAAAAAAAAACATAATTTATTATTGAATTAAAAAAAAGTGTCTACGAAAAGAAAGTTGTTGGTATGCAAAATTAGAAAGAAGAAAGAATTGAACTTACTTCCAGGAATTTGTGCAGCGCTTGGCATGATATCTTCATCACATGCGACATGAATTCTCCAATCAAATTCCTTCATTTTTGAACGATGCATTTTATCCATTATATTATCCATGGTCATTTTTAATTTTTAAATGCACTGTTTTAATAAATATTAAATGGAATTTTTTATTTAAAAACAAAAAAAAAAAACAAAAAAAAAAGTTAAAGGCTTCTTGATTATAGTAACTAAACGCGTTTGAATCGAATGAATATACACAAGAGATATTATGGTATACCTGTACTGTCTGAATAGTGAGAGTAAAGTTCCCCCACTAGTTAAAAACGAGTGTTGCAATACAGATTATCTTATGGGAATTCATTTAAAAGCAGGGCGCGCTACAGGAAAATTCACTCTTTCGTGACTTTCTCGCCGATAAAATGAAACGCTTATCGACCGAGGAGAAATTTCAAATTGTTAACTATTATAAATTATTATTTTAAAAAAAAAATTGCATTAATTAATTAAATACTTCTAATCATTTTAATTTGATTTTATTTCCGTTCTCATTTTGAAACTAAATTTAATTCCTCATATTTGGATCATTATTTCACTAAGAATTAATTTTTTTTTTTCATTCTGGCTCTGGTAATTATATTTCAATATTTTTGTATCCGTGATTTACTTTCAAAACAAATTATATAATTATGAATTCGCAAAGATTGAAATAGGAAAATTTCTTTTAAGGAGGAATTGGACGGAAAGTCAAATTAAAAGTTAGTCGAATTCCGTATTTTTAAAATAAAAAGAGAATAATTAAAAATTATTTTAATGAACACATTTTAATTACAAATTATATTCTATTTAAAAATATCAAAATATGGAGTTTGATTTACTTTTGTTCTGATTGTGTTTCGAATTCTTCTTTTTCTTCTTCTTCTTCTTTGAAAAAAAAAACATTAATAACCATTAATAGTTACTTATTTATACATTAATAAAAAAATAACAAAAATTACTAGAATGTGGATAATATTATCCTTGATTTTTTTTATAAAAAATATTGTCTTAAAATTGTCAATGAAAAAGTTGTTGGCTGAAATATTTACGCAGCTCCGTAACAAAAAACTGGTTAGTTATGTATCATGATGGCTTGAAGATGATTCATTAAGTGAAAAAGGTCATAGAAAAATTCTTAACATCTTACAAACAGTTTGACATTAATTTTATATATAGTTAAAAAAGAAAAGAATTAATTTGAAAATATTGTAAAATTTAATGATTATCTATTAGAAATTCTAATTTTTTTTTTTTAAATTAAAATTACTTATTTTCCAAACACAGGCAATTTTTTATTTCTTTAATATATAATAATAAATTAAATTACAGTAAAAGACAAATTTTTTTTAATAACAAGAGAATAAGCTTTTAATAATAAAATCATTATTAAAATGTGCCAGGAACAATTATTTTATTTAGGTAAATAAATTATATTATTCAATTTATTTAGTATAATTTTTAAGAATAATCATTTTTTTATAATTATTAAATATAAATATTATAATTATTATAAATAAATGATTATAAAATTAATTATACTTTAACTCAAATTTAAATATTTAATTATTGTTTAAATAAGTGTTAAATTATTAAATTTATATTGTAGCGCGATGAGAAAATTGGAAAAGTGACATCTTTTAAAGAATTTAAAAAGGCAATAAAAGTTGGTAATTTTTTTCATGATAAACAAATCTAGACGATATGTATATATATCTTCTGATGATAAGTTAAATAAATGTTACCAACTGCTAACAGTTGCAATTCGTTACCGACTGGAGTTAAAAAAGAAACATTCTAGTTTCTATACCTTATATAGAATAAATAAAACGAAGAACTACTTTACCTCTTATACCAAGAGGTAAATTTCTTTAAAAATGATTTTTCTAAATAGAATTAATTTTACTACAAAAAATTAATTATATTAAATTTTTTTTTAATCACTATTAATTTCAAAAGTCATTGCTATAAAATTTTTTTTCTATCCTACACTGTGAAAAATTTCGAAATTTTTTCTCATGAAATAATATAGGGAATTTTTCTGAAATGAAGAGGACAACAGGTTTTCCAACTGTTTAGTAGGAAAAATTTCCAAAACAAGAGGGAAAAATAGTTTTTCCACGAAACACGGAAATTAAATTTTACGTTTTGGAAAAATATCCGAAAATAATGAACTTTTCACGAATATTAGTAGGAAATATATTCGAAAAAGGAGGAAAAATGCAATTTTCACAAAAAACAAAAATTATTCTTCAACATTAGAAAAAATTTTCAAAAATAATGGACATTCAATCAATATTAGATGGAATTATTTCTCAAAAAAGGAAAAAAATACTTTTAATTTTTACTTGAAAAATTAGAAACTGAAAATCAGTAGAATTATGACTGATTTATACAGTCAAATCTGCATTATCATTGATAGATAAAAGATGTTTGACTGTTTCAATCAAGTAAAAAATTCTACTAATTTTCAGTGAAATATACCAGATAGCACGTAAGCTTGCAGCAATCTTGCGGCAAGCTTCAAATGTTCCACCTGACCATAGTTTGCATAGTAAGCTTACCGAAAGATTGCAGTGTAAAGTTGCTGCAAGATTGCACAATAAGATTATCGCAAGATTGCTCAGTAAGTTTGCAAGGTAAGCTTGTAGCAAGGTTAGTGCAAGGTTGCCAAATAATCTTGCTTTAAACCTAAAATTTTTTAAAAATGTTTTATCTAATTTATATAATAAAATTTATATGATAAAATATTAAAATTATATAAATTAAACGAAACATTAAAAAAAAAAATGTTAATGTTCAAAGCAACGTTATTTGGCAACCATGCACCAACCTTGCTACAAGCTTACCGTGCAAGCTTACTGAGCAATCTTGCGATAATCTTATTGTGCAATCTTTCAGCAAACTTACACTGTAATCTTTCGGTAAGTTTACCATGTTAGCTTGGGTCAGGTGGGACATTTGAAGCTTGCGGCAATTTTGCCGTACAAGGTTGGCAATATTGCACGACAAGCTTGACGCAAGGTTGCCGTAAGCTTATGTGCTATCTGTAATGACTAAATTTTTCTCGGCAAATTTTACTAAAGTGATTCAGATGATAAATTCCAACTATTTCATTAGTGAAATATCACTGACTCAAATTTAGACAGTATCCAAATTAAAAAAAAAAAATTTTTTTAATATTATTCAAAAGTCGAAGAAAAACTGAAACTTTTCTATTCTTATTTTTAAAAAAATCTCATAATTACAATATTAATTTTGTCGGTAACTTTACTCTTAAAATATTAAATGGATCTCGGGATAATTTGTTGAATTAATTATTATAAAATACTTAACAGTAACTTCACATCTAACCTCACATTTTCTAAAAAAAAAAAATCCAAAGTATATATTATAATAATTAATTCTACAAAATATCACAATTTTCGCATACAACAGTCGTTTTTCATCCTATATATACTTTAGACACTTCTACAAAATTTTAAATCGATTCATTTAATATTTTAAGAATAAATTTCGCGACAAAATTAACATATTATTATATCTTTGAAATTGTTGATGTAATATTAGTTTAAATTAATCGCGTCGTGGTTAATGTGGAATTTACACAGAGGTTGCGATTAATTTTGCGATGAGCAGATTTTATCTAACACATGCTACATGTAAGGTATTCCCCACGACCCGATTCCCGCGACTAAGGTGAACTTTCCTTTTCCTTGAACTTGGAAAATACATTACCTTTCGATCTCAAGATCGTGCAGTCGAGGGAGGAAAGTAGCATTTCACATTATAGAGGGACATAACTTTTTCAAAATATATTGATATAAACCACGTATACATATATCTTCTTTCGAAAAATGTACAGCATTTGTGCTAGAACATTGAATCGCAAATAAAAAAAAAAAAAAACATAGTAGAATTAATTACTTCGATCAGCCGTACATATAGCTGGGACAAGAGATTCAAACCTGGGTAAGATAGAGAGAGAGTTTGAAAGTAGGCCTTCATCGTTCAGTCAGTTGTCGACTTCGTCGTCAGGCGATTGCCCGACCCCGGCGTGATGGTGAGTTTTCAAATTGTGCAAGTGTTTACTAAATTTCATTAAAAAAAAAAGAAAGAAAAAAAATCTTAGCAGAAATTATTAAAATGGGGGTAAGTTTCTAAAAAAATTCGTTCAAAAAACATGTATATTTCATTCGAGAAAATTTGTCTCACGATATGCAAACTTTTTTTTAAACAATTAGTCAATTATCATTAAACAATTATTTTGTAATAATAATTATTTGTAATATTAGTTTAATTTTATCGCAAGGAAACGAAGATGAAACAATGAAGATATGAAATTTCGAGAATGTTTTGCTTTTAATTACATCAGATTAATAATTTGTTCTATACCAAGTTGACTTGTTAAGAAGAACGTGCAACCAGCATTATGTATGTTGAGTAATTAGTGCGTTACTTACAATAATTAGTAATCTTTTGTGTAATCATTCTTACCTCAAATAATAATTAAATCTTTTCATTTTCTTCATCACAATTAGATAAATCAAAAATAAATTATTAAATTTCTAATTAGCAAAAAAAAATTATAAACTATTAATAATCAAAAGAGAATAAATAAAAATTTTAATTATAATAAAAAATATTATTAATATATCATTAAAAAAACAAATTTTTAAAATTTAATTTAATAACTAAGTTATAGAATATTATCTTTTTTTATTTTATAAAAATCGAGTAATGAATTTCAATTTGAGATGAAATTGAGATAAAATAGTTGTCAACTTTACGATATTATATAGTGACGGAATATTTTTGTGAAAGGCGCTGAACGATCGTTCAACCGAAAAATTATATTTCAATCGAGTTGCACTACATTAATGACTATGACAATACAATGTTCGATGACCCATGCACAACCTTCACGGATACATGAAATTATCATTTTCCTTTCGATGAATTATTTTATACATATCATTAAATCTACTCTGCAAAAGGGTCACGTTCACTGACGATGAAAGCCACTTTCATTTTCTACTATCATCTTCAGAATCATTAGCCGCGTCCAATAGATGTATACTATTGTCATAGATATGCAACTTCACTCGACAGAATTACATAAAAATCTTTTTACATATCTCCAAAGTCAAGAATTTCAATATTATAAAAAAAAAGAATTCCAATCAAAATTTTTCCGATTAATTAGTTGTGTAAATTATTTATTAGTTAATTAATAAAATAATTTGATTGCAATTATTCAAAAGGCATAAAAAATATTTCATTATTATCATTTAATTAATAATAAAAATTTTATAAATATTACCAAAAAAAAGAAAAAAGTTAAAATACCGGAAATTTGTTCCCTTTATACACTAAAAACGTAAAGAAACATTTTGTGTATGTGAAATAATGAGAAAGCAAATGTTTGTGTTAAATAAACTAATCACAAACATTACACACGTTGCGATATACCGTATTTTTACCAGTTTGCTTAGTTTGGATGCAAATTTCTCTTTATATATTTGTAAAAAAAAAAAGTGTATTTCTTAAGTTCAAAGACCGCATTTAAAAGAAAACGGGAAAAGAATATACGTAGAATATAAAATAACGGAAATTCAAATGTGATGCAACAGGTGCAAAACTATATGTTAAATAGAAGAGAAAGAGATTATTGGCACTGTAATAAGCACATGCATAATATAAACTATGTTTAGAATTACGATGAGTGTTGTCGTATTGCATTTTTTTAAAAATAAATTCTCGACTTTCTCAATACCGGTCAGATATCAAGTCAAGGATCTTCTATAAGCTAATGAAGATCTATGAATATGGAAATTTTAAACAGAATCTCTTATATATTAAAATAATCTTAATGAACTGTACCGAGTTGCACAAGGTAAACATTTGCTGACCTTAAAAAATTCTAAAAAAAAAAACTAAATATTAATATGTTCTACTTTAACAGAATCTTGCGTTACTAATTAAAAATTTGTTATTGTGTCTTCTTTGTGAAAAATAATTTTTTTTCTCAAAAAGCAACTACATTTTTCAAATAATAATATAATTTTCTTTCAATAGTTCTTTATAAAATAACTTTCTATAAATTCATTTATTTATGATGTGAAAGCTATGAGTAAAAAAAGAGAATTCACGAAATACTTTTAACTTCTATTAAAACTTCCGTTTATTGCAAATAATTCATGTAAAAAATAATAAAAACTAATATAACCACATATATGTAAAACAATTTCTACTGCGATTAAATAATAATAAATAGTTCAAAATAACATGCAACTTATATGAAAAGTTATACAATATTACAACTTAAAATACCTATGATTTAATTTTCCTGTATACAATAAAAAAAAAAAACTTCTTATGTATAACAATTTTTTTTTTCAAAACAAGTTTTATTAATTTTTTCCAAAAAGTAATCGATTTATTTTTTTCAGTTTCTATTACTTTGCCTATTGGCCACTGTGAGCCTAGGCCGATGTCTCGATCATCTTCCAACTCGGGAAGAAATTGAAATTTCCATAAATCGAACAATTCAAGAAGTGGAAAAAAAAATTCAAGCCGATCCCAGTTTACCAAAACTCTCACGAAAAGATATTGTCGATATTCTTCAAAATATCACAACAAAAGATTTGATATCCGACTATAAAATTCTTGATAAAACTAGAAATGATTATCAACGAGCTTTAATGGTTGTTCTACCATATAATTCAAATGGTGCCGAGGAGCATTTAAAAGATCTTTACACAAGACCGCCAATAATTCAAATGCTTTCAGATGACGATGTTTTTCATGAACAAGAAAGGAATCGAATTTCAAGTGATGAGAATTCTTTGAAAAAACAAGTTTCAGATAATTTTATACCAACTTTCCCCACTGCTGTTGGCTCAATTCATGAATCACCACTGAATAACCAACAGTACAGTGTTAATAATAAAGAGAAAGTAGATTCAAAATTGGAAGACTCTAAACCGGAGAAATTCAGTTTCGATTTGGAGAAATTGAGCGAAATTTTGACAACTACCAAAAGATCAACCCACACCTGGAGACCGGTTCCTAAAGATTCACATTCACCTCAAAATGTTACTTCTGTATTTAATTCGGTCCACAATTCTAATTCAATTACAACAGAGGCGCCAATTTCAAAATCAACTCAACATATTTTGTCCTTCGATCAATGGCATTATCATCCTCCTCCTACAACTTCCAAACCTCAATCTTCAATAATAACAACAACAACAACAACAACACCTGAACCTACATCATCCAAACCTCAATTTCAATCTCAAACAACACAAAAATATCAATATCCTCCAAAGGAAGAATACTTTCTCCCAACTATTAAGAGTTCACCCGAGATTAAATACGATTATCATCAAAAAGAAGAAAACACAAATGCTTTCAAATTTTTTGAATCAGAAGCAATGACTTTACCAACAACTAAAACAGAACAAACTGCCGCAGTTTTCGTAACACCGATGAAAATCCAAAATTCCCAAAAATTGTCAAAAGAATCTAGTCCAATTTCAACAATGAGACCAGATATCGAGGATCTTTTAAAATCAATTGGTCTCCGACCAATGAAAAATCCCAATGATTTGGTATTTGACAAAAAAGAAACAGAAACAAAATTTCAAATTCCAGACTCGAATAATGTCATTTACAATCCGACATTTGGATTAACAACTGCAGGTGTCGATACAGTTTCTATTGCTGATCAAAATACATTCGATAATTCTGATAAAATTCAAAAAGGTGTTAATAATCTAACACCAGCGGTGCAACAACTTTTTAAAAAATTTGGTTTGCCGACAAATTTAGATTTTCAATCACTAACAACAACCACTACAACAACAACACCAACAACAACAATGAAACCCACACAGGCTAGTTATTATTCCTACACAAATTTTAAACCTCTGTCAAATTCATCTGTACGCAATAAAGAGATGAGGGATTTTTTGGCAAAATTTGGTTTGGGTGAAGCACGAAATCAAAGGGCAATGAGACAGAATACAAGAGAAGTGCCCTCTTTAATTGAAGCTGTACCAATGAATATGAAAAAAATATTGGAAAATATAGGTCTCATTAGACCAAGAGCAAGAATTGATGATGACATAAAACAAGTGTCACGTCAATCAACAACAACAATTCCTTCAAAATTACATGTCTTTAAACCTCAGGAATCGTCGGTATTCAATGATCAACAGAGAGCAAAAATTAATGAGTTATTGAATACAGTGAAAAAAGTACAAAAAGGAAAGGCTACTATTGATGATGTTCAAAAAGTTGCCGATGAGGTACTTGAATCTACAAAATCACTTCCAGAAGGACCAGATCCAGTGAGTTTAGAAGAAATTCTCAAACTTTACAAGGAAGATTTAAAGAATGAAGTAAAAAGACAGCAGACTAATGAAAAAGAAGTGAATACTAATCGAGACGAAATACTAGTTAAAAAAGAAAACATTGTCAAAAAAGAAGTTGCCAATGAAGAAAAAGTTGTTGGAGAAGAAAAGTATACTAATGCAAAAGAAATTATTATCGAAACAAATATTACGAAACAGAATGATAATACAACAAATACAAATCTCAATGAAGAAAGTAGTAAAGAAAAAGAAAATAATAAAGAACAAGAATTTAAAATTGGAGACAAAGGAAAAAAAGAAAATGATGACATAAAGGAAACAGCAACAGATGACCAAAAATTAAGCTTCTCTTCAGCTGCCTCTAGTGGTATTAAAAAATTTATTGTTAATGCATTGGGTTCGTCGGAAATGTGGTTTGGCAAAATCATTGGTGGTTTTTCAAAAGTCAAGAGCTTTTTTACTAATGTTGCTGGTAAACTGAAGCATGCAATCAGCTATTAAATGCCATTAAACAAAATCAATTATATTTTATCGACTCTTTCTTCAACTGACTACTTTCTATATATATATATATATATCTAACTTCGTGTTATAAATCTTCTCCCTCTTTGTAAGTGAAATTTCCTTTAGTGGAAATAAACTTTCTGCTAAACTAATAACTTAACAATGCTTGACAAATGCTAACAAAAATAATTCAATTAATTACCTGACTAAATAACTAATATTACTGTTTAGATTTATTTTTTAATTTGTTTATAAAAAATTAATATAAATTTGCTTTATTAAAAAAATCTTAATCTTAGGACAATATATTAATTATAATTATACTTCCCATTCCAAATTTTCGACTGGGAAGTTTGGAATGGGGAAAATTGCCCAGAATAAAATTGTGGTACTCGAAATAGTCGGTGCCATTTAAAAAATTGAACTTTTTACACTTAGGGCGGAAACAGGCACTTGTGCCCGATTTTAAATTATGTAATTTAATAGATTTTTTTATCATGAACAACTTTTGTATTGAACATTTTTTCCATAAAAAAAAGATATCCAACCATCCTGGGACTTTTGATACGCACCCCGTATAAAAAAGTGTTGCGCTTAAAAATAGTATCCACCATCTTGAATCCGCCATTTTGAATTTTGAAAACTGTCATCAAATTAGTAAACAGAGATCCTCAAGAACGCTTGGATACCAAAAAACAAAAATGGTTTATACTTAAAGAATCAAACAATTGTGTAACTCAATATATATGTTCAAAAGAAAAAGGAAAATTTTTTTAGACAAGTTTTTTTGGCTGTACTTTTCTTTCCTGGGACGCAATTTTTTTTCCTGAACTATAAAAGTTTCCAGAATTTTCAGGGAATAATTTTTTATTTTATCATCTCTTTTTACTGCAATTCTTTTTTTTCGCTTGTTTACTTTTATAAAATGGCCTTGCTATTTTCATAGTTGCATCATTATGAACTTTTTCTTTGCCTTTTATATTCTAGATAATTTTTTGTTTAACATTATAGAATATTGCGTGTAAATGGAACTTTGCGTGTACTAGTTGCATGTTGATTAATAATAATTAATGGCTATGGCTCAAGAAGTTTTCTTAATGCCAAATTAAAGGGGGGGTCTCTTGATACTTAAAAATATGACACTCTTGATAAATTTTATGTTAGTAATTTTAAGGTGAAAGGCAAATTAATCAATCAACTATAAAAGATATTGTGAAAGTTTTGTGAGAATTTTGTAAGAATTTTTCCATTTCGTCAAAATAATTGGAAGTCTAATTATTTTTATATTTTATAGATAAGACAAGACAAATAAAAAATAGTTATTTCATATATATATATATATATATATATATATATATATAGAAAAATAACATTTGTTTTAAAAAAAATTGTTTTATACATATATATTGTGGAAAAAAACTCGTTTTGCTGTCCCCTCATCAAACTTTTGATTAACTTAAAAAAAAAAACTGGTTGATTCAACTAAATTTTAATCAAATCGAATTGGGACGCAAGATTATATTCTAAAAATCATTAGTCAATACATTTATTTTTTTGATTTAACCAAAATTTGGTTGCTTCAAATGAATTTTTTTCTGAGTGAATTTGATATAATTTCCATATAATCGATTTTTCATACTACAGAATTTTTACTTAACCGAAAAATCATTTAATAAAATTTCTAAATGATAGAATTTTCATTTGTCCGAATTTTCAAATGGCCGAACAAACAATCGAAAGAAAGATTTCAGCACGATTTTTAAAATCAACCAATCACAATTTTATGGATAATTTTTGATTGATTGATTTTAAAAATCGCGCCGAAATCTTTCTGTCGATTGTTTGTTCGGCCATTTGCCATTTGGGACAAATGAAAATTCTATCAATTAGAAATTCTATTAAATGATTTTTCGGTTAAGTAAAAATTCTGTAGTATGAAAAATCGATTATATGGAAATTATATCAAATAATAATTCGAACAAATGAAAATTCATCTGAATGAAAATTTTATGCAATGAAATTCTACCCAATAAAAATTCTTTAAAATGCCTATTATGTTAAATGAAAATTCGAGCAAATACAAATTCTGACAAATAAAAATTCGAAGAAATAAATATTCTGTGAAGTGAATTTTCGGTTATATAAAAATTCTGTAATATAGAAAAGCGCTTTGATGTAAATTATGCAAAATGCTATTTCGAACAAATAAAAATTCGGCTCAAAACTAATTAGGACAAATAAAATTCAATAAAATGTAAATTATGACTAATGATTTTTAGAACATAATTTAGTCCATCGAATTAAATATTTTTATATTAATTATATAATATATTAATAATAAATTCTAGACTCTCAGGCGGCTGCACAAGATATTGTTTACACTTCAGTGCCAACAACAACTACAAGTTCAACGACAGCAGCTAAAGGATCGTTCTTCGAATCGTTTGATTTTGAAACTGCTCTAAAAAATGCAAATGTTGAAGAAACAAAAAATTCTAATGCTAATATTGCTGCACTTGAGGAATCATTTGGAGGGACAACACAAAAGCCTGATCCAGTTTTACCAACAAGACGAAGAACTGGTCTCTATTTTCTGGTAGATTGGAATACATTTTTGGAAGTAGGAGATGATGAAAAGGAGAAGGTGAACTTAAGATTTCAACCGAGAGCTGGTGATAGAACTCGATTCCTCAAAGTAACCGTGCCGTAAATTCTTTTTATAGAATTATTTAAATAATATTCTTTATTGTAGTTATAATTTATTAGCTCCAATTTAGAAACTGCTTTCGACGTACACCAAAAATGGTGGTATATATATATAAATTTTATCGCACACAAAGATCCAGTAAATTTATAAAAACAATTTTCTTTGCTAGTCAAAATTGAAATTTTTAGTATTAATTTTAATTCTTTTATTAAAAAAAAGAACTTAAATATATACATATTTTAATGAAAACAAATATAAATTTGCTGGACTTGATGTAAAGTTAATTAATTTATTGTACATTTCAAATCAAGTTGTATTAGTTATATATTTTTACTAATGATAAATTTTTATGTTTATTTATGTTGATAAGGTGAAAAATTATTTTTAAATGTATAAATATTAGGTATTAATATTTTTAATATATTTTAAAACAAAAAAACTAATTTAATTCTCCAAAAACATGGTATTGTGTATAATAAAATTCATGGAATTGAAAATACAGACATATTGCATATTGTTAAATTAATATCATCGTTAATGAAAAATATTTTGGAAAACGAAAAAAATTTGCAAAATAATAATTTTATTTTTAAAGTGTTTAAAATAAACGAAATAAATAGTTAAATATTCCGATAAATATATCAGTATTACAGATTCACCATGAATAATTTTTGTTTTCGTATTTAATATTGAAGTGTGAATATAAAATAATTTAGAAAACCTTTTTTATATATGAGAAAGTTTGTATTCCTTTTGTGATTGTTGATAATTTAAATATATTTATTATTTTATACTAACCATTGCGATAATAAACAAGTTTATGATATACAGGGTACGTTCAAAAAGTATATAGAAACTTGCAAATATCTCGAAAAGTACGAATTTTCGTGAAAAATGTTTAACATAAAAGTTTGTTCCCAACAAAAAGTATCTTGAAAATTCGTACTTTTTGAGATATTTACAAGTTTCCATACTTTTTGAATACTCTGTATAAATATAAATAGCAAAATTTTCCCTTATTTGTTCCATAACACCGTCCGACAAAATTCAACTTTTTTGTTTCACACACGAAAAAATCAATGATTTTCAGAAACTAGGACCAAAAAAAGATACCCGTGTCTAACCGTTTTGCTAGATCAGGTCATTTTTTGCTTTTAGGGTTAAAAACAACCCTTAAATGAAAGGTGATAGGAAATCTTGTACAAAAAAATAATTTTTTATGAAACCTGGTATCTCGGGGTTTTCCGGGTCGCTGATAACGAATATGATGTCAGATTTTCAAAATTCAAAATGGCGGATCCAATATGGCGGTCGAAATTTATAAATATTAATTATTTTTTATAAAACTTGGTGTCTAGGGGTTTTTGGGGTCGCTGATAATAACATAATAATAATAACGTAATAACATTTATAAATTTTGACCACTATTTAGGTCCGCCATTTTGAATTTTGAAAAGCCGACATCAAATTCGTAATCAGCAACCCCAAAAACCTTCGGCCAGACACGGGTATCTTTTTTTTGGTCCTAGTTTCTGAAAATCATTGATTTTTTCGTGTATGAAAAATCGTGTCGGACGGTGTAATATCTCTAAATTCTTAAAATTTAATAATAGGTAAATTTTTATTATTAAATATAAATTTTGAATTTTGAGTCCAGTTTTTTTCTGTGTCCTAAAGAGTCAAGTTTTTGATGAAATGCATCGATGTTATAAATAAAGAACTCTTTCCTGAAATACTTAACATAATTTTTTATTCATATTTCTAATAAGTACCACCGGCACGTTTAGCTTTATAAAATGCAATAATTTCTTCATCAATATCAGGATCCCCAGTAAGCGGTAGAGATTTATCAAAATTAAAAATTTCTTTGCCTTCCTCATTTCGAAGAGAATTTCTCTCGCTATTCAAAGAAAGATTTTCTGTCATTCTAATTAATTCTTCTTCCAAATTATCATCATCTTTCGACAATAATCTCTCTTCCAATTCTTTTGCCGATTGTTCAATATTTATTGAATTTTCACTGTCATTTGAAATTAAACACGGTTGTTTTTGCCTTGACAAATCAAATGATTTACAAGTTATTCTCGTGTCAATATTTGACTGGAAACTGTCCATTAAATTAGCAGAATTTTTATGAGTAGCAATAGAAGAAGAAGAAGGCGAAGATAAAAAAGAAGATGATGATGATGATGATGATGATGAAATTTCCCTTTGAGAAGAATTTAGAAATTCGACATTTGAGTTATTGAACGAATGACTTGGGTTGTTGTTTATGCAAATTGAGTTTCTTGAAAGTTCCGATAATCGGGTAACATTCACAGAATGTGCTTCGCTTTTCACACTTGGAGTAGAACGTGAACTTTCAAGTTTGACAGAAAATCCAAGATTTATTTGATCTTTCGCATCGTCAATATGATTTTTCAGCAATAATTCTTCATTTTTAAGAATGCTGACGAAATCTTTTGATCTACTGTCAAAAATTTTCAATAAATTATTCTTTTTAATAAATAAAAATAAATGGAAAGTGAAAGAAAACAAAAAACGGGAATAAATACAAAGACCTTTCACTTTCATTTCTAATTTTTAGAGTAAATAACAATAACTTGTATATAAATCTTCAAATTTTAAAAAACTGTAAAACTTGTATTTTTAATTACTATTTTGAATATAGAAAAACGTGAATTTCATGAAAAAATTTTGACTACTCAAAAAATATTTGCACAGTTGATAAATTTTGACTCAAACTATATATTCAAAAATAAAAATTTTAATGTAAATCAACTAAATCACCTCACAATTGTTTCAGCATCACCACCTCCTTGAATTATATTCTCATTATTATTATTTTTTGCACTTTGAAAATTTTCTCTTATTACAGAGTCATTAGCATTGACTATCATTTTTACATCAGAATTTTTTCTTTCAACAGAAATTATTGATTCTTTTGATGAAAATTCTGATAATAAATTAAAATTATTTGAATTTTTCAATTTTTCTTTTTTCTTATTTCTAGAAGAATGTTTTGAACGATGATATTTTTTTGATTTTTTAGAATTTGTCACATCACATGGAAGATCTTCTTTGACAATTTGAAATAAATTTAATGTTGTCACTTCGGAACAATGAGATTTTTTAGTTGATAAAAATTTTTCTGAATTATTTAAATTTTCAATAATAGGCACTGATAAAATATGTTCATTTCTTAGAGATTTTATTTTCTCTCTAGACTCATTTGATTTATTAGTTAGCAATAAATTTTTATTAAATTTTTTAAAATTTTCAGAAGAATTCATTTTGTTTTCCAAAAGAGTTTTTCCAGTGGTATCTATACTTTGAAATAGATTTTCTTGTTTATTGCTATTCAATTTTGTTGTAGTGGCAAAATTATATTCATTGGACACTTTATCTGAATGTTTTTTTTCACTAACCAATGACTGATGATAACTTAAAATGTGTCCATTATACATGGAAATTAAATTTTTTAATTGACATATATCTTGTGGAGTTAATGATATTAGATTATTTTCCAAATTTGGATTCATTTCCTCATTTATTTGATTTGGATCTGGATTACTTTGATTTTGAATTGAAGTTCCTTTAGGGGGGGAAAAAAATTGAAGGGATTAAAAAAAATTTTTGAAATAACAAAAAAATATTTTTAGTTTGAAAAAAAAATTAAATCTTTTTTTTTCAATTCATGTTAATGATTTTTTAATTATATTTGTAAAAAAGCACTTGTTTCTTTTGGTGTTTCCTTAGTATGTTCCATAATTGATTCGCTTGCTAGTGTTCCATTTAATAATTCATTGCTATTTTCCTTCAAATTTTCACTTTTCTTTTCTAATTAGTTTAATTTTTATTAAAACTTTTTTTTTTACTAATTTAAACTTTTTAGATCAAAGTTTTCTATACATACCTTGAAAATTTTCTTTCGGCAATTTTTGTTTTGAAAACTTTTTCTTTTCCTTTTTCAGCATATTAATTAATAATGCTTTAAAAGAATCAAGGTGATATATGTATATTATTTTCATATACAGATATTTTGAAATTTCTACATTTTTTTGTAGTGCAATAAAAAATACAAGAAAAAAAGGATACAAATTTCCTTGTCTCTTTGAAGAATTAAATTTTTATAATATTCTGAACTCTTTGGACAAATCGTTTTAGTTCCATTTTCAAAATCATGTAATTTGAATTTCCCTTTTAAAATTTCAAGACAATAATGCAGTTTTCGGGGATCATTGGTATACTTAAAATGTTCATCCAATTCGAGAAATTCTTCTACGGATTTATCTAAATATTCTTTTTCATCCTCATTCAATTCTCTAGGAGACTAAAAATTAAAATTATTATTAAAATAAAAAGGGGTATTTATATAATTTATTTAAAAAACTAATCCTAAATGTATACTTGATTGACTAATTGATTTTTAAGTATCTCAATTTGTTTCTTCAATTGTTCATTTTCCATTTTCAAAAGAGTATTTTCACTATGAATATCATGTTGTATACACAAATTTACATCATTTTTAACAAGAGCAACTCTTTGGGCAAATCTACAAGTTGATATTGTTTCCTATATTGATTAAACAATTTTATATAAATATATTACATAATAAATAATTAAAGAAAATCAATAAATAAAAACTTTCTCAATTCGTAAAATTTTTAGTACCAATGTTTTTTTTTCAAATTTTTTTTTGAAAAATAATTTTTTTTAAACAAAAAAAAAAAAATTACAAGATTTATAAAATTTATTAAATGAAAATAATAATAATTAATAATTTAAAACCTCTAAGTTTTGTATTGAAAGACTGAGTGTAGCCAACATGGTTGTCAGACAATTTCCACCGAGACTGTCCCTAAGAATGGCAGTGAGTAAAGAATTTCTGAAAGTAGAAAAATAAAGGAATTGCAATCATGAATTTTTCTTCTAAAGATTAAATAGCAAAGCATCGACCACCTGTAGGGAATGTGATTCGCATTCTGTTGACCCAAGCACACTATGACTTGCTCCAGGTAATGCAGACTTAAATTAATGTGTTTCGCCTCAGTTAAAATAGTTCCCGTAATAGCGCATTTGTACACACGCTCAGATCTAAGGGATAAACAAAAGTTGATTATTTATTGCATTCTCCTACCCCTACCAGCGATTTAATTTATTCTTTTGAATAAAAATATTTCCGCCAATAATTAAATATTTCTTTTTATTTACTTTTACTCATATTGCATATATATGACAAAACTTGTACAATTTTTAAATTTACTTTTTTTTTAGTCAAATATGAAAGAAATTTAATTTGATGCTAATACAACCTAAAAGTCAAAATAATTGATAATTTGTTTTTTTTTTAATATTTCAGAATTTTAAGGCTTTATTTTTTAAAAAATAATTATGTTGATATAATTAAAAATGTCCTCAAACCCCCTGGAGAATGATGACCGTTCTTGCGTTTCGAGAACAATATTTGCCTAAGTTAAGGCGCTTAGAGTAGATAAAGATTTCTTTATTATCTATTGTCAATAAAAACTTTCAGTAAAATTATCAGTAACTAACTAACCCAGCGAGATCAACTAGATGCATTTTGGCTCTACTGTAGTGATTTGAACCAAATTTCTTCATTGAAACAATAATTGTAAATATACAATGAGATCTGGATGACATTGGATTCATCGGAGTCTCCGAAACAACTCTTAAAAGAAAAAGAAGAAGTACTTTTATTTAAGTTATTTTCAATTTAATTATTAAAATTAAAATAATTTTTGTTTAAATAAAAACTTTTATAAAATTCAAATAAGTAGAAATTTTTTAATAAAATTTTTTAAATAAATCAAAATTTTATTAAAGGGTCAGTCCACTGACTTTCGTCTAATAGTGGTTGCGACCAAATTCTTAGAAAATCTAGTTTAAATATATATGTGAAACTCGATGATTCCCTGAGTTCATTAACCATAATATTATGGAAAAAATTTTATTCCCTTTAAAAATATTAAATATCAAAAGTAGGAGGTTCACAATGTGATTTTGTAACCTTAAATTTTTCAATTTTTTTAAAAACGCTATTATTAAAAAACTATTAAAAATTAGATGTTGGAACTCACGAAAAACATAAATCACTTTATTTTGCACAGAGGAACGAAAGAATTATTGCAAAAATTTATTATTTTTGGATGATATACGATTTTTAAAAAAATGTTATTTATATATTCTCAAGATTCTCAAGATTATATATTTCTCAAGATTCTAGCGATTTGAAATTGGTCAGTTAACTTCAAGTCTTTTAATTAACCTTTTTAAATAGAAAATTTAAAAAATTAATATCTCCTAAACGAAGCAAAACACCTTCGTAAGATTTTAATAGAAGGTAAAGAAAAAAATTCGTATTGTTGTTAAAGCAATATACATTTGTATTGACAACAATCCGATTTGTAATATTAACATTTTGAATTGTAATATTAACAAATCTACTGACAACAATCCAAAAATTGTTTGCACAACAATTCCATTTTTCTCCATGATGATCAAGACAAAAGTTGTTCCCAACAAAAAGATTCACATTTTTGAACCCAAAACATTGGGCCCGGGACTGAACAGTGAAAAAAGAAGTATATCACGAAAATGCGTACTTTTCGAGATATTTGCAAGTTTCAATACTTTTTAAACACCCTATGTATATATATGCACCACATGCTCACCGGTTGGTATCGCCAATAAAGAGTAAATCAAGGGCATCCTTTTCATTTGTAACTGGCCAGAAGCTCAAGTTCTTTAAGTGCAATGTACCAGTCTCGTCTTCCTGAATGGTAACTCTTCTGAATACAAGGAAGATTTAAATGTTAACTGAACCGAATAAATATATGAAAATATTACACGCACATCTTGCACATCATATTTAATTAATCCCTGCGCCTTAATTAATAAAACCATCACTTTCATGAAACCGACATTGTTATGAGAAAATAATTTCGAAAGTTGAGCCACCAAAGAAATTTATCTCTTATATATATATATTATGAGAATATTATTTTTTATTTCCACGTATATTTAATAGAAAAAATATTATCACTAGGTTTTCGTAATTTTTTCCCCTATTTTTCTTATTATTATTATTATTATTATTTTTTATAAACAAATCTGTGAAACTTACGGCAAATCTTCAATTTTTGTTGCTAAACTCCATTCTTGTTTTCTATTAAGTAAATCGTAACCATTTTCATTGTAAATTTCCAGATAAGATATTTCAATGGAATAAAGATTTTCTGTTTGCTGAGATTTAGAAAAAAAAAATTAATTATAATTTTTTGAATATTAATTCAATTTATGAGAAAAATAAAATTTCACACCTTCTTAACTAGAGTAAATAAATATTGCAAAGTCCTGGGTAATATTCCTCTCAAGTCATAACTGTTTTGTTCGCCAGTTATTGTGTAAGTTTTTCCACTTCCGGTCTGTTTTTTTTAAATTATTGTAAAAAAAACAATATTGTATTTTACAAAATATATTTTTTAAAATTGATTTATTACCTGACCGTATGCAAAAATTGTCCCATTATAACCATTCAGAACACTAAAGTGAAATACTCAAATTAGCTAATGTAACAATAAAAACATATATATATATATATATATATATATATATATATATATATATGTATATATATATGTATATATATATATATAGTTTAATGCTTATAATTTCAAAAAATTGATTATTAATCACCTGTGAATTACCGGTTTGGCAACTTCATTGAAAATAATTTCTTGTTCCGCGGTTTCTTCAAAAATTTTGAAAAATCTAAAAAAAAAAATTAATTTTTAAAAAATAATATTGCTACTTATTAAAAAAAAAAAAAGTGTTTTGTTTCTTACGAAAAATTCCAAGATTCAGGTCGATTATCAATATACTCATTGCAAATTCTCGGAGGGGCTGTTAAAATCAAAAAATCTTCGTCCGCGCGTCCTTTTGGACGGTGATAAACTTCATGATTCTAAAGTGAATTATTCTCGTTAGGTTATGGGGAAATGAAACGTAAACAAAAATATATTTCAAGTAAAATGAATTTAGTATTCGTGATACGTACGGTGATGTTTTTTTGCGACCACTCAGGTTTTAGACGAGCATAAACTTTGATGTCATTTTTAACCATAACGTGAGAAAATATTTTACACTTTCATTACTATTTTAAACAATTCATATATAAGAAGTATACGAAAACTTAAATCTAAATGTAAAAGGTCACCACCTGTCAGTTCTTAAGTTGTGAAGTTATAAACACATCGAGTCGATTCGCTTATATATATAATATATTGCTTCTATCACATGAATACAAATTTAATTCAATTTTTCTTTATTCTTTTCTTTGTAAATGACTGATGTATAAAAAATTGGTCAGATAAGGAATTTCCGTTTTTAAAGATTCACGTTGTTGATACATTTTAATTCTATATAAGATTTCATAAGCGAAAAATCCTTTTTTATTATCTTCGAAGAAGAGAAAGTTAGAAAATATATGTTTGCTGAATAAAAATTTTATATATTTAGGCAAAGGTTGGCATTTTAAGTATATGGTTAAAAAGCGTACTAGAAAATAACATTACAAATTAACCTGAATGTTAGATAAAGATTTCCATTTAAAATCGTTTATTTAATTAATTTATCGTATATAGATAAAAAAAAAAATTCTAATTATTAATTTTAATTTAAAGTGAAAATAATTTTAAAAAAATTTTAAGTTTCTAAAAAATAAAAAATTTTTATAATTAAATTAAAAAAATGTTTAAAAAAATTTTTTTTAAGTATTAAAATCCGAGTGCATAAAAAATAAATTTCCAATATTATTTGAAGAGACTATGATTGATTCTCGGAATGTAATAGGATGTAAAAAAAAAATACAATAAGGTGCTGCCGACATATTTGTGATTGGAATTGCAACCGGTTGTTAAACTTGTGAATCCAGTGTGAACGCAAGCCTTATAGTGAGTAATGTTTTTTTTTTTTTAATACGAAAAACGCAAAGTTTCCTTGGAGGCACTTTTGCGTTATGCAGTAAACTTTAAGCGACAAATTCTTCAATCTTAAAACTCTTTTTTTGGTCAGACGAGTTTTAACAGTAAACTTTATAAATCTCCAAAGAGACAATTTCAATTGAATCAGATTTTCCGGGTACAAAATCGCAATATAATTGATATAGGGACTTTCAATTTCCTGAATGCTTATATTTTGCGTAAAAGTTGCAACTTTTTTTTCCTACATATACTACATAATACTGAAATTGATTAAATAAAAAAAAAAAAAGGAAAAAAAGTGTCGAGCACGTGAATTTACTATAGAATTCTTTCTATAAATTTATTAGAAAATTCTCTACGTAGTTTCTAAATTCTCAACTGCAGTTAATTGTCAACATTACAAAATTGATTAAAAGCTAATTTTAAAAGTTACATAGCTCAACATATATATATATATATATATATATATATATATATAATTTATATTTGATAATGACTGTTAAATAATAATAATAGTATATATTTATGAAATTTTCCGGAAGGAAACAATATATAGTTATTTTTTATATAAATTAAATTCCTTTTTTCAAATATTTAATTTCTTTTATTGTAAAATAGTGGTAAAAAAGTAGTAAAAAAGAGTAATAAAAAAAATGTATAGCAAATGTATAAAATAATTTCAAACATTCGTAGTTTTATTATACAAAATAAAAATTCGTAAATAAATATTCATAAAAAAAAAGAAACAGTTATTAAAAACACATTTATATCGTGAAACAAGTTTTAAAAATCAAAATGTGTTTTTAATACAAGAATGACATATAAAAAATAAATGAGTTTTCCTAAATTTTATTTCACATTTCCTTTAAAAAATATATATTCGTTTTATTAACGCTAGAAAAGACATTAAGATAAGAAAAGAATTTAAAAACTATCACTACCGTTTTTGTATAAAAAAAATTCTTTTATAAATATTTCTTTTTTATCAAATTATTTCCATATTTAAACATTTCAATTTTTATTTCTTAATACTGAAAATACTATTTGAATTGGATAATTACGAAAAGTTGCATCTTTCTAGATGTGTTATGAAAAATTATTATTATTATTTTTATTATGACTGTTAATATTATTATTAATATTATTATTACTAGGCTGAAGTCGAAATATCCAAATCAAAAAGTTACTTATGTGGAATTATTATCATAATTATTCATCTGATTATTTTACTAATTTATTTTTGAATTATCATCACTCTCATCAGAAAATGCTTCGTTTTCGCTCATTTTTTAAAATAAACAATGATAATTTAATAATAGTGACAAATTACGAGGAATGCTGTCTGATTCTTAATATATAAAATAGGTTAGGTACGCGATCATCACAACCAGGAGCACACTTTGCCACTCAACTGCTTCTTGCACCAAGAGATGGCGCCACATTCGTTTCTATTATTACATTCTTTTAGGTGAAATAATGGACAGTTTATTAGACTTTAAACACGTAAATAAAGTGACTATTATTTCAAAAATTATTTGATTTAAATAATAATACCCAAGTAGCATATAATATTACTGTTATATTAAAAATGTCCGCCTGATGGTGATATTGCAGTAGTATTATAATAATATTACAAAATATTTATTATATTACAAAAAATTTTTGCTGTGGATCAAAATGATCCTGGATCATTTTGAGCTCCAATTTTTACTGTGGCAATACTTGTCCTCATGGATTAAAAAATATTTATGTAACTTTAAAATTATTGGGAATTTTTAAAATCAAATCAATTATTGATGTTGAAAATCTATTTCTGCAAACGTCAAAAAAATACAACTTAACTTCTCTTTAAAATTATTATAATACTAAATAAGTTGGTCACAAAATATTTCCATGAGGAAGCAAAGTGTTAATTTCATGAACACAAAAAGTTTATACTTCAACTTGGCAGCGGTTTCTTTCTAACGTTTTTCAGTTTAAAAAAAACGCGTGGGCCATAATACACAAAAATTGAATTAATTAAAATTAAAAGATTGTTGCCCCAAAATCGAATATAGTAAGAAGTTAATGTTCATTTAACATGACAACTATTTAATCAATAAACAATAACGAAAAACCAAAAAGGAATAATTACAATGACAACACATATATATATATAAATGCAGCATCCGGAAATAGAGAAAAAGGATTTTAATATCGAGAAATCGAAATTATTTCGTGTGTTACATTTCGATGAATCGATCCAAAAGTGACCTGGTCGCCTTGACGACGACGTCGACGGACCGGCGCAGAAGCTCGTCGAAAGTCACTGTTCGTTTATTTCCCAGTTCCTCTGCGCGTGACAGTCAAGTAATTTTTTTCTCTGGTTTATATTAGATATATATTAAACATGCGTTTATTTTAATGTTTTAGTGTTCTCATAAGTATTCGAATGACTTAAAAGACATAAACGGAAAATTCAATTGTGACAATAAATTAGAAATTTCTCCCGCCGTTTTTCACACAGAACTTGCGGTTATAACGCGAGTGCAATTATATCCTTTACCGGCGTTACAATGTGGTTTACGGGGGACATGTGCCATTTCCCATTATATTGATCTGCATCCGGAGACGCACTACTGGAATTTGACGTTTCCCCGTTCAGATCAAGTAAGTCTTTACTTGCACGCGATAATAAACCACATTACTTTTATCCCTTCCCTCGCTCAATATATATATATGTATGGAAAATTTTTTAAATATTAGAAGAAAATAAATTTTTCCATATAAGCAATATGTATATATATATGACTTTTAGTCCTTTCTCAAGACATATTTATTTCACGACCATCATGACAATAGGATAAGATTCAAGATATTTCCTAAAGCTTCATATATATATATATATATCATCAGAGGATAAAAAGATAAAAATTTTTCAAAGGATTTACTCCAATGAAATTAATTCGTTCACGCCCTGAATATTTTTTTGCCTTTCTTTTGCAAACAGGTTGCTTGGACCCATTGTTATTTTATTTTTTTAGTAGAAAAAAATTTTTGCAAAGCATCAATTTTAAATCTTATTTATGTACGTTGAGTATTATTGTAAAAATTAAATTTCAGTAATCAATATATTTATAAAGGAAATTTGGAAAAAATTTTTTTAAAAAAATTACAGAAAAAAATTGTCGCAAATATTTTAATAAAATTTAATTCTAGGTGTGGAAAATTGTTAGTGTTAATTTTTTTTCAGCTTCTTGAAAAAATAGGATTTAAATATTTGAAATCATATAAAAATAACAGTAATACTATAATGGAATTTAAAAGTTATTTTTTAATAAATGAAGAACAATAATTTTTGCTAATTATTATAAAACGAAAATTTACAACATCTTTCGCTAATTATTATAATAATCGCAAGTTTTTTCAAATATATTGAGACAAAATGAAATATTTTCTTTTATAAAGTTGTAATTGAAACGATATTGTTATATAAATTTAGAAATGGAGAATCGTGTTTCTGAGAAAAAAAAATGTAGTTTATATAGAAAAACATGTTACGTTAATAAATTATAGAGAAAATCTTAAGTTTCAAATCCCAAAGAAGTATTTAACGTAACCCCCCCATTTCGTAACAACAATTACCATTTTCACACATTGACATCTTCTATTGCCTTAATTTGCGGTCATTGGACTCGTAACACTGACAACAATTGTTATGGCATGTGATGGAACAACAAAATAATTGGCCTCAAAGCTTTATATTTTATAAATCAAAATGAAATTGCAAAGCAAAACTGATGTCTATAAAGCAGAGAATTGTAAAAACTATAAAATATGTAATAAAAATAAATTAACTTCTTCAGAAGAATTAAAACTTTACTAAAACAAAATTTATTCTAAAATTAAGAATCTAATCTTAGCACCTAATTTAGAATATTTTAATATAATTTTTTTCATAAATTCAATATACAACAATATATTCTTAAAATAAGAATGAATTCTAAATTTATGAATGTAAAAAATATACTAAAATTTAGAATAAATTACAATTAAATGTACATCTTTTAATTGCATTTATTTGAGACAAATAAAATTCATATATTTTCTTAAAACAAATGCAATTTGAAAAACTCATATGTAAAAATACAAAAATAAATAATAATAAATAAAACTTATATAATTTTTAAAATTATTAATAAATAGTATTAAAATGAGCATTTGAGGTAATTCTCTTGAACACATCGGCCACCCTTTAAAAGTTTCGTGTATATTTTCATTCACGCGTAACCTTAATAGCATGTGCAACGCTGTTGGATTAAAAATTTCTTGACTCACATATTCTTTTTAGCCTCGCCCCCCTTAGAGACTGAATTACAATCCATATTATTTTTTAAATTCTGAATTAAATTACCTGTATTTTAAAAATTAAAAACTGTCAAATTCATTAGTTATAAATTTTTGATAATTTTAAAAATTAAAACTAAAGTTATATTCAACAGTTGCAAAAATTTTATACAGTGTTTTATTTAATTTCATTAAATATAATTTTCATTGAGCCGAATTTTATTTGTTTGAATTATTATTTTACAGTATTTCCATTAAACCGATTTTTCATAATACAGAATTTTTATATAATGGATCCGAAAATTCACTTCATTGAATTTTTATTTGTTCAAATTTTCATTTGCTCGAATTTTCATTTAATATATAATAGCCATATTAATGGATTTTTATTAGATATAACATTTCATTGCATAGAATTTTCTTTAAGATGAATTTTCATTTTTTCAAATTATTATTTAACAGAATTTCCATATAATCGATTTTTCATACTAAAAAATTTATACCGAAAACTCTTTTAACAGAATTTCTAATTGATAGAATTTTCATTTGTCCGAAATTGCAAATGTCCGAACAAACAATCAAATGAAAGATTTCGGCGCGATTTTTAAAAGTATAACCAATCGTAATTTTATGGATAATCTTTGATTGGTTGATTTTAAAAATCGCGCCGAAATCTTTCATTTGATTGTTTGTTCGGACATTTACAATTTCGGACAAATGAAAATTCTATCAATTAGAAATTCTGTTGAATGATTTTTCGGTTAAGTATAAATTTTTTAGTATATGAAAAATCGGTTATATGGAAATTCTATATTAAATAATAATTCGAACAAATGAAATTTCTTCTAACAGAAAATTCTAGCTTAATAAAAATTCATTAATAATATGGCTATTATATTAAATGAAAATTCGAGTAAATAAAAATTCAGTGAAATGAATTTTTGGATCGATTGTATAAATAATAATAATAATAATTCGAACAAATGAAATTCGGCTCAATAAAAATTATATATCGAATGAAATTCTTTACTAAATGAAAATTCTAACAATATTGATTTTTAGAACTTATTCATACATCCCTAAAAATGTTTTTTTTTGCTTTTACTTTGAAAACAATGATTCAAAGTGGTTTAAATTTTGGACTTAGAGGGAACCACTGATGTCCATTCTCCTTTATATGGATAAGATAGAAGTAAATTGATTAAACAGCAGGAGCACATTTTATCTCCTGCAGCTCGTAGGTGATGATATTTTGAGTCTTCATATTAGTTTCAAGTGAGAGAAAGAAAGAGAGATAGATGAAAATTATACCACTTGTGCATACGCGCACTTGGTACCGATATCGCACGTCAACGATGCGACCCATTGTAAACGATTGTTACTTAAATGATAAACGACTCTTTGCAAAAGGGGCCCGTTTGGCATTTGGAAATGTCAGTATCCCGTCCTACGTTGGTTTTCTGTTCTTATAATATTTACACATACACATATAGAAGTAGGCTTATGCCCACTCTATGCTATTGTGTGAACAATATCGCATGGAATTGTTTCAAAGTGCAATATAACGGGCATGCGTATGTCGTCCTAGAATTCAGTTCAATTTGTCTTATAATAATAATAATTCTTGATGCACTTTTCTCCGAGGTTTATAATTTACTATATACCTATAACTATATATATATATACCTCTTTCTTCATCTCTTTCTCTCATTTTGCTCTTAAGAAAGCTTCAACCTACGTGTATATATATATATGTGAAAGATGAAAATGCTAATTGAGCAAAACTCAAAAAAAAGAAACATCAGTACCACCCTCTTCTTTTATATTTCTCTATTATCATATCTATATACCTGTCGAATTCCGCATTATGTATAATTTAATCCCAGGCTTCAGTATTATGTAAATTCAACTTGATCTTTTACGAGTTTTTTGAAAAATAAGCAGATCTATTTCTTAATTTGGAAATTACGTAAACTTATATTTATATGTATTTCTTATGAAAATTCAGAACCAAAAATGAAAGAACTTTCGGACTTGGGAAAGATTTTTGAATTTACTTCTTTATGTATATATATATATATATATGCATTTAACTATATATCTGTAGGTTATAGAATTTAAATTTCATAGAAATCTGGTACTTTGACGAAGATGTCAAAGATAAAAATAATAACATGTGTATCAATTTTTCAAAAAAAAAGTGACAAATATTTTTTTGTAAATTTTACAAAAATATACACCCAGAGAAATATTTTATTGGCCTTTATTTGAGACAAAATTTATTTGAAGCAAGTAAAAATATATTTGTCTCGAAGTCTAATAACTTTTTATTTGTTTTAAATAAAAAAATTTATTTAGCACAAATAAAATTTTATTTAGCGGAAATAAAATTTTTATTTAAACCAAATAAAATTTATTTGACTCTGAGACAAATATATATTTTCTCTGGGTGTAGATAATAATCAATAATAAAATTGACATATTTGTTTAGCTAGAAATGAAACTCAAATCACAGAATTATAACTGTCATACATAATAAAAGAAAGTGCAATTTTAAACCATCACCGCAAAAATCGTTTAAGAGTTTCGACAGATATATTTAATGGCTCTTAAATTCACGCTACTTGAAAAAGTGTATTTGATGTAAATAATAAATTACTTGAGTTTTATTAAATAAATATTTATTTCTATCAAATAATTTTGTTATTTTAGTCAATTAAATGGCATTTGTTTCAAATAGAAAAATTATTAGTTAAAATAAAGTTTAATTAATTTAAATAAATATTATTTGGTTCAAGTAAATATTTACTTGACAATTGTCATATGTAATTGATTATTTAAAATACATTTTTTTATTTCAGTGCAAATATATTACATTTTTTTTTAAATACATCAACTATAACAGAATGTCAATCAATATTCTATATATCGCAGAAAGAAAATGAATTGTTTTTTCCTATGTTTGTCGCTTAGTCATTTCATTGATTTCCATTTTCAATAGATATAAGCGGTAGAAAATGGAAAAAATGAACCTAAGATCGTTATATATATACCCAGATAACACACGTACTAGTACGGTAGTAGTATAATACTAGTACGACGTACTAGACGTACTAGTACTGTACCAGCCATGTACCTTCGCACGGTACCAGGTACTGTACTAGTACGGCGTACCGGTATGCAATATCGGTAGAATACGAGTACTATACGAGTACGACGTACTGAAAACTTTTGTGACTTAGTATAACGTACTGTTATTGTACTGGTACAATACTAGTATGATGTACAATATAAAATATTATATACCCTCCCCTTTCTCTTCCCACAATAGTATTTTCATTATTTTCATTTATTATTCAAAAGAAAATCTGTGGGAGAACTGAAATAATAATAATTCATTTTTATTGAATCATTTTTTTTATTTACATCATATATGTAACTTGTATTCTCACTTATCTTAAAATATCTGGTATTTTATATTATTTTAATTACTTAACTTTATCAAATATTAATTGATTATTTCTTTACATTTAAACATTATTTCAAAAGAATTTTAAACTTGATGTTATAAATTGCTTTGAAATTTGCTTTGAAAAACATATTATCACATCCTAACCTATAAATATGTTATATGTATAAGAAAAACTATAACGAAATAACACACAATTGAATTTAAAAATATATCAATATGATCAAGACCGAATTTATGGATTTTTCTCATTATAAATGTAAAAGATTTTGATGTTTTTCAATGAAATAACACCATGGCACCATGTCAAAGTAAAAGAATATAAATCTTATAAAGATCGATAATTTAATATAAATTTAATCTCGGATATTCAAGATGAGTACAGAAGCACAAGTTACAAACGTTAAAACTCTTTTGCTGCATCATAAACGACTTTTTTCACCAACATTTAATGCACCGTTTTCAGTGACGCGTTCATATTTGACAATTGTCAAGAAAGTGAGGTTGGGTTGGCATTACCAGCAAAGATTCCCAGTACGACGTACCAGTATTATACTTGTATCGTACAAGTATGTTGTGCTTCTTATTTCAGAAGTACGACGTACTGGTATTGTACTAGTACTATACTTTTATCGAGTAATCATATTTTACAATTCTAACAGTACGACATACTTTTATTGTACTAGTACCGTACTGGTACGACATATATAATTATTTTGTACTTGTATAAAACTAGTATAATACTAGTACGCCGTACTCGTAAATAACGATTAGTACGCTTGGTTATCTGGGTATATATATATATGAAGAAAGTATTTCAAAAGATAATATTATAAATATATTAAATAAAAGATTTAGAAAAGCTCTTATCAGCCAGATTATTAGAAAGTTTACTTTTGTATATAATGAGGACAAAGTCGATTCCGTTACAGTTAGCAAAATGATTTATAAGTCGGTTGGTCAAAGTAGAAATTAAGTCAATGTGTCACTTTAAGAGGAGTGCTGCAATTTTATTAGATTGCTTAGTAATTGATACACGACCGATAAATATAAATCCCTCCTATAATTGATACTTTGCGCATAGCATGTCTTATATATAAAAAAAGCATTATACATAGATGAATACAATTTTTTCAATGCCACATTAAACGTAATTTCAACTCTAATTAATTAGATTCTTTATAATAGAAAAATGAGAATTAACATTCACATTGAATTCCAGTAAATACTATGTTTCATGATTTACGATATGAATTTACTATATATATATTATTTATATTTTCAAATGCTTCTTTATTATTTACTTATTTTTTTCCTAAAAAAAAGAAAATGTTTACAGTTAACCTGTAGCATTTTCAGCTGTTTAAAATAAAAAAAAAGAAGAAAGATATACTGAAAAAAAAATTATTTGATTGAAATAATCTTGATTATTATCAAATAAATATTTGCTTGAACCAAATAATTTTTATTTAAGCCAATTAAATGGTATTTGTTTTAAATATAGAAATTATTGGTTCAACTCTCTAAATCTGAATTAGTAAAATAGTTTACTAATTTGAATTAGTGACTCACTTTTTGCTTCTCAATTAGTAAAATTTTACTAATTATTAGTAACTTTTACTAACAATTAGTAAAATTTAACTAATTCTAAAGCAAAAAGTAAGTCACTAATTTAAATTAGTAAACATTTTTACTAATTCAGATTTAGAGAGAAGTACAGTTTATTTAATTCAAATAAAAATTATTAGGTTCAAGTAAATACTTATTTAATAATTGACAATTAACCGATTATTTTAATCAAATAATTTTTTTCAGTATATTAAAGAATTTTTTTAAATATAAGTATGATAAAATAGTTAATGAAATAAATGAAAACCGTTCGGATATACATATGGACAGAAAATCGATTGATATAAATTAAGTCAGAATATGATAAAATGTCCAGTGAAGAGAAAAACTCGCAGGTGACCTCAGACAAGTATATCGATCAGTATATGAATGTAAACGCTTCTATATGTAACTTTTCATCAATGAATCTGACGTCACGTGAAGGAGGTCATTTAGATGGTTCGAGTGTAGGAGTCAATTACGCTTGAGTTAACCTTGCAATTGTGCAGTGCATTGACGCTTGGAGATACTTAAAATTGTTTTTTTTTTTCAAAGATACGAAAAGAAAGAAAACTGATCACTGAAAAAAAATTCTGGTTAGGCTATATTTAACATTACTTTCTAGTTATGTTAACCAGAATTCTAGTTGAATTAACTAGAATTCTCGTTAAAATAACCAGAATTCTGGTTAACCTAACCAGAATCAAAATGTTAAATATACCCTAACCAGAATTCTGATTATTCTAACTAGAATTTTTTTTCAGTGATGTAATGGAAAATTAGCATGTTATTAATATTTTGATATAAACATTATTTACTTATTTATAAGTATAAAATTTTCTTCCCACTCTCTAAATATGAATCAGTGAAAAAGTCACTGGTCTCAAATCAGTCGCTAAATTCTAGCTATTTGAATCAGTGGTTTTCACTGACAGTTAGTGACATTTCACTGGAGAATCAATTACTTTGACTGAAAATCAGTGAAATGTTACTGATTCAAATAGCTATTAAATTTAGCGACTGATTTGAGACCAGTGACTTTTTCACTGATTCAAATTTAGAGAGTAGAAAATTAGTTTCTATCCGTATTTTAATTTTTATAAAAAAAATTCTTTCCAAATCAATTCAGCAGCTAAATTTTTAATCCTTCTGATTTATGTTATTTACTTACGAATTAATCAATCCGTTTCAAATGGAAACTGATTGATTCGATTTGAAATAATTACAGGACTAAAATTTAGCTTCTAAAATAAAATGAACTATAAATAACTACTAATGCATAAGTAGTAGGAAATAATAATTAATTTGAGTAATATATTTATTTGATTTTTTCTTAAAATTGAAGTTTTATTTTTTTTTTTTTAATACTCTAAATATTAAACATGGCTTTTTGCATGCACATATACATCAAATCCCAAGTGGATGAGACAAAGACATATTATCTTTCTAAGAAATTAATTTATTTTAAGGAATGCAACAGTAAGTTGTTTGCACTGCTTTTATTGGTATTATGTGAAAAGTGATTTAAGATTACAAGGGAATTCATTTGACTCTGATGTCAGCTGTTGTGTTTAGTAATTAGTGTAAGATTCAAGCTTTGTTCGCATATATGTATATATATATATGCAAAACATTATTGTGTCTCTATAAAAAGGAAATTTATTGCAAAACCCTTTATGCCTTTATAAGAGATAACTTTTTATTTTTGTTTTAAATAATCTCGAAAAGTTAATGTAATAATGATAATTTTTTTTATTAATATGTTTTAGAAGGATTCAAATATTATGTAGAAAAAATTCTGCATACCGATAGGATTTTTATTGAATAAGCTATACCCTAGTAGAAATTTGTCCTAGCTATTTTAAAGGAACTGCCTAGTCGCGCTGGAGTCTGTCTAGTTACTTGACTGACCAGCTAGCTAAAAACTCGAATGTCATGTCACGCTTTTTTCATCAAGTTATTATCCAGCCCAACTTGATAATTATTTATCAATAGGACTTTTGAAAAACTAGTCAAATTAATTCTTTTAAATATTTCGAAATTCATTTAATAATAAGATTTAATGTAGTAAACACGTTTATTTTATGTAATTAAAAAAAATATTCCAATTATCAACAAAAATTATTATAAGAAAATATATTGCACTAAATATAGTAATTCGTTATAAAAATGTAATTTTTCATTCACAATTAAACTGGATTTAAAAAAAAAATTTACATAAGTAAAACGATTGAAGCAACATCTTGACCTGAACTGTTAACAACACTGAAACAATTATAATTTTTATATTAATATGAATGTCATAACATAAACCTTAAAACACTTCTCGCAGTTTCAACGAAAAAATCTTGGGGCTACCGGGGAGCGAACACGGGTCCGCTGGGCGGGAACGAAAGAAACGCACGCTTTACGCAACTCGGCCGTTCTGATCAGTGATATTAGAATAAATGCTTGACGTATTTCACTGTACCTAATAATATTATGAATTTGTGCATATTATTTTTATTATTTTCTAGGCAAATAAACATTTTAGATGTTTATTTGATTTTAAATGATTTACTTATAATTTAATTTAAACATTAGACAATTATAAAAAACTAATTACTAATTTTTTTTATTTATTATCCTCAAAAATTATATGTAAAATTTTATAAATAAAATTATTTTAATAAATTAATAATTATTGATATAATATAATATAATATTATTATTATTATTATTATTATTATTATATTATTATAATATACTCAAACAGAAAAATAATATTCTACTATATTTGTAAAATTTGTCTGAAAATAATAATAATTGTTTAATCATTTTTTTTTAAAAACTAAAAACACTTTTTATTCAAGGTAATATTATTTTCATAATAATTTAATTTATTGCAATTATTTTATTATAATTTAATAAATTTTATTATTTTAAAAAAGCGCGCGCTATTTTGTCTTGGGCCAATCAAGTGATTTCAACTAAATATAGGTTATGTTCGTTTCTGATTCATGACAGCTGGCAAACATTTACAACAAATAATATTTTGCAAGTGTATATTTATTGCAATAAGATAAGTTATGCAAAAAATATATATGTGGAACAATAATTTACAGTGATTTTCATAAAATGAATATTGATTTAGATGCTCTGGAAAGCAAAGTTCATTTTTTCTTAAATTCAATTTTTTCGACCACCGAGATATTTCGATACATTTTCATGTGTTTTGTATGCACTGTCTTTTTTTGAGAAAGGAATATTAATATTATTATTATTAATTTTTATAAACAAGTTGTAATTTTTTTAAATCAAGCAAGCGAAATGTCAATACACAAAATCCTAGCATAGCTGTCCAGTTACTAGACTTATTGAAGCGCCACCGCCATGACAAGGATATGAATTTAATTTCGAGCAGCACTGGACAGTGCCATTAAAAAAACTGGATAGCTTTGAGTCGTGGAATTATCAAGTTCAACTTGAATTTCTTTCAAAAAGCACTGATCAGTAACTTCACAGTTATTTATCAGTTCAGCTAGAATCAGCGTCCGCGAGAAAAACTGTCAAGTAACTTGAGTCAATCTAGTGCATCCACGACAAATTTCTACTAGGGTAAGCTTTCAAAGTAGCTGTGTAGCTGCTGACTTCAGGTTGTTTCGAATGTAATACGATTTTTTTACCTGAATTATAAGCTTTCAAAGAGAGGAGCTTATTCATGTTGACCTGATAGTATATAGTATAATGATACCATTTAATTGTCAATATATATTTTTTTAAAAATGGTAATGTTATAGAAACTTTGTTTTTTTACATTTTTTTCAAATAGGGAAAATTGGGAAGACCCTGACTATAGCCCTATTTTAAATAAGGTAAAGTGAGGCAATTTTTTCACAAAAATAAGAAGCAAATGAACAATATATATTAACATAATATTAAAAATAATTAAAAATATTTGAAAAATATTTTTTAATAGTTTAAAATTAAAATATTTTCCCTTTCATTGGGACAAAAATCACCTTTTAATTTTCAAGAGATTGGCATTTCAAACAAGAAAATGAGAGCTCATTGTCGCAGACCAATTAGAGATGCTTGTAGTGGTTCGTTCACTCGTTAAAAGTTTCAGGGGCATTTTTGTGAGTGTCGCACATTCATTTCGCTTTCTTTTATTGTTATTACCCTTCTTTTTTTTTACGTTTTACATCCATTATTTTTGACGTATATGTCGCAAAGAATACAAAACTCACTGCTCGATGACGTCTGCTTTTCGAATTATTTCTCTAAAAGGTCCTTTTAACGAGTTCGGATACAATCATCTTGGGCTTTTTGGTTCAGAATTTATTACTAAGAAAATGAACATTTGTTTAGTTTCAATTCAACCGTAATTTAGATAAGCAACATAATATATAACCGAAATAAATATTTCTTTTTGAATAAATGACGTCAAAAAGTATATGCATATTTTCTCTCTAAATCTGAATTAGTAAAAACTAAAAATGTTTACTAATTTAAATTAGTGACACACTTTTTACTGTAGAATTAGTTAAATTTTACTAATTGTTAGTAAAAGTTACTAATAATTAGTAAAATTTTACTAATTGAGAACACAGAAAATTAAAAGGCATTAAAATAAGCTGCAACGCTTATTATTTTAATCCAATTTTGCTTATTTTAATACCAAAATGGATTAAAATAAGCAAAATTGGATTAAAATAATAAGCGTTGCAGCTTATTTTAATGCCTATTAATTTTCTGTGAAGCAAAAAGTGAGTAACTAATTCAAATTAATTAAAATTTTTACTAATTCAGATTTAGAGAGTTTATGTATATGTGTCAAAATATTTCTTCTCTTTGCCGAATTAATGTTTTACAAAATGAATAATACATTACATAATTATATTGTATATCTACCAAACAAACAGGATTAATTGGACGTTTTGAATTTTTTTTTTACTAAACTTTCATATCTATTTTTTATTTTTCAAAAATTATAATTTAACCGAATTTTCATTTAACAGATATTTTATTTAACGGGCGCATGAATTTTCATTAAACCGATTTTCTATATTACAAAATTTTTATATAGCCCTAAAATTTCACAATTTTTTTTAGTTAGAATTTTACTGCATGGAATTTTTTTTAGATAAATCTTCATTTGTTCCAATTATTATTTGATAGAATTTTCATATAACCGATTTTTCATACTGCCTGCACACTGAAAAAATTATATTCTAGATTTAAGAATTTCTTCTTAAATAGGCGCCAAGAATATTCCCCACTTAAAGTTGGTGGGAAATATTCTTACAATAAGAATATATTCTTAACTATTATTCTCCACTAACTTTAAGTGGGGAATATTCTTGGCGTCTATTTAAGAAGAAATTCTTAAATTTAGAATATAATTTTTTCAGTGCAGAACTTATATTTAATCGAAAAATCATTCAACAGAATTTCTAATTGATAGAATTTTCATTTGTCCGAAATTGAAAATACCCGAAATCAAAAATTCTCCATAAAGTTGTGATTGGTTGATTTTAAAAATCGCGCTAAAATCTTTCTGTCGATTGTTTGTTCGGGTATTTTTAATTTCAGACAAATGAAAATTCTATCAATTAGAAATTCTGTTGAATGATTTTTCGGTTAAAAATAAATTTTTTAGTATATGAAAAATCGGTTATATGTAAATTCTTTTAAATAATAATTCGAACAAATGAAATTTCATCTTAAAGAAAATTCTACCCAATAAAAATTCTTCAAAATGCCTATTATGTTAAATGAAAATTCGAGCAAATAAAAATTCTGACAAATGAAAATTTGAACAAATAAAAATTCAATGAAGTGAATTTTCGGATCCTTTATATAAAAATTCTGTATTATGAAAATTTTTCAAAATAATTTTTAATTAATTTAATTTTAAATACCTCGGTTAAATATAACCGAGTACCGATTAAATGCGCTATTTGTATGTGATAATCAAACCTTAAATATTGTATATCGACAACTTGAACATTATAGTTAGCAAAATATAAAGATAAAATCGATTTGCTTGCATCCCGACAAGAGCATAATACGCCATGTGGTCTATCGACCACAGCTGCTGTCAGCTCCCTATAAACACATATAGATATATATATACTTAGGCTCGATTCATATGGAACGCGAATAAAATGTAACACGAAATGTACTAAATTCTTATTTTACAAAATTTCAAAAGAAATCATGTCTCCGATTTCTTTCAACATTTGAAAAAAATTTGTCTTTAGGGTACGAAAATTTTAATAATAATCAAACTGTAGTAAAATAATTAAGATGGCAAACAATGCCTTCCATTTAAGGATTTTTTTGTGATTTAGATAAATCAACTTAGACTGGTTAAATAATTTAATAATTATTTTTAACTCTACGATTTCCAGTTTTTTTTTTATATCGGATTTAAACAGATAGGGTTAAATAAAAAGAGACTCACCGTTCGCAAATTCCAACGACGGATGCATTGTCACTTCAGGGGCCACTCCCTGAGATCCCTTCCTCTTGATTGCACTTCTGCGAAGACTGGGAGCTATACTGTCGTACTTTTCAAAAAAAAAAGACACTAAATTTTGAATAGTACGACAATATGCTTTTCTTCATCCTTCTACTATCTTCCTTCCTGTCCTTCAGTTAGTCATTAGCTAAAAACAAAAGAATAATTAAATTTTAGTAAAATTAAATTACAACAACTAACGATCATTTGGTTTTTTAGACCAAACTATTTTGTTGTGTTAATCAAATTATCTTGTTGTCTTAACCAAATTTTGGTTGGAATTTAAAAATGTTCAACCAAATAATTTTGTTGGCCTAACCAAATGTTTGGTGAAGATGGCTCTATAACAAAAATTGCCTAACCAAACGATTTTGTTCCCATTACATAATTTTTTTTCAGTGTATATAGTAAAAGCTTTCGCTGTTCCTGATGAAATTTTTTTCCCTGTGTAGACACAAAAAAATAAAACATCTTTCCTTGAAAGTAATGAAGAAAATTCAATAAAAAAAAATATTAATTCTCTCTTTTTTTTTTGAAAATTTTTTTCATATACTTTAAAGTGCAAAGTTCTGCGAGACATTCAATATTTATCGGTGGAAACATGCAAGTTTTTCATCGTTTTCAATATAATATAAGATTCTCTCGTCTCAAGATTGACTTGATGAATAATGTAGTGGAAACGATGATCAAAGGAATTTCTAAATTAAATAACGTTAAATAAGAATCACACAAGAGTTCGCTTTCGAAATCGCCGCTTTCGTATATAAATGTGTGTATGTACGTGACTTTTAAAGCGCGTGCCAAGCTGTGCGAACACGCTTCGTCGATATCGGGTTCGCCACCTAGAATCTAAAAGCCGGTACTTGAGCACCATAAACATCGTCTCCTTGTGAGCAAATATATCGCGCACAAGTATATACTGCAGCTGCTTTCGTTTTCATTTTATATATATATATATATATGTATATATTCTACAACAACACTATATATATATATATATATATATATATATACAAAAGAGCACCATACAAAATTTCCCTTGATTTATTTGTTAATTGTAAATTATGGACTAGTGAAGAAACTAGGTGAAATCGCTTTCTGCGTTTTTCTAAATTGTACATTTATACTTTCCATGTGAACAAACCCTATTCTGTAATACACAATGCCTCGTTTGTCTGTCTTTAATAAAATGGCTCATTAATCATACAAGGATTTTATCAAAATAACCATACACAGAAAAAAATTCTATTTCAAACTTTAGCAATCAGTTTTTTTTTTTGAACTTGGACTATTCGAGATTTTGTATGTCAAACATACATCACAGAAAAAAAAACTTTTAGACTCAACCCCGTCGTCTCTGTACAATAATCATTATAAATTACATCAAAAATTATACTTCTTTAACTCATTTTGAGTTATATAGACAAAAGAAATTCCCAAATACAGCATATGAACACAAAAACAGAAAAAATAGTAGAGTTATTTCTGTTGCTTGTTATTTTAACCAATGCTAAATTACATAAATAGTGGCGCCCTCAACTGTTATTAAAAAATTTAACACCATTTTTAGTGTTATAATAACATTTTTTTTCCTGTGATGTTGTAGGTTTAATTTCATTTTTAATTTGTGGACGACCGCATGAAAAGGGACTACTTTAGTTTCTTTTATATACACACGGAAAAAAATGGAAAAACGAATAAAGTAACTTTTACAAATTTAAAAGTAAAACCGGAATTGTCCGCAGTTTCTGCGCATTTCTATCAATTTTTTCCTCTAGAAATAGTAAAATTTATTATTTCCAGAATAATTTTTACTATTTTCGATGTAACTTTAATATTTCTGTAGTAAAAATTTCCAGAAATGCGCAGAAACTGCGGACAGTTCCGGTTTTACTTTTAAAGTATAGTAAAAGTTACTTTATTCGTTTTTCCATTTTTCTCCGTGCAAGAGCGATATTTGCATTAATATTCACGCAAAAATAATTCTTATTGTAATCGACAAACTGGTCCCTTTTCATGTGGCCGTCCATAATTAATTTTTAATTTAATTTACTTTAATTGAATTATGGATTTTTTCTATTCATTTCATAAACACACTTTGTTTATTCCTCATTGAGGTTTGGAAACTACTCTCTGAATTTGAGTTATAGTAAAATTTTTAACTAATTTGAATCAGTGACTCAAATTTTTACTTTTGAAATAGTAAAATTTGACTAATACGATAATAAATTTTTTTTATTATTAATTAGTTAAATTTTACTCATTCAACAGCAAACAGTGAGTCACTAATTCAAATTAGTTAAAATTATTACATACTAATTTAGATTTAGAGAGTATAAAATAGATGCAATATATTAAAAATTAATAATAAAACAATACCAAACATCACGTTTTTAAATGTTTTTCAATTTAGTAAAAATAATCGTTTCTAAGTTTATTTTTTGAAAGTTTGCAATTTCATTAATTTTTGAATGAATTATTTTAATCTATTGAAGATTAAAATAATACATCCAAAGATTAAAATTGCAAAGTTTCAGAAATTTTACTTAGAAAGTTTTATTTACAAAATTTAAAAACGAATTTAATAAAAAAATGGATTATTTTAATCTTTTATGGAATTAATTTAATGATATTTAATACTCTTTATAAAGTTGAAACTTTAAAGAAACATTTTTTTACAATTATGAACAAAAAAAACGCTTTTTAAAAATTTTAAAATGTGAAAAATATAGTTTGACTAGATTAATCTTGATCAATTTTTGGTATTACAATACTCCCTCCATGTGAAAGCAATAGTGGAAAAAACGAATAATTTTTGTCAATTCACGACAAAATTAAATAGCAAAATTTCTAGGTTAGGAATATTGGTAAATGACAAGTAGGAATTGCCAACTATGTAAAACAAAAATATTGATAATGGCGCTAAATTTAAAAAATATTAAAATAAAATGATTATTTAATGCAAAATTTGATATTTATAACATATAAAACATTTAAAAATCCACAGTAACTAAATCGCGTACAACAATTCATATAGAAAAAAAGTAAAATTAACAAATATTACAATAAATAAATCATTAAAATGAAAATCTGTTAGGGAGGTTCAGAATAAGAAATATTGAAGAAGGTTGAATTTTGAAGGATTATGGCAATAATTTTCAGTTGTAAAGAAGGGAGAGAGAAAGACCTTTTCAGTATATTTATATATACACCGTTGTTTGGGTTCGCTTTAAAGCAGAGGTGTGTGCCACTTTGACCTGCAGTTCACTTGTGAAAAATGTGCAAGACACGTGGTGTTGAGATTGACCATTTTCAAAAGAAATTTTTTCAGAATCAATATAAGAGGGTTTTCAAGCCATACATATATAAAATAAACAACACTAAAATTGGGGAAATTTGAAATAAAAAAATAATTTACAGAAATTTTTACATATATATATACATTCATTTTAATTGTCAAATTTATTTTTTCTACATTACTGTCCCATTTTAAATGTTATTCTTAACAAACATTTTAGAATTTCCCTTTTTAAGGTTGGAGATGAAGAGAACTTCCCCTTTTTGAGGTTAAGGATGGGGTGAATTTTCCTTTCTGAGGTGGGGAAGGGTGGTTTTCCCCTTTTTGAGGTTGTAAAGGGGAATTTTCCCTTTTGAGGTGGGTAAAAGGGGATTTTCCATTTTGAGGTAAGGGAGGGGAGAATTTCCACTTTTTGAGGTGGGTAAGGAGGAATTTTCCCTTTTAGGTTAGGGGTTGGAAAATTACCCCTTTTTTGAGGTTGGGTAGTAGGGATATTTTAACGACGATAACATTAAAAGCAATCAAAAAATTTTTAGTAGATACCGTTTTCTTTAACAATGCTGTAATTATATAGTCAGCTAATAACAATTATTTCTTCTTACAGAGCAAAAATTACATTTTTATTATTATTATTATTATTATTATTTATTTTACCCAAAGACTTATGTATGTTTAACAGTTAGACACTAATTTTAAATGGAATCTTTTACGATTATTATCCGATTAGATTATTTTAATAAATATCTTCCTCTCGGTTACAATTATGCCATAGAGTCAATTACTGTTAAAATGTTATGATGTTAAAATACAATATGTGATTTGTATCTTTTAAAATCTTTTATATTCATAAATCATTATGCATCGCACGAATGGGGAAAAAATATATAACATAGGCGATTTTTTAAAAACAAATTATTTTTTTCTAATTTAGGCGTGATTTTTTTTACTTTTTTTTTTTATTTTTACACAAATGAAAATAATAAGAAAATTTTGTAATTAGTTTTGGACTGGGCCTAATGATTTTTTTGTTTATATAATTTGTTTTTTAAAAAATTTACTTTTTTTTATTTTTTAAAATAAAATGTATTTTAATTTGCTTTTCTAAGAGTTTAGTGAAAGATCCTATAGGCTAAAAAACTTTCCATTTCAAAAAATAAAAAAACACGAAAAAAAGTAAATTTTTTTTTTTTGAACAAATTATATAAACAAAAGGATTATTCGGCCCACTCTAAAACTTATTGGCATTAATCATTGTAACAATATGATTTTTATATTCTTCCGGAGCAAATTATTTCATCACTTGTTATTATAATATGTTCCTTCCGAAACAAATCATTGTATTATCATAATAAGAACAAACGACGTATATTACGATAGTTGATTTCTCTTGAAAATAACATACTCGATCTTTATTTAAATGTAACGCTTAATGCAAAAAGGGACCTTATGGTAAAAAAATATTAGGTTATGTTTGTTATTTTTAAAGTGAAAATACACAAAACGAATCAACTTTTAATATAAAACATTTATGTTTAAAGTCTTCATTTCATTTGAAAAATTCAATAAAATCTATTTTTGATTTTACATTAAAATAATTGGAAATTTTTTTATATAAAAGTAAAACTCACGAAGTAGTATATAGAGCTCCCATTTTCCGTTAAAAGTAATTTTTCTTTTCTGTTCGATGTCATAGTTAGCGATTGAAGTACTTCTAACGTGAAAATATTATGCTACTCAAGAATTTTTACCTTTTTCGTCTTCTAAACGCAAAACACATGCGGAGATCTGCGCGGTCTTTATGAAATTATTAAATTCACATGTCCGCCATTTGTCAAAATTCATCTCCCACCTGAGTTGCAACAGTTTCTCCACATGAGCGCTAGTATCGCTAACTATAAGAAGACTCAAACAAAAAAAAAAAATCGTCATGCATGGGCCAATTTTTTATAAGACCAACAGCCTATAACCTAATATCGTTCAAAGTGAACAAAAAATTCCGGAATTAAAAATTTTTGAATTGTCAAAATCAATCAACATTAAAATTTAATTATTTAATCGACGGAAAAATCTTTCTCTGCAATCACGAAATTCTCAAAAGAATTTAGAAGATGCATTGTTTCAGATAGAACACAGAAAAAACTCTGGGTAAATTTTGTTGCGGGTAATTTTCACCAATGCTAATTCACATAGACGGTGGCGCCCTCAACTAGGATAAAATTTGTTGCAGGTAATTTTTATACCGATTTTGGGGTAAAAATTCTACTTTTTTTTCGTGTGAACATAGGGGAAAAAAATAGTTTTAAATAAAACACATTTGAAAGAATAAAAAATTCATGACATTTTCAAATAGTTTTCGAGGTATGGAGTTCTTCATGCGTGAAAATGAAACTCAAAGTGGAAATCAAAATAAAATTTCAAAATCATACCCTTGAATAAGTGTGTTCTGTTACTTACAAAATACATGTTTCTGACAGTGAAGAGGGAGCAAAATATCTTTTTTTTTTCGCTCAAGGGAGTAAAACGTTTTCTTTTTTCCCATCATCAGAAAAGGAGGTGAAATAGAAACTGACTTTGAAAAAATACCCACAAGTCGACAGATTAATGATGACATAAGAAATCGATAAGTTATCCAAACAACTTTCTTTATTTATAAATCACCTTAATCGATCTACTTTTGCTCAACAGGGCATAAAATATATATACTCTTACCCATGACGAGAGTTATAAGATCCAAGTCGAATACGCAGTAATTGTATACTGATTCACTTTGCAAGAAATGCTTTAAAGAATTTTAAACAAAGAAATAGAAAACAATTGTCCTTGAAGGTAATAATCTTTCTTCTACGTAGAGTACATCATCATCAGCATTAAAAAAAAAAAAAGAAGCAATAAACATTTCCACACGATTGCTCTCAAACAACTTTGGTGTCCTTATGGGTTTTGCGAAAAGGGAGTAGGATGTCATTCGGAGGTCAGTAACGTGTTCCTGTATACCTATATAGCAGAATGTATACTTGGCAAAAATAGATAGCTTCTTGGATGGTGGGTATAATATAATGCATAGTATATGGAAGTAGTACATGTTGGCACATACGTGGAAGTGAGGATAGAAATAAAGAAAAAGAGAAGCTGTAACCCTTGTTAGGAGAAACTGGCGTCAAGGTTGCGAGATGACTCGTCGAGAGTCTTGGCTCCGGAGGGCATTCCTCGTTCTTTATCATCAGTTCGTTAGAACGCGAATAGCGACGTTTTCGAGAGAGTTCCATCATTGAAACGCGCGCGACTCGAAATCACGAATACTACTTCGATCACTATGCCCCTAATTGGCACCAATTTCACTCAATTGCTGCTTCACTTTACGTACAATTCTCCCTCTTGTTTTTTCATCTTTCTTCCTTCCTCTCTTTCAAATTATTCTCTTTTCCCTTCCTTCCTACCTCATCTTTATACAGTCTGACAACTAAACAATTTACACCCTTCCAAACGCACACGTCATATCTATATTATTAAGTTTATGCTTCGCTTCAATATTCTCATACCAGTTTTCTTACATGATTTGCATTTTTTTTTCTCTTTCTCTCTTTTCAAAATCTATATATCCCATGTCATTCGAATGTCAAGTATTTTTAACTTGAATATAATCTTTTCTATTTTACATCCCTTATATATACCTAAATTAAGTTTCTTCTTTAGACACATCTTATGATGACTTGCAACTTTTTAGTGTTCAAATAATATATATAAATACTTTTATCCCTTTTTTCAAAGAGATATAATTTGTCATCTTAAATTACAAATCGTGTGTAATTGATACTTTTGGTATTGGGAAAAAATGGTCTCAAATTTCTTAACTTCTCACTAAATATTCCAAATAAAATATATATATATGAAAAATTAGAAAGTTTTTGATCCTTTTTTATAGTTCGAAACTTTCAAAAGCTCTTATTATCTAATCTTGTGAGAAAAATCTCGTGTTTGACATTTCATTACATTTTGTCAAAACTCAATGTACCAAAAAATTAAACATAAAATTTTTATGTTTTTCAAATTATGACAGGATTAATTTATCAAGATTTTCGTTTAAAGAAAAAAAAATATATAAAAGTCATGTTAGAAAAAGATTATTAAATCAATTTCTTAATGAGGCATGAATATAAGATTTTGTCACTGCGCATTGATAAACTGATTTTTCATGACCATTGAATTTTAAACGTCAAAAGAATGAACCGGTTTTTTTTTCTTAATGAAATTAATCGTGAGATGACGTTCAGTTGTCCATATATATTTTAAAAGAAAATTTGTAAATTATTATCTATCGATAATCTTATTTTTATGAAATAAATTGTTTTTTCACACTGAAAAAGAAAGTCTCATGTATACAATTTTTTTTAATAATCAATAATTTGTGGAATTAAGTAATTTCTTTAAAAAAAAAAAACATTTAACAAATTTCTCTTTATAATTTTGTTTACTTAATAGAAATTTTTATAAATATAAAATTTAATATTCTTGTGCGTTATAAAGTCCACTTATTGTGATTATCATACAGACGCATCTATTGCATAATAAAACTATCATAAAGTCATAAACGATTCTGTATAGCGCGGCGCTAACAACTTTCAAAAGGGATAAAAATGCCTTGTTTTACTACTTTAATGTGTCGTCGTAAAAGTTTTCTTTTCTTTTTTATGATGTTAAACATATGGAGCGTCAAAACAATTGAAATTATTTCACTGAACGTTATTTTTAAATTGCACACACACTTAAAATAATAGTAAATTGTAAACTATTTTTGAAAAATAAAAATATTTAGGAAACACACATGTGCTTATATAATTTAGTTACACTGCAAACATAATCAGCTCTCTGTTCCTCTCATCAATTTCAAAATCTTGATTAGAGAAACAGAACGGAACGATAAAGTAAAAATTAGGAATTCACCTCAGACTAAATTAACAGAGTATATATATTATATAAAATACTTTTCTACACGCAAGTCTTCTCTATTTATAGATTCTGTTTAAATTTGAGAATGAAATTATTTTTTTTTTAAATTTTGAAAAATAGAAAAAAAATGTTTTTTTTAATAATATACTTAAAGAAATACTTTTTGCACAAAATATTCTTAGTATTTCCAGTTATATATGTAAAAATAAAAAAAATCATGCCCAAAGTTAAAAAAAAATCGTTATTTTTTTTAATATAAAAATTCAAAATTTCCAATTAATTAATTTATGTTAAAAATTAAATTTTTTAGAATAATTCTTTGTTCATAACACAATTGATTAAAATATTCTATGCTCCTTATTTCTTAAACAAATGAAAATAAATCCTATACATAAGTAAAATAGAAATATAAAGAAAGTATAATAAAATAATTAAATAAATATTATGTACATATAGTTATAAATGAAAGACTAATTGAAGAATAATAGATATAATAATTAAAACCCGACAAATTATATATAGTATAGATAACAATTAAATTTTTATATTGCATTGTTGAGAGTATCGCGTTTTAATCTCGTGGCCAATTGAAAAAGTCATATAACACATAAGAAGCGTGTTTCCTCAAACGTATCAAGATCTTTCTCGCGAATCGACGCGCCCATCAGAAATGCTTACATGCAGCTCGTCCTTAATAAACCGTGAAACAATTCTAATTACGACCTGACTGTAATGTGACCATGGGGCACGAATCATGATGGAGGGCAGGATCGGTTTATTAACATGCCACTTCCGGTACAAGTTGCAAGATACATTAAGCACCGGATTTCTGCCTTCAATTTCAACAGCACGCTTAACTGCCTTTAAATGTCAAGAATTTCAATTTCAAACTTATTATATTTTGGCTCATTCTTTTTTTTGTATTCTAAGGTGCTTTACTCATTATTATTATAAAAAATCTCCCGATAACAAAATTATTTTCACACATCATTTAGGGTTTTTTTTTTTATAATCCAAGTGAAAATTTCGATTTTATTATATAATTTATATTTTTCCTTTGACATATTCTGTTATTATAATAATTTGGTTATAAATAAAATAAATCGCATGATTATTATATTCTAAAAATCATTAGTCAGAATTTTCATTTTATCGAATTTCATTTGTCATAATTAGTTTTGAGCCGAATTTTTATTTGTTCGAATTAATATTTTGCATAATTTTTATCAAACCGATTTTCTATATTATAGAATTTTTATATAACTGAAAATTCACTTCACAGAATTTTTATTTCTTCAAATTTTTATTTGTCAAAATTTTTATTTGCTCGAATTTTCATTTAACATAATAGGCATATTTTAAAGAATTTTTATAGAATTTCATTGCATAGAAAAATCATTTAATACAATTTCTAATTGATAGAATTCTGTCCGAAACAGAAAGATTTCGGCGCGGTTTTTAAAATCAACCAATCACAATTTTAGGGATAATTTTGGATTGGTTGGTTTTAAAAATCACACCGAAATCTTTCTGTTTCGGACAAATAAAAATTCTATTAATTAGAAATTCTATTAAATGATTTTTCGGTTAAGTAAAAATTCTGTAGTATAAAAAATCGGTTATATAAAAATTATATCAAATAATAATTCGAACAAATGAAAATTCATCTGAATGAAAATTTTATGCAATAAAATTCTATACCCAATAAAAATTCTTTAAAATATGCCTATTATGTTAAATGAAAATTCGAGGAAATAAAAATTTTGACAAATAAAAATTTGAAGAAATAAAAATTCTGTGAAGTAAATTTTCTGTTATATGAAAATTTTATAATATAGAAAATCGATTTGATGAAAATTATGCAAAATATTAATTCGAATAAATAAAAATTCGGCTCAAAACTAATTATGACAAATGAAATTCGATAAAATGAAAATTCTGACTAACTTTAGAACTTAATCATGCGTCCCAATAAAATATGTATTTTTTTGATTTATAATCTTCTTTGTACATTTTTAAATAAAATTATTTTAAAATAAACATTTATCAAAAAAAAAAAAAAATTTTGTTCAAAAACGAAAAATTGTACATTATTTTAATTTTATTCAAAACAAATTTTTCCTTAGACAATAAAAATTAATATTGAGAATAAGTTTTTTTTTTTGGTCAAAATTTTGTTGCAAAGAAAAAAGTATTTTGTTACGGAAACAAAATATTTTTCTCCATGAACGTATTTAATGATTTTATTCCACCCACCCACGCACACACAAATAATGGGAAAATCATATGAAAACAAAAAAGGAAGAAAATATTTAATATGAACATCTGTATATATACTATTTTAAACTCTCCTCCATAAATCTATCAAAATTTTCATTCCACATGATTTTAGTTTCAATTTTGGCACATGTACTGAGTGGGCACGAGAAGGAAAGAGAAAAAAAAAATAGTGAGACACGAGACAGCATGCGTAGCGCAGGCAATGCGACGATGGCTAAAGGGCGGGAGGTTAAGGGGGGTAAAGGACAGATGTTTGGTCCATAGAATGAGGGCTCAGTTCTACATGGGGTGTCGTGGGTATACGAACTACCCTCGTCAAACGGTCCGACCTTCGCAATATAGAATTCTTATGATTTTTCGACACACAAGGATCTATACTATACATACGGTTGTGGCACGTACTATACAATGGCTCAACATTTCAGTCGTGACTTGTGTGTACGAAGCTTAAACTCCACGTGACTTAGGCACGCGCGAGTTATTATTATTTTTTTTTCTATCTTCGAATGCTAATCATTTATAAGTGCATTACAACGATTTCATTCAATTTTCTGCATCGGTGAAGAATTCATCGTCAAAGATGATCCTTAGAACGGATTAATACTATATATATATATGTATATATGTATAATGATGCGGAAGTGATTGTGAAATAGTGTTTCTCTTGTGATTTGGATACGGAAATTGCAAATGTTTTTTTTATCAAGTTTCATCATACTTCCTTTAATGGACAAGGATTTTCCATATTAGGTAAATTTTTATCACACAATTTTGCTATAAATGTTTTCAGTTTAGAAATGGACAATATTATAAAGGCGTTTTTTAGTTTTTTCAAATTTTTGAAAAATATCGAACAACGGATTTAAGTTGTAAAAATAATTTATTGTCACAACTTTCAAGTCCGTTGATAAATATTGTAAATTGATTTAATATAAAAAATTATTATACCTATTATAATAAAATAACCTTGAAATTTAATTTCCATTATGGGTTTTCAGACAATCTCAAATTATTATTTTTTTCTTACTAAAAAAAGAAGAATAGATTTTCAATTTAACACTTTAAGGACCAAATTATTTCTTAAAAAATCATAATTTTTCATTTTTAAACAATTTTTACAGCGAAACTTACTACACCGAAAAAAAATCCTCTTGTTTCAAGAGGATTCCTCTTATTTCAATGCATATTTTCCTCTAGTATATGCTGCAAAAATATGTCCTCTAGGTTTAAGAGGATTGTCCTCTATGTAAAATTATTCCTCTTAATTTAAGAGGATACTCTTATTTTAAGAGGAAAATATTATCTTAAAAAGAACTCTGAAATAATAAAAATGCAATCATCTAGTTTGTATGTCATAGATATAATTTATAAAATTAAAAGGAATAAAATTTGTTATTCCATGATTTACATCTGTTTGAGTATAAATAAATTGAAATTGATTTTAATTTTTTTTTTTTTTTGAATAAAATCAACTAAATCTATTTTTAATAATATTTTTATGCGCAAAACATATAATTTATTAAATTTGAAAATTTATTTTAAATAAAATTAAAATAAATCAAAATCGTAATAAAATAAAATTTTAAATAGCATAACCTCAAAATTATTTAAATTTTCTTCAAAATTTCTTTTACCTTCAAAAATAGGCACGTATTGTGTAAGTTGCAATTCTATCAAAATATTTTTAAAGATTATTATCCATTTTGGTTTATTCCCCTTTTTTCACACAGAAACTAAAATTTTTTCACGCATAATATGCGATTTATGACGCGACGTAAATGATATGACGCAATCATCTTTGCGCATGAGCGACTTTCAATGGGAAATCCTCTTAGAATTTAGAGGAATATTCTTAAACATAGAAGATTACTCTAAATTCTAAGAGTATTATTTTTATTCTAAAAAGATTATTCCTCTCTATATAAGAGGAATGCTCTGGAATAGTCCTTTTGTTTCAATCCTCTTGAAATTAGAGAAAAATAGTCTCATTTAAAGAGTAATACTCTTGTTTTAAGAATAAAATTCAAGAGGATTCTATAAGAAGAATTTTCCTCTGAATACAAGAATATTTTTTTTTCGGTGTAAGGTTTTTTTGTTTCAAAAGCAGAGTTTAGAATTGGAAATTTATTAAACTAAATGAAAAACATTGGTCTAATATTTAGTTTCAAAAATTAAGGCACTTATACTTAAGATGACAAAAAAATGCTCATGTTGCCTGAAAGTAACACTTGTTCTCAAAGGGTTAATTAGATACCTTGTCAAGTCTCTCGATCTCTCTGGTCCAATTTTTCTATAAAATTTCTACGGATAAATTGTCTCAACTTTCTGCTTCTTATATCCCAAATATCACGTAAACTTGCAGCAACCTTGCGGCAAGCTTGCCGCGCAATATTGCCAACCTTGCACGACAAACATGTCGCAAGCTTAGTGCTAGCTTCAAATGCCCCACCTGATTCAAGCTTGCAAGATAGCTTGCCGAAATATTGCAGTGTAAGATTACTGCAAGATTGCTCAGTAAGCTTGCACGGTAAACTTGTAGCAAGGTTGGTGCAAGGTTAACAAATAACCTTACTTTAAATCTAAAAAAATTTTTGTTTTTAATGTTTCGTCTAATTTATAAAATTTTATTATATAAATTAGCCGCAACATTTAAAAAAAAATTTTGTAGATTTAAAGCAAGGTTATTTGGCAACCTTGCACCAACATTGCTACATGCTTACCGTGCAAGCTTATTAAGCAATATTGCAATAATCTCATTGTGCAATCTTGCAGCAACCTTACACTGCAATCTTTCGGTAAGCTTACCTTGCAAAGCTTAAGTAAGGTGGGACATTTAAAGTTTGCAGTAAGCTTACGGCAAGTTTTCCATGCCAGGTTGGTAATATTGCGCGACAAAGCTTGCCGCAAGATTGCTGCAAGCTTACGTGCTATCTGGGATATGGTTTAAATTCTAAAAAACATAAAAAAATTAAATTGACACTGTAAAAAAAGGTACTATAATAGTACCGATTTTAGGTATTAAAATAGAACCAAAAGGCAATTTAGTATCTAATGTTGGTATTAAATTAATACCTCTCGTTTTACAGTGAAATAAAAAAATATATTTTTTTAAAACAATTCTTCTGATAAAAAAAATGCAAAGAAAACGTTTTTTGAGATAAAAAAAATACATAATTTTTTGTAAAGCGCCTAATGGGTAATAATTTAAAACAATAATGAATGAATAATTTTTCGCTAATAAATTTCAAGGTCGAAAAAAAGATCTATAAATTTTTCCAAATAAAACAGAACCACACTGAGAAAAAAAATGGTTTGAATTGAAAAATTCCAATGAAGCATTTGAATTAGGAACAAAGCTCGCCTTTTAAATTCCCAAGTGTCTAAAAGTACAAATTTTTTTTTGTCTAATAGTTTTTCACCCTCACTTTTTTTTGTCGTATAGAGACAAACAACAGACGGTTTCTGTTATATAGCTCATTTATCTCAATATCCCCTGACCCACTTTAATTAATAATTTGCTAGCGTCCTCTTATATATATATATATATATAAATTAAAACTTTTTGTTCTCGGCGCTGTCTTTGAGTCGATAACCGTTCAGTGAACTATTCGAACGCATATATAATTTAAAGAAGATAGAAAAAAAGAAATAAGGTAATAAAAAATGACCTTAGAAAGTGAGAATCAAAAAACTCTCAGTAATTGAAATTCACTTCTCTCTCTCTCTCTTTTTTTGTTTTTTTTTTTTTTTTAACGTGACAGAATTGGCTTACGAGATTACATATGCGTGCGTATATTTACCGAATTACACGCAGATTGAAGTCAATTTGCGTTTATGTAACTCTCTTGAAAGCCGGAAGAAGATGTGACTTTACATTAATTAGTGTTAAATATCCAGGGACATATTTGTCGCCGATAAGTTGTCTGGCAACAGAGTGAAAAGTGTTATATGTAGGTTGGGTGTCTTTCCACACATACACGCATATATGTATACAAATTCATGATCGATTTCGGACTTGTTTCTTCGTAACACAAGAAAGTCTCATAAAGTCACTTCCGTATTATAAGAATGAGAAATAAAGACATCTCGTTACGTATATAAAAATTAATAAATCTTTCAACAATTATCTACGAGTTTCCTTCTATATACATGTAGTCAGGAAATTAATTACTATTTTTCTTCCCTTATTAAACAGTATATATATATATATAATATTATATATAATATGTATATAATAATTGAATATATATATATATATTCAATTATTATTACAAGTTATTCACAAAATATACAGGTATACATGTTTCTTAGAGTTATTCATATTTTATCAAAAGCCTAACTACACTAGAAGTATCATTGGTCTGTTGGTTAAGACTCTTGACTGTTGGACGTTAACTTCAGAGTTCGATTCCCGCCTCGTTAACATTTTTTCATTAAATAAAAAGCCTTTTAGTGTAGCATGTAATATTACATCAACATTACCGCGTAATATTCCATAAATGTTACTTGTAGGTAATATTATCTTGATATTAAGGCAATATTACGTTCTGCTTGGATCTTCTCTTTGTGTGTTAGAATTGTTATTAAACTCAGAGAAAATTATAATTCTCTCATAGAGCTGAATATATATGTTTACATATTTATTTGTTTCAAATTAAATAATTATTTTATAGTTCTTTGGAGACAAATATATATATTTTATTTATTTAAGTCAAATACTTATATTATATATATATATATATATATGTATATATATATATATATTTCGAAAACAAACTTTTCAATGTATGTTGTAATAGGGAAGTTCGTTTTTATGCAACAATCGCTCTTTCTAACAAAAGCAAATTTATAAATGGACAAATCTTTTTATGCCAATTAAGAGTAATTAAAGTAACAATAAACAGCGACTTTATTATATCAAATAAGCAACACCTGTTAGATAATTTAAGAATACAGTGTTAATTAATCATGCGATTAAATTTGTTTGTAATTCTTCCGTAAATTTTTTTTGTAGGACTCTGAATACTTTAATTATTTTAAAATTATTTAAAATTATTTTAAAAAATCGCGTGTATAAAGCACTTAAAATTTCAATTATTTATCAAAAAAATTATTAAAAATTTTAAAAAAAACTAATTTTTAAAAATTTTTATTTCATTACTTGAAAGTACATTTACTTACTGATATGTCCATAAAGGTTTGTTTAATTTATGCAAAAATTCAATTAGTTGTATAATTTTTTTTAATAAAAGGCTTCAAAAATCTTCAAGTAACAATAAATATTATAAATACTTTAAATATTTTTAAAATACTACATGAACATATAACCACGAAACTAGTACTTGAAAATACAAAGACTTATTTTAAATTTTGCAACTTTGTAAAAATAGAAGGGACCACTTCAGGAATTGTTACTCTCCTTTAAAAGTAACACCTGAATTGTCTGCAGTTTCTGCGCATTTTTGGCAATTTTTGCTCTAAAAATAGTCAAATTTACAATTTCCGGAATAATTTTTACTATTTCTGAAGTAAAAATTGCCAAAAATGTGCAGAAACTGCGAACAGTTTAGATTTTACTTATAAAGTAGTAAAAGTTACTCTATTCGTTTTTCTATTTTTCTCCGTGTTCCTATTCAAGGTAAAAAGGTCTATTAATTATTATTCTTATTATTATTACTATTATTAAAATTCCGCATTAAATGATAATTGTATAAATAAAACAAATGCTACTTCTAAAAATACTTGCTATAATCAAGGTGCTTTTAGTTACTATACCTGATGAACTTAGACAAAATGTGAGTAATTATGAAACATAAAATTTACGTAAATTAATAATTAGAAAACATATAAATTATAATAATGTAGATAATTATTATAGAAAACTTACTTAATATGCTCACAAATACATAACTGAGAATATAATACTTATTTATAATTTTGGTTTTTAAATCTAAAGAAAATTTTTTTAAAAAAATATTTTATTATTATTATTTGCCACATTTTACGTTACACCTGATTCGTGACGTTTCGGAGTTTGTCTGAGATTTTTTTTTTTTTTTTTTTTTGCAAAAATTTTAAAACTTACAACAAGCTACAAACAATATGTACATACAACAATGATGTAGTGACCCCGAAATGATTTAAGATCACGTTATTCGTAAATCAAAAGTCAAGATTTAAAACGATTTTACGCTTAGTGTACTGCATAGTTTGGTGGCGATAACTTGTCGAAAAGGCCGACGTCATAAAGAAATACGAGCAATAGAGTATTGTCTAAATGAGAACCATGGTCCTTTTTTTATGACTTCCATGCGTATATATATATATATATATATATATATATATATATATATAAGCGGTTGTCCTTCACTGTGAAATTTTATCACCGAATTATTTTTCCTTTTTTAGTATATTTTTATAAAAACGTGAGTCCTTTTTTTCATTTTTTTTTTTTCAAGAATTGGCAGAGCTATTTCGTTGTAAGCATAATTTGCATAAAGCGATGCAAAAGTTCCAAAAAGACAACAACAAAATATAAACACACACAATCTCAAAAGAATTGTAACCGATTTCAATTTTAGATATAAATTTGCCAGAGATCTTCAAAAGATTAATAATAATTACATTTTGAATTGTTATAAAAGACTTTATATTACCTATTATAATTCTTTAAAAAGTTTCAAATAAAATCTTGAAATATTCTTAAAAATAATACAATTTATTTCAATATATTGTATAAGAACACATAACGTATATATATATATATAGTATATATGTTAAAATTTTTTTTTACTATAAAATATAAAAAAAAATTATTCAAATATTTTTCTAAAAAGATTAAAAAAAATTGTTAATATTTTGGAAAATATTTTTTCTAAACATAAAAAGTAAATGTAAATGAAGTTTTTTTTTTAAGAAGGTATATCATGTGTACAGAGTGTAACGCGATAGGTATATCTACGTCGTTAGAGAGTACACTTTGAAAAAACGAGACATGACGAGAACTCTTTAGAGTCTTGAAAATAAAATAAAAGTCAGGTGATACCGTCGTAAAATATCGAATTTGAAGAAAAGTACTCTCTAAATTTTAATTAGTTAACATTTTAACTACTTTAAATTAGTAACTTTTTGCTTTAAAATTAGTAAAATTTTACTAATTCAAAAGCAAAAAGTTACTAATTCAAAGTAGTTAAAATTTTTACTAATTCAGATTTAGAGGGTATACAAGAATTTTAATAGTAAGATATTGTATACAAAAGAAGATTTCTAGAAAATAGGCCGTTTCAAAATTTACACACACACACACACACCTAAAAACATATTATTGTATATATGATAAATAAAAAAAAATGTTTGAACGCGTGCCAAAAGATCTTGCAAGTGTCGGGTGTTGCTTTGTCGCGCTTTGAGCGCGTTTTAACAAACTCAAAACACAATATTTCCATTTTTAGAATAATAAATAAATAACGAAGTAATGAGAAATTTTTTTTTTTTTTTAGAATATATTTAAAAAAAAAAAAATAATATGTGACACAATTTTATTTAAATTTTCTAACTTATATAATAAAAAAAATTTTATTATATACGCTTAGAAAATTTATTATGTGATTTTATTTGGATTTTTTTTAAATTTATATAATTTTAATGAAGATGTTCTTCCTAGTAAGTTTTGAAAGATGTCATTTATTATGATGATAATGTACAAATCATTCAAGGTCTTGGCCCTTATATATCAATGATTCAAAGTAAAAATAACTTCTTACAAAAGTGTTACCAGAAAGTTCGTCTTCTTTAAAAGTTTTAAAATTCCCTATACAACCGCTTTCATCATCTTTAGTGGTAATATATTTACCATATTAATATATTTTTGTAAATATTTCATTTTTCAATTTTTTTGTCCTTTTATACATAATATTGATTCCAATTTCCTTTTCAAAAATTATGAAATTTAGAAATTTAAATAAAAAAAAAAAAAAAATTCTACAGAATATAATTATAATATATTTTATATCGGTGATTTTTCAAAAACATGTTATTTCTAAAGAAAAAAAGTTGATAAAGTAATTATGCTATAGAGTTATTTTAAAGACACTGCAATTTATTTAATAATTTTAATGTAAACGGTAGAAACCTAACCTCAAAATGATGCATTTATTTTTTGTTTTCTTTATCCTATCAGAAATTTTTGTAAGTACAAATTTTTTCATAATAATTTTTACATTGTTTTTAATGCGAAGACTATGCAGTGCGGTCCTTAAAGCCCTTTAAACACACTTGTAAAATCTTCAGTTTTAGGGTTAGGGGTAAAACCAACACCGGATACCAACCATCCTTACTTGAATTTCATTAATTAAATCAGCCAGTTCAACGCGATCTAGTTGTGAAAAGTGTGGAGAAAGGTCGATTTCGTGATCGTATTATATATATATGTAGAGACAATATAGTAACATTTTCATCCAACTTTAAATTGACATTCGACACTCTTTGCTTAACTTTAGTCTTTTATGCAGCCTGAAACATATTATACAGAGGTCATACCGAGAAGCCATAGCTTCGTAACTGAACTGAACTTTAAAGAAATTTATGCGCAAAGTACATATTTGTCCTTCATGTAACAAATATATATATATATATATGTATATATATGTATATATATATATATATATACATAGAAATACAATGAAGTTGGGATTTTAATTTTCATCCTCGTCAAGAGCATCAGATGATGAGAGAATATTTGCTTTTTATTAAAAAGGAATATAGATTTTAAAACTTAAATATCAGAGGGATTGATTCTTTCTTTCCCTTTTTGGGGAAAAAAAATGTATAAGGAATTATTGACTTAAACACCGCGTGCACTATATTATATATATATATATATATATATATATATATATATATATTGGACTGTGCCCTCTATTGATTTCGTCTGAGCTCAATATATAAGGGTTGGTAACCCTCTGCAAATCCCTCTTCACCAGAGGCTGACTCATTTCAACAATGTTGCCTTATCAAATACTAATCTGAATTTCATGAAGATAAAGTAATTTAATATCCCTCCGAAGGAATTAGTAATTAATTTCTCAATTGTCTGTCAAGTGTTACTATATATACAAGCGACTACTATTAAATTCAAGATAAATAAAATTATTTTTATTAAATAAATCTTTTTTGAAGTTAAACAATACTAAAATTTTTTTCCTCACAAAAAAATTATTTGTAAAATGTACAAATGTAAAAATAATTTTGTTATTTTTTCATCACAAACTTAATATTCTGAAATAATACTGTTAGGTAAAAGATCAGTAAGTCAGCGTAGCTGTGTGGTTAGAGTACACGGCTCGCGTCCCAAGGGTCCTGGGTTCAATTCCTCATGTGTTCAAGATTTTCAAAAATTATTCTTGTGTTTTATATTCTGTATACTATGTAATAATCTTAAATAGAACATAAGTTAGAATTAAAGATTATAAAAACTGTCATTTATTTAAAATAAAAATAATCTCATGAAATAGGGGTTTTTTAAGGAAAATTGACAAGGCCCTGATAAGTTTATCCTTAAGTATAGGGTATTGGTCAGGAACAATCTTGTTGAGCACTAGTCAATTTTTCTGAGAAGGGACAGATCAGAGATAAGGAAATCTATAGTCAGTACTCCATAATATTTTAATTTCTGCATGAGATTTTTCTAAAGGCATTTTTTTTTTCAGTCAAAATTAGTACAAAAAGAAATTTGTATAAAAAAAAAGTAAAATGGCGTTAAAAACTTCTTGGACGACTGTTTTTCCGTGCGAGGATAATAAATTTATAAAAATATTAATGAAATAGAAGTGTGCGTGTAAAAGAATGAAATGAATCGTTCGCATTTAATTTTCTCATGTTCCTGCCAAGACCTTTTAATTTCCATAACATTAGTAATTTTAATGACGTGTATACCAGGAACAGAAGGAATTTAAAACTACACACTATTAAAATTCTTCTCAGAAGATGCAAATAATAATTTCAAGTGCATCATTACTCTATATAATCCTTACATGCGATACATCTTTCTAGAATCAATTATATGCTTGCTTCATGATAATTCTAGGCGCGGAGGAAAATTAGCGCACACGGTTCAAAATGATAAGCGCAATAATTGAGTAACACTTTTACAAAAATTATGTCACGCTGAATATTTTATGTGTAGAGCCATGTGTGCGTATTTATCGAGGTGAAATTGAAAATAGAATAAATGAAAAAAACAAATTATTTATCTTGAACCATATAAGATATATGTATATATATATGTATTAAAATGGGCATCATCATTATTCGAAAGTTTTGAAAATCAGTTAAAATCTATATATATATATATATTTACAAGTCTTCATATACATATATACCCTGCTATATACGTATTCTCGACATCTCTCGCGAGTGCCAGTTTTCTCATGCGTGAAGTTTCCACCTTTCAATTGGATAAGAGGATGAAAAATCATCGTCGTTGTTGGTTATAGTAGTTGGTTCGTTCGTCTCACATACCGGTCTAAACAAAAATTGCGGCCCACTGACCCAATATATTCCCAACAAAGAAACCGAACTCAAATCAGTACCGCTTCCTTGATACGCTTTATCGTCTTATTTATATATATATATATATATACATATATATATATATACAAAAGTTCCAATGATTCTTTCCAACAGATAATAAATTAATCACTCTCTTTCACAGTCATTTCATGACAAAATCGATCTCCGATTTGATGGCTGTCCCAATTCTTGATGCTTCAAATTAAATTCGCGTCTTTATACCATTCGATATATCCTGCTGTTTTCATTGCCTATTATCTGAATATAATCAATATTATATCAATGTTAATTTAACGATAAAATTGTTCATTAATTTAAAAATGAATTTTTATCATTTATTTAAGAAAAATTTTCTCTGTAAACCTTAGAGAAAAAAAGTTTTGTTTCAACCAAATATATAGCCTTTTTTTATATTAACACAATTTCATGTCACAAATATATTAGCGCCATTTTTTCTGATGGTTGTCAAATTTCTTGGTTCCCCCCTCTCATCCTTGAAGCGTTAAAATAATTAATGAAAAAAGCCTTATTTTCCATTTAATTTTTAGAAAGCATTTAAATTAATATAAATAAAACATCAATCTGCAAATAATATAATAGTCCTTCTTTGATTATTATTTACGTTAGTTTATATATTTTCTTTCGACAAAAAGTTTGAAGTTTTAGGTCAAAGGAAATGGACCATTACCATACTTGATAAATGTCAGTAATCAAGTAATTGGATCATTTATACTTTATTTCCCTTATTAAATTGTTGCATAAACGCAGAATTCTTAATTCAATAAATATTTGCCTGGTTTTTAGTTCAACTACAATATATTAATGGTAATTTTAACTATAAAAAATTAACTATACTTTCAGTATTACTATGTGTATATAAAAATTTGATGAAAATAATTCGTAATTTTTATTGTTTTTTTTTTATCTCCACTAACTTGTTTGTTTTATTATATTTTCTTTTAGAGTATAGTGAAATGAAATATTAAACTATCAATTAGAAGATTCAATAAATATCAGAGGCGTCATAATCTTGAAACAGATTAATATGTAGCGTTATACATATAATTTTCAGAAGCTAAGAAATTCCTCGTTAACCTACTCATTACCCACTTGTGCCAACTTTAATAATCGCAACTCATTTAACTATATACTGCAAGGTTGAAGTAGAAATCGTCAAATCATCAATTAGAAACTTAATAGCCATTGACACTATTACTTTCCCAAAGCCGATGAAACCAATTAAAATTTTTAGTGAACAGCTTTCAGACCAACTTTATATGTGAATATATATATATACATATATAGTTGCAACCTACTTAAGCATACGCAAAAAAAGATAGCAATTTCTACTTATCATATAGAAGCTTTGTTAGTTTTCTTTTGTTAATAATGTTGGAAGTTTACTTTTACTTCTTTCGAAAGCTTTTTGCATATCTCTTGAAAATGATTATAATTTGCACATTTAATGGAACGTTTAACCATTTTTTATACACTCTAGAGACGTGGCTATCAATTTAGAAAACCTGACTCCTATCAAATGAAATAGTCCAATCAACCATTATAGACGGATATATTTACAACCTATATCAATACACAAGTCTACAATTAAACATGCGCAAAAAAAAATTTGTTTTATTTTTTTTTTACCCCTCGAGAAATAAACACGAGAGTGAGAGGGAGGTAGAGAGAGTGTAATGTAAATCAAGCTAAATATCGGTTTTCTTATAATATATCTCGCTTCAATCTGTTTACATTGATACAATCCTTATAACTACCATGTTATATGGTATATAAATAAGTAATTGGATATATTCAAGAGAGATGGATAATAATTTAACCCTGACTTTTTGAGAGTATTTGTTTTTCTATATAGTCAATGTTAAATTAATTGTATAAATTAATTTAACAACGATTTTTTCTAGTTTCTCCATTGTCAGAAAATGTGCAAGAATAAAATATATTGAACTATAGTTCAATATATATTTTATTCTTGCACATTTTCTGACAATGGTTAACAGCCGATTAAATTTATAGATGCCAGTAAAGGGTATATATACATGAAACCTTTTCTAATTAACAGTTAACAATTTCATTGCTTTGCTATCATAAGTCTGATTGTGAGATAAAAGTTTGTTTCTGAGCAATAACCAACGTAGCAAAAAACTTATCAGGTCCTTGTCAGTTTTCCTTTAAATTATTATTATTTTTTTTTATTTTAAATAAATGACAATTTTTATAATTTTAAATTCTAATTTATATTCTATTTAAGATTTATTACATATACAAAATATAAAACACTTAAGAATAATTTTTGAAAATCTCAAACGCATGAGGGATTGAACCCAAAAGATCATTGGGATGCGAGCCGTGTACTCTAACCACGCGACCACGTTGACTTATAAATCTTTTACCTAAAATTTCTTTCAGAATATTTAAACTACTACTAACATTCTGTTTGTGATAACAAAATAACTATGTTATCTTTACAATTTTACATCTAATTAAACTGCTTTACGATGTAAAAACTTAGTTAAGTCTTATTTTTGACAAAAATGAGTTTTTAGTATCAATGAATTCATAAGAAAAAACTGCGTTTAATTATGTTATTAAATTTTTTTTTATTTTAATTATTTATTGCAAAAAATAGTTATTAAAAATCGACAAAAACCCAGAAAATGAAAGAATACTTGATAAAAACTCAGGTAACTCCAGTTGAGTAGTCCAAAAATCGTATAAGAAGCGTTTAGCTAGAACATTAGATACAAAACAAAAACTTATTTAACTGAAGTTGAGTGTTTCTATTATCGGAAACATAGCCAAATCTGAACCTTAGTTTCGAAGTAAAAAACTTAATTCGAGTTAACTAAGTTTTGTTTTTAAAAAATAAAACGTAAGTCCATTTTTTAATATAATTTGTTTAAGGACTTTTAACCACGGAAATGCAGACCTCTTAGAAAAAAATAATTAATTAACATTTAAATAATTAAAATAACATTATTAATTGTACTTTCTGAAAAATGAGATATCAATTTTCAAGTAAAAAAATTTAAAACCAGCAAAATTTATTTGTTCTTACTATTTTCATTGCATAAAATTTTTTTGTCATATCTCTTCTACAGAATTTTTTAAAAATGATTCGATTTCAATGTAATATGGATTATTTTCATTAATTTACCCAGGAAGTGAAGTTAGATTATACAATTATATATATTACATTAGGTTTTCAAATAACAAACAGATTTTCTCCGTTCGACCAAAATATGACTTAACTAAGTTTTTATTTAGATTTTAATGAGCTTTGGATATATGTTATAAATAAAGTTAAAGCAATTCTAAATAAAAATTCAAAATTTTTTTTCAAAATAAGATTTAATAAATTAATTTTGAAATTTTTTTTAGTGGTGACTTTTTGAAGTGACCATTTTAATTTTTTTTAAACATACCTTATAATGTCCCGTTTAACATATATTTTTTGCAGATTTTTAAAAAATTTAATTTTTGAATAATTTAACGAAATATTTTTATCGGATTCATTGTGAAATTTCAATAATGTCATATTGTTTCTATTACATATTATAATAACCCTCTATAACCTTTTTGGATTGACTTACACGGAGGAACAAAAATTGTTGTGGTTACTAAAAAATTAAATCCACACAACAATTACGGATCGTCAATATAGAACCAGCAGTTCTATTTGTTGTTGGGACAAAAAAAAATTGTTAAAATGGGATTGTTATTAAAACTATTCGGATTGGTCGGTGAACAAACAGTATTGTTTGATGAACAAAGAAAATTGTTATGGAACAGTTGAAATAACAAAATTAAATTGTTAAATGGTCAATACAATTTGTTGTATTAACAAAGCTTTGATCCGTCTAATACAATTTGTTCAGTTTTTTCGCCTTCTAAAATAATCGATAGCAGATTTTCGTAAGTCATATCACCAGTTTCATTTGCATTAAAATCTATGTGGAACATTCAGCTTCTGAATCAAATTCTTTAACCAGAAACCAAAAAATTATTTTGAGTTGAAATTTGTTGTTAAATAATATTTAATATACATTTTGTATTTTTTATGGTGAGGTTATGTTCAATAGTAACTGAGTATAACTTACCGATAGATGATGAAATTGTCTCTTAATCCATTTACTATACTTGCAATAGATTTCTCACTTTAACCGGATTCATTATTTAACAGCACTTTGTCATTTTTAAAAAACCAGTAATAAAAGCAAAAGTGGGACATGTGCCAGAAGCAAACGACGCGATTTACACGCCAGTTTGCGAGAATTCAAGATGACCACGTGACATGGAACAATAAACCTGTCAGCTGAACAAATCCGGATTGTTCCATCAGCAATCGACAGAGAGTTTGCTTCTGCAACTGTACGGAATTGCAAACTGAACAAAACTGACAACAAAATATTCGTATTGTTGTTAAAAACAACATACATTTGTATTAACAACAATCCAAATTGTAATTTAAACATTTCGAATTGCAATATCAACAAATCTACTGACAACAATCCAAAAATTGTTTGCACAGCAATCTTATTTTTCTCCGTGCACACTCTAAATCTGAATCAATGTAAATTTCACTGATTCAGATTTAGAGTGCAAACAACCCAGTAAAAAATAAAAGATACAAGAACGGCGGATTCCGGTTACAAGCTCAATAGCTGGTAAACGAATCTATGAGAATCTCGGATACAAGCACTTTTCGGTATCCGAAATGCTCATAAGCTTGTAAACACACTGAAACGGATGACTTTTGTAGGGCCTTTAATCAAGAAAAAACAATTAAATCAATGCAGAAATGATGGGAAATTAAATTGGAAGCATAAATAAATGATAATTTATTAAAAAAACGCATATTTAAACAAAAAACAATAATTCTTACTAATTCTAACCTCTGCATTAAAAACATTATGAAAACAGTGTTTTTTTTGGTTATTTTACCTTGCTATTTGGAAAATATGGTTTTCTACCTTACCGACACTGGATATTATTTTTTGAGGTTTTTTTCGATTTTTGAATATCAAAAGCAATCCAAAATTATTAAAATATTTTTAAACATAATATAGTGCTCATTTTTAATTTCCACTTTCCCTTTTAATTAAATACTTTTGGATTGCTTTTGATATTCAAAAATCGAAAAAAAACCTCAAAAAATAATATCCAGTGTCGGTAAGGTAGAAAACTATATTTTCCAAATAGCAAGGTAAAATAACCAAAAAAACACTGTTTTCATAATGTTTTTAATGCAGAGGTTAGAATTAGTAAGAATTATTGTTTTTTGTTTAAATGTGCGTTTTTTTAATAAATTATCATTTATTTTTGCTTCTAATTTAATTTCCCATCATTTCTGCATTGATTTAATTGCTTTTTCTTGATTAAAGGCCCTACAAAAGTCATCCGTTTCAGTGTGTTTACAAGCTTATGAGCATTTCGGATACCGAAAAATGCTTGTATCCGAGATTCTCATAGATTCGTTTACCAGCTATTGAGCTTGTAACCGGAATCCGCGGTTCTTGTATCTTTTAGTTTTTAATGCGGGAAATAAATGGTGGTTGCTTAAATACCAACGAAATTTTTTTGTTGGCCCAACCAAAATTTTAGTTGCTCTGACAAAAAATTTTTCTCAGTTCCAAGAATACCGTCAATTAATTTATCTTATTTTAATATAAAGAATAATTTTCTATAATTTTTATTTGAATTTTATAAAGGGAAGGGAGCATCACGAATTCTTATGTCTCACATTTTTGAAACATGTTGGGTCACTGACCTCTCTCTCTCTCTCTATGTTAAAGGTTTCTACAAACACCTCTGAAAAAGAGCGTTTAATTTTCATGAGAATAATAATTATTGTATTAAAATTTTATGTAATAGTATTACTCAGTACTATAATAATAGATAGTATAGTCATCCAGGACAATCTAATTGATGGATTTTATTTCCGGGAATAGATGAACTGAGTATAATAAATAATATATAGAATATACGCATATATATCCAATACAAGGAATTCTGAAAATGAATAAAATCACATTCTCTACCAGATAATAACAGTAACGAGGTATAAAACGTTACGTATATTATAATATCCCGACTTTAATGAACTTTTATAGGCTTCAATACAGGTGTAAGCGATATATAAACTTTGAATTAAATCAGATTCTACAAATGTGTTGAGCATATCAAGCATGTTAAATTGAAATTAAGAAAGGAAGTTAGCCTGATTCTGATTATTCATGGTGTATTAAGATGAAGATACAGTTCATTAAAGATCCGATAAGAGATTTAAAAAAAAGAAGAAAAAAGACTATAGACTATAGAGTGGATTCGTTTGATTGAATTCTAAGAAGAAATATATAAACATTAAGATTCTTTGCATATCGAATAATATATTATTGGTATCAAGGTCAATGGGAAAATATATAGACAAGAAATAATACAAATATACACTGATTTCATTGGGGAATTAACACGGAACAATTGTAATTGGAATGTCATTGAACAGGTTCGACATTGATTCGTTTATATTGATCCTTGTTTAACTTTTTATTGCTTGATCTTTAAACTTGACTTTGGCCTTGCCCTTCACCTTACATGCATATATATATATACTATATACTTATAAATATAATTTAATAGAGAAGAGAAAGTATACTTTTTTTGTGTTCCAATCTTGTTTAAACTATATTTAAATACACTATCAAACTGTTTCCATAGAAAAAGCGTCGTTTGTTTTAGAAATCGACTCAAGGCTATTGAAGGTCAAGACATGGAAAATTCATTTAAAGGATATATTTTTTAAAAATAATTGATTTCTGAAAAAAAAACATATTTTTCTGATCCAAATATATAATAAAGTCCACTGATTATATTAATAAAAAAAAATTTACTTTGAAAAAAATGCAATTTTTTGAACTAATATTCCGTTTGAATTTCTGTATCCAAAGTTAAACTTCATTATAATAAATAGCTATATATATATGCAAACATATAATAAATAGTACACATTTATGTCCCATTCATTTTACTAATGAAGTTTAGAATGGCTGATAGTGCAATAAATATATATGCTTTAGCTATTATAAATTATGTTTTACGGATGCTCTAATTAAGATTTAAAGAGAGCACTTCGCTATATTCGCAGTATGTAAAACAACTTTTAAATTCATTACGTCAAAAAAAAAAAAATTAGCATATATCAAAATTGACATTCGGTAAACGAATGAGCATATAATACTGTATTTAAATATTATAATTGATTCATCGAAAATTTCACCAAGGAACAAAAATTTTTTTGTCTGAATCATCGATTATACTCGGTACTCATTTACTCATGTATTTGGAGTGACCAATATATATTTGGCTGTGCGGAATATATAATATATAGAAAAAAAAAATAACAAACACACATTAGAATCACATTAAATGTTATGCTGTTTCCTGTTGGCAATGGGTATATAATTTTTTTTTTCGACTCCTATATATATATAGCGTGATTTGAATAAGCGATTTTTCAAACTCGGGGTTAGACGTGAAATCAATATCGATATATATATGCTCTGCGACAAGAGGGAACACGAGTGTGTGTGTTCGCGGTGTGTCCCTCTGTTAAAAGTTCCTCCGTCTGTCAGTCTGTCAGTCCGTCCTGGAAATTATAATGCCCGTCTCATATTGCGCATAGAGCCCAGCCCGTTAATGGCACAACTTCTAAAGTTATTCTAAAACGCACGTCGGGTCAGTGTGCCACTATTTTTTTTTTCTTTTTTTTTTTTTTTTTATTGTCCAACGCCAGAGAACATTCGAGGAACTTCTTACGGTTCTCTCTTCGAATGTTTCGTGTTCGATTTATATATATATATATATAGAAAGACGATATGATAGGAGCCATAGATAAGGAACGACAGGAAAAAAAAGGATAATTAAACCGATTAAACTTTTACTGTATGGGGTGAGCAATAATTAAAGTCAGATCGCCTTCTATATACGCATATATATGTACATAAATCCCTATAATGTAGGCGGACCTGATGTGAACGCTTTCATTGAGTTCACATTTTAAGCACGAGCGCCTACTTTCAAAGATCGTTATTTTTGAAATAGTACCGCGCCATACACGCACATTATTTATTGCAATGCCGAAGCGCTAATTACAATTTAGATAGTTTTAAATTAATTTTAAAACTATATTGGTACTTTCGTTTAATTTATGAATGTACCTATATATATATATATATATATATATCGGGCATTCCACGGGAAATTTTCATTCAAAAATTTTTTTTGTCCGAAACATTTTTTTTCGAAATCTATATAAGATTTTTTTTTCTTGAATTGATTGAAAATATTATTTATATAGGTGTTTCTAGTAAAACTCACCTGTTAATTGAGTCCACGATGACTCGAAAAATCATTCCCATGTGTGAAGATCAAATCTAAAACCAATTATAATGAAATTTTTCATTAGAATTTAAAAAAATTTATAATGATAATGATTCCTGATAAATGTCAGAACGCCAAGAGTAATATGTTTTGTTTGAAACAAATATAATATATATTTAAGTTAAATAAACGTGTATATTTGTCTCAGAGCTTAATAACTTTTTTATTTGGCAAAAATAAAAATTTTATTTGTCATAAATAAAATTTTTTATTTTAATCAAATAAAATTTCTTTAACTCTGAGACAAATATATCTTTTCTCTGACAAAAGGGTAAAGTAAAAATATTCGTAAAAAAAAAAACTAAAATAATTCGCAAATTTAAAAAATTTAATTAGTCATATTAAATATAATTTTTACAGCGAATTTGATTAATTTTTAAAAAATTTGCCATTATATTAGATTTACACGGAAAAAAAATTTTATCTAAAACAGCAAAAAATTTCCACAATAAAATAGTGAAAAATTTAACTATGAATCAATTTAAACTTCTGCTATTCTTTTTAGGGTGAAATCTTTTGCTGTTCGGCGACCTCGAAAACCCCCCAAATAACGGATTTCAAGTAAATTTGATCAATTTTTAAAAAATCTTTCGCCATGTTGGATCCGACATTTTAAATTTTGAAAAACTAACATCAGATTCATAATCAGTGTAAAATCGATTTTTTAAATAAAATTTTTGAATTTAATTTCAAATAATAATAATAATAATAATTGTTTCCTCGTTCTTATATTAAATATAATACGCACGTTAAAAAGCTGAGTCAGAGAAAAAATATTATTGCAATCAATCGTTTAATTGAAAACGTGTTTGGAAGATTCATCAAATTAATAAGAAACTTATTATTACACTTTCATTTTCTGAAAATGATGATTTAATACCAACTTAATTTTTTTTTCTAGTGTGTATAATTAAAAAAAATAACGTAGAAGATAAATTTTTTTTTTGTTGGTGAGAAGCTATTGTTATTGTAAAATCTGCAGACTAATGGAGAAATCGGGAGCGTAAGAAGTATATATTATTAATTCATCAGGATCGTTTGTGGTAAAAATGCTTTAAGAATCCGGCGTATGTAGAATGCAAAAAAAAAAAAAAAAAAAAATCACTATCAAAGAATAAACCTACACTGGCAGGATATATATACGCCTTATTCACTATTATATTATAATAGAAACAGTAGATAATTGACTTGCGTTTAATATCAATGGCATTTTGCATAAAATGAACTTTTGTTCGACAGCTCCTGCTCTATTGCACCTCTATTGAAATTAATAATGAAATATTTTATAGTAACACATATCAAGTATATAATTACATCGACTCTTGTGATATGCAAATTATTTCAATCGTTCAAAAATTAATAACATGCTTATATATATATAAACTGTTACAAAAAAATGATTAATTCTTCTTTGCAATTTTTTTTATAGATTCAAAATACATTTTTAAAATTCCCTATAATAAAATTAATCCATGTATATTTAAAAAAAAGATAAATAAAGTATTTTTAAATTCCACTTTTAAGGAACATTCGTTATATTAGAATTAATTTAAAACTGTCGCTGAACTAACACTTTGTATTTTCGAATTATTAATTAGGTGATAGTTATGACGCTCAAAATTTACATAACCAAAAATATTAGAAATATAAATTCTCAACTTTATTTTTGTATGATAGATAAATTGAGAAATAAAAAATAAATATGTGATAATAAATGAGAAAAATTAATCATATTTTCTGTAGATTTTTGAATAATAGGTATACATATCATTGAAAAAAAAAAAAAATTTATTTCATTCAAATAATCGCGCAGTTATACTTGACTATTATCAAAATAAATATTAATTTGTATCAAATAATTATTATTTAAGTCACCTTTAGTTATTTCTTTTTAAAAACAAAAATTATTTAATCGAATATACAGTTCAAATAAAAAATTCTTCAGCTCTAATAAATATTTATTTGAACCGATTATTCGAACCAAATAATTTTTTTCACTGTTTTTTTTAAATAAAAATCTTATTTTGAGAAACAATTTTCTATTTCAATAAACATTTGATAAAAAAAATTATTGTACGGAACAAAATTAAAAATTCTTCCGAGAAAATTTTTTTCTAAAACGCCTATTTTATTATAAGCTATTAAGAAATATATAATTCTCCAATTTATGTAATAAATATAATAATAATAATAATAATAATAATAATAATAATAATAATAATAAGAAAAAAAATAAATCACAATTTTAATAGAAATAAAAATTTATTATTGTTTTTTTTTCTAATTTTATTATAGAAAATAAATCATGATATTCTGATGAACTGTATAAATTTTTATTTAATAAATATAATATATTGTCACAAAGAAAAGCAGATGTTGAAAGTTACTCAATCTTTCAAATCTATTATAGACGATTAAATTCAAATGAAATTTATTCAATACTACTATAGTTTTAAAAATAGTAACTAATTTATTACAAAATTTATTAACATTTTTTTTCACCTATATTGATTTAAATTTAATATTAATTAAATATTAAATCAATTTTAACTTATTTCTTATTAATTCAAATAATTAATTACTATAAAATCGAATTAAGTTAATAATTATAGTACAAAGAAAAAGATATTGAATTGATTTCTAAATAAAAAAAAATGAAATAAATTTTTTTTCCAAAAAAAAGAATAAAATAAAAATTGTTAAAATTAAACGTACTTTACCAATTCTCGATTCTCTCGTTATGACCAAGAGAGTATTGGAAGGAAAAGGATAGCGAGATATAACGGGTCTTCTTGCGAGTAGGTCGATACGTGCAGTAGTTGACACCGATTAGGATATCAAAGAAAACGCTAGATTACCTTTTATAGTAGTTTTTTTTATATATATATATATAAATTTTTTGGGTGGTCTTTCTATCTTCATCCGCGCAGGTTTCTTAGATATATTTAGTTTTAAAATAAGGCAATAAAAAATGAAAGAAGGAAAAGGCCACATGGTAATGATACTGTCACATTATTATTACCTCTAAACTGAACGTGCGGTAACAACTTTGCGGTTCTTTGATGTTGATTAAAGACACGCCGAAACAAACGTCAGCACTTCCCTTTTCGTATATATATATATATTGTATATATAATAGCGAGAAGAAAGTTGTACAAGTAAAATATAATCTAAGAAATTAAATGCACACTTTATTTTGCCATTTAAAATTTGTTTTTAAGCAGCTTTTAAAAAACCGTATTTTCCCCATTATATACGTACTTTTATGAATATAAAAATTTTGCAAAATAATTTTTTATTACACAATAAATTATTATCGACCAAAAAACTTTCACTAGTGAGAAAATTAATTATTATTTTTTTTTTGTATAATAAGTTAATGAAAATTCATAATATTTAAAGTAATTTAATTATTGATATATATTTTTTGAATTTTGGAAATGTTTTTTTCACTAAGTGGGACACGTGAGAGAATAAATTTTGCAAGGAGAAAATAATTTTAGTTTTTAGAAATAAATTTAATTGACTTCAAGCGTCAAAATAAAAAAAAGATCGAAGGTTGTCTTTTTACGACAAATTCTTTTTGTTGTGTAAATATAAAGGAGATTAAAAATTAGCAGTTTCTCTAATCAGTTCATATATACAATAATGTTTTATATGAATATTTTCGGATTTAGTTTTTGAATTTAAATTTTAATCAACTGATTTTCGATTGCAAAATTTTTAACATTCTTGACATTAATCGCTAATGGAATTCTAATTCTATGGTTTTTTTTTAAATTTCACTTTATATATTTTGAAAAATAATAAAATACCATTGTTGATTGAGTAGATTTTAAAAAAATTGTATGCCTGGTGCATTTCACAAAAATCGTCTAGTTTTTAACTATTTCATTCATAAGTTAATTTTAGATAGTTCTTATAAATACTGATTTCCAGTCAATTTTTCACTGATTTTAAATTGTGACCCACTTTTCACTGATTCAGATTAAGAGACAGGAATTGAGATTAACATTTCGTTAGTAAGAGTATTTTTTCCAATTTATTTTAATTACTGTTAACGTTTATTTAGTCAGCCTAACCATTTGGTTAGTAAGGTATAACTAATTTAATAGTTATTCCAAAAAACAAATTAGTTAAATCAACTAATAAAATAGTTAGGTTAACCAATAAAAATAGTAACCACAACTAATAAATTAAATTAGCAGCAGTATAGTTTACTAACTAAAAAGGTTTATCTCAAAAATGGTAAGCCCAACTAATCTTTTCTCTCAGTGTACACGGAGAAAAAAGAATTGTTATGGTTACTAAACATTAAGTCCACACAACAATTCCAGATTGTCAATATAGAACCAGCAGTACTTTTTGTTTTTTGGAAAAAAAAATTGTTAAAATAAAAATTGTTATTAAAACTATGCGGATTGTTTGGTGAACAAACAGAATTGTTTAATGAACAAAGAAAATTGTTATGGAACAGTTGATATAACAAAACTAAATTGTTAAATCGGCAATACAATTTGTTGAATTAACAAAACTTTGATCCGTCTAATACAATTTGTTCCTACGCCTTTTAAAATAATCGATAGCAGATTTCCGTAGGTCATATCACCAGTTTCATTTGCATTAAAATCTGTGGAACATTCAGCTTTTGAATCAAATTCTTTGACTTGAAACCAAAGAATTATTTTGAGTTGAAATTTATGTTAAATAATATTTAATATGCCTTTTTGTATTTTTTAAGGTGAGGTTATTTTCAATAGTAACCGAGTATAACTTACCGATAGACGATGAAATTGTCTCTTAATCCATTTACTATACTTGCAATAGATTTCTCACTTTAACCGGATTCATTATTTAACAGCACTTTGTCATAAAAAAAACTAATCATAAAAGCAAAAGTGGCACATGTGCCAGAAGCAAACGACGCGATTTACACGCCAGTTTGCGAGAATTCAAGATGACCACGTGACATGGAACAATAAACCTGTCAGCTGAACAAATCTGGATTGTTCCATCAGCAATCGACACAGAGTTTGCTTCTGCAACTGTACGGAATTGCAAACTGAACAAAACTGACAACAAAATATTCGTATTGTTGTTAAAACAACATACATTTGTATTGACAACAATCCGAATTGTAATATTAATATTTCGAATTGTAACATCAACAAATCTACTGACAATAATCAAAAAATTGTTTGCACAACAATCCCATTTTTCTCCTTGTATGTAAGTGAAATATTCTCTGAAAAACAATTTCTGAAAATAATTTTCGTTATCAAGAAAAAACATGATTTTCAGTTAACGGTGATTAATATAAAACAAAATATGAGATCACACATGTTATTTTAAAGTGCGACACACCCAGGTATATATATATATAGTCAATGTATAAAATGAATTTTTACTAAAATGTTTTGGGACTCTCACTTTGTTTACAATCGACGATGGAAATACCAGGCCGACTTTCTGAATTATCTTGTCAGTGACCGATAGACTACAACACACGTTCGTGATTTCATTTAACTCTCTTTTCCCCGCGAGGTTCGTTTTAAAACCCATTCTCCTTTCATCTTCTTTCACGTGTATATTCACCTATATATATGTATAGTCTGTATACATGTATACATATAGCTATAAAGTCAATCCGTATATAAGCAACTATATACATGTCTTATTCGAATTCCACGTTCAATATTCGTTTTAATGGTGTTAACGCTAATAGATCTCGTGTGCTATCAGTCAGAGGAATGTGAGATCTACCTGAAAAATGCGACACACGCGCATAAAAGTTCAAAACTTTTAAAAAAATTATATTGAAAAATGTATCAAATTATGTAAAAACCATTATTGAAAAAAAAAATTTAATGCGACCAGAAAAATGTTTCTTTGAAATAAAGATGTATTTTTTAGACATAGGGTCAAAGAAAAATTTTCTTTAATTTAAAGAAAATTTATTTGATTTAAACAAAAATTTATTTATTCATATATGAAGTTAGTGACCGTTATAATTTATTAATAAGATTTATAACAGGCTTATCGGTCAAAAAATATTTTATTAATTTATTATAAAAACAAAAATTATTGTGTCGACGTTTCGGGTCGGTACCATAATAATAGATGGGTTGGTACCGACCCGAAACGTCAACACAATATTTTTTGACCGATAATCCAGTTATAAATCTTATTATTAAAATTTTATTTAATTTAAAGAAATACTTTTTTAATTTCAAACAAAATTTTATTTAAAATAAAAAATTTTTCTTTAAATCAAATAAATTATTTTCTTTAAATTAAAGAAGACATTTCTTTCACCCTATATCAAAGAAATAATACTTCTTTGATTCAAAGAAACATTTTTGTGGGTGTGGAGAAAGATTAAGATGAAGAAGAAGAAGAAGAAGAAGAAGAAAAATAGAAGAAGCAAAAAATCTCTTAAGTATCAACGACGTGAAAGGCGAAAGCGTTCGAAATTCATATTCAAGTTGAATACCTGACATTGCAAATGTTTCAAGGTTTTGTTATGAATTTAATTATTAATGATGCATTCGGAGAATGTTACATCGGAATCAAAAGTCTATTTGAAATAAAAAATGTAGATAATAAATTTTATTATCCATAATATGTACGTAGTTAAAAGTTTATTTAATAGCAAAATATTTTTTTAAAAAAATTTATTAACTAAAAGAAATACAATATATCATGCATTAAAAACAATTTTTAAGGGAATTAATATCCGAAGAATATTAATCAGATTTGTTTAATTGAAAACAAAATAAAAATGCACTGAAAAAAAAATTCTGGTTAGGGTATATTTAACATTTTGATTCTAGTTATGTTAACCAGAATTCTACACTGAGAAAAAATGTTTGAGCTGACAACCAAATATTTCATTCAATATATGTGCAACTAAAATTTTTTGGTTGACACAACTAAACTTTAGTTGACAACAACCAAAGTTTGTTTCAGACGACTAAATACGAAAATGAAAAAGAATTTGGTAGTCTCAACCAAACTTTGGTTGATGTCAACTAAAGTTTAGTTGTGTCAACCAAAAAATTTTAGTTGCACATATATTAAATGAAATATTTGGTTGTCAGCTCAAACCTTTTTTCTCAGTGTAGTTGAATTAACTAGAATTCTCGTTAAAATAATCAGAATTCTGGTTAACCTAACCAGAATCAAAATGTTAAATATACCCTAACCAGAATTCTGGTTATTCTTACTAGAATTCTGGTTATTCTAACTAGAATTTTTTTTCAGTGTGGTTCATTAGTTGTTGTTGTTTTTTTAAATGTCTGAAAAAATTTTTTTTTTATTTTTTTTTTTGTCAATTTTAATAGAAATCTGATGACAAAAATTATAATAGAGATTACGAATTTAGTAACAGATTCGTAGTCAGAGAATTTAAAAGGAATTTTAAAAAAGTGCACCATATTGGTGATCGACCATTTTTAATTTTCAAAAAATAATTATCATTATTATGACGAAAAATAATGCATGTTGACTTTCATGAAAAAGCAGTAAAAACAATCCGTTATTACAGGGATAAACGAGTGATAAAAGATAATATAAATGCGAATATATTCGTGAGATATAGTCTTTTGAACCTCTCTTTCGATTGGGGCTATTTTATTTATTTATTTTATCTTATGTTTTATGTGTGTGAGGATCTTTCTCGAAAGAAATCAACTGCAATTACATTCATATTGAATGTTTTGTAGCGCATCCTCACTTCATTGCGCATCACACACACACACACACATATATATATACACTTTGCGAGTATATAATACGCGCAATACGATGAAAAAAAAATGAAATATAAAGAAGTCGAAGAAGGGAGTATAGGAATGCCTCCATCTTCCTCAAGGCACATTTTCATTTGCTTTTATGGCGACAGGTTTCTTGGCAATTGAACGTTTCCATGCTACACTTTTCGTGGTAAGAAAGTGACCGCATCGGAAATTAGAAAAAAAAATGAAAAAAAGATGCGACGATCGTTGAAGATGTATAAAAATCAAGTTCTTCATGAGTATCATCGTCCTTGAGATAAACGCATGTACTCAAATCAACATAAACATTTATTGCAATAAATGATATATATATATATATATATGATAAATATAATAATATATAATAATTTAAAGAAATGTATATAAAAATTATAAAAATGAGATGATAAAAGAAAATATAGAAATGAATCGTGTGAAGCGTTAGAAAACATCAGAATGAATATTATAATTGATGATGATGATAGTCTTAGTTTGTTTAATTAAAACTATAATATAATCTTTTTGGGTGATCAAGTCACTCTAAATTAGCTTTTAAGTAATATTGTAATAATGTATGAAGCAATCAGAATATATATATAATTTTTTCCTGTTTCATTTAATAGAAGATTAAGTAATTATTAAAATAGTTTGTTTCTTTCACAGTTTTTTTTTACTTCACAGCCCATATTAAAACTGTTAATATAAATTGCTTTTCGTAAAAAGAATGCTTTAGAATCAGTGACTTCATTTAAAATAAAATAAATCTTAAGAGCATTTGAACCTTCGTGACGTCACAAATCATGGCGCATGACACGCAAACTTCTCAGGTATGTGAAAAGCACAATTTTGAATATTTTTTAAAAAAACCTTTTGGAAAATGTTCAGAATAACATAGACTCTGTCTGTTATGTGCGGAAAATTCAAAATTTTGCGTTTAAAACGTTTTTTAAACAATGTTAAGGTCACAAATCATGGCGCATGACACGCAAACTTCTCAGGTATGTGAAAAACACAATTTTGAATATTTTTTAAAAAAACCTTTTGGAAAATGTTTAGAGAAACATAGACTATGTCTGTTATGTGCGAAAAATTCAAAATTTTGCGTTTAAAACGTTTTTTAAACAATGCCTACATATAAGCAATTCGTGTTTTTTTCCTTACTTGTGACAACCAACTTAAACATTGTTTAAAAAACGTTTTATACGCAAAATTTTGAATTTTTCGCACAAAACAGACATAGTCTATGTTTCTCTGAACATTTTCCAAAAGGTTTTTTTAAAAAATATTCAAAATTGTGTTTTTCACATACCTGAGAAGTTTGCGTGTCATGCGCCATGATTTGTGACCTTAACATTGTTTAAAAAACGTTTTAAACGCAAAATTTTGAATTTTCCGCACATAACAGACAGAGTCTATGTTATTCTGAACATTTTCCAAAAGGTTTTTTTAAAAAATATTCAAAATTGTGCTTTTCACATACCTGAGAAGTTTGCGTGTCATGCGCCATGATTTGTGACGTCACGAAGGTTCAAATGCTCTTAAGAAAGTAAAAAATGCAACCTAATGTTCCTATATATAAAAGCAAGAAATGCTCTTTTTTAAAGTACAAATTTATTGTTTAATACAAAATTTTAATGAAATAAAAATTATTAAATTCAATATTAACAGAATTCTGATAGTGGATACTATTAAAGCGGAGAGGCATTCAAATAAATATTTCTCAAATCGAATCCAGAAAACTATATAATTAAAAATAATAATAGAAATAAATGTATTTATAGGAACATTTATTGGAACTAAAGAAAACTAGATTATCATATTTGGAAAATTTTTCGCAATTTTTGAAAATTCAATCACACCGAGTATAATTAGGATTATGTCATTTGTAATTAATAATTTTTATATAATTTATTTATAATGAAAAATTTTAGCTCAATATTTAAAACATACAATAAGTAGCATGAAACCTATCATTTTAATTAACTGTTTTTTGTTTTATAATAGTGCTTTTTCTATGAATCTGCTGGATTAAAAAATTTATAACTTGAGTGTTAATAGGTTCATAATTCAGTTTATTACCACAGTAATGGCTACGTTCAAGAAAAAAAAAGGTTTTCATTAAAATTTTTAGACGGTTAAGTTCATTGCTATTCTTCACTATAATCAGTATAAAAGTGACGCAGAGACGTGACAATATATGCAGGGTGATTTTTAAATTCCGGACACCATAAATTTTTTTTTTAAATTCCACTTTTTTTTGTTTAAAAAAAGAAAATAATGAGTTTAGAAAATTTTTTGGTGAAAAAAACAATATACTCTCTAAATTTGAATCAGCGGAATCTCGCTGATTCTCATAGCTATATAAGTATACCACTGATTTCAATCAGCTTATATGCACTGATGAATTAGTGGAATTTCACTGATTTTTCAGCGTATATCCGCTGATTGATACCAGTGGTATACTTATCGCTAATTCAAATTTAGAGAGTAAGATCATTATTATTTATAAAAAATATATTACCAACCTAATCCTGCAACCGATGTATCATATTTTTTGAACAATAAAATGTGTTGGTAACACGCGATTTAAAAAATTTCCAACACCTCCAAATCACGTTTAAATTAATTTTTCAAAAAATACTTTTTATAAAAAATTAAGCAATCATGATTTTAAAAATTAAAAAAAAAAATTCAAATTCAAACACTTCCGGAACAAAAATTTTACTAAAATGATAATAAAAAAAAAGTTTAACACTCAAAAACGTTTTCGTCCGCAATAATTAAAAGATTTAAGCACTTTAATAAGACAATAATGGAAATATACAGAAACACTAATTTTAAAATTACAGCACTCACGCTGATCACGTTTTAACAGGTACACGAAAAAATACACGAATTGTAACTGATTGAATTATCTTTGTGATTTTCAAACCACATTATTATGATCTTCGGCCTAAGGTACCCTTTGTATGTAAACAATCCGCTAGGGATATAGCGGATATAAAGGTGCATAAAGATGGACATAATTTCAAAATTACTTGGATACATTTAAAATATTTCGATATTATAATTTTTAAAATTTAATATTATTTTGTATAAAGTACTGTATGTTTTTAATTTAAAAAAAAGAAAACAATACTGTACACACTAATTTAAAAGTATCAATTTGATACTGAAAATATCATCAACCAAAAAAAAGTAATCTTAAATTTAGAGGAAAATTCCTCTTCTTAAAATCCTCTGAATATTTCCTCTTAAAATACGAATATTCCATTTCACTGTAGAATATTTTTATTCTTTGTTGTAATGCGGAAGAATGACAAAAGGAGTACTTTTGCATTTTCCTCATCAATTACGATTTTCCTGTTTAAATTTAGTATATTTGAAAAAAGGAAAAGTAAATACATGATATCGATTACATTTTTTTCCTGTTTGACATTTGGGCATTTGTTTTTCGAAACTGTCAATTTTCGTATTTTGTCATAATAGTGTTGTGTTATAAATCGAAAGATCAAAATGGAAAAGAGACTCGAAGATTTACTAAATGATTTAAATCTGGGTGGATATATTGAATGGAGGTATAAATACAGAAAATATAACCTCTCGATGAATCTTCATTTCTTACTAATTTTCTTAAATATTTGCGTCGAACTTCTTTGATATTTGCAACTGGCTATAGCATTTATTATTATTATTATTATTGTAATTAAATCTAATGTCTTCGATTGCGGGCAGAAACACGCCAATTCAGGCGAATGTTAAGAAACATGACAATCTAAAAAATATTAGGGAAACCTGCCATTCCAGTGAAGATTTCAAAAACATGCCATCTCAAATATCAAATTTTTGTTGATTGTTTTAGGTTAGTAACACTGTAAACGAAAAATTGATGAGTCAAAATAATTAATATTTTGTTGAATATTGATGGTTAAGTCGGTAGAACCTTTAATAAATTTTATTATTAATAATTATACTTTTTTTTAATTTTTAATATTGATTTCAAGAATAAAATTTTGTTAACTATAATATAACATTCTCAAGAAAGTGTTACCAACCTAAAACAATCAACAAAAATTTGACATTTGAGATGGCATGTTTTTGAAATCTTCACTGGAATGGCAGGTTTCCCTAATATTTTTTAGATTGTCATGTTTCTCAACATTCGCCTGAATTGGCGTGTTTCTGCCCTCCATCGACGATGTATTTCAGCTTATCAAAAAACAAGAAATTTTTTTCAGAAATGTTTAATTAAAAACCAATATTTCATTCTTTATTCCAGGAATCTATTATAATTTACCTTTTTTGAATGTAAATAATTAAATCTTATTGAATATTTATTATATTATTCAAATTTAAAAAAACTATTGGTTCTCTTTACATTAATAACACTAGGAATTTTTTTTGTTGAGGTTTTGATATCAACATTTAATTCAATATGTCAAAACTGTACTTTATTATCAATACATAACCATGGTTATGTATTGATAATAAAGTACTAATAATTTATTCAATACCTGCCACCGAAAAAACGATATTCTAATTTTAAGAATTTTTAACTTATTTTAAGAATATGCGAGACTTAAATAGGCGCCACGAATATATTCTTAAATTAAGAATAGAATCTTCTTATATTAAGACTATTTTCTTAGAATCACTTTTCCAATCTTAAAATAAGTATATTTTCTTCTTGTATCAAGAAATATACTTTTAGCAGTTTTAAGAATACTATAAACTTAATTTAAGAATAGTAAATACTTAATTTTAAACCAAAATATACATAATTTCAAATAAAGAAGAAGTATAGCATTTTTATTTTAAAAATATTACTTTTATTAAAGTTTTCAAAAAAGAACACAATTTTAATACTTAAAGACAATGTTAACCAATTGTCGAACATTTTTTTCAATTTGGGATCACAAAAACTTAAATTACGTAGATAAGATTAAGAAACGCAATAATATTTTTTTTATAAATTTTTAAACTTTATTATTAAATTATTAAAGATTAACTCATCTAGCGAGTTTTTCCGCAGCCAGGCGATAACTTCTTCCATTTTTCACTATGATTGTCAAAAAAAAAAACACCCCGACGCGTACGACGACTCGTTAGTCAATGGCGACGCGAACAAGCTAGCAGCACGTCAATTCTAGCGCATATTCTTGTTTTAAGAAGAAGAAGATTTAGTACCTAGAAAATATTCTTAAAGTTAGAATCTGCTTAAGAATATTATTAAGAATATAACATTCTTAAAACTAGAATATTTTAAGAATATTTTTTAAGAAAATAATAATCTTAAAACTAGAATACCGTTTTTTCGGTGTGTGTATTACGGTTATTTTCAACTTGTCAAAATATTAAAATATTATTCTTCCTTTAAGAGGATTTTTTCGAGAGGAAAATCCTTCTAAATTAGGATTATTACTTTTGATACCAAAATTAAGAGGAAAATATGCATTACATTTAGAGGAATCCTCTAGAATGAAGATTACTTTTTTTTTAAGGTGCAAATTGATCCAAATTTTTATATCAGTTTGATATTTTTTTTGGTTTCAATTTGATACTTTTGAATTAGTGTGTACACAAAAATAATCTATTTTGTTGTGCCAAACAAAATATTGTTCTTACAACCATTGCTCAACTGAACGATTTTATTGCAACCACAAAATTTGGTCTTTCAGTGTAAATGTAAATAAAGTAAATATATAGCAATAAATATTGCTATAGGTAATTTAGAGTCTGATCTCATTAGTAGTTCAGAAATTAAAATCTATGAATATATTTATATATATATATATATATATATATATATATACAATATGTAAGATTTATTTTCTCGAGAAAACGAATATATAATACAATCTTTCAAAGTCCAAGAGAGCTATCTATTACAAACCTATTCATGCATACATATAAATAAGCAAACGATATATGTTGAAGATACCGTACATTATTCACATCCCATCTTTTTCCGACAATCTAACATATTATCTGCAGCAGGTGCAAGAAGAGGTCAGGTTAGGAGGACGACTATAGTTTGGCGTAAAGGAAGAAGGAAGCCGCGCAGAGAGCCGCGCACACGTCAAACGGTTTCTCTAAACGGCTCTCATTTAAAGAACCCGTGGAATACCAAAATGGCCATTAGCCTGGCGTTAGAGAACGCAAATGGAGCTTCATTATAAACACTTGGTTACAATACCAAGAACGGGACACACTGTGTTATGCTTCAAAAGGCGAGGAGTAATAACTACCTAAGGCACGCGGTAATCGTATCTCATTTAGGGTCAAAATCTCTCAACGCGATGATATCTTGTGCACCTTAATAATAACCTATTTAACACCATTTTTTTTTTTTTTTTTTTTTTATAAAGATATGTATTTTAAAATATTATGTATTGCCTCACGTTCAGAATATTTGTTGCATCCGTTAAGGTCAAGACAAAGAGTACAAATTATAAAAGAAGGAGGACTCCAGACTAACTATGGTGGGAACTTTATTGCGAGGATTTTAGTTGTTTTTTTTTCGAGTTTACGATTTCCTTATTCGTGGACCGTAATGTTGTAACTGCTAAACATTAGTGAGAACATTCCGACTACGGGAATCATATACTTTTACGAAGTGTATATGTATGATGCAGTATTTGTTTATTATCTCGGTTTGTAGGGTACGTATGACATGTAAGGAATTTGTGGAATCAACTGGAACAATACTCGATGATGAAGAAAATTGTTGCACCCTATTCAAAAGAAAATTCTATATCATTCTTTTTTATACACAGTTATTCTATTATGTATAGTAAAAAAAAAAAACTCCAGATTCTACAGTAAGTTAGTAGAATTTTTTTAAGCCATTTAAAATATTTAAAGAGAAAAAAAAATACAATACTTTTGCATAGAAAGTTTTTGAACGTTATCTAATATCTCAACTTTTCACACATTTGAAGACGCGACTACACTTTTTTTTACGACTATATGTGATAATAAATTAAGATTCGCAAATAAAAGAAGAATGTCTCACTTTGTGAAATTTTTTTTTTCTCCAATGAATTCTGTTCCAATTTGGCAAAAATTTCGTTTCTCAGAAATTTATAATCATTAGCGGAAACCTATACAGTATAATGATTTAGATACACTTTTAAGAAAACTAATTTTTTAGTGTCAAGAAAGTGGACCATCCGTAAGTTCTTTTTTATACAAGATTGAACGTATTTAAAAATCACTTATGCACTCGTTTCAAAAAAAAAGAAAAGAAAAATGGTCACATATTATATACGTGAAGCCGAAAAAGAGGTTTTATAAAATTGATTAAAAAATTTGTTCACCAACGAAAAAGAAAAAGTGACGAGTTAAATAATTAAGCGTTGAGGCATATACATATATATATATATATATATATATATATATATATATATATATATATATATATATATATATATATATCTTCACATGTATAAAATTAGCGCAAGAATTTCGAGATGAATTCAAGATGAGCGGCATATACAAATAAGAATTCAGAAAGATTTACAAGATTTAAAAAGAATCAAACTACTTTCTGATGGCTTAATTGAATTAGAGGGAAAGTTTAGTTCTAATTTAAATATTATAAATTTGAAAATATATTATTCCAAAATAACAAATTAGACGCGCATATATATATATATATACACGAAGAAAAATGGATTATATACCAAGTATAATCTGGATTTTAATTATTATATATTTTTACTTTTCCTACATTCCGTGCAGAAATTCAAATATATGGGCCTGATGGGAGTTATTTTTTCCTTAAGTACATTTTTCTGAATGCAGTAAAGTTATTCTATTACAAAATTTGATTTACAATATTGTTTGATTTTGAAAATCCAATAAAACGTGTTTTTGGAGGTTGTCAAGATTTTTTTTCTCTTTAACCGCTGAAATTTTCACTGAAAATCAGTCATATATCACTGAGTAAGGAACCCAAAAAATGTGATTTTATTTATTTTTGATATTGCCCAAATAGCACGGAAACTTGCAGCAAGTTTGCAGTGCAAGGTTTGAAAGTTTGTAAGGTAAGTTTGCAGCAAGCTTGTGGCAAATATTGAAATGTCCTCCCTTGGCAAGTTTGCAGCATAAACTTTCTGCAAACATGCTAAGCAAAATTGTCGAAAAGTTTCAAGAACAATTTGTAGCAAAATTGCGCTGAAAATTTTTAGAAATTTTAAAATGCAAGTAAAAGTAAAATAAATATTTAATAGTTATATTTTGTATTTAATTAAAAAATTTACAAATATTTTTACTTACCTTATCTCGAATTTTAATGTTTTTAACCCACTAACATCGGGGCTAATAAATTGTACTCAATTTTAAAAATGTTCCATAACAAATATTTTCAAATGTATAAAGTCACTGAGAATAAATTAAAAAAATTTTCTTTCAAACAATTGTTTCGTTATTTCTCCTTTTCTATTCTGTGATTTAATTATTTAAATTCAAAAGAAATTGACAAAATAATTTTCCATAAAACTATTAAATATTTATTTTACTTTTACTTGTATTTTAAAATTTCCAAAAATTTTCAGCCCAATTTTTCTACAAATTGTTCTTGAAACTTTTCGACAATTTTGCTTAGCATGTTTGCAGAAAGTTTTTGCACACACAAATTGTTTGCACGTCAGAATTTTGTGAAAAGTGGGGGTAAAGACCCCTAAAAATAAGTTTTTGGGGATTTTCAATATTTTTTTTTTCTTTAACCAAAAGTGCTAGAAACTTCGGTGTGGTCTTCAATTATAAAGCTTTAATTGTTCTAATAAAAAAATTTGATTAAGTTAACCAAACATTTTCGTTATACCAACAAAATATATTCAACCAAATAGTTTGGTTGCTTAAATACTAAAAAAAATTTTTTTTTTTTTTGCCCTAACCAAATTTTGATTGCTGAAACGAAATATTTTTCTTAATGCGTGATGATAAAAATGATTCAGTATGATCTGTTTTTATATATCTGTCCTAATCATACAATTTTTTTTCTCTCATTTTTATATAAATGTATAATACTCGTTAGTTGTCGCGCGGGTAGTTTCCTTTTCAGGATGCGTGGGTTCGTTCTATAAAGGAGATCATCATTTCATTGGCTGAAATTCTATACATTCGTTTATGTATATAGGTGCTAGAGTACACAAAGGAGAGAGAAAAGAAACGTGTGCTCCCGACTCTCAAGGTCGACGATGGTCCTAAAAGACAGCAATAAAGTCGCGGACAAGTCAGAGATTTAAAAAATGTCTTCTACGGACAATTTATTCTTTCACCCTCCCCCTCCCCCCTTCCCTCCATTTAGCCCCTCAACTTCCTTTTTCTTTTTCCTGAAAAACCTGGTCAACCACTCTCGTGAAGAGACACATTCCATGGGAAGATGCAAGGCTGAGCCGCAAAGACTTTCAACAAACAAGGACGATCCCTTACGCCGTTACGCGTCTTCTATATTCGTACTCCCTGTGTCATTTTTTTTTTCATACTGAGCTGCGATCGTTGGTCTTTAAACCACGGATTTTTTTTTTTTTTAGCAAAAATATACACATAGAGATTGAAGTTGCGGGTATAACCCTGAACTAGAAACGAAATAAACGATATGAGAGTTTCTGATGATATTTCAGTTGAAGCGCGTAATCTCTATTTTGGTTAGGTTTCTTCTTCGGATACTATATATATATATATATAAGAGACTATGAAGAGTTTCAAGAGTAGTATCATTACACATCATATAGTCGTTTCCGTTTCCTTCTTAGCTACTTAAATCGTAAACGATTGGTTTACGAGCTTCTCAATTTCTCAAGTGTGTGTATGTGTGCATAGGTATATCATCGCCTAGGGAATAATGAATTATAACTATAATAATCGAGCAAAATTAAGACAAAAAAAAGCTGTTAAAACAATTTTTTTTTTTTTTTTATAGAAAATGATAAACAGGAAAAAAAATACTATAGAGAAAAATAAATCGACTGTCAAAATTTGTATTCTCTCTCTAATAAAAATAATTTTAATTATGTTATTTAAAAAAAAATTATTTAATTATTAATTTGTTATAACCGCTTAATGGGACATTAAAAGGTGAGGGAAAAAGTTTCTTTTCACGAGTTGTGGTGTAATAAGGAAAACAATACATAAATCACAAATTACTTGAGATAATTTCTGGTTTATGGATATTGCGTTTCTATGAAGTAAGGATGTTAAAGAGAAAAAAAAACGCGTCCATAGGGACCATAATATTCAAAATGTCCGCAATTTAACTATTACACTTTAATAATTGGCTTTCTTAGGAAAAAAAAAAAAAAAAAAAAACATTTTTGCTTCCGCAAGTAATAAAAGACATATATTGAAACATTTTTATTTACTTATATACTTTTTCCAAAAATAATAATGCATCTGGAGAAGTAACTCATAAAAAAAATGAAACCCACTTTACATCTATATACTTTTACATATACACGAATGAGTGTTCATTAAGAAAATTTCTTACAGCACTTTTTCCTCAAATATCTTAATAATCAGAATAAAATAAAAATACACACATACATATATATACGAATTGTGGGAAAGTTGGCAGAAAGCAATAAAAATACTTTAAACATTAAAAACAAAGTCGCAGGTTAAAGAAATTGTGAAAACATTTAATTATTTCTTTCATTTAGAATGGTCTAAATAATTGAAAACGATTAAAATTTTAAGCAATTGCAAAATACAATATATTATAACATATTTTATAAATGGTTATTAGGTTTTTTTTTCCTTTTTTTTAGAGAGAGCAAAATTTCTCTACTGAATGAAAGGTAGTCATTTATATATATGAGTAAAAAATAAAAAAAATACCAAATAATGTAAATATGACATTTATAAAAAAAAAAAAACAAAAGATTTCGCGTGTCTATTTTTGAAAAATATATATATGTTTACAAAAAACAATTAAAGTTTTGTAGTTTTATTATAGTGTAATTAATAAACTATAATCTAATGATTCAAGATTTCTATATAACATTTGAGAAACCTATGTAAGACATTTATGTTTTGCAATTAAAAGTTTATTACGAAAATTAAATTCACACCTTTGTAAATATGTTTCTTGCATAATTATCTCAATTTTTTTATAGATATCTAAGTTGTCTATACTATATAATTGTGATATTAAATATTTAAGTATCAATTTTGTGAAATCTGATATAGGCAAATTTTTATTAATTTGAGATATTTAAAACATTTATATATAAAATGACAAATTTTGCAAGAAATTATAATATAAAATAATTATAATTATAAAATTGAATTTTCTTTTACCATTTTTAGAAAAGAAATACAAATTTTTTATGAAAAAATTAATTTTAGAAATATTTATTTTAAAAAATTACTATACCATTAACTTTTACTATAACTACAATTTTACTACAATAATTGAAGGGTAGAATGACAAAAGGGGTCAAGCGCCAATTTATCGAAAATGAGGTTTTTGCATAAAAAAATCAAGAAAATTCATTTACACATTTCTGTAGAAGGATTTCCTTTTTTATTGCGTATTTAAATCAGTTTTTAATAAAAATTAAATTAATAAAATAGCCTCAAATTTACTTTATTGCAACCTGATTGAAAAACAAAAGAAAGTGGTGAGTCAATAATATTATCAAAATAAAAAAAAATATTATTTTTTTAGGTTTTATTTTAATATTTTATTTTAATTTTATTTTAATAATATTTTAATTAATAAAATTAATAATAATAATAATGTATTTTCAATTTTAAACAATTTTAAAATCATTTTGTTATTAATTTTTAAACATTTTTATGGTTATACTAAGTGAACAATTGAATTTAAAGATGAAAGTATTGCTCAATTCCAAAGCAAGCAATTAATTCGTAATTTTCTTGAAAACAAACAATTTTTTAAAGGAATTTTTTTTTCTATTCATTTCGTTGATTCCATAGAAAGAAACTAATTTTCCAGTTTTTCTTTAAACTGTATATTTTTTTTATAATTAATGTTTAAAGAAAATGTGCGCAGTTGATATAACCTCAAGGAACCACAGTTTTTTTTAATTTTATCGTTAATATGTAGGTTTATTTCAACAAATTGTTGTTTATTTATTAAAACATACTAATATATCGAAACGGTTTTCTCAGTTTTTTTTTAAATGACCTGCAAAATTTTTAAAAATGTTTTTTTTACTTCCTGTAAAAACAGTGAATTGGCGCTTGACCCCTTTTGTCATTCTACCCTTCAATTGTTTATATTGAAGTTTAAAATTCCAAATTTGTCAAGTAAATTTTTTTAAATAAAAATATCGCAATTAATTAATTTTCTCCAAATTATTCCTTTCTAGAATATTAATATTTTTCTTTGAATAATTAATTACTCCATTCATTTCATTGTCAATAAGATATAAAGAAACATTATTTTACTAATTAGAATAATTTAGCTTTAATGAAACGAGTCTCACACTCGCAGAGGAAAGTTAATTCTTTAAATAAAAAAAAATTTCTTTAAATTAAAGATCAAATGTTTATTTTCACTAAATAGAGAAAAAAAATTTATCCAAAAAATAGATTATTTTAATCTTACGTAGTATGAATTAATTCTGCAATGCTTTTTAATACAACATAAAGAAATAAATAAAAAAAGCTTTCCTTGAATAAACAAAAAAAAAATTTCTTAGTGCATCTAAATTTTTCGAATTTTTCATCAATAAGTTATTCTTATACAACAAAATTAGTTATAAAAATGTCAAATAAATATAAATTATAATTTTTCTTGATTTTTTAAGACCTCATAAAATTAGATTTTAAAAGCCAAAAAAATTTATTTCCCACCATAAAAAAGATGTCTGTTAAAATGTTATATTGACTTACTTATTACTTTTTATGTTTCTAATTTAAAAAAAAAAAGTCACATTTACTGTTAAATAGAAATGTGAAAATCTAAAAATTTCAACGTTAAAATAAAATAAAAAAAGCAATTATTTTAAGAAATAAAAGTTTTTCAACAAAAAATTTTATACATTAATGACACATAAATAATTTAATCTGATTTTCCCATCAATTATCAGTTCTTAATTTTGAAAAAATTCTAAGGGTGTCTTTTTATTTTTATTCACTATATAGAAATTTATTTAAAAATTAATTTGTCTAATGAAATTGTTTAAAAAAGAAGATAAATAATGTATAATTATAGAATATTCTTCCTTAAAGATATAATTGATAAAAATATATATATATATACACACAGAGTTGGAAGAAATTTATACATTATAATCTCGTGCTGATAAGTCTAAAAATCAAAGTTAGAGAACACTTTTTAAAGTCCAAGTAGGCCCCCCTTCTATATACGCAAGAGGCCAGTCGGGAGTCGCTCTCAGAGGTGCACCTGTGTACAGGTTGAGAAGTGTTGTGTTTTCACCTGGCAGTTCAATCTACAATCGCGGCCAAGGAGGTTCCGCGGTCGGGCGCCTCTTTATACAATATACATTCTATAACCGGGGACTTAGCGCGAAGAGATAACAAAACAAATTTTCATCGCTAACGAAAAAAAAAAAAAAAAATGAAAATACCAAAATTCCCCTCCATCGAAATCAATCAATGAACAATAAAGAAAACAAATTATACAGTGGATTTTACGAATGGCGGAGAAAGTACAAAAATTGTGAATGAAAAATAATGTTCACTTTATTTAAAGTTTAAACAACAACAAAAAATTTCCTGTTTTTCAAAAAGTTTGTGAAAATTGTTTTCTGTGTGAGTTTAAATGATCTCTAAAAAATTGTCCCCTTTGGTGTGCTAATTTTTTTTTTTCATTCCTTTAACAATCACCTGCAACTTTCGTCTCGCGAAACGTTTTTTCTTTCTTTCTTTTTTTATTTTTTTTTTTTTTTATTTACCCGGCATCGTTCGATCTCGCCGGAGAAATTCGGGTGAACGTTTCTGCCTGTTAAAAAAAACGAATCGAGTGTTCACCTTATAATTTGGCAGTCTACCGGTAAACATTGACAGGAATCACGTGGCCCACCTGTTAACTGTGTTCGCGAAGCACATAAAAAAAAAGTGTTGATAATATTCTTAAAAAAAAAAAAAAAAAAAAAAAAGTTTCCATTTCAACTCTCCAACATGGATACCATTGTTGAGAAGATGGGCAAAATAAATTTGGTAAATACACTTTGACATTTTTATTTTTTTAGAAATATTATTTTTCCATATTCTTAAAATATAAATAAAATTTCTAATTATAAATATAATTTGACCCAAATTCTTCCTGTGGCAAAAATTTTTATATATTCATTTAAAATATGTAAACTTTCATTATACTTGTATAGATTTATTCATCATATAGAGATAATAATTAACTTATCATAAAAAGTAACTTGTTATGTAAAATAGTTTCAGTCAGAAAGTCAATTATCAAAAGATTTGTCGACTAAAAAGAAGTTATCATTGGCACAGATGTTATACACAAACACGTGACATCAAATAAAATTGAGCTCTAATTTTTCAATGTCGAATTCCTTTTTGAATTCAATTAAAAATCTTATCTTTAAAAACTAGCAGAAAAATTGTTTTAACTATACTGTTTGAATAATTATCAATATATATATTGAGATATTTTTATTTAGTATACATAGTAACTTTAAACGAGTGTACAAGTTTTTTTCATAACAGCTGGGAAATAAAAATTCTCATTTTTTATTTTTACTAAAAAAAAAAATTATTTATGAGGTAAGCAAACAATATTTATGGTTTTTAATTAGTCAAATTACACATTTTAATTAAGGTAAAAGTTTAAAATTTGAAAAGAAAAATATTCCGTTATTTAAATTTTCGGCAAACTGAAAACAAAAAATGACTAACGATCCGTTTTTTAAACAATTTTATGTTGAGTTTAATATACAATACATAATGAATTTTACCTTAAATTGAATACTAATAAAAGAGAATATTCTTGTTAGGTTTTTTTTCTGCTTTTTTACTGCGCTAAAGAAACTTTGTGATACAAGAAATAATTTGTAATTCAAGAATCTTATATATACCATAAATCTAATGCAATCTTAACCTCAAGGAATTTTAATTATAAGCTGTTTATTCTAGACTATGGTACATTGTAGTGTAATCATTTTCAAATTGCAGTTTGTATAACATTAATAATGCACGGTTTTCACATTTTTGAAATTTACATAATTTTCAATACAAATCATCTTTCATATACAATATTATAAAATTCTTCAATTACTATATAAATTTATGACCCTAGAAATATATTTCTTACGATTTGATTTGTTTCTTTAGAATATAAATTGTACAAATAAATTACATTTTTAAGGGACAAAAAAAAAGTCCACAATTTGTTTCCCTATATAGTGTTTTCAAAATTCCTTCAAGATTAAAAAAAAAAACTATTTTTTATACATTGTCTTAGTGTTTAAATAATAAACACATCTAATTCTGTCGTAATAAATTAAAATTTTTGTTTATCAAACATATAAGCGGCCCACATACATGTTTAGTTGTTCTAGAAATTTTTTCTTGCCCCCCCCCCCCCCCTCCTAAAATTTTGAGTTTCGTTTTAAATTTGTATATATATACAAACTCGATAAAGTCACTTTTAGAAAATAGGTGAAAGAATAAACTGAATACTAAAAATAACTTTGCGAATTTTAGTGCTCATGGGCGCTGTACAGGTCACGAAGTAACACGATAAATTATTCACACAAGGAAAGGAATGATCCATATAACATGTATAGCGGTCTACTTCAAGATCCAATATCGCGATAACCTACTATTCACGAATCTCCAAACGAGATAATAAATAATTTTAGAGACGTATTCTTTTTTTTTTCTTTTTTTGAAATCCTGCCAGAAAATGTATTGTCATTTTTCTTTTCTTTTATATACATCTCCACAAAAGCCATTCTCGATTGAAAAGAATAATATATATATATATATATATAGTGCGAAAAATTTATTGATATAAATAAAAGTATTTCATAATTTACCGAAGAAGTATTCATATAAACTCAGAAAATACATTTATGAAAATTTATTCTAAAATTAAAAATAATTAAATAAAAATAATTCTTTCTAAATCTGCACTGTAAAAATAAATTTTAATTTCAACTCACTTTCAACCAAAACTGCATGTTTACATAAGATTGAATGTCGAATGAATTTTAGATAGAATTTGATGATTTTTATTTTTGTATTTACACAATTTTTTGGTTATTTCAAAAAAAAAAATTTGTTTTATACAAATAAATATTTATTTGATCTAAATAATTTTTTTTTTTTAATTCTTTTAATAAATTTTTCGAAAGAAGAAAGAATTTGATTGAACCAAATAAACTTTTTATTGATTCACTCAAAAGTTTGATTAATTGTAAGCAACACATTTATTTGGTTGGTTCAACCAAAATTTATTTCATTCAAACAATTTTTTTCTGAGTGAATTAGAAAAAAAAATTTAATTATTAAATTAGGTACTATGACTCGATTTTTTTCTTTTTAATTATTTAAATTTTAATAATTCTTTAGTAAAATTTTTTCTTATTATGAATTAGTTAACTTTTACTAATTCAAAAGCATTGGTTACTATATACTTCAAATTTAGTGAAATTTTTCACAAATTTAGACTTAGAGAGTTGACATATTATTTAAAAATATTTTACTACAATTTATTTTAAAATTAAGTATACATTCCACTCTTAAAATAAAATTATATTCTAAATTGAAGAATAAATTTTTTAGTTTTTTTTTTATTGAAGCTGAAACTTGATTTCTTTTATTTTAAATAAATGCTTGAATGAAATCAATTTGATCTAATATATATCACGAGATTAATCTTAGGAGTTCGTGACAAAATATGATATATTTTACAATAACATATATATTGAATATTTTTTTAATATTTACTGAAATGATTATAATTCATTTTCTAAAGGAATGCAATAGGATTGGTTTGTTGTGCTACAATGGCAATATGAGTATAGACTGGTTTGCCAGGTTTTACTTGGCTCACCTCTATCGAGTTTATTTACTCGGTCGACCACCCTGACAGGACTTTATTCAAACTCATTAAAAACTATATAGTTGATTATTGTTTCTTTTTTCTTTCGCAAATTTACGTCTGTTTCTTAAAGATTTGCACTTGAATTCTTTGCAATGCAATTTTTTTGTCCTTCAAAAGTTGTAAAACCAGAATTCATATTTCATAATCAAATAAATTTATACAACTCAATCGCGAGATTAATTATACGATTATACCTATATATTATATATATATTATTTAGAACCGTTTAACAATACTCGGTATTTGTAAAAATTTTAATTATTCCTTTTTTTATTAAGCTATCAAGCTTGTGACGTTTATAAAAAAAAATTTATTTAAAAGTATTTTATCGTTTTTAATTAATTAATTAATATCAAGTAAATAGTACTTTTTGGGGGTATAATTAATATTATCTTTGATTATCAATTTTTATGTATTTTATGTAAATTGGAAAATTATTTAAAAATTTTGAATTGATTTTAAGTACAATCAATTTCAATTAATGACAGTTTAATAATAATGTTATTGTTTAAAACAAAAATTTTTAGGGGAAAGATATGGGTAAGTTCGTTTTTGTTAATAATTTTATCAAAATTTAATATAAAGTCACACTATTTTTAAGGATAAAGGTAACAAAGATTTCTATAAAGTTTTATGGTATAATCAGTTTGTCATTAACTAAAATATTAAATAATTTTGAATTTTTTTCCTGACACTTTAATTATTATTTATTCAATATTTTTATTAATAAATAATTAAAAATAATTTTTTCTCTTATTCATGAATATTTTCATTTTACTATAAAAAAATTTTCATATACTTAAACAATATAATGAAGTAGTTTTTTTACACTATACTTTTTTTGGACGAACTTACTCTCCCCTATTCTTAATTTATATATAATTTTATATATAATTTTATCTAAAATATTCATTTTTTATCCATTTTATATTAATAAACGATTACTGATTTTGAAAAGTTTTACACCCATAGAAATCTGTTATTTTAATTAAATAAAATTTACTTGATTTAAATAAAAAAAGCATATTTGTCTCAGCGCCAACTAGATTTTTATTTATTTTAAATAAAATGGATTATTTAAGGTCGTTTATTTGAATTAAATAAATGTTTTTTATTTAATGCAAATAAATTTTTTATTTACTACAAATATATTTATATTTAAGAAATAAATAATATTTTTAATGTTAATAAATAATGGCAAGCCATTCTGCAGCACGCAGGCGCGAATTAAACGGAAGCACATGAACATTTTACTGTGTCCGGTTTAAATGTTTTGGCGTACCAGCGGATTTATAATACGGTTTATCATTATCATTATTATTATTTATTTTAGGTTAAATAAATAATATTTTTCTCTGGGTGTAGGAAGGAAATTTTGTAAATTTTTTTTAATTAAAAAGAATATTTTATATTTTAAGAAACCGCGCATTTGAAGTTTTTTTAAGTATCATATTAAGAAGTAAAAACGCGTAATAAAATGTCATAAATGTTGATTACACACTGACCACACCAATATTTGCCGTCAGTGTATATTTATATCTTTTTTTTTTTCTTTAAAACCGATCGCAATTCAAATCAAGGTTTAAAAATATCTTGATATCGTGAAATATATATATATATATATATTTAAGTTCATATATATCGCTTACTATAAATCAAATGATAAATATCCAACGCGGGATTCGAATATATATCGTCACACTCACTTTGTCAATTTACGTCAATATTGCCAGTAGATATATAAAACCGCATTTTCAAATCATTCGAGTCTGAAAATGTTTCAAAAGTCCTTTTGCATACAAATTGTTGATTATTAAGACGCGATAAAGATACTTTATACAAGTTTTATGTACAATAAAATAAGAATCAACTAAAAAGAAATAGTTATAAAATTTATAATTTCAACTCAATGTTATAATGAGCATAAATGAAAGTGAAAAAAATAATGTTTTCTTATACTAATAGAACTACGCTAATAAATAATTGGTGTAAGATGAAAGAGTAGAATTTGTGAAGCGCAAAGAAAAATTCTATTTCACACGCGTTGCTACCTCTCTTTTATATAAATTGTGTAATAAAATCGTGGGTCGTTAAACCACGATACACAAAGTAGAAAACCTCCGGAAGATCGTTCATAGATATATATATAGACGTTCTTTTCGATATGGCTTGATGGATTGATTGCAACGGCGGAAGTGATTTATTTGGGACATTTGTAAATTTATCGAGAATTGTGAAAAGATTTAATGGGACGAGGAAAAGACATTATAAAAGTAATTACGTAAAAAATTATTATATTTATATGTGTGTATATATATATATAGAAGAGTTTATATACTCTCAATATATTGGACAAACAATCGGAAACAAAAGTTAGCCCAACTCGATATTTTCAAATGTTGAAATAAAATAACAATTTGAATTTTTAAAAGTGTTTCAGTAAAAGTGTAAAAATTGCATTTGAATGAAAATTACATTATTTTTACAATAGGAAACGATTTAGGTATTTAACATAATCTAAAATTTAACAATAGTTTCTTATAGTAAATATTTTGTAATTTTTATCCAAGTGCAACTTTTATCCTCTGAGACAAATATATATTTTCCCTGGGTGTATGAAAAAAAACACCTAATTAACGAGGGGGAAAAAAAATAAATTAAGAAGCCCACCTTTAATACCAATAATGTATCGTATAACCAAATAAGTAAAAGTAAAATGTTTTTCCCACAAGATCGTGTCTCTAATTAAGAATCGCGTAATACATTACGCTCAGATATCAGTGCACGTGCGAAGGGAATCGTTTCCTATCTGCATCTTGAATTCTAATTACCTCCTTGAGGTATGTAAATGTATTGTTTATATATTGGATTTAAAGAGAAAAAAAGTACACACTCACGCTTGGTTGCATTTTGCGCGAATTAATTAGTTTTTCATTAAATAACAAAAATTGGAAAGCATTGAAGTAATTTCGACGTGAGGAAAAACAATATATATATATTATATGTGTGTATTAAAAACAATAGTTCCATCTCAATAATTGGAAAATGCGGATTTGCAATTATTATTTGGGCGCACATTCACGAGAACGCAAGAACTCTCTCCAAAGATATTCGAAAAGTGAAACTACTCCCCTGAAATGATGCCCTTAGGAAGAAAGATTCGAGCCAGAATATGTTTCGAATTATATTGGTCCCTCCCGCTGTCCCTTTCATGTTCATTCTGACAGGTTCTTCGTACATTGACAGATTAGAGGTTCGAAGCGACGAAATTACAAGTCATAAACGGACATCGATGACCGGTCTACAATTATAATTTTGCCATCGAAAATTTTTGATTAAAGGGTTCAGAAGAGGAAAGTAATTTAATCAGTTCAAGAGCTTTCGCTTTATGGATTCCATGGAACTTTTTTTTTTAATAGCCCTAATAAGTTATTTTTAAATACCTTTAATAATATTTTAATAACCATGTTATTTTTTAAAATTTTTATTTATTAAAATATTATTAAAATTTTGTTTCCTTTTGTTTAAAATTTGTATTCAACATGTGACGCGATCTGAAGAAAAAGACCTTAGAAGCAAATGAATTATAGATTTTTTTTGTTTTTATAAAACTAAAATCAGTTTTTATTGAATATTTTGGATGTAATGAAGACCTAAATATCATAAGTTTGCATAACGAGTTGAACGTCTTTGCGGGTATTTTCACTTTAAAATTTCAAACCGTAATCTATAATTTTTTGCTCACGGAGAGAAAAGAATTTGTTGTGGTTACTAAAAATTAAGTCCACACAACAATTCCGGATTGTCAATATAGAACCAGCAGTCCTATTTGTTTTTAGGACAAAAAAAAATTGTTAAAATAAAAATTGTTATTAAAACTATGCGGATTGTTTGGTGAACAAACAGAATTGTTTAATGAACAAAGAAAATTGTTATGGAACAGTTGATATAACAAAACTAAATTGTTAAATCGTCAATACAATTTGTTTTATTAACAAAGTTTTGATCCGTCTAATACAATTTGTTCAGTTTCTTCGCCTTCTAAAATAATCGATAGCAGATTTCTGTAAGTCATATCACCAGTTTCATTTTCATTAAAATCTGTGGAACATGCAGCTTCTGAATCAAATTCTTTGACTTGAAACCAAAAAATTATTTTGAGTTGAAATTTGTTGTTAAATAATATTTAATATACATTTTGTATTTTTTAAGGTGAGGTTATGTTCAATAGTAACCGAGTATAACTTACCGATAGACGATGAAATTGTCTCTTCATCCATTCACTACACTTGCAATATATTTCTCACTTTAATCGGATTCATTATTTAACATCACTTTGTCATTAAAAAAACTAATATTAAAAGCAAAAGTGGCACATGTGCCAGAAGCAAACGACGCGATTTGCACGCCAGTTTGCGAGAATTCAAGATGACCACGTGACATGGAACAATAAACCTGTCAGCTGAACAAATCCGGATTGTTCCATCAGCAATCGACAGAGAGTTTGCTTCTGTAACTGTACGGCATTGCAAAATGAACAAAACTGACGACAAAATATTCGTATTGTTGTTAAAACAACATACATTTGTATTGACAACAATCCGAAATGTAATATGAACATTTCGAATTGTAATATCAATAAATCTACTGACAACAATCCAAAAATTATTTGCACAACAATCCCATTTTTCTCCGTGTTGAACTTGGCAAACATCGGTTCGAAATTTGATAAATTAAACATTATACAAATACCAGAATAGTAATTTACATTTAACCTAGAAACTCGATTTTTCCTGTCATTAATAAACTCATATTTTAATTAATTAGGTGAAACTGGCAAGTGTTTCTAAAAACAGTTATGAAAATAAACATGCTGGTCAGAGAAAGTAATTATTATTGAGTCGCTTCCGCCCACTCATATTAAAATAAAATATATATATATTTGCGAATTGCAAAACTACTTTCTCGTGTGTGCAAGTTTGCCATGAATTTTTTTTAACATCAATATTATGAAACTGACATAGAATTTTTTTTTCAAGATTCCAGATCTAAGATTTTATGACACGCGGCTGCACTTTCTTATATATAAATATAGACACTTTTAATTAGATCCGTATATATATATATATATATATGTGAATTTATTAAGTTGTCGGGGATATAAATGTATGCGTGACTCTCCCAAAAACAAATATTATAAATATTCCAAATATATATTTCTAACTATGCAAAAAAAATTTGTCGTGAAAAAATGATTACTTTCTAATTTCAAAATTTCTATATTAATATTTTCTCGAAAAAAAGGAAAAAAATACTATATACACTGGAAAGTTTTGCGTAGGGGATGAGAATATATTGCGAGTAGAAAGCACATACAAGTGATAGAAATAATAAGATTTCTTATTAATCTACATAAGTAATAATGATATTAATTTCATACATTTTAAAAGCAGTTATTTTTTAATTCTGGATGAAAATGATCAGTTTTAAATTCAGCAGTACATAATGTATTTAAATTCAAATTTCATGTAAATCCATTGCTTAGATTCAGCAACGGCTATCTTAAAAATGTTGCCTCTTAAAATAAGACACCTTTTCTGTCTTAAAATTTAAAATAAGACTTTCTTTTTACAGTGCATATATATATCTGTATAATTTTTATTATAAAATTTGTCATTAAAAATATTATTTTAATTTAATTTTTATTAAAAACATAGGTATTAATTTCTATTCTTTTTTTAAAGTATATATGTATTATATAAATTGTTGTAATAATACACAATACAGTGTAATTTATAATTATATTTAGAATTTATTAATTTTATATCAAGATTTATATGTACGAAATAAAAAAATTTTAATAAATTTCAGTTTCCGTATTCTAATAGATTGAATTTCCATATTTAAACATAATTATACACATTATAGAGGCGAAAGATAATCAACTAACTTTCTAATGAACAATTACAATTTCATTGTTGTGTTTTTAGAATTCCGCGTACAGCTGAAAATAAAAGGGGACTCATGAATATAAGTTCTAAAAATCAATTGTTAGAATTTTCATTTAACCCCTTCGGTGTATGAGAAAAATATCATATTAACAATAATAATTAATAAATAGTTACACAGAAAATTAAAAGGCATTAAAATAAGCTGCAACGCTGATTATTTTAATCCATTTTGGTATTAAAATAAGCAAAATTGCGGATTAAAATAATAAGCTTTGCAGCTTATTTTAATACCTTATAACTTCACAGGATTCTACAGTACTTTATTATGTTAAATGAAAATTTTAGTAAATAAAAATTCTGACAAATGAAAATTTGAACAAATAAAAATTCTGTAAAGTGAATTTTCGGTTCATTAAAACTCTGTAATGTTGACAATCGGTTTTAATGAAAATTCTGCAAAATAATAATTCGAACAAAGAAAAATTCGACAAAATGAAAATTATATATCTAATGAAAATATTCTAACAATTGATTTTTAGAACCTATTTGTGCGTATGCCAATAAAATCTATAGTAATATGGTATATAAATGCAATGTATATATGAGTTTTGTGTAGAATGGGTTATTAAGCAGCGATCCATGAAGCGATTCATGACGAGATCGATTGGGATGGATCATTGCTTGAGGGTATATGTATATCTGATAGTTGATAGCTACTGAACGTCAGGTTTGCGATAACAGGTATCATGTATATTAAAGTATATATAAAACCACTCGAGGGCTTATATATAAATAGTCTCGCTTTATATCCATCGCACTTCATAAAATTCGCTTCACCTGTCATATTTTAAGTGTGAAAAATAAATTAAAATATGCCTTGTAACTGTTTGTAATAAACCTAGTATAAGGTAAAACGATGCGAATTCTAAAACGACCGCAAAATGTTAGTTGGTAATAATTTACTTGAAGCAAACATCTGCGAGATAGAATCGCTTATACACTCAGTGCAACGAGACTGCACTCTAGTAGAGTAGATGTTTGTCGTTTACATTTTTTCTGATTCTATAACAACCTAGAAAATGAATACTTTACATTTAAAGATTTTTATTTAACATTTTTTTTTCATTTATTTTAAGTTCAATATTTATTTATCATATGTGAGGCGAAATTTCTGAACTGATCCAATATTGCCAAAATGTGAGCATTGCATTTTTGGAAAAATTATAATTTTCTTGATAATTTCTTATTGATTAATTTCAAAATTTGTGCATCGAAAACTTTCTATAGAATGTTTGTTTGGACAATAATAATAATAATTCTATCAAATGAAAGTTCGGTTTAGGTAAAAATAATTTTGTATAATATGTAATATTTCATATATATATGTGAAATGTATTCTGTTTCAAACCTGATCTTCCGACTTTTATCTCGCTTTATATTCTCATTCTACTTAACCTATTCCTCTATACTACATATTGCAATTTAATTTTTATATATAAACATTTCTACATGATATGTAGAAAAGCAAATATGAGAAAAAACTATAACACTCTACATCTGTAAACTATAGAACCATAGAGAAAACATGCGTGTATAGCATGTATAAGGAAATGAATATTACAGAAAAAAAGGGAAAATTGTAAACGATTTAGCATGCGAATCAACTGTAACTGTATTGAGTTACATATATATAGAAGAATGAGAATGCAGTTTTCAGAGAGTAATCAAGCATGTAGATTGTAGAAGGAAATGATGATGATGATGATGGTACAGTAGGGGCTATTGGTGGGAGCTAAAGAATCTTTAGAAAGTATATATACATATACACACTATAAAGCACAGTTTAGAAATAGCGATCGATATTGATCGTAAATTTGTATACACATTGTCATGTGTGTAGGTATGCAAATGTATAGTTATACACATTCTTTCGATCATATATAGATTCATTAAAAAAAAAAAAAAGATTTTAAAACCTATTCACACGTCATTCGTATTATAAGCAAAAAGGGGTTACAGGTTCATTCTTCTATTTTATTTCGTATCAATATACAAGTCATACCTACGCCTACGAGATTATCAGATGCATATATATACGCGATACCTTTTGTATATTGTTCACAATTTACAATATTCTATTGGGGGAAAGAAAAAAAAATTTTATGATCCGCCTTAAATACCGATAATAAACTTAATTAGGAGTGCGGGAATAAGAAAAGAATGTAATAAAAAATAATTATTTCTATATGGGCAAATCTCGCAGGAACATTTAATATATTTGTTTTAAAAAATATTCAATTAACATTTGTTTTTATGTTCACATATTTTATATTTATGTTATTGTTTCTTGAATTAAAATAAATTTAATAACACTTTTTCACTGTGACCTCTCTATTTGTAAATTTTAATTATAAAAGAATGCAAAAAATTAGAGCTATGTAAAAAAAATTGTTAATTTTGTACGAGTATCGTATAAAATTTGAATCATTTCGGTTTTACTTATATATATATAAAATAGTTGGAATTTATCAAATGAAGAACTTTAGAATTCCATTGAAATTCAGAATATATAAAATTATTGTTGATCATAGTTAAATACTGAAAAAATTATATTCTAAATTAAAGAATATCTTTTTGGCGCCTATTTAAATATATTTTCCTTGCATTTTATTTTTACCAAAAGTATCTTCCTATCTATCTTATATCTTAAGAAACTAATGCATTTTAAGATGTTTTTGATAACTTAGAAGCAAATTGTAAAAAAAACATCTTAAAATAAGATACTTCTTTTTGTAGTGCAGTTAGAATGTAATATTCTTAAGATAAGAAACACGCTCCTTAAATTAAGAAATATTCTGCATGGCAGAAGAAAATATTCTTAATTTAAGAAATGTTTTTTATTTTAAGAATATTATATTGTAACTGTAAGAATAAAATGCATGGAAAATATTCTTAAATAGGCGTCAAGAAGAAATTCTTAAATTTAGAATATAATCTCTTCAGTGTTTGTATTTAATTAAAAAATCAAAAAATAGCCGTGTTTATATAAGTAGGCGATTAAGGAGAATATTGACCGTAACATAACCTCAAACTAAAAATGGTTTTTAACGTAGACAAAAAATTGACTCCTGGAAGTCAACTCCCGAGAAATTCTCAGGAATTTCCCGGGAATATTTTCACATGGGAATTGTCATGTCAAAAAATACAACTAAATTTTTTGTAATAAAATTTTTACGATAAATTAAAATATTTACCTTAATAATGAATTTTCAGCTTCAAGGAGATTCTTTAAAACTAAATAGCCCTCGGAGATCCCTACTTTCAAATTAAATTTCCATTCAGAAAATGTGAAAAATAACCGTAAAAATAGACCGAGTTCTAAAAAGTCTGAATATGAAGAATTCTGTGTCCTTCAAGATAAACCCTTTTTTACTTTTGTCCTTATCTTTGAAGTACGTGACATCACAAGCCATCTAGGATAGAATCTGCAAAAAGAAAAATGAAAATACTGTCAGCGCTGTACTAACATATAGTTAAATATTTAATCGGTCGGTAATATAGAGATTTTTTAATAACTAAAATAAGCTATTATTTACAAAAATTGAATAAAAATTGCATTATGTTACGATCGTTATCCCCCTTAAAATAAATGTATTATAAATAGATAAAAAATTATTATATAATTGATAAATGTGAATTATAATTACACTGAATAAATAATATATATATATATTATACATAAGTAAATATAATATCGAGATAGAAGCGTAATAAAGACGCATTGAAAAATTATGTGCTCAGCAATAGACTTCTCAGTTAGAATAATATATATAGTAGTCATTCAATAATAAAGTAAATGTAAAGAATACGTGTGAATCAGTGGATTATGTATAGAAAATTGAGTTAACTCTCGTATTTTCTGGTGTTCAAATCGAGTTAAATCTGGGAGGTATAACGTTATATTCAACGAGAAATGACGATATCGTGCCTTTGAGATGAAAGGTCAGCCCAATGAGTTAATGCCATTTGGTCTTCAGGAGTTACTTGTTTTCTCCTATTAAATATACTTATATGCCATTAATGTTTTTTTTTTAATTTTTTTTTTATTATTAATTTTACATCGCGTTAAACACGAAAGGTGTAAAAAATCCCTAGAGACGTGATTTCATCATTTCACGATGTGAAATTAGCATGCTTCAAATCCACATTATTTAGATAAAATAAAAAATATATATATATATATATGTTGTTGTGGTTTACTTCAAGATGCTTCACAGTTTAATGAAGATTCTCAAAACATTACATTTGATTATCAAATCAACATTAATTTGTGAAACATACAACCTTTTATAACCCCTACGCACATATATATATGAAAAATAATGTACATAGACTTTATTTGCATACCTTTAAAATATCTTCATCCCATTGTATTAATTAACCTTTTCACTATAATATTAACTTGCAATTTGACTTTAATTTTGCAAAATTCAAAATGACCCACTTTAATGCTGTGTATATATACATATTTTTCAAATTATTACAACATTATTTATTACATTCTGTCATGATAAATTGTTATAAATAAATGCTATACTACAAAAATTGTTATAATAAATTTATTATGTTGCAAATTTTCATCTCTATAATTAAACAGAATATTTTTTATTCAAACAAGAATATTTTAATTTTATTTTATTTGTTTGTATTAAATGAAAATAATAATAAAATAGTCAAGAATAAATTTGGCGCGTTAATAATTAGGTATTAATAATTAAGATTAATTAATTTTTTTAAAACTAGTTAAAAAAAAAATTTCTGGAACAACGAATGGTTTCCCTAGAAAAGTGAAAGATTTAATTGCAACATTTTGATCCACTTTATGGGATCACTTTGATACCATTAAGTTAACAGTGATACAAATGAAATATAAAAAAACATTAATAAAATTAAATTTGAAAATAAATTTTTTAAATTATTAAAAATTCTTTTATTTAAAAGTAGATAAAATAAATATATCTTATAAAAAATTTTAAACTGATGTCATTAAAAATGATAAAATTTCTTTTGATATTAAAGAAATTATGATATTAAATTTAATTAGCCTTTCTAAACAAAATATTAAACTATATAATATAAAAATAAACAGCCTAATCAATCAAACAGACGATTAATCAACGCCTTGTTTTTAGTATAGTTAACATAAAGTTGTTAAGGCTTTTGTTACATAATTGAACGAAGCTATGGTGTACTTCGGCATTCAATTATTAGCCGATTAATCTCAGAAAGACCAGTTTGTTAAAGGCATTTAACGAAGAATGTTTGCAAACAGGAATTGGCTAAGTCTGATCTGAGTCTCATGTATTTACTTGTATACATATATACTATATACACTTGTATGCACTTTTACTCGTTCTCCACAAGTAACACGTGCTTTTGCCCGTTCGCACGTGCTCCAAGTAACACGAGACCTCAAAGTCTTCCACTACTACTACTACTATTACTACTTGTACTATACTATTCAGGTAAATAAATCCACTGGGTTTATTCACTGGTTTACAAATCCTCTGGATTTATTTACCTCTATCATACATTGTAACTAAAGTCATATTTTAATACTGCTGCGCTCTTTTCAAAGCGGCTTTTTTCAAAATCGCACGGGAAATTTAATACCTTTGGTAACAAAAACCGAGATTAAAAATTATGTTTTTTATTTAAAGCTGCTTTTATAAATCTACTTCCTACTTTAGCAGGTGCAGTATCTATTCCAAAACTCAAGGCAATTCTCTAAATCTGAATTACAGTTCAAACTAATTCATTTTTAGTAAAATCTTGGCTAACATTTTGCTTCATCAATTATTAGTAAGAAAAAAAAATTATTAATTTTTAATATAAAAAGTTAATAATTTTTAGGGGACGCACAGAATTTCTTTTTACCACACTTTTTGTTTAAAACAATTTTAATTAAGTATAATTCTCATATTAAGCAGAATTTTAAGTACTTCGAATTTTTAAATATAAAAATTTCTAATTCACTGAATCTTAATTTGTTCAAATTTTCATTTTTACCAATTTTTATTTGATATAATAATTCTTAAAACGACAAATCTTCATTTGTCCGAAAATTATAAATAGTCTGAATAAACAATCATGAAACAGATTTCGGCGCAATCTTTAAAATTGACCAATCTGAAATTATTATAAAAAAATCGTGATTGGTAAATTTTAAAAACAGCACACTAAAATCATTCCGTCGATTATTGTATCTCAGGGATCGCACTTGGGACCACTTTTGTTTATATTATTCTCTATATGAATAGTGTTAAGTTAGTTTTCAAATTTTCATTATTTTTATTATGTGCTGACGATTTGAAAGTTTATAAAACAATTAATTTAGGTAATCCTTGTCTTGATTCAGCATAGCTACAATCAGATTTAGATAGACTTAATGAATGGTGTAATTTAAATCACATGTATATCAATATTAATAAAAGTTATATTATATCCTTCTCTAAGAAAATTACCTATTTATATTGCTATCTATACTATATATTGGATAAAAGTAATGATTTATCTTTCAATTATCATATTGCAGGGATAATTTCTAAAGCACTAAGATTATTGGGATTTGTCATGAGGTGGGCATCGATTTTTCACAATATAAATACACTTAAAATTTTATATTTCTCTCTAGCCAGACCAATATTGGAGAATGCTTCTTTAATTTGGTTACCTTTCTATACAATTAATAAAGTTAGAATTGAACGAGTATAAAACAGATTCTTGCGTTTAGCAGCACAACAACTTTATTTGCCTTTTGACAGATACACTAATGACTATACAATAATTTGCGTGTACTTTTGAACATTTCTTTGATAACATACAGATTTTTGTTTGCTGATTTAATTTTTTTATATAAACTCTTAAATAGTTTAATACAATGCCCAACATTATTAGCCATGATTAATTTTAATGTTCCATCTAGAGTATCTAGAAATTATTTAGTGTTTTCTGAATCATTTCATAGAACTAATTATGGATATCATTCAATGATTAATAGAATTTGTAGGGAGGCTAATCAATTTTTGAAACAAATTGATTTTTTTTATAACAATATAACAAGATTCACCACATTATTACAAAGACATTCCGTACTGGATTCTAATTAGTAATATAGCCATTCTAGAAAAATTAACTAATTTGTTAATGCAAGTTATTATAGAAATAATTTTTAGATTGAATAATACTTATATGTATGGAAAGGCATATGTCCCGTTAATAAATAATATGAAATGAAATTATTTGTTTCATCATTTGCAATTTGAGATAAATGAAAATTCGTCATTTTAAGAATTCTATCAAATAACAATTCGTAGAAATATAAAAATTTGGATAAATTAAGATTCGGTGAATTTGAAAATTTTAGAATTTAAAAATTCGAAACACTTAAAATTCTATTAAATGAGAATTCTTTTAAATAAAAAGTTTCGTGTAAAAAGAAATTCTACAAAATAAAAATTTGTTACCTAAAAAGTTTCTTGAGAATGTTTTCACACCAATATAAAACTTTGAAGTTTTAACTTTACAACCAACATATAATATACCTATATGTTCGAAAATTCAAAACTTACACAAATAATATAAGAGTTAAAATATATTTATTTTATATCAAGATTGAAGTAAACTTTGTCCTCTTTTAACTGTGCGCACATATAAGAAGTTATAAACGCACAAGTCCCCGAGGGTATTCTCATATTCTCGGAAAAAAAGAATTCTCTCCCTAAAATTCTCGTCTCGTAAATTTTTCATGTTTCGCAATAAAAGTAAAGACATAAAGCAACAGTGACGATTTTATGATTATGTGTGTGTGTGTGTGATGGTGTTTTCTGGCTACCACCAAAAAAAAAAGAAAAAAAATCTTTTCCTCGATTTCATATACGACGCGCAGTATCTTCCATAATTTAAACACGTCTTAATAATACAAATCAACATTTAACATGCGCGCGGCTTCTCGTTAACGTGAACACGTATTATTCCGCACGCAGTTTGTTCACTTAGTTCCGCGTCCTTTTACCGCGCGCGCATTTCCAAGTGAAATTCATTCTGTGCGCGAAAACACAAAAATATCCCGTATACAGTATTAAATTAACAACAGGGCCATGATCTAAATTCACCAAAGTCACGTAGTCTCGTAATTCTTCTGATACCAAGTCGTCGAGAAGGTATGAAGAATTTTATGGCATGGAAGCAGAAAAGTCCCATGATATATATATACAATATAAAAAAAAAACCCTAACGGAACCGAGAGAAATAATGTTCTACTTCAGTGGGATCATTAATTTAATTACTTCTTTATTATAACTTTTTTTTTCATTAGGAGACAATTAGGAATTTTAAATTATGATGAAGTTATAAAAAATACAAGAATTATATTCCGTGAATAAAGAATAATCTTCTTCTATTGGTGAAGAGGGGGAGTATTCTTAATTTTTAAATTTTTACTGTTGAATATTTAAATAGTATTTATAAATATTTGCGTTAATGTAATTTATATGAAAATTTTTCTGATGCAATTAATTGCTTTGATTACATCTTAAGAATTAATATTTGTTTTAATCGAAAATTTACAAAAAAATATTCATTCTAAACTTCCAAAGGCTATTAAATTATAAAGAAATATAATTTTTTTTTTTTAAATATAATTTTTTTAATAAACTATTATAAATTATTTTTTAACACCAGATTCCCTATGATAAGGAAATCATTTTAATTGTGAAACGTTGTTGGGGACACATGATTATCCCATAAAAATTATTTGTTAGAATTTTCATTTTAAAGAATTCTATTAGATAGAATTATTTTTTCTTAGACGAATTTTCATTTTTCGAATTTTTTATAATATCAGCATTTCCAATTCACTGAATCTTTATTTGTACAAATTTTTATTTGTATACGAAACAACAAATTTTCATTTGTCCGAAATCAAAAAATTTTAAATATCGCGCCAAAATTTTTCTGTCAATCTTTTTTTTTTTTTTGGTCGTTTATAATTTCGGACAAATAAAGATTAGTCGTTTTAAGAATTTTATCAAATAACAATTCGTGCAAATAAAATATAAAAATTTTTCTGAAAAATTAATTATATCTAATAAAATTCTTTAAAATAAAAATTCTAACAAATGATTTTTACGGAATAATAATAATAATAAAGTAAATTAATTTAATAAAACAATCAAATTAAATGTCTTATTTTTTTAAAAGAAAATAAATACCAAAATAATTTTCTTAAAATATAAATACAAGAAAACTCCTGCCGAATGTTAAATGACGCATATCCGAGTAAGGCAGGAAGCCATTAGAAAGGAGCATGTGGAAATAATTCTCAAATTTTTTGGAATACAAAGTGGTGTAGTAGCACTTCCTAGTACATAATTATATATATATATATAAATAAATGAATTTATATCTTTAATCTATAATCTCATCTACAAATCATGTTTTAATGTGGGAGTGTTCCGTCTAAAATGTCACCTAACTTATACCTTTTTACCCAATCCATATATACAAAAGTATGTCAAATTAAAAAAAAAACATTTATTTACTCAGGAGAATATCGCTCCTTTTTCCTTTTTAGTTCTGCAATGTATAATTATTACATGTTAATAAAAAAAAATGTACACTCACGACGTCAAACCAAAAGTATTTCATTCACCTCTTATAATAATTTTATTGCTAAATTGCATTAGCAGTTTAAATTATACGTTATATATACCAAGTCTGTACTTTAAAATCTGATTCAAAAAAATAAAATTCTATAAAATTTGCTACCAATTTTATTGCCAGGTATTTCAAAATTCTTATATATATTATTTAATATTTTGATATTGAAAAAAAAATTTCATTGATATTAATTATTGGTAAATGTATGTACAAATTTTGCGTATAAACAAACGAATAATGTTGTTATCAATAAATTAATGGTTTAGAGATTAAAATATAAAATATACATAAAGCTGTACGTCACTTGTGAAAATAATGACACCCTTGAAACTTAAAAATCATATTTCAAGAAACCACAAAAATAAATGTATACATATATCTGACAGATGATAATTAAGGCTCACAAGTCAAAAGAAAATTTCGTAACGAAATTAGAATGAAAGGAGAGTATATAGTATATGTATAACACCTGAATAGCAAGTAGGTTGCCTTGATGAAATAAAAATTAAGATATGCATATTATATATTGGGGACAGAGCGATAAATTGTCAAGTCTAATTGCTATATAGGTTTATGTTATAAGATAAGAATTGTTCACATTGCGCATATGAATGATAACAACAGAAGCTAAAACGGAAGACCTTGTCATTGTTATTCGGCAAGTTCAATGTATAGATATAGTATAAGTATATAGTTGGTGATGAGCATCAACTACGAAAGGAAGTAATCAGTTGAGCTCGAGCGCAAAAGTGAAATTCACTAATTGTCGAGGTGTAATTATAATGAAAACGCGACTCTAAAAGAAGACTTCTTCCTATACTTATTACTCCTTTTTTTTCTCTGTACGCTCTCTTCCGTATCAAAAATGGACCTGGGGGAGTACACGGAAAGAAAAAATCTGAGAAATATTTTGATACTCAGTATTAAAATGTTGGATGAAAGTGTAATTCTAAAGAAAAATCTCATACTGTATCTGAAATTAACAGAGAAATAACTTATAATAAAGTCTAAAGAAAAAAAGGCTGAATATGATGAAAGTTTCGATTAATGTGAAATAAATTACAATACTGTATTGAAATGTGAAATCTGTCCATGAAATATTAAATCTTCATATTCGTTGAAATATTTTTAATACAGTATAGTAATTTTGTCGAATCAGTGTAAAATGAATTACAATACTGTATATAAATATAAAACCTGATAGTCTTCATACTGCTCAAAACATTTTTAAGACAGTATAGTAATTTTTTTCATACATTAAATTTATTTAAAAAAATAATATTTCGCACTTTTAGTTTATTTAATCACCACATATCTTGATATTGCACCCAACAACTTGTTCATCCTTCACCACTTATATACATTTTAACCTCTAACGGTTATTTATATACTTAATAATAGCCTACCTAACAGAAAATATTCCAACGCAAGGAATTGAACGCACGCCCTAAAACTTATAGATCGCAACCCTAACCAACCAACCACGCAACGCTCGCTGCAAGAAACTGTACAATATTCGATGACCTTCTTCCTTTAGAATAAAAACTTTTAACTACAGATTTGAAGTGCCCTAGGTCCATAATTACTCTATGAATATATTTTACTGATTGCATTACAGTAAAATTACCTTTCTTTTCATATATTTAAATATTTAAAATACAAATTCATTTTATATTTTTAAATTAATTTTATTAATTAATAATAAATTATATTTAAAAAATTAATAATTTATAATGTGAAAAATTGGAAAAAATTTCAAATATTTTGAAAATATTAATAAGTTAATTTTAAGTAATAATAATGATAAAGTTGCATATCATATCTTTAGAATTTATATATGTATTTTAAATAAGTTTGTTTTATTTATTTTATTATTTCTTAAAAAAATTTAAACTGAGTTATTTCAGTATAAACATGTATTGATATTTTATAGGAGTTTGCAGGTTCAGTATCACAAGAAGTACAAATTATCTAAATTGCAAAGTTAATTGAGAATCGCAATTAACATTTATTTATTTACCAACAATTAATATCACAAAATAATTCATTTGAAAATTCCATGTGACGTTTTCATACAATTTTTTTACATGGAATTTTACATTACTCACAGCCAAGACTTGCAAATATAGTGACAACCATTCGGTAACTTATTTCTAACTGTGATTGTAACATCTTGAAGGTTGCACAACTTTAACATATCCCATGAATAATTATTATCATCAAATACTTGGAAGGCTTGTAAATGATTATCAAAAAACACATCATTAAGTTTCTTCGTAATAATGCGACAGTCATACTTTTCGATAATATTAATTACGTGTACTACATGAAACAGTGGGCCCTCTTCTGAGGGAACGACAATAATACTGTTTACTTTAATTTTTCGACCCAGATATTTAATCCACTGTGTTTTTTTAATTGAACCATTTGAGTGAGATAGCAGAGAGATGAATTCGTTAGATTCCGAAATTTGTGTAAGTGCAACTTGTTTAATAGTACCACTTGTAAACAGAGGATAAGAACAATGTTTGCTCAAGAATCTATAATTTAAAATTAGTTGATGCTTAATCGCGATCGTTCGGCAAACGTTTATTCTACAACGAGATACATGAGAAGTCACTTTTCCCTCTTGGTGCTTTGATTCGAAACGCATACACGTACTTACATTTAAAATACCGAGAGCTTCAAGAATACGAGCATAATGTATTAGAAAGTGATGCTTTGGTTTCATTTTACCCGGGAAAATTTCAGAATGTAACTTTAAATACTCTTCGATTAAATTATCAAGAGAAACGTAAGTTTTTTCATGAACAGTTTTGCTGAATGCTATATCGACAATTTGTTTAAGTTTCTTAAGGAGTAACCATTGCTTGTTATCCTCTGATACAGATTTGGTACTCTCTATAATCAGTAATATATTTCGAATTAGAGATAACATTTCAGAAGCCGACATTATTATACATTTTTTTTTAAGATGTTTTTCTAAAATAGGTGGAGGTTTATTTTCATTATCGTTCGAACCGTACATAAAACTTTTTAATCTATCATTAAAATCTTGTAGTGAAAATAATTTCATTATATATATAAAATAATATAACACAAGCGCGACATCATAACGACAAACACCTTCTAACAGATCGTGTTGGGGATCAACAGCTGTATTTTGAGTTACATGGTAATAATCGACTTCGTTAAAAACACAAGTTTCTTTTAATCCAGAGCGAGAAGCATTTTTTTGGGATAAAAGAGACTCATAATTTTTTTTGTCGCGAAGTATGCAATCACGTTCGTTAAATATTTTGGAAATATTTTTGTGCTCAGTTAAACAGAATCTACAAAAAAAATTTGCAGAAAAACTTTCAGTGAAACCAAGAATACCATGAAGACCTAAATTATCGCCTATAATCAGGGTCAATAAAAAGTAGATTCGAATTTCTTCATTATTAATTATTACAGGTATGCCCTCGGATTGAAGAGAGTTAATCTCTTCGATTGCTTTAGAAAAAATTTTTTTATTGTGAAACACTGCACGACTTTTTGTATTAAAAAGAATAAAAAGAAAAATGTTTTCTATTTTAGCTTGAAATTCAGGAGGTAACACTGGAATGTTCAAATAACAAGCACCACACTTTGATACTCCTTTATGACTTCCTAAAGGGTTGTTATTTTCATAATCATCGAAAAACATTACTAAGGGAAGAACAATTTTATCGTCATAAATTTTAGATTTTTCTTTCCATAGAGATCCTTGGACAATGTTTTTAACTATTGTGGAATGTTTTTCAGCGTTTTTTAAGTATTGAAGAGTACTTTCCAAAACATTCGGCATTTCGAAAAATTTTTTAAAAACTTCTCTGATTGGTATAAATTGGGACACAATAACTTTGTCAACTAATTCCATTTTTCCTTCTTTTTCAACTGGTACTTTTTGGTTACCAAGCGCGTAAGATTGAGGAGGAATGAAAGTTCCAAGTTTTTTATAGGTAGAAAAACGTCGCGATTCAGTACTTAATGCATCGAAAGGTTCTAATTTTTTTTTAAAAATTGAATCAATTTCAGTGACGGAAATCGAATCAGTCCCTAACTGTGTAGCTCGATTATGAATTTCTTTTCGAATATCATCACATTGATTGTGAACCAATGTCATTACATCGTGCCCGATTTCATCTACTCTTATTCTTGATATATCCGGAAATTTATAAAGTTTCGCGAAAAAGTGGAGACATTTTTCTTTAAATTGACAATCTTTCAAACAATTTTCATCTAATGTATCAGAAAATTCCCAGAAAATATCTTGATCTTCAAAAATTACATCTGAAGCATCAGACGAAGTATCAGATGAATCATCGGTTTCATCTAATAAATTCAAAGATTCTTGTATATCTTCCGCATTTGTTATTTCTAACGTTTCTACTGAAAGTTTTTCTGCCTTTTTAAATTCAACTGTCTGCTTTTGTAATATCTCATGTTTAAAAAATCGATGTTTTTTATAAGAATTAAATTTTGAATATGCTCGAGAACAATCTGACTCGGCGCAACGAAAAGTCGTTAAATTAACGTGAGACAGTTGGATATGTGCCACTAATTGCTTATTATCAGCAAAAGAAGATTCGCATACAAAACAACGAAACATAACGAAAATTATTATCGCTAAATAAAGAAATCGTAAAATACCCGTTAAAGTCATTACAATACAACTTAAAATTTTGTCTTTAGAAGACTTAAAAACGAAATAACTTGTATTTAAATTCTGCTTAAATAAAAAAATACTTTGTTTTAAAAATTAAAACATATTAACAGGCGCTTAGTTTTCTATCACTTTCGAAAGTTCAATAGCCTGCTTTGTTTGAGCTATAAGAACATTAAGTTTGTTTGAAATTCTTTTCCCGGTGATATTAATTCCATACAGGGCGCTTTGAATAAAATGCCATATAGATTTCGAATACATTGGGTACTCACAGTTAAAAGATTGAAAACTCATGAAACTCAAGTGAAAGGCATTAAGCAACGTATCACATTCATAGGTTATGTTACTGAAGACAACGTAAAATTTTTCAATTTTTACCAATGGGCCAACAATAACTGTGAGTGGTTTAAAATCTTCCTTTTTTTCGTTAGCGTTCTCTCGTATTTTGTCTAATGTTGGCTGGAATTCGCTTACGGTCTAAAAAATTGCAGTTACAAATTAATTTGTTTTATATAAAAAAAAATTATTTATTTTATTTAAAATCATCTTACCTTGACATGCAACATGTAAGTATCACGTTTTTCCTGTGTATTTAATTTTGTATACTGTTTTGCTAATTCGTTGCTTTGGTCCTTTCGTTTTCGTTTTCCTTGAACAAAAGAATTCCCGCAGGGAATTACATACAGCAACAAATAAAACAATATAACATCTTGAGAAGCTGAAAAAAGTAAATTGTTGCAAAAGAAAAAGAAATTGTAAAAGTTAAAAAAAGAATAAATTGCTTACAGGAATCCAGAGCTGACAATAACGACAAAAGAATTTTATCATTCGCATCTGCAATTCTAGTTGTATTTAAATGTTGAACTAAAATTGGCTTAACTACATTCCAAAATTGAGGAAAAGGATTCGTCGAATCCGGATACAACAGCTTGAAGTCTAATTCAATCTGAAAAAAAGTTGTCATTAAAATAATGAAAATCAGTGATACTTTTTTAAAGAAAATATCTAATAAAAAAAAATAAAATACTAATTTTCTTCCTTCGTGCTCTTTAAAAGCTTTAATTGAATCAAGGTACTCGTTTAAGCTTTTTTTATTAGACAATAACATTTCCCTTCGGTCGGAAAATGTTGATTTCCAAAGCTTCTCAATAACGTCCCAAGGTGTAGAGTTTTCCTCCAGCCAACGAAGATCTCTTGATTGTGAATCTAAATGATTTGTTTTGAAAAATAAAGAATAAAAAAACGTTTCTGTTTTAACAAGTAATTTAAATTAATCTTATTGGCTATAAAAAATTGCAATAAGTTAATTTCACGTTTAAAAATTTTTTACTTGTAAAGTTTTAAAAAAATGTAGTGAATAAAAGTTTAACCTGATATTATGAACGTTTTTTCCTCCGGCTTAGTTTTTTTTGATGGCTTTAATATGCCTGCTTTCCTCAATTTGGCTTTCTCGTAATTAAAGTTATCATAAAGCCTGCCTGATGCTAAAATTCTACATCCGTTTTCGATGTGAAACGGCGAATAATAAACTGTCACCCCTTCGTTTGGAAAAGTTTTTACAATTTCGGAAGCCAAAAATTTAAATTTACGTTTATCGATTCTATAAAATAAACAGAAATATGTTAAACTTCGTAAATTAATTAACCTTCGCCGGACTGGATACTTTTTATATACACGGTTGACAAGATCCCACCCAGGGTGGGCCAAATGTTTTCTTCTTTGTATATTGCAATAAAAACTTAGAATCATTCAGTTTTTTTCCAAAATTGTTATATGTTACCAAATAATATATTTTATTAATGTTTTGTTGATTTTTTATTTGTTTAAACAATTTATTATTAATAATTTATAACTTTTTCAAATATACATACGACAGTAAAAGAATTTTATAAATTTGTTACATTTTCTTCGTAGTTATTAATTCAAAGGTTATAAATAAAATAAAATATATAATTCAATTTGCAACAACTATTATTATAAATTGTTTAAACAAATAATTGTTGCTATTTATTAACATTCTTCATAATATTCCTAGAAAATTGCAATTTTTTTCTAATTTTGCAACTTAACAAGCACAACATAATAACACAAAGATTTTATATGAATTTACTATTTAACCAATTGTTTAAACAATTGTTGAATTTACAATTTTACATCAAATCTATCTTTTATTATATTCGGCTTGATGAGTTGCAAAATTAGAAAAAAGGCAACTTTCCAGGTGCCGTACAAAAAAAGTTAGTAAATAACAACAATAAATTGTTTAAACAATTGTTGAATTAATAATTTTACATCAAATCTATCTTTTATTATATTCGGCTTGATAAATTGCAAAATTAGAAAAAAAATGCATCTTTCTAGGTGCAGAACAAAAAAAGTTAGTAAATAATAACAATAATTGTTTAAACAATTGTTGAATTAATAATTTTACATCAAATCTATCTTTTATTATATTCCGCTTGATAAATTGCAAAATTAGAAAAAAACTGCATCTTTCTAGGTGCAGAACAAAGAAAGTTAATAAATAATAACAATAAATTGTTTAAACAAATGAAAAATGAAATATAATATTTTTTATATCTACTATTTGACATCATAAAACACTCACAGTGAAAAGTCTGCATGATTTCAAGTCTTTTTGTAAAATAGAATTAAAAAAATATCTGAATTATCCCCGTTATCTCCGTACATACATTGATAAAAGTTATAAATAATCAAGAAGAAATTTTTTTTAAAAATTTGTTTTTACATTTTTTGAAAGTTCTTAAGATTTTGTTCAGTGACTTAAAATCGCGATTCAATTAAGGCAAAACTTTAGAAGATATGGCAATTTCAATTTGTCTGGCCCACCCTGGGTGGGCATCTTGTCAAGCGAAGGTTAAAGTTTTAAAATTATTTAAAAAATTGTTAATAGAATAATTTTTATTTTATTTCTTTTTTAATTATTAGATGAAATATAAACTAAGTACTAAATCCCAATAGAGTAAAAGGAATTTAAAAATATGTAATGTTAATACAATATTTATTTAAAAGTATCTTCAGCAAAAACAGTTAAATATTAATTTTTTTAAAAGAGAATAAAACAGAGATGACCATATTTCATTTTAACTATATTTTACTTACTTCCAATCATCTATCTGTTCTCCTACTTTGAGGTACTTAAGCAATTTCTCCTTTTCACTTCTAATTATCAAATGCACTAACAGAGTCCTTGATTGATCACTGAGGAAGTTTCTGTTATCAATGTAGGCCTTGAGAATTACCTTCCCTTCGCCACTGCTCTCCAAGAAATGTTGTAAAACCTGAAACAAGTAATATTGCTAAATATTTAGGCTAACAAAAACAATAATTTTTCAAATTAATTTTATTGATTTATGTATCTTCTTAATTAAAATCAATGTTTTTATTTAAATTAAATCAGTTCGTAAAAAACAGTAAATTATAATACAATGTAAGTAAGTTATTTTCATCATAAAATAGTATTTTTTCGAAAATAGGTAATTAAATTGTACCAAAAATTGTTATAAATAATACCTTCTCATGTGATGAGAATGTAAAAATATTGAAGTTTATACAATAACAAATTTATATCTATTGAAAAAGTCGCCAAGTTAGAGAGTATTTAATAGTTATTAATAATTATAATATTTCATGGAATTTAATTTTTTATTACTTACCCAATTCGAAGTGTTTTTGACTGAAGATCCTGAAGTACAATCAGTTTGCTCTAAACGGCAATCATTTAGCATTGAACTGCTATCATTTTGCTCTAAAGTGAAATTAAGTACGTCTTTTTCTAAACAGGATCCATTATAATGTACACTTTCTTGTACAATAGAAATCAATTTCTCACTTAAATCGTTATCATTATTTGTAGATACATTTGTGAACAAACAGGGAGCACCGACATCAACAATATTTGACCTCGAAACAGGACTCAAATCTGTAAACTGCTTGTTTACACTGCCTTCAAACTCGTACGATTCTACACGGCAACAGTTCTGGAATTTAATTGAAAACTTAGAACTCGAATATAAGTTTTTAAAATTAAGTAAAATTCCCCTTTCACATTATTCATTATATTTTATATAAATGCTTACATTAGGCTGCAGAGAATCCATTTCGAAACCTAATATAAAAAAATTTTATAAGTAATAAAAATCTACTTTGAAAAATAAAAAATAAAAATTGTGTTTTGTAAATTAAGAAACAAATGAATTTAAAAAATAACAATAATGACACAGAGTAATAAATAATAAATATTATACTCACCATCAATATTTCAATAAAACAAAAAACTCTCACAATAATAAAAATCACCGGAATACACATTAAACACGTGCGAAACTTGAGAAAAAGCGGCACAACTGAATATTTAACAGGCTGATATGCGCAGCAGGCTAGCGCGCAACTGACACATGCGCAATTCTACAAAATCTTTTAAACAGTATAATAATTTTCTTAAGCATGGTTTGGAAATTTGTCTAGAATCATCTTTCTCATAAGTATTAAAAGAGTTTAGGTTCTGTATAATGATAATTTCGTAAAATATAATATTAAATTTACTACATCTGAAAGTATTTCTTTCATTATGTAATAATAATTATTAGCTATAATTTTCTTAATACGTCTCAGACATTTTATTATACACATAATAAAATTGCTTAAAAGTCTTGAAAGAAACTTTAGCAAATCAAATAAATATTAAAATTATCCCATTTCATCCAACTTTTCAATACCAGTATTAAAATATTCTTTACATTTTTTCTTTCCGTGTAGTAAACTCATCATGTTCTGGACAACGACCTTGAGAAAAAGTTACTACTTTCTCGATTTACGCTATATTACTACAGATACATTCTCATATATATATATATATATATATATATATATAATTAAATTTATTCAACATATTTTACATCAAGTTTAGTAATATCCAACTTCAGATGAAAATTTATGTGAGTCATGAATATTCATGAAAAAACGTTTATTTATTCTAAATATATGAAAAAATTTTAAGTGCAACACACTTTTTATGTAATTTTTATACAATTTTTCATTTTTCAATCGAGAGAGAGAGAGAGAAAAAAGTGTTTTTTAAAAATTTTTTACATATAGAATTTAATTATTTTAAAGTATATTTAATTTCTATTAAAAATTGACAAATTTAATTAAAAATGATATTTTTTCATTTAAAATTTAGAAAACATTAAATTTTTTTAAAATTTATTATAATTGCTTCTTGTACAAACTAATTATTTAAATAATAATTGATTGATTTATAATGTTATAAGGTACTGAACTAAATATTTATTAAGTACGTATAAAATTAATAAATTAAAACTTGTTGGTATCACTTTTACTCAAAACTTGTGCTAGAGATTGTTATATTGTTCACCTGATGATAATGTTATTTTGTCCACCTGCTGAAATGAACAATGTTATTTTATTCAACATCATAAATTTTTCTGATAAACGTTATTTTTGTACACCGAAAGGAGATTTTTAAGCCATATCAATAAATGAAGATAAACTAAAAATTTATTTAATTAAACACATAATAATAAATTTTTCAAAAACTAATTATAATAATTGTACAACAAAAAAAAGAATTAGAAAAATTTGTAAAAAAAAGTTTTTTGCAAAAATAAAATCTAAATTGCATTCTTAGCTTTTTCTGCGAAATTTGTATATATATGAGAGAGAAAATTATAGCAATACGAAATTTTATTGCTAAAAAAAAATTAGGTTAATTAACAAGTATTTTCAATTTTTACATACAAAGAAAATGACTTTGAACTTTAAAATCCAATGGAAAAAAAAGTTTCTTTTTTTATACAAGTTTTCCTGTGTGATTAAAAGAGAAGCAGTGCGAGAGCAATATTTTCTGAAAATTATCAACAATTACAGCAATTTCTGAAAAGTCGTTTCGTTAATTGTTATTCTGAATGCCTTATATATAGTTATTTTTATTATTGGTAAAAACAATGAAGCAAAAAAAGTAATAAAAATTTTTGAAAAGATTTTTCACCCGTTAAAAGTAAATAAATTATACTAGTTTCTTTGATAGGTGGGCGTAAAACAATTACCATATCTCAATATTCATTCGAGAATGGTCGTATATGTGTATGTATCTATATTTCTTGGGACAATAAGTCTTAAAATGACTTTATTTAACAAATGACAAGTTTCGAGGTAATAATTTTCGCACGTTAAAATAAAATTGTATACGTATTACAAAATATAGTGTTTTTTGAAAAAAATATTTCTCAAAGTGATATTGGGCAATTTTTTACGATTCAATGGGAAAAGCTTTTGTTTTTTTTTTTCTCTCGAATTGAAAAAACATTTAGCATGAAAGAAAATAAAAACCAATTACCTTCAAAAAATCATAAAGATTAAAAAAAATATATACAGAAAATAGTGAGTATAATTATAAATCATGATAATGCGGTGAGCTGACTTTCGAAACTTATTAACAGTTCTTATATTCATTATTTCAAGTTAAAAATATATTTTTGTTAATTTAAACTATATTTTTTTTTTGAAAAAATTATAATATGTACGTTTATTTACTTAATTTTTTAATTTAATTTATGAAGCTGCATTGAAAAATCAATTAAACAAAAGTTAATTGTATTTTGTTTTTGTTACAGAGAATTCCAAATATTTCAAGTTGCCCTGTCAAGAGTCCACAACCTCTAAAGGAATTTGTTGGCCGCTGTCAAACAATGCCTTCTCGTGTTAAAAAATCTTTTTGTGGATGCTTACAGGTGAGTTTTCAACCTCAACTAAAAAATAATGTTCTTTTCATTTATTTTCTATATAAATTTATATTAAAATTAATTATATTTTATTAAAATTCTATATTAAAATGAATAAAAAAAAAAAAACGTTATTAATTAATTTTTTATCATAATATTTAAAATAATTATTATTTACAGAAACTGGTTTATTCCTCTGTTTTAAAAACATTTATTTTTTTAATTTATGTATTTTAAATTAAAACTTTTTTTCAATTTAACAATTCCAAAATCAGTTTTATCACTCACTATATGAAAAGTGGAAAATATATACCCGTCGGTTTTTAAGAATTTTTTTTTATTATTTATAATATATACTTGTCACTTTATTATTCTAATTCTCAATCAGATTTATTAAAAATTATCTCGAGTCAATAATAATTAATTTAAATCGAAACCATCTACTTTCTTATATAAATCAAAAATAGTCTAAAGCCAGGTGCATTTTTCATATATTCTATATTTAAATCTTTTAATTAATTCTTAATTATCAATCGTACACTTTCATATATTCAATGAATCATAAAATAATCTCGTTTGTTTATCTATTCAAATATATGTTATATATTTAAATAACCACAATCAATCAAAATAATATAAATTAAAAGAAAATAAATGTCAATTTTACATTTTTTTTTCTCAAGGTGCAAAAGGTGGAAGAACATAAATATTTTAGTTAATGTGAAAGAAAATGAATATTATTACATATATATATATATCGTAAATTCGATTGAACTTTTCAATGACTAATATTAATATAAATTTAATATAATATTCTCACGAAACATCTCGAAGATGCTTATTATACAAATATGAAAAAAGAGACCCCTTGGTGGAAAAATTGTATACGAGTAAATTACACAGTTATTACACTTATTTTCAGTGATGTCACGGATCTCTGAACGGATGGTAATTGACTCGTTGCTCGTGATCCATTTTTTCACGTATTCTATCTCATCAGACGTGTAATCTTTCTCTTTTTTTTCATTCTCGCGAAAGTTTGAAAATTCCACGAACGAATAGTATATCACTATATGCTCGAATTAAATGCCAGAAACGAAATCAAATAGTCGATACGCGACCCGCATCGACGAGAAAATCACACGATAATCTCACGTTTCGAAAGAGATTTTTGTTTTGTTTTTTTTTTTTTTTTTTTTTTTTTTTTAAATAAAGGTCTTTGAACTTAAAAAACTTCACGTCATATGTTTAAAATATCAATATTCGCAAAGCAAGTATAAATTTATAGAAATTTTTAATTTTTTTTATCAAAAATTATATTTCAATATTCGAACAATAAAAAAAATATATATAGTATATTTCTTAAAACTTTTTCAACATAATAATTACGTTTTGTATAAGAGAATATAATAAATTTTTAATGATAATAGCCATTTGAAATTGTTTAGTTTTAAAATAAAAAGATCAATGTTATATAGAGAATTAGTTTACTTTTTTTTGCATTGATTTTTTTTTTTTATTAGTATAATTCTTTAGAGGGTTTTATCTTTTTCATCCGGTCTTAAAATTATTGCAAATAATGAGCATAATTTAATACTGGTTATAGAAACAAGCACTTCCCGATTTGCAGATGGAATTTCATGACAGAATATTGCATGTTGAAGATCATGTTTTTCTGCGCGACACGCAGAGAGAATCTATGTGTTACGTTTTGCCGCGTAATCGTTTCCCTTTTATTACTGTAATTTTGTGCGGGCTGATGAGATAATTCGCGAAACAAAACGCAAATGATAAATCGACCCGTAAAATAAACTCAGGTATTAAACAAACAACACACACGGAAAGAAAGTTTGTAGCAATATTTGATATTATGGTGTTACTTTTTAGTATATTTGGTTACAATTGCGGAACATTTTGGCATGATAACGATTTTCGATACTATTTTTAAGAATGATTGAGATTAAAATAAGAATATTTAATATAGTTGGAAAGAAAATTTGATATAATATTTACGAAATCTGAAATCTTTTTATTGAAACACAAAAATGTCAAATTTTAATAAGCTCTTTATCAATTTTTCTAACCAAATATTTCAAATTTCGTAATTAGAATTGTATAAAATGATATAATTATTTCAGATTTTGATATATTTGATATGAAAATTGAAAAAGACATATCAAAGTTAACGAGATTCGACGAAATTTGCCGAAGTTGAACGTTCGGCATTGCCCGATCCTCACCGAGTGGTAACGAAGACTGACGAAGCTCTTTAGACAAGCCCCTTTTTACCATTATCTTGATACAGACCTGAATTTCTTTTATATAATTAATTTTGAATATTTTACAATAAATCAGTAAAAAAAATTGTTCTTCAAAAAATAATAAAATATTTAATTATTTCCCAATAAATAATGATTTTTATTTATATTTTTAAACATGTTTTGATATAATTTCACCTTTCTCATAAGCGGTGAAAAATATGTCTGGTTAGTATATAAGAATGGTCACATCAGTTTTTTACATGAGCGTAAATTTGCATATGAAGCGTTATTTTGCGAATGTTGTACGTATTCGTTAGTATAGGTTAGGAATAAAAATAAGCCAATCGATGTAAAACAATGCGGTGTATGTGTGTGTGTGTGCATTTAAAAGTTCATATCCTCGTCTATCCTCGAGATGAAAAAGAGATAAAACTTTGGCGTAGAATCTGTTGGTGTTTCTGTCGTCATCTGTCACGACTGAACCACTTCGAATTTTTAGTATAGTTTTAACAAATTTCGAAATAATCTTTCCAAATTTTCATATAAATTTAGTAAATAACGAAGTGCGCGTCGGTTTAACTTATTTCTGGTTTTTCGTATAAATTTATCAATTTACGAAATAATAATTTCAATTTCTGGAATATATTTACTAAAAAGACTATTGTTAAAAATATACCGATTTTCGTTATCAAACCCAAATGTTCCGCGTTTGAAAAAGAGAATACTAAAATTTCCTATCAGATTTATCAAATATTGCTACTAAATTTCTTTCCGTGCAGTCTCTCATTCTCTATCTCTTTCACTCTCACTGTCTCTTTTTCTTGTCTATATAAATATTCTATAAGTTTTAACATATTGAATAATAATGAATAAGTTCTAAAAATCAATTGTTAGAATTTTTATTTAATCGAAATTTATTAGATTTAATTTTCATTAAGCCGAATTTTATTTGTTCGAATTATTATTTAATAGAATTTCCATATAACTGATTTTTCATATACTATACAGAATTTATATTTTAAACGAAAAATCATTCAAAACAAAATTTCTAATTGATAGAATTTTCATTTGTCCGGAATTGAAAATGGCCGAATAAACAATATGGACAGAAAGATTTCGGTGCGATTTTTAAAATCAACCAATCATAATTTTATGGATATAATTTTTGATTGATTGATTTTAAAAATCGTGCCGAAATCTTTCCGTCGATTGTTTTTTCGGCCATTCACAATTTCGGACAATTGAAAATTCTATTAAATGATTTTTCGATTAATTATAAATTCTGTAGTATATAAAAAATCGGTTATATGGAAATTCTATCAAATATTAATTCGAACAAATGAAAATTCTATGCAAATTCTGTTTCCAAAGAAAATTTTTTAAAATAGTTTTTCTTCCAAAAATTTATTTTCCAATAAAAAATATTCCAAAAATAAAGTGTGAAATTTAAAATCTAACGTTATAATTGATACTTCTTAAGTACGTTAAATGGCATGTTTAAAAATTTCTATATGGAGTTGCCAATTCGTTTTGAAGGTATAATTTGAAATTATATGAAAACAATAATAATGACACTTGATGTTAAATTAAAGTTCAAAACTTTCTCTGAATTTCATATATGATACTTTCGTGTATATATATATATATATATATATATAGGTATATATACTGGATTTTGTGCTATTAATTTTATAAAATTAATTTTAAAATAAGATTTTCTTTTTACTGTGTGCTATTTTGTGTCGGGGAAAATCGTACAGAAATAAATATATTAAATAGAACACGTAAAATGTTTCTTGTGTGTGTGTTTATCATGCAATATATAACGTCTCTTATCTGTTTTCTAAAGTTTAAATGAACATTTCTCAATATTCTAATTTGAAAATAGAGAGAAACTTGATAAACGACAGCAGCCTTTTTCAAAAGCACACACATATATATATATATATATAGGTATATAAATTATAATTTCACATCTATATAGGAAAGTGTAAAAGACAGAGCAGGGCGTTGGTCCGTCTAAAACGTCTTGACGCGAGCGGGTACATTTGTATAAATGATAGGAGAAATCTTTTCAATACATATTTCTGGACTTTCTCGCCATGAAGTATTAATTCACATTATAGTGAGCACCGCGCACATTAACGCGTTTTAAGCGATAAAATCATGTCATCTCTTATATATGGGTGATTCTACGATAAAAAGTATCTTTATAGTGTATCTGTAAATTGTTTCTTTTTTTTTTACAAATTACTTTATAATAGTAAACAACAAATATCTACATTGAAAAAAAGTATCATTTTTTCAAGAAAATTATGTACTTGACCGTATTTGCGCCACTAATTTTCTTAATTCAAACTACACCCAGAGAAAAGATATATTTGTCTCAGAGCCAAATAAATATTTATTTCTTGTAAATAAATTTTTATTTGATTTAAATAAAAATAGGATAGTATAGGCTCTGAGACAAATATACGTTTATTTAACTCAAATATATTATGTTTGAGTTCAAATAAAACATTTCTCTGAGTGTAGTAAAATTTTCTTGAATCGAGAAAATTTTAAATAAAATGCTCACAAGTAAATGGGTTTTCTTATGATTCTATACTATATTTTTTTCAATTTAGTATACAAGGCAGTATGATACAGTAGTTAAATTTCTTTTTATATAGTGGTAATTTTTTTTTGCTTTGTCAAAAATCTGAAAATTTGTTTCGTAGAATCAAACATAATATACTAAGCGTTAAAATAAATTGTCCCCATAAGCGCAATGGACATTTTCATCTGGCTCTCACTTTTCACGCTTAATAAATAATATTCTCACTGGGTCTTTACTTTTAATTTGCTCATATATAATCATTGACAAGAGAAACAAGAATTTATTTATCATTCTCTCGTATCAATTTTTGTCATTACATTTTCTCAAAACGATTAAACGAATTTTAGTGCAATAAAATGGATTTTAATTATTAAAATGTTTGATTTTTATCATTTTTATTAGAAAGTATTTTAAATTAATAATTATATTCAATAAATATTTTAATTGTTTAATTTTTAATTTTAATTTAATGAACTAGCGATGAATTCCTCGCTCGCTGACGCTCGCTCGGTTAAAATTGTACTTATTGTTCTTTACTTCTTGTAGTTTATGTATATTAGGGTAACTGCACCAGTGGTGGATCAGTTAAGCCCCTTAACTTTCTTATTTTGACTTTGAAGTTCTGTATAGGTTGCTTTTAGACAAATTCGAGGTTATTCTTTATAGTATTATGGACCAGATAGTTCCAATAGACATTTCCTTCAAGGTTAGACTTAATTTTGACATCTACGTTTACTTTAATGCTCCATCAAAGATAATTTGTCAATGATCCTATTCTGGATCACTGTTTGCACCAGTCATGGTTATAGATTGCTCCAGTGGTGGATCACTTAAAAAATCATACTAAAAAACATTGCATTTTAAAATTACGAGACTGAGAAGTTTTGCAACTTTTATAAGGCTTTACGGACAGATTTTCAAATTCACTTTCTTATCCATATCCCCTCCTCTTTCATTTCTATAGGTATAATGTAACTAAATATTAATTAATCATCTTTTTATTAGAATTTTTGGTAATAAATAAATAGAAACTCTTAAAGCTTCAGTTTCAATGATAAATAACATTTATTAATTCTGGGTATTTTAACCCTCTGCCTGGCCAGTTGACCGTTATCGACAAAAAGCGACAATTCGGTCGCCTGGTGGGGACTATGGGAAATACATTCTATAGCGTTAGAGTGGGGATAACCCAGGACAGGGAGAGGGTTAATTCAACAAAAATTTAACAATTTGAAATCAGGGGGTCGATTACGTAACTTTCCCACATCCCACATCTCACTTCCCACATTTTACATCCCACATCTCACTTCCTACATTTTACATCCCACTTCTCACTTCCCACATTTTACATCCCACATCTCACTTCCCACATTTTACATCCCACGTCTCACTTCCTACATTTTACATCCCACTTCTCAATTCCCACATCCCACATCTCACTTCCCACATTTTACATCCCACATCTCACTTCCTACATTTTACATCCCACTTCTCAATTCCCACATCCCATTTCCCACATCTCACTTCCCACATTTTACATCCCACTTCTCACTTCCCACATTTTACATCCCACATCTCACTTCCTACATTTTACATCCCACTTCTCAATTCCCACATCCCATTTCCCACATCTCACTTCCCACATTTTCCATACCACTTCCCACATCCAACATCTTGTGGGAAATGGGAGAGATGTGAGAAGTGGGATATAAAAGGTGGGAAGCGTGATAAGAAAAGTGTAAAGTACAATGTGAGATGTGAAGTGTGAAAAGTGAAATGTGAGAAGTGGGATGTGAAATGTGGGAAGTGAGATGTGGAATGTGAAATATGGGAAGTGGGATGTGGTATGTGAAATATGGGAAGTGGGAAGTGGATATGAAATATGGGAAGTAAGAAGTGAGATGTGAAATATGGGAAGTGGGATATGAAATATGGGAAGTGAGAAGTGAGATGTGAAATGTGGGATGTGGGATGTAAAATGTGGGAAGTGGGATGTAAAATGTAGGAAGTGAGATGTGGGATTTGGGAAGTGAGATGTGGGATGTAAAATGTGGGAAGTGAGATGTGGGAAGTGGGAAAGTTACGTAATCGACCCCCAGGTGTTAACAATTAATAAACATTTGATTTAGTGTTAACTAAAATTTAACTCATAAAATTTTCAATAAAACAATGCGTCAACAGGCGAAAAGTAGGACTGATCCACCACTAGATTTTGTTACTTTTTTTGTTCCAGTCGTGGATCACCCCAAAACAATGGACACGCGCTACTTAAAGACGTAAATATTGTTCTCAGGGCTCTATGGGGATAAAACGAAATGCCTCCTATTGTGAAAAGAATTAAAAATTGTCCTAAAATGGCTCCAAAGCTTTCTATTCCAAAATATACTCTTAACTTACATGCTAAGGAAAACTCTTGTTTTCTGTCACCACTTTAGTAATTGTTGTCCTGCTTTCTTCGCGATGAATTTAAAAATTTTTTTAAATTGTAATATTGATCTGTATAACTTTCTTAACAATTACCGACACTTGCGGTTCATTTACTTACAAACGTGTAAACACAAATGACCATTTTTCTCGCAGTTGATCCACCACTGGTGCATGATCCACCACTGGTGCAGTTACCCTATATATATAATTTATGTTTTAAATTAATATCTTATTAATATTGTATAAAATTTATCTTAAAATTGAAAAAAGATGTTACATAAAAATAGTTTGTAAGATTTTCTAAAAGCATATATGCAAAGTATTTTGATTTATTTGAAAATAATTGAAAATAGATTTTTCAAGGACGGTGTCGTTTTTCGAAATTTGTTAACTTAATATAATAGAAGATGTTTCGTTTTAAATTAAGAAATGTTAAAATTATTAAGTTAAAAACATTTGATTTTAATGACACTTAAAATTAGACACAATATTATAGGTTACTAACTAAAAATTGAAAAAACAACAATAAATAATAAAAAATAATAATAAAAAATTGAAAAAATCAAAAAATTCTTAAAAAATTGCAAAATAACCCTTTTTCGGGATAAAATTGCAAAATAACCCTTTTTCGGGTTAAAATTGAAAAATAACCCTTTTTCGGGTCCGCTGATGACTACAAAAAAAATAGTCGGAAAAAAATAATTTTTAAAAAACGTCCAGAAAATTTTTCTATGATAGTAAAAAAAATTCTAAATATATGTAACTTGTAGTTTTTTTTCAATTATTTAACTGGAACTGTCTAGTCATATTAACTATTTTTTCTTGTTAAAATAACTAGTCATTTTTAAAAACCAGATACATTTAGTAACTTCTGCTAGAACTTTTTTTCAGTATATATAATATATATAAATATTCTGAAATTTCTTAGAATTTGCAAAAAAAAAAAAAAAAAGTTGAAAATGCCTGAAGGAGCAATTGAAATATTTTTTTTCCACTTTGTATTCCCTCTCTCCCTCTCATATCTTTAAAGTATACGCAATTTGCATACAGGATTTAAATTCTATGCACAAGCAATTCCACTCTTGACTTATTTGTCAGGAATGCACCTGCTGCTGTATGTGCGTTCAAACTACTATATATATATATATATTGCATGAAGAACTTGGTAAAATTTTTCCCAAAAAAAAAAACAAAAAACAAAGAAGAAAAAACAATTGCAGGTATAGGCTTTTATTATACTGTATATAGGTACTATTGATTACCGCGCGCGAGTTCGAAATAATGTTCACGCCAGATAATAAATCGATGGTGCTATATGTGAATAGAGGTGATTTCCTGCAGTCACGTGTGAAAGTAACTTAGGAATCCAGCGCCCCGAAGCCAGTCCCCTGACCTTTGGTGTTGATTTTGTTGGCACGGTGCATGTCGCCGGCTATGTAAACTGCAATGCCAATATGGCTTGGTCGCACTTTACGCTTGAGGCCGAGACCTTCCTCCCAGTGGGAGTAATCGGCACACTGACCAAGTGACGGACATCGTTCTCTGCATTGTCTCGTGCGCGGTGAAATTCTCAATATATATAATTATATATATTTATATATACTTAACGAAACAACTTCTAAGTCCTTGTGCAATTTCCGTAAAGATATCTTAATTTTGATAGGGAGAACAGGGTCAAACAATGACTTTCTTTCAAAAAACAATTATTTCCACTTAATTTAAAAGCTAAATTAACAAAAGAAAACATTCTAATGGGTTTCTTTCTCTCGTATATATTTTAACTCCATGAATCTTAAATATCCCCTTAAAATAATCATTTGTTATTCGATTAACTAAGAAATTTTTATTCATTTTCATTCAATTTTAAAACATAAATAATTGTATTTTTTTATTATAATTATTAAGGTCATGTGGTTTGTTATTTGTCATATATGTATAAATTTTCTCCGCAGGTTTTCTCGCAAAATATTTACTTGATAGATTAAGCTAAAAATTTGTGGAAATTTCAAAAATAATATAAGGCATCTCGCTATTATTTGCTAGAGTATACATTAATATTTCATCAAAAAATTTATTCCTAAAAAATGGTATATTTGAGAAAATGACTAAAATCGAATTGCCGTTATATTAAATTTTCCTCAAATATTCTAATTTTTTAAAAATAATTTTTTTTTGATAAGTTAATACATAACAGCAATTCTTTATACTATTTTTAAGTTCACCATAAAATTTGAGCTTAATCTTTCAAGTATTTTGCGAGAAAACCTTCGGAGAATATTTACATGTAAAATAACAACAGTAACATAATCTTAACGAATTTGATTGAAATATGATGTATGCATTTGGGTCTACTGAAGGCGACAATATAAAAAAGAATTAAAAAATCATTAATTGTTTAATAATTTTTTAATCTAAATATAGAGATCTGTCGGAAATCACGTTTTCTTACATTTGGTGACAAAAATTCTGCAGGGAAGTTTACAGTTGAACGAACTTCCAGTAAGACATTTGTTTATTAATGTATAAGGAAGGTTTTTGAAAAGTTTTAAGCCGATTCATTGGAAACTTTGGAAAATATTGAAGTTTTAAGAAAGCGCGAGCTGCACGGTATATAGAGCGTCACCGCTTTCTTAAAAGCTTTCTTAAAAACTTTTCAGTTTTAATATTTTATTTAATTAAATTATAATTTAATTTTAATTAAAAATTAATTAATTATTATTGTTAACTATTAAAATAATATATTACTTAAAATATATATTTATACAGAAAATAATTTATTTGATACTTAATAATTGTCAAGTCACGGATTTATTTGAATCAAATAAATTTTTTTGTGTGAAATTTTAACATTTACCGACTGAAGCTTGTTGATGCTAATTAAATTAAAAATATAAGTGGTATTAAAATGCATTAGCGCTTTTTAAAAAAATTTTGTCACCGAATGTAAGAAAACGTGATTTCTGATAGTTCTTTATTTATATTAAAAAATAATTAAACAATTGAAGAGCTCGACGGAATAACGATCTATGGCACAATTGAAAAGTTTGGTTATGAGCTTTCAAAAAACGTAAATTTTTTATTAAATTGATAACAACTGTAAGCGAATTATTATTACTAATAGAATTAAAAATAGTTACTAAGTGTGTAATATATAACAATTTACATATACTTATTACCAATTTCATGAAAATTTACGTTTTTTGAAAGCTCATAACCAAACTTTTCAATTGTGCCATAGATCGTTATTCCGTCGAGCTCTTCAATTAATGATTTTTTAATTTTTAATTATATTGTCGCCTTCTATAGACTTAAATCCGTGTGTACACCAAGTTTCAAGTTTACTTTTCTCAAAGAGCATTTAAAAATCAATCTAATTCAACGACCAAGCAAATAAGCTCATTATTCAAACACGTTTTTAACAAGATTTTTCAATTATTTTTTTTAGAATTTTCTTAACAATTTCTTTTGTCATATTTGTGGTTAGTTTGAGGTTGCATATTGATTTATTCTTGGTCTCTTCTGTCGATTATCCTCTCGGATTTATTTCATAACGCCCAACGAAAAATTGTTTTGTTGTTGAGGAAAGAAATTCCCTTATCAAAAAAACAAAAATAATAATAATAATAATAATAATAATAAGGTTACGAGAAATTCTATTTGTTCTTGTTTAAATCATCAATGTTATTAATGACTTAAAAATATTACTCAATTCTTCAATTAAAAAATTTTTAATCCTGACAACGTCATTTTTAATTAATTAAAATATATTTTATAAAATTTTTATTTAGTATTTATTTTGTACTTAAACACACTGAAAAAAATCTATTTGATTCAAATACTTGATTACTAGACTATTATCAAATAAATATTTACTTGAACCAAATAATATATACTTGAATTAAATAAATTGTTTTCTGTATTTAAAACAAATACCATTTAATTGACTCAAATAATAATTATTTGATACAAATAAATATTTATTCGATAATAATCAAGTAACGAATTATTTGAATCAAATAAATTTTTCTTTCAGTGCATAAAATTAGAATAAACTGACAATAATTTCCAAATAATTACATTTAAAAATTTTCAAAAACGAAATGCCAAGAATAGTGTTGGACCAGTTAATTTATAACAATTTTTGAACAGAGAACACTACACGAACGCTACACATTTTTCCCCTCGAATAACGACACGCAAACAGAACAAAGTGACAGCTTCGGCAGCCTTTTCCAATAAATTCAAATATTTACCTTAATAACAAATTTTCAGCTTCAATGAGATTCTTTCAAACTAAATAGCTTTCGGAGATTCTTACTTTCAAGTTAAATAAAAAAATACAACTAAATTTTTTGTAATAAAATTTTTCCAATAAATTAAAATATTTACCTTAATAACAAATTTTCAGCTTCAATGAGATTCTTTCAAACTAAATAGCTTTCGGAGATTCTTACTTTCAAGTTAAATAAAAAAATACAACTAAATTTTTTGTAATAAAATTTTTCCAATAAATTAAAATATTCTAAAAAGTCTGACTATGAAGAATTCTGTGTTCTTCATAATACCCTTTTTTACTTTTGCCCTTATTTTTCAAGTACGTGACACCACAAGCCATTGAGGATAGAATCTGCAAAAAGAAACATTAAAATACTTTGAGCGCTGTACTATATACTAATTGGAATTAAGCCTCTATAATAGAAGTGAAAGCTTTCATGTTCTCAAAGAAGAAGCTTGTTACTAATTTTTTAATTATTAAATTAAGATTAAGATCTTGAAGCGAGAGATTAAAATTCCTCAGTATTTGATTTAGATTGTTAATTGATTAATTTTAATTCTTCTTGTCAGGATGATGAACCACCGGAAATCACCTACTGCGTTGTGGAACAGACGGGCACACTCACGCTTCAAGCGATGACACCAACTTTACCAATGCCATCAGAAGAGGAATTGAACAAGATGTTTTTGGAGCTTGTTGATGAACTGGACCTGACTCAAGCAAACAGACAAGCCGTACTTGCACTTCCGGCAAATAAGAAGTGGCAGATCTACTGTTCCAGAAAGAGTAACGGCACCCTCGAAAATGGAGGAATGAGAACCACTGACCTTAGTGGTGATCCTGAAGATTATATCGAGAGAGTTCGAATTATAGCAAGTGTAAGTTTCAAAACTTGCTCATTTGCAATTCTAATTTTTTTTTCAAAATAGATTTTACTAACTCACTTTTTGCTGATAAAAAAAACTATAGTAGCTCAATAAATACTTTTTGACAAATAAATTTCCACACTTGGTTTATTATTTTAAATAAATAATTTTAATTGATGAATTATAATAAGAAAATTTGAAATATTAAAAAAATAAAAACTAAACTAAACGACATTATTTTTTCGTCTGAAAACAGATTTTAATCTTCGACATTTATTGTATATTAAAATTAAAAAATGTTCAAAAAGTGAGATAGTTGAAAAACAAAATCTAAGCAATAAAAAATTATTCTTCAATGAGAAAAATAATTGAAAATTCTATATAAATTTTTTTTTTCTAAAATCGGGAATTTATTATTTTTCTACAGGCACCATTTCCAGAGGAAGGCGAAGAAATTTCAAATCAAATGCGACAGGTCGAAGCATTAAAAACTGCCCTGAGAACTCAGCCTCACAGTTTTGTTCTTAGATTTATAGAATTAGATGGTTTAAATTCACTTTTACAAGTTTTGGGAACAATGGACCCAGACGCAGGGAACAGTAATCTTCATACTAGTGTGATAGGATGTCTAAAAGCTTTGATGAACAACTCGGTAAGAAAAGTTCTTGGAAATTCTCAATTTTGAAAAACTCTCAAAAGAGATTCATAAAATTGTATTTCTCTACTTTTTTTTTCATTAAAAATGAAAAACATTAATTTCAGAATGGAAGGGCACACGTTTTAGCTCATCCAACAGCCATCAATACAATATCTCAGTCGCTGGCGACTGAAAATATCAAGACAAAAATTGCAGTTCTCGAAATTCTCGGTGCTGTTTGTCTTGTTCCTGGTGGTCATCGTAAAGTTCTTGAAGCCATGCTTCATTTTCAACAATATCACTCGGAAAGAGCAAGATTTCAAAGTATTATCAACGATTTAGATAAGAATTTTGGAATTTATAAAGATAATTTATCCTTAAAAACAGCAATAATGTCATTTATAAATGCTGTCCTTAATTATGGACCGGGACAAGTGACATTAGAATTTCGATTACATTTGAGATATGAATTATTGATGCTTGGCATTCAACCGATTATTGAAAAACTTAGAAAATATGAAAATGAAACTCTAGATAGGCATTTAGATTTTTTTGAAATGGTAAGAAATGAAGATGAAAAGGAATTAGCGAGAAAATTTGAAAAGGAGCATGTTGATACAAAAAGCGCTACAGCTATGTTTGATCTCTTGAGACGAAAATTAAGTCACACTGCTGCTTATCCTCATTTATTGAGTTTATTGGAGCATTGTATTTTACTACCTTGTGAGTATTTTTCGAATTTTATTTCTTTCTGTGACATTATTACATATCTTATTTTAAATTATTTCTTTAATCAATTAATATTTACTAATTTCTAATTAAAAATTTTTCATAATCAATTACAGTGGACTATGGTTCCTATCCGCAACACTGGCTCCTATTTGATAGAATAGTACAACAAATTGTTCTTCAATCCGAAGGAAATGAAGCGGGAACAACTAGAAATCCCGATGTGGCTCCAATCGAAATTAACGTTAAGGAAATTGTTCATCTTCTCGCAAAAGAAGAGGAACTCGTAGCAGCTCGAAAAAAAGCTGAGGAATTGGAGCGAGAAAATTCCGAAATGTCATCGAGACTAGCAAAAAAGGAACAAGAATTAGATATCAGAACACAGGAAAAAGTTAGTTCATTAATTAAAACGAGAAAAAAAAAATTCCAAAACTATTATTCTATTTTCATGTTCATTAAAATCTTAATAATTTTTTTATTTTCCTATACTTTAAAATTTATTTTAAAAATTAAGTTTTCAAATATAGAAAAAAAATAACCTGAGAAATATCGAATGCTAAATATTGTTATTTAATGAATTTAGGAAGATATGGAAGCGAGTTTAGCAAGAGTAAAGGAACGATTGGAGAAAGAAACGTCAATGCATATCGAAACAAAGCAAAGAATTTCGGAATTGCAAGATAGCATGGAAGCACTATCTCGTCAAGTGAATAATGAAAAATCTGAGAGGAAACGTCTGGAGCAATTAGTCGCTTCCGGAAGCCTACCAGATGATGCCAAAGCAACAATAAAAATAGTCGAGGACGAAATAATTCAAAAGGTTGAGGCTAAACCAACTCCACCACCACCGCCTCCACCTCCTTTGGCACCACCACCTCCACCTTGTTTGATGCCTGCTGCACCACCTCCAATGAAGGTATTATAAATATTTATTTCACTTATCTGTGAAAAAATAATCTTTTTTTCAGTGAAATCTCTGACTGATATTTATTAAATTAAAGAATAATAGATGAAAATTAAATTAATAATTCCTTACTTTTTGTTTATCAGGTGGGAATAGTTAAAAATGTTCCCCAACCCAGTAATCCTTTGAAATCTTTCAATTGGTCCAAAATACCAGAGCAAAAATTACAAGGAACCATTTGGTCTGAATTGGATGATTCAAAACTCTATAATATCATGGATTTAGAATCAATTGATAAAATTTTCTGCGCATATCAAAAGAATGGTGTATCAACTGAAGGATCTATTGAAGATTTACGAAATCTTGGCAAAAATAAGAAGACAATGTCAGTTATTGATTCCCGAAGAGCACAAAATTGTACAATTTTATTGTCTAAATTAAAAATGTCTGATAATGAAATTACAAGAACTATTTTATCAATGGATCAACAAAATATTTTGCATATTGATATGGTTGAACAATTATTAAAATACATTCCCTCATCAGAAGAAGCTGCTCTTTTGGATATGAACCAAAAAGAACTTCAAAGTAGAGCTGATTGCTTCTTGTACCAAATATCAAAGTAAGTTTAGTCATTTTGAAAAAATTATTATAAAATAATAATAATGAATTATTTCTTGATGTTTGGAAATTAATTTTCTAATTAAAATTTTCAATTATTAATCTGCAAATTGAAAATGTTAATTTTTTAATTTTTTTTTTGTTATTCAGAGTTCCTCATTACGAGCAAAGGCTAAGATCGTTGCACTATAAAAAGAAGTTCTCCGCCAGTATATCTGAGCTGACGCCAAGAATGCGAGCTGTTCTTGAAGCTAGTCGACAGGTTGCAAGATCCCGGAGGCTTAGGAAAATCTTGGAACTTGTTTTGGCTTTAGGAAATTATGTAAATCGCGGAAATGCCCGAGGAAATGCTTGTGGATTTAGATTAGCTTCCTTGAATAGATTAGTTGATACGAAATCTTCGTGTTCAAAAGGAACAACTCTACTTCATTATTTAGTTCAAATGTTGGAAACCAGATTTAGAGAGGTATTGGATATTGAGGAAGACATGCCCCATGTGAGGACCGCTGCCCGAGTGAGCATGGCCGATCTTCAAAGAGAAGTTGCTAATTTGAAAAATGGCTTGCAAGACGTACAGCGAGAAATTGGTAAATATTTTACTAATATGAGCGAAAAAATTATTTCAACCTAAAGTTAGCTTTATTAATAATTAATGTTAACAAAATTTAATTACTAAAACACAAATATTAATCAGTATTATCTAATGAAATTGAAAGGGTGGCCATTAAAATTTGAAAATAAAATTTATTTGTAATAAAATTTACAATTTGCTCCCGACTTAAAAAAAAACTTAAAAATTTTCTAAATTAAAATTTATGCACCAAAAATTGTGTAAAAACATTTTTAAAATTGTTTTAGAAATTCGAATATTGAGAAAAATATTAACAGGAACGTTCAAAAATTGCGAAAACAGTTGTTCGAAATTAAAAAGGGAAATATTGTCAAAAAAAACATAATTAATTGATAAATTTTGTGGAAAAATGTTATTTGGTCCTAAAATTATTTTGGATAATTTTTGTTTTATCAAAATTTTGATTTGATTTGTCTTAGATATAAAATTATTATTTTGAAAATTAATTTTGAGATAAATTTTTGAGCTTCTCTAATATTTTTCAGCATAATATTCAATTTTTGAAAATTCGTTTATTGAAATATTATACATATTGCATTTTTAAAAAACGTAAAAGAATATTTTAGAATATTTTTAAATAAATAAAATTATGAAAATAATTTAATTTATATTTTATATTTTATTACAGAATTCCATCGCGGTCAATCTCAAGTACTCCAAGGAGATATGTTTTTACCAGCAATGCGCGATTTTCAAGCTCAAGCCACCTGCAGACTCGCAGAGTCTGAGGATTTGTTCCAAGACATGAAAACAAGAGTAAGAAAATATATATCCATTTTAAAATATATTTTTTTTATTTAAAATTTATATTGACAAAATAATATTATAGTTTTTCTTTTAAATTCAACTTCTAAAAACAACTTCACTTTAAAAAAATAAAACTTTTTAAACATATATTTTTAGTAATAAACAGGGTTTTTTTTTTTTTTTTTTACATTTTGGTGAAACAAATTCTCAGTTTTTCCCGATTCATTTTACATTAATAAAAATTACAGTTTTTTACTTCAATTTTTATTAATAATCCAAAATTAAAATTAAAATATAAGAAATTTAAAAAATTACAAAAAAGGTGAATTTTGATAAAATTTTTAAAAACAAGAGAAGTTTAGAAATTTCAAAAAAAAAAAAGAAAATTTACCAGAAAAGTTTGCGAATTTTGAGCCAGTTAATAAAAGTAAATGAATAAATTTTATGAATTTCAAAAAAAAGAAGGAAAATTTGAGGGAAAAATTGTTTTAAAAAACTTAAAATTTGGAAAATGGAAAAATTTTAATTTAAGAAAATAAAAGGTTATAGAAAAAGAAGAATTGAAAAAAATATTGATGATAGGGGGAATTTCAAAAAAAAAAACGAGAATTTGATTAAAAAATCGAGAATTTTTTTCCTGTTTGTAAAAATAAATAAATTTTAAAAATTTCAAAAAAGTGAATGTGAGGGGGAAAAATAGAGTTTACTATAAAAAGCGAAATTATTGTAAACACATATTTTTACTAAAATTCTCGCGTATTTTTCGGGTTTTCCGGTTATTAAATACCCAACTGTATAAATTTATATTATTGAAATGTTTCTTTTTTTTTTTTTATTTTTTTTTTTTTATTTATTTATTAATTCGACATGATAGAGTTGGTTTAACCATTTTTAATTGCTTGGTCAGAAGAAAGTTTTAAACTTTAAAAAGATTCTCCTTTTAATGAGGATTTACATAATTCAACAAATTTTAATATTTTTTAAATTAAGGATAAATTAACTCCATATCTATTGAATTATAATTATAGAAACTAATCAAATAATTCCAAATTGTTTTAATTTTACAAAATCTTAAAATCTTAATTTCAAAATTATATAACATATAATATAAAAAAATTGAAATCCCTTAATGATTAGTAAAAATGAATTAATAAAACCATAATAATTAAGAAGATAAAGATAATTATGGGTGATTTATAATTAATTATATTAATTTTTTTTACAGTTTGACAGAGCTGTAAGACTCTTTGGTGAAGATTCAGCTGGAGTTCAACCTGACGAGTTTTTTGGAATTTTCGAAAATTTCTTACAAGCTTTGGCCGAAGCCAGACAAGATGTAGAAAATATGCGAAAAAAAGTTGAGGAAGATGAGCGTAGGGCAAAACAGGAGCAAGAGGTATTTATTATATTTAAGAAAAAATAAAGAAAGAAGTAGAAAAGAAAAAATACGATTTTAAAAATTTTAATATTTTCGAATATATTAATTAATAGTATTGATTTAATACTAATGATTTTAATTATCGTTTGTAATAAAAATTATAATTACTGTTTTTTTTTTTTAATAATTGTGTAATATTTTTTTTCAGCTAAAAAAACGCACCATGGAACGAAAGAATTCTCGAGAAGGAATTTTAAATAGCATCTCTATCAACAAGAAGAACGAAGCAAATACAAATGGTCAGGGCGATAATAAAGGAGAATTTGACGATTTGATTTCAGCATTACGAACGGGAGATGTTTTTGGTGAAGATATTGCAAAATTCAAAAGATCTAAGCGTAGACCTGTTACACCGAGTAGTCAAGAAGTACGTAGACATAGTGCCCATAGGGAAGATTCTCGGGAACGGCACTAAATATCCATTTAATTTCACACGAACAGATTTTTCATTTCATTATTTATACAGTGTTTGAATCTCATATTTAATTGTAATTCTCAATTAATTACAAATGAATTTTATTTCATTATGAAATATAAAATGAAAAAAAAAGAAATTCTGTTTCGTAAGAAAAAAAATTAATTTTATTTTAAAAGAAAAAAAAAAGTGAAATGAACTTCTAGTGCCAAGACAAAGATTGAAATTCTTTTTTTTTTAAGGGTAAAATATACCTGATGAGATTTCAGAACTATTCCATAGGCTGTTAAAGAGCATATTGACTTGTATTTTTATCTTGTATTTAAGAAGAAAATAAATTAAGCACAAGATAAAAATACAAGTTGGTGAAATATAGTTGTTAAACAAAAGACGTATCACAATATTGAATTAAAAAAATAAATAAATATATATAAAGCTTTGGACTGAATTTAATATTGAGAAATATTAAGAAAGCGTAAAGATAAAGTAGATCGAGAAAAAATGAAGAAAAAAAATATTAGAGATCGAGTGAATGTTATTGAATGACTCTGAATAAACGATTGTATTGTAGAAAAAAAATCGAATGCAAACTCTAGTTGCTCGTAAATTTTAGATATATATGTATAGAAACACGTTAAGAAATAATTCGCATATTGTTTCTACAAAAATTAAAAATTCGTGGGAACAAGAGAGACTATACAATTAAAAAAAATATATATATATAATTTTTTTGTTTTAAATTAGTGAGAATTTTTTCTTTAAATCGAGAATTTAATAACGTGATAATTTAATTTTTGTATATATAGTCATTATGTACCTTTACAATATCAAATTAATTAAAATCTAAATTATTCATTCAAATATCTTGAAAATTAAGGAAAAAATTTTTAATTTAAAAAAGTTACTGTGACAGACTTAATATATAAAAATAGGTGCAAAATAAAAATTTGTCTTGAAGAAAATGAAATAGAATTTTTGATTTTTATGTATATCAATTTAGAGTTATATAATTGTTATTTGATAGCGAAAGTTCAACAGAAACAAATAATCAAAAAGGGCCTATATTGATATTTTTAACATTGATCCAATTGTCAATTTAAGTCTGATTTTTGTATTTCTTTGTACAAGGGGGTTGGTATATAAATTAAAAAAAAAAAACTAAGACTTCTTGCAGTGTGATTTAATTATATAAAGCAAATTTCCGAAATTTTTATCAAATAGTCTATATATTATATATTTGTGTGTAGAGAGACTTCTATAATCACTGTAAAGAAGTTCATGTTTTGTATGTATTTAAGATTTTGTACTTTTGTAAATATTCGATATATATATATTATATAGTTACGTCATTCTGATAAATTCTTTAATTGGAATGTATAATCGATTAATATATTCCTGAACAATTGCTATCATATGTATAATTAATATATAAAAAATATATGTACGACAAATCAAAATGAAGTGTTACTTGTGATCCTAATTTATTAAAAAAAAAATTTTTTGTTAAATTAATGAAATAATTATAAATTTTTTTTTAAAGTAGGAACAAATTTTAAAGCAAAAATTTATTTTATTTGCGAACAAAAAAGACAAAACGTTTCAATTCTGTAATTTCAAATTCTTTAAACGTAAACTAATATGGGATTTTCATATTAAAAAATAATGTAAAATCAAAAAACAGTGGAATTTATGTATATTACTGATTTCAAATTAAGAGTACGAGATATTTAAATCAAATGACTTACAGATCACCTGCAGATTGACTCACTATCATCTCCGCCTGATACTTCCGCAGCTTCTTCCAATTATGTAACATATCTAAAAATCTGAATTTAATAAAAAAAAAATTCATTAACAAATTTGAATATTATTTAATTAATTAATAGTTAACTAACTTTAATGTTATTAAGTTGAGTTGAAATATTATTAAATTTTAATAAAAAGTTGAGAAAAATTATCACTCCAAGTCAAAGAAAAATAAAAAATAGTCAACAATCAATTAATATATACATATACACAAAACAACGTCATAAAAAAGAACCAATATTTTATTTATATTTAATAAACTCTTGATTCATTATAAAAAATAACAATATTTGTATAATAATAGTAATAATATCCTATTGTAGATGTTCGTACCACACATTTTAGGTTATGAGATTCCAAAAAGCAAAAGCTGAAAAATCACTTGCATTTTCCGAATTTTACATTTTATAACAATCCAGAAATTAAAATAAAACAATAAGACAAGTGAAATTCTTATAGCAATTTCTACATAATATAACGCCCTCCAGCCTGGCTTCCTCCACAATGAAAGATTTGATGAAACGAACTTGCGTTGCTTCATAAAATTACTTCTTTTAACTGCGGTTTTTATTTCAAGTTGATTTATCTATTGACACGAACCAAAATTTGCAAATTCTATCGAAATATTTTTCTTTATAATATAGAATTAAAACTAAAATAGGAACTAAAAATTCAGAACGGAAGATGGAAATTTTTCTTTTATGTTCATACCAAGAGTTCATACAACTTGTGAGCAATTTGGTAAGTCAATTTTTATTAAGCCATCAGATATTATTTGAATCTTCATAAGTTTTTTCCACTTTATTAATCACTTCAAAGAATAGATTCATTCAAATAAATATTAAATTTATATATAAATTAAATCTTAATTTGACCTGAGTTAATGAAATATCTATATATTATGTATATCTATATATATTGATTTCCGTTATTGATTTTTCACCCCCCTTTGTATATCGGATTGCAGATCGTGAGGGGCAATATGGCGGCACCGGCAGCAACATGAAACAGGCCCTGGCATGAACAGAGAAGTTTTGCTTTATAAATTCCCATCAATTGAGGAAGAAATAATTAAAATTATTGCTGAGATAAACTAGGTAAATATGAAATTATAATTTATTCAATTTGTTCTATAATTCGCAAAAAAAATTATGTATACAAGTAATTGAGACAGAGTTGCCAAATTATTATAGAATTCGAATAATCGACCTCAATTTTTTTCACGTTTGTTATATATAATTCATGACTATTGTTATTTATAACCATAAAAATCAATTGTTTATTTTATTGAATTGCGATAAAATCCTTAGTTTCAAAGAATTTTGGTAATTTTTGATAAATTTTTTAACCTAAAAAAAATTACCGTTTTTGCTCATCGACCGGAATCGCATATAGGTATCTGGTTGTTTTAATGTATCGAAAAATAAATTTTACAACGTAAAAACATATTGTCGATATTTTTTAATGTTTTTACATTTTGTTTCGAAAGGAATATTGTAACAATAAGATTAATTATTTTCATAGGTTAATCGTATTAATTATTTTCAGATAATTATAACGTCGATGCAATTCACGTTTTTATGATAAACGTTTAAAAATAAAAAATATATTTCACAAAATCTTTTTGGTTTCTTTTAAAATATAAAGAGTTTTTCTTTTTTATAGTCAAAAAGTAAATTTTTATTATTTAGAATTATAAAAATTTGAAAAATTCTTTCATACGTAAAAGTAAATTGTTTTGTTTTTCATAATATTTTTCATATTTCTAAATTATTGTAGCTTATTATATAACAAGTTGTAAATAATAATTTTAAAATATGAAAAACTAATTTGCCTCATTTTTCTCCCGATTGGAAATAAATATAAAAATATTTTTATAAATTATAAATATTTAAATAATAATAATATTATTATTATTATTATTATATTATTTTTTCCATTTCTATACATTATAATTTGTTATGATAAATTATATTTACAATAAAGCAAGTTATAAGTAATTTAGAAATATGAAAAATTCTTTTTCTGCTTTTTCTCAATCTGTCTAAATATTTTTTACTAACACTCAACCTCTTTTTTAGGTTAATTTTAAATAACTGAATAATTGTCGAATCTGAAATGAGCATGGTGTGAATTTTCAAGGTATTTTTAAAATAAATCAGGAATTTACAGTCTACAATATACGGTGAGTTATTATTTTTAATAATATGTTATCAGTAAATATACCAATTTATTTATTATTTATACAATTATTATAATAATTTACAGTGTTTCCAGCAGTCAGGGAAATTTTTTTGTCAGGGAATTTAATTGAAAGTCAGGGAACTTTTTAAAAATTTGCCAAAAATGAACATTTTTATGAATTTAAAAAATTTTTCAGTTTAAGAAAAAGTTTATAATGCTAATAAATAAAATGTTTTTTATTATCTTAAAAATACTTTAATATTTGATACTTTTCATTTTTTTAATATAAAATATTTATTTAAAAAAAGTTAGAAATAGGTTAGAAAAAAGTCAGGGAATTTCAGGGAAAAGTTAGAGAATTTTTTTTGTACTTTTTGCTGGACACCCTGAATTTACTTTATTTTCTAAATGCAAGTTGAAATTATTTTTTTTTTTAAATGAAATTTGAAATTATTATCCAAATGAAAATATTTGATACTTTTTATCAATTACTTTCATTTTTCTGTTTTAAAAACATTGAAAAATATAAATTAATTTGAATCATAATTTTCATTAAACGGCATTATAATTAAAAATTTGTAAATAAAATTAGTAAAAAATTTATGATATAAATTAATTGATATTCAGAAAAGGTTTTAGAATAAGACAAGTAAATATTTGTTGTTCATTATTCAGAAACTTTATTTTTTAAATACACTAGCCGACTACTGCATGCGTTCGGGGCGTTCGGAATCCTGAACGAGATCTAAAGTGCTTTTGTCTTGTTTTTTGTTTATTTTATTTTATTTTTTTCGTTAGTTCTAGAGAACATATGAGGTTGTTATTTTTCGTGTTTAGTTTCTTTTTAAGTAATAGCGCGTTATACATTATATTTTATGTATAATCTAGAGCCTGTTCGCGTCGAGGCGTTCGAATATCATTCTCTTATAAAATACAGATCTCTTGCACATCCTTATATATTCCACACACGAAAAAGAATAATTAATTATATAATTTTTTTTTTTCATGTTTTTCTCACAAAATAGAAAAAGTATATTTATCACAATTATGACACTGACAATTTCATATTCGATGAAAGCGTCAGTTTTTTTTTTTTTTTTTTTTTTTAAGACAAAATGGAAAAAATCGCAGAAAGAATTCGATCGACCGAACGCGACGCGACCACATATATCGGATTTATATTTATATATATATATATATAATCGTATTTATAATATTTATATACAGTGGAGAGGAAAAGGATTCGATGCTTTTCGGATGTACATTACATTTAAAATATATTATGCAACCTCCATAGCACGATTATATTGCTAATTATTTTTATTCATATTTTTCATATTAACTATAGAGATCTTTCTTTGCACAATTTAATTTTTTTTTATATCATAAATACGCAATTTTTGTAATTTTGAAATTTAGAAAATAAGAACAATTTCTTTTTTATTAAAAAGAAAATGTTATAAATTCTTATGTTTTTTTTTTTGATAATTTAGAAAAAATGTGCTAAAAAACGTAATTTTTATTTTGAAAAATTCTAAACTTTAGAAAAACTTATTAAAAGCTACAATGAAATTATAATTATTTAGTAATACTTAAAATATTTTTTCCAAATTTTTTTTATAAATTTGATATTAAAGTTTAGAATTTTCTTATAGAAAAATTTTTCTTAACTTTCATATCTATGTTTTAAATCATAAAATATTTTTCCAAAAAAAAAATTTGTTCATTATTTTCTTTCAGTGTAATTTGAATGTAAAAATTGTAAATTCACATTTTTTTGTTTTGTTTGTACGATAGAAATTCGAAAAAAATATCGCAATTTCCGAGGAGCGTCATTATCCTATTAATCCACCTTCGTATTTTTATAAAGTATAATGCCTTATGAATCTAAAACTTATGTTGATATATTGCACATTTGACAACAGTTACGTTTCTTTAAGTACTCGGGTATAGGAAGTTTGTTAAAAATTCATTTCAATTGTCGCGCTTTCTTTCTTTCTCTCTTTCATTTTTTTCGCTTCATTTATTTTTTTCTCTTTCTCTCATTCCCTCAAATAGTCGCGCGCGCACATACATTCATTCACAAATTATTTCCTCTCGCACCTCGCACGGATTTATTCATATTTACTTTGTTTCAGCATCTCATTTTCACTTGCCATTACCGCTATCCTTTACAAGCTTCGACAGTTTCGTTGAAAGTTGCACAATAGGTACCTTTGAATTATCTTTTTTTCTTTTTTTTCGATGTGAGCTTGAGTATCTTTTAGGTTTTCTCTTTTATTTAAATTTTCGTTTTTTTTCCTGCTTAAATCTGACGTCTGGTTTTTCGTTGCGAGTTATCATTGAAGTTACTGAAGTCGATATTTGCTTTTATCCATGACTCGTTGCAAAAAGCGAATGGAAAATGTAATTCGATTTACGAATTGAGCACTTTTGCATGACTCCAAATTACACAATTCTCGGTTTGCAAATGGAGTGGAAAAATGGACAAAGCTGCGTCTATTTAAGCTAAAAGCCACGTAAAATTAACATGATAATTTTTTGTACAGATAGAATAATCTTTCAAATTTTAAATTAAATTAAAACAAAATAATTTTTAAACATATTTACATGGTTAATTTATTATAAAATTTAATTATTTATAAAATAATTTAAAAAAATTATTAATTGTAGAAAAATAATATTTTTTTATTTTAATTTTATTGTTTAAATAATTTAGATTAGAAATGTCCATTTGATTAATCAATTTAAATAATTAGATAAATAAATATTTTTAATTAAAATTTCTAAAGATTAAAAATATTTTTACAATAAAAGAATATTTATTTTATTCCAGTGCGAATAATCCTGTAATTTGACTTTGAAAATTTAAAAAAAACTGTTTTATTTCAACAAATGATTTTTATTTGTCAATTATTATATCCCACTTATTCATACAAACTTTTTAAAGTCATGCAAAAGTGTTCAAAATTTGTAAACTTAAAAAAATAAAACTACAAATTAAAAAAAAAAAACTAAATATTTTATGTAGAATCTTTGATTAAATTTTTATTTGTAATTGATACTATATGTTTATAAAAAAATTGTCTATATCGTTCAATTGTATTCTCAGTTTAAATATTACTCGTTGTGCTTCATTTATAAATTTTTTTTTTGTATTTAAAGAAATTCCTTTCGATTTGCGACACCGAGAATTTTTTGTATTTTATTAACGAATAACTACTTACTGCCACGTTTTCATAGATAAAAACTATACGCAGTTCTTTTTTTTTACACGTGTAAGTCAGCTATTAACATATAGATATTCGGAATACCGAAGTTATCTTCAATCTTTGATCCGATTTATTTTTCAATTTTACAATTGTCGATGCATTTCAGTATTTTTTTTCGTCTCAGATATATACACTGAGTTTTCATTTCGTTGCTGTCGATTAGACTTATTTCTTTACTTTCCAAAATTCGATTATTACCACACCTGTTTATATTTTGCGCAATGATACGAAAATAATTCCTGTAAGGCTGCCAAATTATTTTTCTATAGTTAAAAAAATTTTCTAATTAAAAAACAAATTGTCCACTTTATGTTTTTCATTGCGTATAAAATATGAAATAGGATTATTTTTAAAATTATTTTCTGATTCGAAGAGAAAAAATTTTTTTTTTTTAATATTGAATTCAAAAATTTGGTTTTTGTGAACCAGCACCAACCGTCTACTTACAATTTTTTTTTTTTTAATTTAATTTTTTGTGAGAAATTTACACATTATACGCATTCAACAATCGAATCGCTCGGGGAAAAATTTATATATATATATAATAGTCATTATATGAGAGTATATTAATACTTTTATCGATAGTGTTTAATGACTTTTCTTGTTCGGAAATTTTACTAAATTTTTGAGAATAAAATGCTTTCTTCACGTTGCGTTTAACGCTTTTTGCACTTTTAATGTATTTCTTTTTTTCCTTTTAGGCATCTAGTTCTTTAACGTCTTGCTTAATTTGATAAAACATAATTGTTTACAAGTTATTCTATTAAGCAAGAAGTTAAGATATTCACTTTTAAATAGAAATTTTTAATTTCTTTACACAGAGGCGTGAAGCGTGCTAGGTTGTGCTGTAGTTTGATACGAAGTACTTCCTGGCGCTGACGCCGGTTGCAAACTTAACTGCAACTGATGTTGTTGAGCTTTCGCTCTTAGACACGCGATGCTTTCATTTCTAAGCTGCTCTGTATCCTGAACTCCACCTAAAATTAAAAATAAATTTTCAATTAGAATAAACAAATTCAACGTGCGTAGCTTTGGAATTAAATTCTATTTGAAAAAAAAAATCCTTTATACTTTTAAAATTAAAAGTTTTGTAGCAATAAGAAAAATAGATCTAAAAATTAAAATTTGTCAATTTTCGAGTGTCAAAAAATGTAATTACAATGCTTAATAAGTCTGGAGTTGACTTTTCAAATTTTTTGTACATCTTTACTAAATACTTATTGTAAAGACATCAGAAACGACTTTAATTAAAATATAATATGATGGCATTGTTGAAACATAATAGTTTTGATTTTACATAAACTGAAAAAATAGACGTAAAACATAAAAATAAAATAAAAGACTTAAATTTGAATATGACTTTGAAAAAAATAATACATGAAAAGTCGACGCATGTGATTAATTTTGGAATAATAATAATAATAATAATAATAATAATAATAATAATAATTTTCTAATAATATAATTAAATATACTTGCCCGAGGATGATGATGGACCCATGCCGTCTTGACTCTCCTGTCCACTCTCGGAACTAGTAGGCCCTCCCTGGTGATGGTTGTGGTGAGGACTGCTTCCGCTTTCAGGATGGTCATTTCCGCTGTCCTCGCCACCCGATTTCAGATGCTCCGCCGCCTCAATGGACTTTCGATGCATCCCTACAGGGCCACAGTCAATCAGTTCACGTTGATTATTTTCGAAATCTTGACTAAAGCTGCTTGACTTAGAATGTTGCGCTGATAGAAATGGACAGAAAAAGATTCGAGAATTTCGAAAGATTAATCATTTTTTAATTTTGTTAATCTCTATCTCTTATATTTTTCTGGCACATTTTTTTTTTTTACTAATATATGCTTTTTTATATACTATCCGGATTTTCTTATGTTTCACAAAAAATTTTATTAAAAATTTTTTTTTTGAAACATTTTAATTCGAAACTCTCGAGAACTAAAAAAAATAAAAGAAGCGAAACATAAATTGCGAAAATAAAAAATTTTTTATATAAATTGTGTATTTACCTAGAAGCCATGGTGCAACTGACTCGTTTTCCTTGGCACTTTTTAGAATAGTTTCCGGCAACGGTAGCGAATGTCTCACCATTGCCCCATAAAGACCATACTCGGCCATTATGGTACTCCTACCCCAACATTTCTCCGTTTTTCGCCATTTCGCCCTTCGATTTTGAAACCACACCTGTAATCATAAAATTTTTGTTATAGAAAATAATAGAAAAATAATTTTATTTTCGTTTAACGAAATTGGTTTATTTGCTGGGATTTTGATTCACATTCAAAAATGTTTTCGTTATTAATTAAGTGATTATTAATAATAATTATGTTATTAGTCAGAAAAATTGGCGTTCATATCGACGCCAAGTTCTAGAAAACTATACCTAAGTCATATTTTCAAGATTTTTGTGTTATTCGATTATTTTAGGTTTAGTCTCGATGCCACATTTATTTTTGTCAAATTTGAAAATGAAATTTTTTAAAGCTTTCTATATCACCGACCGGTTAATAATTTAACTACATGTTAGTACAGCGCTGACAGTATTTTAATGTTTCTTTTTGCAGATTCTATCCTCAATGGCTTGTGGTGTCACGTACTTGAAAGATAAGGGCAAAAGTAAAAAAGGGTATCTTAAAGGACACAGAATTCTTCATATTCAGACATTTTAGAACTCGGTCTATTTTTACGGTTATTTTTCACATTTTCTGAATGGAAATTTAACTTGAAAGTAGGGATCTCCGAGGGCTATTTAGTTTTGAAAGAATCTCCTTAAAGCTTGTTTAATTGCGATATAAGGAAACTGGAAATCATGGAGTTGAAAATAATTATTAAGTTGTTTAATCAGTCTATAAATTGATTTATTTAAATCACAACAAATCCTTAAATAGAAGGCTATATGAGATCACAGTAATTTAGATCAATCATGTGTACAAACAATTTAATAAAGTACTAAAGATTCATATAGAACAAAAAAAATGACCCGGCTTTCCTCGCGTACATTATTACAATTATTGACTATTCAAAGAAATCTCTACGAAATTCAGGGAATCAAGACAATGATACGAGGAGTAATTACAAGATAGCCTATGGACAGGCACTAAATTTATAATACATTCTTTTCATTCGTTCGTTCTTAATTTATTGGAAAAGTTTATTACAAAAAAATAATTTTTTTTTTATTTAACTTGAATGTAGGGATTTCCGAGAGCTATTTAGTTTGAAAAAATCTCCTTGAAGCTGAAAATTTGTTATTAAGGTAAATATTTTAATTTATTGGAAAAGGCTGCCGAAGCTGTCACTTTGTTTTGTTTTCGTGTCGTTATTCGAGGAAAAAAATGTGTAGCGTTCGTATAGTGTCCTCTGTTCAAGAATTGTTATTCTTTATTTATTATTTATTCTTTATTTATTTGTATAAAATAATTATTATTTGAATCAATTGAATGGTATTTGTTTCAAATACAAAAATTATTGGTTCAAATAGAATTTATTTGGTTCAAGTAAATATTTATATTTGATAATAGTCAAGTAATCAAGTATTTGAATCAAATAATTTTTTTTTCAGTGTGTTTAAGTACCAAATGAATACTAAATAAAAATCTTACAAAAAATATTTTAATTAATTAAAAATGACGTCACGATAAAAATTCCCCGCCCGTGTAATGAATACAGAGCCCGCTTTATTTTTTTTGCAATTAATTTTTATAAATTAAATTAAAAATTTATTAATTAAATTTAAAAAGTTAGGTATTCTTTTAGAAATATTTCTTTCAGTACCAAATAATTATTCCATTGACGCAGGTCTTTGGTATATATATTATATAGGCTTTGTTCGGTATCAAACTCGTGAATGGGTCAGTTCCGTTTTGTGATTAACTAGCAAACTAGAAAATCTCCAAAGCGAGAAAGCAGAGGGGGATGAGGTTGTTATCCAATTCTTCATGGTCCAGAATCCAGTTAGACTTTTTGCTAACGATTCTTTCAATTCGACCACCTACTGTGCCTGAGTCGCGTGGCAAATCCAAACTCCCTGCTTCTCGCAAAGTATCAGTTTTAATGACCTAAACTTTGTGTAAACTTCTAAACGGGCACGATAAATGTATTTTTTTTCTTTTTTTGATCATTCATACGAAATATTTGATAGAATTTTAATGACTTTAATATTATATTGAGAATTGAATTTGTTAATTTTTATTATCACAGAAAATTGTATATTGTATTAAAATATATATGATATTATTTCAATATAAAAAATTCGATTAAAATATACTTAAATTGAATTAAAATAAAAGCATTATGCATCTTCCTTTAAATACAATACAATTTGATTAATATTATTTTTTAAAAACCTTTTTTAATCTTTTGTTGGCTAATAAAAATTGTTTGTGATTCCAATATATATTTTTGATGAAAATTTTTTGTTTCTTTCATTATGAAAGCAACAAACCTGAGAGGATTCGAATTCCTATATTAAAAAGTGTCTAACGCAAAACTTTGCAACGATTAACGCACCTGACAAACATGGTCTGAATAGAATTTAGGTATAAATAACAGTTAAATGTCATTTCTACTATATAAATGGCAACTATATAGAAATTTAAAAAAAAATTTTTTTTAGAAAATTTCGTGCTTCTAAAATTTTTACCACAAAAATATTTTAATAACATAACAAAAGGTTCTATATATTTTTAAAACTCTGTCTCTTCTATAGTTATTTTTCAATTTCTATACAGTGTTGTGTTGTCAAAGTCAGAGATGGATATCGCTTATATTTTATAAAACTATTCTTCTCTTCATTATATTGTATATATCTGAAATAAATTTCTCTCTGTATTTGGCCTTTATTAGGGGGTTCTTTATATACGAATATAATATCCGAATTAAACTTTTCGTACGTGACGATCGCTGAATGTTATTAAAACGCTAGGCACGAATGATTTTGTGGACCATGTGGATGAGACAGTAGAAAGTGGTGGAATGGGAGGGGGGCATGCCTGAGGGAAGGGCGTGTACCAATTTGTAGCAACAATGCTAAAGTCACTGACAGAATTGGAACGTAATTCAAATGAATGAAAACGCGTTGCCCTGTCAATTTGCACTGCCACCCTGGAATTATTTTCCGCTTACGTTTGATCGAACTAAAGGCTTTTTATATGTATACGCAGTATATAGATTTTGTAATGGTCATAGTTATTTTCATATATATATATACACACACACGTAAAGTGTAACAAGAATTACATTGTTGCTTTTTATATAACGATAAAGTAAAAAAAAAAATGTTTTGTAAATGTCAAGTTGTAATTATATACTTTACCGGAAAATTACACTTCTTTACAGAAAAATTAAAAATATATACGCGGAAAAAATTTCACCTTTTGAACAAAAAATGTAAATGTAAAAACTCAAAAAAGGTCGTAATATTTTTTTCTTTTTTATCAAATAGAAATTAAATTTGACAAATGAAAGAAAGAATCAAACACCTCCTTCTCGTATAGAAAGCAAAGGTTTAATTCATAACTATGAAATACAAAATGGAGAGAATATTGAAAAAGAAATCAAAGCAAGTCTCTAAAGACAAAATAGAGGTTAAATTCGACAAATTAAACATTCCAACTCCACCTTTTCACATTAACATTTTTTGTTTAAAAAGTAAAAAACTGCGAATGCGAAAAAGAAATTTTACCGGAATCTTTTTTCATTAATATTTTGTGCGAGGTTCTTTAACTGCAAAATTTAATTTTTCCCATACTTATATATCACTCGCGTATTTATCGATAATAATCGACGAGAAAAGAGTCCTTACGTTAAAAAAATTTTAGGTTATGTTTGTGATTTTTGGAAAGGAAATACTCAGAGAATGAATTCTCAATTTAAAACACTTATGTTTAAGTCAGGGAATTTTAATCCAACGGAAAGTATTCATAGTTTTTGTATTTTTTAATAAAAATTTTAATCATTTTATCTATTTTTCTTTTATTAATAAAACTATTGTCTACTTAAAAAACAATATAAAAATTTAAACAATGTAAAGTTTTAAAATATTCTAAAAATTTTTAATCAAGGAAAAAGAAAAATTCGTTAGGAAAAAGGGAATTTTGAAAAAGAGATTTTGCGGCCACCCTGCCTAATTAAAAATAAACTTTTTATCCTTTTTATCCAAGTAAACACTAAACATAACCTAAAATTTTGTTGACGTGAAAAAACGATTGGAAAACAAAAGTTTTAAACTGAAAGTTTCAATAAGAAAAAAGTTCCAAAATTTAAAGGATCCAACATTTATTTTTCCAAAAGTAAAAAATTCCAATTTATGAAAGTTTCAAAATAAAAAGTTTTGAATGTGAAATAAATGAAGAGTAGAAATATTGTTTGAAAAAAATTAAAACTGTAAATAATATATAGAATTTCCAATATTTTTTTCCAATGTTGTATATTAATTCTAACATTTTTATTATTTATTTCAATACTTTTTTTTAACTATTTTAATATTTATAATTTAACTAAAATTTTTAATTTTACTGTTTACAATTTAACTGAAATTTATAAGGTCACTATGATTTTGGAAACAACGATTGTCAATGTACATTGAAAATAACAAATGAAAGTTTTCTGACTTAAAGTTGCATTTTCAAATTGGAAAAATAAAAGAAAACAATGTTTGAAAAAAATGTCCTTTGGGAAAATAATACTTTGGGTCCTTAGGTATTGGAACTTTTGTCCCTATACAACAAACATCCTCTTGTGTTGTGGAATGTCACATATATTATAGAATATATGAGTTATAGATATAGGTTTAAAAAAAACTGTAGTTTAGATAACAAAAATTTTGTAAAACTTTCATTAAATTGTACTAAACACATTAATTTTATTAAAACTGATAAAAATTAGGTATTTTAGAACAAAGTTTTTTTAATCAAACAAGCCGAAATTCTGTTTGTAGTAATAATGAAAAGACAATTGAACAAATGCCAACAAAATGTATTGTTACACAATTCAAAATATTTATTTCAATGCTTCTGTGTTTTTAACTAATTTTATATGCGCGCAAACGAATTTTTTCATGAAGATTGAAAATTGACATATAAGACTGGGAATTAAAGGTTAGGGGGGGGGGGTAATATTTTTTCTGCGTATCTACCCCTTCGTTCTTTTTTTTGTATTTCTTCTCCACCTCCTCTTTATTGGCACACCCCGTATAATAAGGAGAGAGTTTGTATTTAGACGACCATGCGCAGTACTCTGTTGGCGTATCATCGATCAGACCGACGACTGACTATTGGACCAAAACAAGAGGATGAGAATGGAAATGGAAATAAAGAGAGAGGAGGGTAGATCGAGCGAGGTTGGAAAACGTTAGAGAAGTAAGGGAGGATATCAAAGCGAGAGGGAGAGAGAGAGAGAGTTTAAGGGATGAGAATAGAAAGAGATAGCATTATAGTACTATAGAAAAGAAACCACGGGGAAGTTTTCTTTAAATCTTAGAAATTGGTTGCTCAACTTTTATTTTCTTATTCATTCAAGGATATAACATTTCTTTCAAAATGTTATGAATTCTTTTCTCGTCGATTTGTTTAATTGAAGGAAAAAAAATTGTTGCAAAATTCGTTCTTTTATTATATCTGTCCATAATCAGTAGTATATAAAAATTTTAAAATAATAAATTTTAAGCATATAAATAAATTTGAATCGATGGAAATAATTTGCAAAAAATGTAAAAATGCCTTTTTGTTTATAAAATAAAACGAATAATTTGATAAAAATTATCGTTTTAAAGTGTCATCACTCAAGTTGTTAATTGCTCTTGAAAAATAATGACAAAATCATGTATGGGTAGGGAGGAAAACAATTTACACATTTTATTATTCATTAAGTCGCGATATGTCATTGGGAAAAACGTGTCGATGAATTTGGAAGAGTGGTGTATGTGCGAATACGTGTTATTCTGCACATGGCGCATATGTATATATAGGTATAATTCTACTTTTCTCCTCACTATAGTATATAGGATGAGGTGATACTCGATTCGCATATTAACTACGGATTTATAGTCTTTACCTGTGCAAATTTGCGCACGCTGGCATCGTATACGCGCGGTATCGAAGATAATTGGAGATCTCGTTACTTTCCTCCGGTGACTGAAATTTACGATCAACCAATAATGAGATATCGGATCAAGGCTTTTCCTTCGCTCCTCCTACCGTGAGAATCGATCCCATTTCTGCGCAAGTTGTGCCAATAAAAGGCATCGAACGCTCACACAGTACCCTTTTCAAGAAACAGAAGAAAACGATTCAAGTGCAAGAAATACCAATGGCCTACTTGAAATTTCTCTGCTCAATTTCCAGATTAAAATGTCAAACATTCTTTTACATTGTGTTTTATCCGTAATCATATAAATTGGCAAAATTTTTTTTTTTTTTTTTTTTTTTTTCTTTAAAAAGGATAACAAATTATTTATATGTTCTGATATTTGCGAACCATCAATCGAAAAACAGATAATTTATTATCGAACGTTTTTTTCTTCTTCTAGGATCAAGTTTTCATCTTAACGGTTGTTAATTTTCCCCCTTTGTGATTGACGCAGAATGTGCGTCTGTAAATCAAATGGTGATGATCAGTAAATTTAATAATTCAAGTTATAGAACGATAATTTTTGTTCGAAGCATTAGATAATGAAATTTATAGGGTCGAAAGTCTCGCGTGGACGCATGAGATCAGATTCCCACAACTCAATGCACCCCATAAGCCAATTAATGCGAGTAAATAAGTAACGAGTGTGCGAAACATATTAGCAACTAACCCCGAAAATGAAGGACTTATTTACCACATACAAATAATGCAAGCGCGATTTTCACCTTCTCACTATATATTAATAGTTAAGTTAGATATAGAGACTATGGGGGGGTTGGGGGATGTCCCGCTGTGATGCGCCACGCGTCGGAACATCATTACATGGAACACTTGCTAACCGGGTTATCAGGGGGAAGGGACCAGAAAAGGTACGCGTTTATTCCCTGCTCTATGGTGACACTAATGAAATACACATGATTTAGTAATAAGATCTGATCAATTTTTAACCAAATTTTCCATTATCATTTTTGTTTTATTGACTTTTGTGCATCACTCGACTGTAAAGAGAGAAAAATTTATTCAGATAGATTTGCTTATTTCTATTTTTTTCTTTAATAGGTGAGAGATTATTGACTGGGCTTTTTTTTTTTTTGTAAAAGCAACAAAAGTGAATAATTATTTGCTATCAAAAATTTTATTTTATGTAGGTACGAAAATTTTTTTTCATAAAAAATTTCTTTGATTCAAAATAACAAGTTCCCACACTAAAAGAAGGATTGATTAGGGTACCCATTTTTTCTTGGATAAGGTATAGATATAATTTATTATTTTTTAGACAAATTTTTATGTATATTTCGAATTAGAATTTGACAGAATTTCATTTTAAACGAATTTTAATTAAACATAATCTTTAGGCAATGAACTTTTATTTGTCAGAATTTCTCTTTATCCAATTTTTTATTTAAAAGAATTCTAATTTTAACCAAATTTTAATTTAGCAGAATACTCATTCAACAGAATTTTAAGTGATTCAAATTTTTAAACGTCAAAATTTCCAATTCACCGAATTTTTATTTGCGCACGAATTGTTATTTATAGAATTTTTAAAAAGACAAATTTTTATTTCACCGAGATAGCAAATGCTGCGGATCGGTTGAAAAATGAAAGTGTTGGTTATACTCATCTAAATCTGAATTAACCCTTTAACTGCCGATGGTATAGATTTTAGCCGTCAAATCTTTGCAATATTAAGAAGTTAATCACTTTTCACTAATTCAACTGCGCCAATTTAAAAATGACTAATAGTTACGTAGAAAATTACTAATTTATTTAGTAAGGCTACTATTTTAATTAGTAAACTTTAATAAATGAATTAATAGTTCTTTTCTACTATCAATTAGTCAAAATGGTTACTAATTCAACGTATAATTCTAAAGTGAAATATATATGCGTAATTATAGTGTCATTTTATTTATTTATTTGGTAAAAATGCACTGATAGAAACAAGTTGGTATAGATCTTGCCACGAAAATATGTCAAAGTGTATAAGGTTAATTCACAATGATGTGCCAGTTATTTTCGCATTGCGAATCATCATCATCATTTTGTATGGTAAGCGTACAAATAATTCTGGCAGTATTAATCAGTTATTTCTATCAGTGTGAGTTGGAAATTGACTATTTTGGTAAAAATAAAATTAGAAAATTTTAATCATTGGATTTCTGTTTCGAAGGAGATTTACAAATCTAATATTCAAAGAAATACCACACGGAGAGAAGAGTTACACGTGCAGTATATTCTACTTAAAATTTTAGTATTAACTGCTAAACAGCGTAGACAGAGGAACTTTATTGCTCTTTCGCAAGAAAAATAATTACTTACCTAAACGAAATGCACAAACCTGATTGGTTGTCCACCATCAAGTAGATTGTGAGCAACCACATTTGTGCATTTTGTTTCGGTCGGTAAATTTTTTTTTCTTTCTACAGACGTGTAAATGCTCCCTTCCATTTTACTAAACAGAATAGTCCATTTAACTGTCTGTTTAGCCTATCCAAAATTAAGCTCTCTGTTTAGTAGATTCTACCGTCATAATAATCTACTACGCCCTAATTCTCTCCGTGGAAGAAATCATCTTTCACAATATGAAATTGCTTTACTTACTGTATAGTTAACGTCTATTCTTAAAAATAAAATATGGACTATAATTCACTATATACATGGGACGCTATAGCGTTTATAGATAAAAAGAAAAGTTAAATGGCCTTAAAGACTTAACAGAGTTGAAAAGTTAATACGTTCTAAAATACTAGGATATTGGATTATTTCTTTGATATTTGAGAATTATAAAGAAAAAAATTTTTTTTTTATTGCGTATAATAAACAAATTATCAAATTAAATGTGATACTCCATGGTTAAAGGAACCCTAGCTGCAAACAAATTTTAGGTTATGATTAGTGATAGTTTTACCTTGATTAAACGTTCATTGTTAATTATGTTAAATTAAAATCAATTTTTATTAATGTTTTGGATCTAATGAAGACTTAAACATCAGTGGATTGTATTAAGAGTTTTGCAGCTAAGGTCCCTTTCACCGTAAAGCATCACAAATATAAATGGAATTTTCTTTTAAAATCGAGAAACAACTCGAAATCTAGGACAATCATAATATTGGGTCATAAGTTACATTAGAGGTGGAATTTGTCGGAATGAAAATCAGTGAGAGGTAATTTTGATTTAATTTGGTGAGGATTTTTGTTCGAGAATGGGAATTACAGAATTTCATCGAGGTAAAGAGGGCGTGGCTGAAGTTCGGTTCATGCTTTTCAGTAATTTGGTTAGACAAGATTTATGTCTGGTACTGGCAGAATCCTAAAACCCCACTCTGTGCGAGCTACTCCCGCGAAACTATATATACTATATAGAATTCTCCTCGGTTATCTCTCTCTCTCTCTCTCGTGAGTTCGTTTCTCATTGCTATTGCGATGGTTTATTAGAATTTATAAGCGGTCCCGTTGACAATTGGGAAACGCCCAAATTGCTAGATATTCCACTCGAGATTTACTCCCGTTTCACAAGGCAAGCGCGCGTGTAGGGACAAGACCCTTATTTATTTGCCACCCGTTACATTGAAATCACCCGAGAACCCACCGGTCGTCGCCGAACTGACTGTTTTTCGATGTGCATTATCGGTTAATTTTTGGGGTGAGACGCGCCCAACTGGAATTCATCGCTTTGTTTGTTCCACGTTTACGGGACTCGGATCTTTTCGTCCTTAAAATCAGCTTCCAACTAGATATATATACTCTCGACAAAATATGACCAATTTTCCCTTTCAGAATTTCCAGATTGTAAATCTAAAGAACTCGCGGTACTTAGAATAAATTCGAAACTCTATTTTCTAATTTTGTATATATACATTAAATATAAATTCTAGAAATTACTCTTTTTTTAAGAAGAAAATAAAAACCAATTTCTGTACAATTTTGGTTATATATATAATTTAGTTTCTTTTAACCCTTTGAGGAGAAAATTTTTTCTAAAAAAAATGCAATTTTTTATTTTTAAACAATTTCTTCTGAGAAAGTAATTAAAGTTTTTTTTTTAAATCTTTGGTTAATAAACATTGCAAGAAAAAAAATGAATTTCCTCCTCTCTAAATCTGAATTAGTGAAATGTGAGCTACTAATTTAAATTAGTAAGAATTTCCACTAATTTTTAGTCAGTTTTTACTAAAACTTTAGTAAAAAAAAAATTTAAACTACTAAATCAAATAATAATATTTTACTAAAAATTAGTAAAAATTCTTACTAATGTGAATTAATAGCTTACTAAATCACTTTCACTAATTCAAATTTAGGTAGTACAGATGCTAACTGATTTTTGCTCTCGAATCGAAATTAATAACTATATAGCTAAATTATTGGTTACACGCATAGAAGAAATTTACTGTGGCAGCGAACTATTTGCTGACACGTCAAATTACGTTTGATAATATAGGGGACAGCGAACAAATTTGCTGTAGGGTCAAAAAAGTTTGCTTTAAGAGTTCATTTTTAAACATTTTTATTTTTTATCACAGCAAATTTGTTTGCTGTTCCTATTTTAGAAAACGTAATTTGATGTGCCAGCAAATACACCCAGAGAAAAATTCCATTTAAACCAAATATATTTTATTTCAGTTAAATAAACGTATATTTGTCTCAGCACCAACTAGACTTTTTATTTGTTTTAAAAAGAAATTTTATTAGACATAAATAAAACATATATATTTTCTATTGTGGCACTAATAAGCAGCCGATGAAAAAAAATATTAAATGTGATACCACGCGCGTTTTATTTAATTTGATATTCTATTAACCAAGATTTCTCAATTTGTGACCAAGATTGCGTTGTGACCAGGCAAATTCTCATTCGTCTGGCATCAATTTTTTTGAAAAAAATATTATTTTTAGGTTCTTTTTATAGGCTTCTGTATTGCAAATTTGAATTCTCTATCGGATAGAATTGCTTATTTTTTTAGTTGATGTTGTTTCTACCTTTTTTAAAAAAAACTGCCAAATTCTCATTCGTCTGGCACTTTTAAGCATAGGATATACATTAAGCACTAAAAACAGCGTAAAACTAATAATTTTTTAACATTTTTCGATTTTCTTGATTTAAAATAATACTCACTAAATTTTTAAGATATTGCTAAATCCCAATCTTTAATTTTCATTTTGTATATATAATTATATTAATATAAATAAACAAATAAAAAGTCCTTTTTTCCTGTGAATCGTATGAATATCACAATAAAATCGAAATATTTTTTATTGTTAGACACTTAAAGTACTCCTACAGATTTGTGATTTGTAAAATTATGTTCTAGTAGAACACACATAATTTGTGGGACGCATGATTATGTTCTAAAAATCATTAGTCATAATTTACATTTTATCGAATGTTATTTGTCCTAATTAGTTTTGAGCCGAATTTTAATTTGTTCGAAATAGCATTTGGCATGATTTTCATCAATGCGATTTTCTATATTGCAGAATTTTTATATAACCGAAAATTCACTCCACAGAATTTTTATTTCTACGAATTTTTATTTGTCAGAAATTTTATTTGCTCGAATTTTCATTTAACATAATAGGCATTTTAAAGAATTTTTATTGGGTAGAATTTCATTGAATAGAATTTTCATTTGTTCGAATTATTATTTGATATAATTTCCATATAATCGATTTTTCATACTACAGAATTTTTACTTAACTGACAAATCATTTAATAGAATTTCTAATTGATAGAATTTTCATTTGTCCGAATTTTCAAATGGCCGAACAAACAATCGACAGAAAGATTTCAGCGCGATTTTTAAAATCAACCAATCACAATTTTATGAATAATTTTTGATTGGTTCATTTTAAAAATCGCGCCGAAATCTTTCTGTCGATTGTTTGTTCAGCCATTTGAAAACTCGGACATATGAAAATTCAATCAATTAGAAATTCTATTAATAGGCCAGTCAATAAAGACAAAAAGTGCCATTAAATGTAGACAGGCAACTCTAACCGGAATTTGGTAGTTTGGGGGGGTAGTATAAAGGCCCCACAGTTTGCTCTCGATTTCCGGTTGCAGAAGTTGTTGTAAACAATGGTTGAAGTTGGTGAAAGGTGGTTTTTGCGTGCTCGTTGCTTTCCTCTACATTTTAAAGGAAAAAGTTGTTATTAGAAAAAAAAGGTATTAAAAATACCTACAAAATGGTGGGTCGAAAGTTAAAATCGGATTATTTGTTTAAAAGTTATTGAATTTAAACCATTAAAAATGGTACTTTTTTAATTGTTTAATAACTTTGTTAATAATAATCCGATTGAAGTGAAACTTTCTGAAAATGTGCCCCTCGCGATACTGAACAAAATGAAAAAACTTCGAGTTTAAACGGATGAATAGTTTATAAATTATTCCATTTGTTAATTAAAAACATGTTGTTTTTCAACCTAATTTCTACAGAACGATATGGAGCGAATTCAATTTTTTTTCTTTCATTTTACTCTTGAAGAGTGATACTATCATGTACATAAAAGAAAGAATTGAAATTCATTAATTAATTGCATAATTATGGATAAAGAAAAAAGGGTACGTTTTTTCGTTATAAACAATTGAAATTACTCGACCAGTTTTTACTCTATCGAATTCTAATAAACGCAATTGAATTTCTTTTTTCTTTACAAAACTTTTAAAAAAAAGAAAAACAATCTAGGTCAAAGGGGGGGGGAGATAATTTTTTTTTTTCAAAAAAAGCCTAACACTATAATTATTAATATTTTTCATTCAAATTTACAGTAGTTGTAGTTTAATATGTGTACTGTTAAATAAAAAATTGTAAACATTGCAAAATATTTTTTTATTATTTATAATGACAGTTAAAGACAGCTCATCATTTTACCTTGCTCCGGAAGGCGGAGTGGGGGAACTCGTGGCGCGTAGCAAACGCCGCCACAAGATCAAACTCGCCCGAGCAAAATTACAAAATTTGTTATAACTCGGTTAATTATTAACCGATTTTAATCATTCTTTTTTTGAATTCATGTTATTTTTTCTCCTCTTTTCAAAAATATATTTACATTTTTAATAAAAAATTTTTTTTTGCTAATATTTAAACATTTTTTTTTTAATAACAAATTTTTTTTCACTAATTCAATTTTTTTTTTAATTTTTTTTTAACTGCATATAATGATAGGTATTTTAGTGTCTTTTTATGTTTAACGTTTTTTAAAATTATTCATACACATTCGTGTAGCACTATGTCATTTTTTTCATAATTTAAAAAATTTTGATTTATATTACTTTTAAATGAGGGATAATAAAACATACACATTGGAAGTAATTTATTATAAATTAATTTTATTTATTATATTTTTAAGATTAATTATTATTAATATTAGTAATAATTTTATACATATTACAATTACAAATCGTCATCATGATGTTCATGCTCATTAAAATTATCCTCATTTAAAGTTTCACACATTTGAAAAATATTATTTTCATTCATATCATCATTTGTATATTCATTCATACCATCGTTCGTATTTTCATCATATAAATTATTATTAAAATACATTAATTTTTGTTATATACATTAAAACATCATTACATTATTTTAAAAGTAATATAAATCAAAATTTTTTAAATTATGAAAAAAATGACATAGTGCTACACGAATGTGTATGAATAATTTTAAAAAACGTTAAACATAAAAAGACACTAAAATACCTATCATTATATGCAGTTAAAAAAAAATTTTTAAAAAAATTGAATTAGTGAAAAAAAATTTGTTATTAAAAAAAAAATGTTTAAATATTAGCAAAAAAAAATTTTTTTATTATAAATGTAAATTTATTTTTGAAAAGAGGAGAAAAAATAACATGAATTCAAAAAAAGAAAGATTAAAATCGGTTAATAATTAACCGAGTTATAACAAATTTTGTAATTTTGCTCGGGCGAGTTTGATCTTGTGGCGGCGTTTGCTACGCGCCACGAGTTCCCCCACTCCGCCTTCCGGAGCAAGGTAAAATGATGAGCTGTCTTTAACTGTCATTATAAATAATAAAAAAATATTTTTCAATGTTTACAATTTTTTATTTAACAGTACACATATTAAACTACAACTACTGTAAATTTGAATGAAAAATATTAATAATTATAGTGTTAGGCTTTTTTTGAAAAAAAAAAATTATCTCCCCCCCCCTTTGACCTAGATTGTTTTTCTTTTTTTTAAAAGTTTTGTAAAGAAAAAAGAAATTCAATTGCGTTTATTAGAATTCGATAGAGTAAAAACTGGTCGAGTAATTTCAATTGTTTATAACGAAAAAACGTACTCTTTTTTCTTTATCCATAATTATGCAATTAATTAATGAATTTCAATTCTTTCTTTTATGTACATGATAGTATCACTCTTCAAGAGTAAAATGAAAGAAAAAAAATTGAATTCGCTCCATATCGTTCTGTAGAAATTAGGTTGAAAAACAACATGTTTTTAATTAACAAATGGAATAATTTATAAACTATTCATCCGTTTAAACTCGAAGTTTTTTCATTTTGTTCAGTATCGCGAGGGGCACATTTTCAGAAAGTTTCACTTCAATCGGATTATTATTAACAAAGTTATTAAACAATTAAAAAAGTACCATTTTTAATGGTTTAAATTCAATAACTTTTAAACAAATAATCCGATTTTAACTTTCGACCCACCATTTTGTAGGTATTTTTAATACCTTTTTTTTCTAATAACAACTTTTTCCTCTAAAATGTAGAGGAAAGCAACAAGCACGCAAAAACCACCTTTCACCAACTTCAACCATTGTTTACAACAACTTCTGCAACCGGAAATCGAGAGCAAACTGTGGGGCCTTTATACTACCCCCCCAAACTACCATATTCCGGTTAGAGTTGCCTGTCTACATTTAATGGCACTTTTTGTCTTTATTGACTGGCCTATAAATGATTTGTCAGTTAAGTAAAAATTCTGTAGTATGAAAAATCGATTATATGGAAATTATATCAAATAATAATTCGAACAAATGAAAATTCATCTGAATGAAAATTCTATTCAATGAAATTCTACCCAATAAAAATTCTTTAAAATACCTATTATGTTAAATGAAAATTCGAGCAAATAAAAATTTTGACAAATAAAAATTCGAAGAAATAAAAATTCTGTGGAGTGAATTTTCGGTTATATAAAAATTCTGCAATATATAGAAAATCGGATTGATGAAAATTATGCCAAATGCTATTTCGAACAAATTAAAATTCGGCTCAAAACTAATTAGGACAAATAACATTCGATAAAATGTAAATTATAACTAATGATTTTTAGAACATAATCATGCGTCCCTAATTTGCCGTGCAGAAATTTTGACCGGGCCCTGGCCAGGGCCAGACCGGGCAAGACCGGGGCCACTTCGGGAAATCTGGCCTGCCCCCGGCCTGGATGAAACAATAAAACCGACCGGGGCCATGGCTCGGGGCCCGATCTGGTTCCCTGCTGGGGACCCGACCGGGGCCATCAAATTTTTCCCGATTTGACCACCATTCAAATGTTTGTGGTATGGTAAACCATACAGTAGTCATCTGCCTAACAATTTAGAGTGGATATTGTTAAAATTTTTGAACAATATGTAGATTTTGTTTAGAAATATGGTAAATTAGTAATCTACAATTTTCTCAAAAATTTTAGCAATAATCACTCCAAATTAATACGTGTCTTATTATACTGTATTCCCTAATGTATCATTAATAAAATAAAAACAATATTATTAAGTTTATTTAAGTTTTATTTAAATTGCATAAAATATCAAAAATTTACATATTTATAAATTAATCGATAAAACAAAACAATAATTTTTTTTTACGACAATGACCATCCCTATCCTTGGGTGACTTTTACAAAAATAAACTGTTAATTTATAATAATAATAATAATTTTTAAAAATTTTATTACAGTAAACAACACTTAAAATTGTATTATAATTTAATTTCGTAATATGTTTACAATATTTTGGATCTAACAATAAGTGAAAATAATTTATGTTGAACTTTTTTAAATCCACAAAAAGTCAAGAAATACAGTTGAATTCCAACAGGTTCAACTGTAGAACAATTTAAACCGTATATTTATAATTTTTAAACGGCAATAGTTGAAAATTATTAACTTATACTGTTAGAATAAGTTGCAAGTCGCGGTAGCCTTCTGCGCAGACTAACTGTTGACTTACCATCTGGCGGTAATTCAGAATAAAATATTAACACTGATTCTATACGTACGTATATGGGCAAATCCACAGAACCGGCCGATTTTTACTTATCAAGATGAAAATTTTCCAAATAGCAAGCACACCTTTTATTTATGGTTTACTTTCTTTAAAATATATTCAAGAACAATTATCTTCTTGCGTGATTCATTTTATTTTAATGCCGTTTGAGTTAAAAGCCAAAAACGAAAATATTATTTTTCTTTTGGAAATTATAATTAAAAATGGCATTTCTTTGTTTTTTTTATATATTATTTGAAATATGTGCAAAACATTTTGAATAATAAAATATGATAAAATACAAATAATTAATTTTTTAATTATCAAAAATAAATTATTTATATTTTATCATATTTTATTATATATTTTATTTATTAGCATTTAATTTTTTATTTCTGTAAATTAAATTGTTTACTTACTAATTTTGATATTAACTATTTTAACCAACAAACTGACATTATTGACATCGATTTTGATATAACTTTGAAAATAAAACAAATGAAAGGATAATTCATTTTTCACGATTAACTAGTTAAATTTCGATAAATTTTTTTTTATTTTTAATTTTTAGACGTTATAAATTGAAAATATAATTTGGCGTTTGCATACAAGAATTATAATAATGTCTTTATATATAATCACACATGTTTTCAACTCATCATATTTTATCCTGTAGTTGTGCTACTGAAAAAAGGCTAAGTTGAAAATGGTTCACGCTTAAACATAGAGTGATAATTATTGGAATATTTTCTTTAATTCTGATTGCACTCTATTCTATGATACATACATTTGTTCGTCTGTTCACAAGCAATAAGCTCCAATTTGAAAAATTCAAATCGAATAATCGCCGCAAAAGATATTTACAAAAATGTATAGACATTTCATTATTATAAAATAATGAGTAACGCTACTTTCAACGACTATCATTTCTTTTTATTTAAGAGCACATATTTTTTATTACTTTCAAAACATTCTTCAATAAGTAAACTATAATTCACCACAGTTTGGAATTGTTCGGATCTATGCCGAACAAGTTATACCTATAAGAATTAAAATTTATACCTGGAGTAACACCGTAAATTTCATTTTTTAAGTTACTTAATTCGATTTTATTTTTTATAAAAGACTAGAAGGTTCACATTTATTCAATTTTCTTATTTCAATAGATTCTCAGAGATATTACAAAATGGTTGAAGTATGAAAATAATTAATATAATACTTCTAAAATAGAAAAATATGTGAGTAACATGAAATCGGCCGGTTCTGTGGATTTGCCCATATGCTTCGGTAAAATAAATATCTGCTTTTTTATTATCACCTGTTCGTAATATGCGCAGGAGGCTACTGCGTCTTGCAACTTATCCTCCCATTTCAGAAAACCAAATTGTCACGTACCCCCACTACCTAACGTGTACTTCCTGTTTCTATAGCCTTCTTGAGTTCTGCACTCCTCTATAAAAATTTATTTTTACTTATCTTATTATTGGGGCAACCCGGCCTGGCCACGACCGGGGCCACTAACATTTACTGACCCGGGGCCGGACCAGATAATCTGGCCGGGGCCAGGTCGGAAATCGGGAAGAAGGGTGGAAATTTCTGCACGGGTTGTTATAAACAAATTATATAAACAAATTTCTGATTAAAGCGATACCTTTTATTGATCCTTTTAAAATGCGTTACTCGGTGGTTTTCGGGGTCGCTGATTACGAATCCAACGTCAGTTTTTCAAAATTCAAAATGTCGGATCCAATATGGCGGGAAACTTTTGAAAAAACTTAATATATTCGTCTGAAGTAAGTAGTTTCCAGTGATTTTAAATATTTGTCCGCCATGTTGCATCCGCCATTTTGAATTTTGAAAAACTGACCTCGGATTCGTAATCAGCGACCCCGAAAACCCCCGAGTAATAAATTTTGTATAAATCCATCCATTATTTTTTGTGTTAATGTGAATTTTCTATGCAGGATCTTAATTTCCTGGATAAATTGTTTATAAACAACGATAACTTTTGTAATTTTTAATATTTTGTCTGGACACTTTCAGATATTTTTTTTAGTGTCATTAAATTGAAGTTAAAGTACTTTTCAGACCTTAAATGAGAAAAAAATGTTGTGTCCATATTTTCTTCATTTTCGTCCTTCGTTTATAGAATCACCCATATATGTATATATGTATATTTGCAATGAGGTCAGAAATCAAATAAAAAAGATATTTGAGACCATATAATGATCATTCTCATAATCCTGCTGGTATGCGAAGGGTTTGTAAGCCACTTTTCATGACTTTACGAGGGACAGCATTACGACTTTACGGGTGCTCTATTAATATAAATAATTGATGTGCTAGAGGGATCGAAATCACTTGTCAAGCAGACACGTTCTCATGGTAGACAACACCGCGTCTAAGTCAAAAGCCTATCACCCCCTTGGGTGAACAATCATTTCATCAATTCAAACGCTGGGTCACGTATATAATGAAAAATTTTACTCACAATTAAATCTAATCCTAAAATTTATGAAAATATCTCATTTAATCGTTTAAAAATTAATTTTAATCGTGATATTTTATTTTTGTATTATATGTATCAAAATTATTTCTAATTTGAAAACATCATTATATATTAATCAGATTTTTAATGAAATAGTGACATGAACTTAATGATTATTTAATTTGAACAGTTTTAGTTGACGAATTTCATTAATAATTTGTCATTAATTAAGAACTTATTCGATAAATAAAGATTAACAAATTTTTTAAAAATATTTATCTTTTTAATTAAATGTTTTTTTAAATTTATGTTTACTTTCTGATAAAATTATATAAAAAAATGTCAGATCTTTAATTTTCTTTTAAATTGAATGATGATTTTCAAATTTAAATGTTTATTTGATATCAATTAACGTTTTTAATAAGTGCGTAAAAATCAATGTGGAAAATTCCTGTGAGAGTCACTGACAACATAATGCACCCCACATTGTGTGGGCGACACTTTGTGGAGTGCATTATATATACATATATATATTACTTCTTTTCTCATAACTACTGGACCGGCTTTTATATATATGAGAGCAATGTCCTTCATTCCCTTACCCTCTGGAAATAATCAACATGAATCATTTCAAGTGTCCTTAATTTGATTTTAATTTCGATTTATCAGAGTCAATTATTTTCAATTTTTTTCCTTTTTCATCTATAATGTATAACTTTTTAACTCGAAAATTTATTACAATATCTATAATAGAATTGTTGTCAAAGGATTTGATGATTATTTACTTAATTCATTTTAAAAGTTTTCACTATTATTTTATTACTATTTCTTCAAATGTTTTGTCTAATTAATATAAAATTTATAAAACTTCAAAAAAATTTGCAAAATAAATTAAACAATTTTTTTATTGTTTATCAACATGCAGAATTTCCAAAACAATTACAAAAAAAAAAATTCCAATCATCGAGTATACATATATATATATATATATATATATATATATATATATAGTGACATTCTGTATATAAACTAAATAACTTTTTCAATATATTTTTTTCTAATCAATATGTATATATATATTGAAATAAATTCTCAATAAAGAGGAAAGCAATTTTAATACTTTTAAAAAAATGATGGTAAAAAAACTATTAAAATGGTGAATGGAAACAAAATTAAATTTAAAGACCATTGTTCGTGTGTCTTGTAAATTAAAGAGTTTTTTGCCTTCACTCTTTTAATCGTATACTCTTGTCATCAATTCTGCGCGCTGAACGTTTCGTGTTCGATCGTGGACGCGGGATATTTCTTGTCTCTCCTTTGAAACTGGCTCTTTTCCTCTTCATTTTTCGGCAATTTAGTTTTTGTCACATAGCGCGCGAAACACGTCAGAATGAGTTGGTACGAGAGGAGAGCTTTCATCACCGAAAGCTCAAGAGACTCGAAAGAGGTATGACAAGGGGACCAGTAAAGGGTTGAAAAAAAGTAAATGACTACCGAAAGAGACCATCATTTCGTATTTTTGTTGAATACTTGTTTTTTCATTACAAAGGTCGTGTGATCTTCACAAAAGAAAAGGAAATAAATAAATAAAAGATTGCAAATTTACATATGCAGATCGCAATTTACATATGCGTAATCAATTGTAATCAATTATTATATTCGTTTTGTTGTGATATATATATGTATATTATAATATGCATCAATGTGGTAGTAGACATCCTCTCAACAAAGTTCGTCATCATATTCCTCGTCCGAGGATAGAGAATCTCTCAAGTGTCTAATGCGTGGTAGATTTCTAACCCCCTCTCTTTCCTCTATATCGGCGGAAAGAGACGCACACAGAAACATAGTCCTTTGGTTATGATTGTATTGGTGCTGTCGGAGTGCCCAAAAGACAAAATCAATATCTGTGCGGTGACTAACTCCCAATTTCATGGTGATCCGTTATGCGATAGTGCAATCACGTGCGAAAATGCTAATGAATTATATTCGATTCGATTTGCATTCATTGTTAAACCTGGAAAGCTATTTTCCTAGGTTTCGCACAGTTCGTATGTTTCTCAACGAGACATTATTGTGCATAGAAATTAACATTTTCGTTCATTTTCTATAAATTCGAATTCACTTTAAATTACAATGTGTATATATATATATATATATATATATATTTATATTCACGGAGAAAAAAGAAAATTCAGATTTCAGATTCAGTACAAAACAATTAGATTATAATTTGAGGGGCTGATAGTAAAAATGGTTTAAAATAACATTGGGAGCAAAAGTGGGATAAGTGACTTGGGAGCAAAAACGGGTTAAAATGATTCGTGTAATTTATTGATAAATTCATTATATTATCGATTAAAAAATATTAACAATAGGAAGAAATGCATATTTTATTATAATTAATATTTTTTAATCGATAATATAATGAATTTATCAATAAATTACACGAATCATTTTAACCCGTTTTTGCTCCCAAGTCACTTATCCCACTTTTGCTCCCAATGTTATTTTAAACCATTTTTACTATCAGCCCCTCATTTCTAATGCGTAAATTTATTTATTTATAATAATAAATATAATGCCGTATATTGAATTCTTATAAAAGAATAAAATTGAATTTTATGTGCGAAATAATACATTGTGCAACGAGAGCGGAAAGAAGCCATTTTCCGACGAGTTTGTATAAGTTGATGCTCGAACGAAAATGCTACTTTCCGCTCGAGTTGCACACAGTGCTTTGTGCAACATCTGCGAGAAAAAAATCTATTTTATATGCTGTTTTAAAGAATAAATTTAAGGTTATGTTACCTAATATGCCTGAAAGTGTGCAGAAAAGTATACTCTGCTGCACACTTTATCAGAATGCAGAAATGAACAATTTTGTGCTGCATTTACGTTAAAATAAAATTAGTGCTTTTTTTGCAGGTGTTGCACAAATTATATTTTATTGAATTAATTATTGTTAATACATTTTATAGTGACGTCACACAAAACCTTATACATTTTCTATAACTTTATTAAGAGCCATTCCTAATCATATATTTTAGACATCTTCACAAAAATTCAGATATCCATTAAATATTTTAAGAATAAAGTTCTCAACAAAATTGACATTGAGGACCTAAAAAATCACATGCTGTTAAAGTTCCATAAATATATAAAAATATTTATTTAACCAGTATTTTACAATAGACCTATTGAAAAAGTAAACATATAGCTTCAGAGGTACAGTTCCTTGTTTTTTTAATCTTCCAAATAATGTTCCCCACCTGTCATTCTTAACATTTTTCCATTCTTTTCCCGCACTCATATTTTCTATTCGTATTTGATGAATATAAGGATTAACTAATATTCTAAAACAATAAGCATAGAAAATTAGTTTTATTTTTATAAAATTAAATTTAAATATTAAATTATATTTCTTGTATGTTCTATAATATATTTTAATACATAATACATAATTCTTTCAGAGTAAATAATAAAGTAATAGTAGGTATTGAGATCAGTAGAAGAAAAATTAATAAAAATTATAAAATTTTAATAAAAACATGCTCACATGAACGAACAATTTTCTTTAGGAGGTTTTGATAATGACGTTTATTGTGAATACAAAACGTGAAGTGTATACTAAAAAAAAATTTATTTTATTCAAATAATCGGTTATTTGAGTATTATCTCCACATTTTATAAAGTTTAATAGATATACGAACGAAACACAAAACAAGGTGTTCAATAAAATTCATGACCATTTAGCTTCCTCATTATGATACACTTATATTCAAAATTAAAAGAAGGATTAAAATAGCGATCAATTTTACAAATATTGGTAAAATGTAAACTTTATATATACATCAATCGATTCGTTTTCATGCCAGGTATACGGTTTTGACAAAATTTATTAAAAATTTTCATAAAAAAAAGTTGTTTCAAAAAATACGAAAAAAAATTTTTTTTTTCAAATTAAAAAATGATATAATTTATAGATTTTAAGTATACCTAATATATAGACTTTATAAAGATTAATCAATGTGTTTTAATGCGAGAAATCAGTTTTTTGGATAAAAAAATTATATTTATACAGTGTAAAAAATTTTTGGTTAAAAAACGTATTTTCAAATCTTTGAAAAAGTGACATAAAAAAAATATATTTATATTTTTAGAAATCTTTGTGTCCGACTTTAGGTATTGATGACTGTAATAAGACTATAAAATTTGAGTACAATTTATCGAAGTTTATTAGAGATAATTTGTACACAAGATTTTGTGACATACATACACACACATACATCCGGGTTTAAAACTACAAATATATATGTATTATAGATAAAAATAAGCCCATATAACCCATTTTTAAAAAATCGAAAATCGTCACGAATACAAAGCTTCCTCGTGAGGAGAGGGAAGCAAAAATCCCAGGTGAAAAAATTAACGTTGCAAACGTTACTAATCTTACTAATGTTACTAACGTTAGTACCTATAAAAAAATTAAGAGTTTCTAAAATATATTTTCACGGAAACTTTGCCACTACTTTCCCATTACCACTTTCACATCCACTTAAACTTTTTATAATTCTCATTCCCACTTCACTTCCACTTTTTCTAATTTTCATTCCCCATTTCCACTTCCACTTTTTCTATTTTTCATTCCCATTCCTATTTCCACTTCCAGTTTTTTATATTCATTGCCACTACCACTTTTTCTAATTCTCATTCCCACTTTCACTTCCACTTCCACTTGTTCCAATTTTCATTCCCATTTCATCTTCCACTTTTTTATTTTTATTACAACTTTTTTATATTTTTACTCCCACTTCCATTCTTATTTTTTAAATTTCTATTACCACTTTCACTTTTTCTAATTTCCATCCATTGTAATTAAAAAAAGTGGAAATGGTTGTGTAAATGAAAACTAGAAAGAGTTTTAGTCGAAATGGCAACAGCTAATGAAAATTAGAAGTGGCAAAAATGGGAGTAGAAGTGGGAATGAAAATTAGAAAAAGGGAAGTGGGAATAAAAATTAGAAAAAGTGGAAGTGGTAATGAAAATAAAAAAGTGAAAATGGGAATGAAAATTAGAAAAAGTGAAAGTGGAAATGAGGATTAGAAAGAGTGGAAGTGGGAATGGAAGTGCGAATGAAAATTAGAAAAAGTGGAAGTGAAAACGGGCATGAAAATTATAAAAAATGGAAGTGAAAATGGGAATGAGAATTAGAAAAAGTGAAAGTGGAAACGGTAATGAAAATAAAAAAGTGGAAGTGATTTTCGACAAGTTTCTGCAAAAATACAATTTAGAAACAGTTTCTTAATTTTTTTATAGGTACTAACGTTAGTAACATTAGTAACGTTAGTAATGTTAATTTTTCTACCTGGGATATTAGAAATGAATGTAGTTTAGAATATATCCTTTATATTGTAATCGAAGAATCCAAATTCTATATTAAATTTTACTGCTTGAAAAGTAAAAATACGGATTTGTTTTCTCAATTTCCACTCAATTTCGTTTGAAAAGTTGGCGTATTACATTCTCTAACAAAATGGCCGCCTGGTAGAACGCGCGTCTTTATATACTTTATATATTACTTACTCATCTCGCGTATATATATATATATATATAGACTCTTCATCATTTTTCCATTTTTCAAATTGTATTCTACAGTGAGTATACTCGTAAAAAAGTTTCGCGTAATTCGATTTTCACTGAAAATCACCGACATTCGTAGGCCATCTTGGACGGCGAGAGCGCGCGTTACTGCATTATTTCGCAAAGTTTTCGGATATACCGGCGTCGACTTTTGAAACAGGGCCGTAACTTTGACGATAACGGCTATTGGAGTTCGCCTCCACTGTTACCAAAGCTTCGCCAGCTTTCCGTCTGAATTCGAGCAGCTTTCAGTGGGGTGGCTTAGGATGGGTGGCACGAGACTCAAGAAAGCACCAGGGCTAGGTACAGTATATATAGTTTGAGAGGATGAGGGTATAATCTTTGAAGAAAGTACCATGTAACAAGGATCCAAGTCACGTTCACGTGGCTTTAGAACCGCTTTTCCTTTCCTCCTTTTGCCCTCTCCTGAATTCGTTGAGGACCGACTAAGAAAGGGTAATGGCGCGTAAACGACTCAAATGACCCGCGAATTTTCCAACGACGCGACTACCCGACAATTCCCCGCCATGTTTATGTTTAGTGGATACTCAACGTCGTAAGTTCACGAAAATTATTCACCATGATTACCATCCATACGGGAAATTCATGCTAATTTCTTTAACGATATAGTCTCCTTGGCGGGATACTTTTTGAGTAAGAGAGCAATTAACGATATTTTTATGAGATGGAATTTTGTTCCAAGTGGAACATTATTTAATTATATGAATTTGAATAAGTGAAAATTTGTTTTTTTTTAACTTTTAATGTGAGACGCATAACTAAAATTCATTTCGTAGAATTTTCAATTAATTTTCTTTTAGCCGAATTTTTATTTTCTCGTATATTATTATTTGACTGAATTTCCATTAAACCGCGATAATTTCTATTTCATCAAATTTTGATTTTTCAGAATTTTCATTTGACAGAATAGCAATTTAAATGAATTTTATTAAGAAGAATGGTTTGTAGTTGAAGTTACATTTCTTCGAATTATTATTATTTGATATATTCATTTAACCGATTTTTCAAATTATACAATTTATATATATACTTACTGAAATGAACATTCACATAGAATTTCTATATATTTGATTCAATTTTCACTTGACAGAACTTTTTCATTTGTTCAAATAAAAATTCAACAGCAAAATTTCGTCGCGAATTTTAAAATTAACCATGCAATCAGAAATTATTTTAAAAAATTGTGATTAGTTAATTTTAAATTTTGCGCCAAAAGTTTATTGTCCAATGTTATTATTCGAATTAAAATGAAAATTCTATCAAATAGATATTTTTTGCAATAAATGTTCGATTATTTCAAAATTCTGTAATATAGAAAATCAGTTTAAGAGAAATTCTGTCAAATAATAATATTTAAGCGAATGAGAATTCAATGAAATAAAAATTTTAACAAATTAATTTTAGAACTTTTTCATGCGTTTATTTACATCAAAGAATTTGAATAAAATTTTATATTACCTCTAGTTTTTTTTTTTAAATTGTTTTTGGTACTCAAAAATGAGATATTTTCTAAAGATCTTTTTTCTTAAGCAATTAAGTTAACGTATTTGTTTTCTCCAATTTTCCCATACAATAATAATACATATATATATAATTGAAACCCACAATTTTCTATAATGAATTCCAAACATAGAATTTGGTTTGAGGAATATTTTTTTAATGATTATTTTAGAGTCACTTTTAGAAATAGTCAGAGTTTCAATATTTCCTTAAAGACGCAGGCATAGATTTTACTTTTTGAATCGAAGGCCCAACAATGGGTCTCTGTTGTCAGAAAAAAAGGTTTCTTTCTGTACAGAACCTCTGTCAGAAACTTTAGTTAAGACTTATAATTCAGAGGTGGAACTCTGAAGGAGTTACAATATATAGATGACTTGCGCCTTGTAAAACGTCCGCCGCTACTTGAAGCACATTTTTTTCAATAGGGGTTATTTTTTTTCTTCTTTCGCCAACTTGCCTTCTCACCAATATACGCGAGCGTATATTTAGTGTATACATGTATATATATATATCCAACCACTCGATTGTGAGCTATGTCAAAATTCTTCGCTAATAAGACGCTTAGCGGATACTTCAGACTATCGATTTTCTTCACCACCCCATTATTAAAAGAGGAAGTGAAAGAAACGAAACCTGCCTGTTTATCGAATAAATTCAATGCGCCGCCGATTGGCCATTAGAATAAAAAGTAATTTCCAATCTTGGGATTGAAACTGGGGAGGCTTTTATATTCAGCGCATCAATGGTGGAAGATATATATATATATATATATAATAATAAAATGAAACTTATCGAGAGGTATTGTAATGAATGGAAAAATATAATAGCTTATTCGAGTTCTTTTCGGTACTCAATTTTTTATACGAAAAGAAGTAAAATTTATACGCATGATTAGAATATTATTAAAACAAATATAATATAAAAGAATCCAGGAGTCGGAGTGTATGACTTTTTAAATTCAAGTAATATTTTTTTGGAAAAATTGAGATTTATTTGAGTTATTTAGAGCAGGGAATAAATATAAGCTCCTGCGCGATTGGTCTTGTCACATTAATCCAATATACTGGATTCGCGGTAATTTTGTCCAATAACCCCAAAAAAATCTTGTGTTTCATGTTTCTTCCCCTTTTTCGTTCATCTCATCCCTTTTTGATATCTACTCATATTGATCCTGCGACAAAAACGAGCGCCTGAAATACGCCAATGAAACCAGGAGGATAATTTTCGCACCCTTGTGACGAAGAGAGAGAGAGAGAGAGAGAGATGAGGCGCCGACAAATCATCCCTCTCCAATTCGAAAAGCACCTTCGACTACTATATCATCCCTAAAATTATGTGCATTTGTCCGCGAATTCGGCGCCAATCGGACGTATTGTGGGTCTTCTATACTCTTCTCATTTATACGTCATACAATTCATATATATATATCAGACTAAAGAGATATCAGGATTAAACCGCAGTTTATTGCATTCTCCTTATAAAGATATGGCTTAAATGCCATCTATGATCTTTATGTTCGGCAAAGGGTCTAACACACCGGAAGTCCCTTTACCCTTAATAAGAATTGGGACACGGAAGTCTGCCAGAGACATTTCGATTAACCTCACCGCAGGCGGTTCGAATCTCAATATGGTAGTAAAATACACACATATATATATTGCAGTGTTAGACAAATCTTCTATTTTCAAATGATCATTATTCACGGTACAAAATTTTAACATTGGCACTGTACTCAGTTGGCACGAAATTTCAATAATCTACTATATATACATTCACTGATTTCTTATTATAAAAATGAAATTTTATTTTGCATAATAGAGTTTATTGTCTTAAGAAACTTGATCCCATATTTCGAAGAGTTGTATAACCTATACACTAAAAAACGAAACTCTAAATTTGAAAATATATACTATAAGAATAAAATACAGCCGAAAAAACATTTTGAAATTAAGAATATATATATATACTTGACACCTATTTTAGAATATTGTATATACTTAAATTCAGTATGTAATATTCTTAAAATTAGAATATTACATAATGAATTTAAGTATAAAATATTCTAAAGTAGGTGCTAAGTATATATTCTATTTTTTTCGGTGTATTATTTAAAATAAGAATAATATTCTTAAAAGAAGTACTGTATTGTATACCTATATAAATAAATTCGCCAATCTGTCACAGAAAACATTTTTGACCCCACAGTACATTTTTTCGCTGTCCCTATATATATTAGCTAACGTCATTTGATGTGACAGCAAATAATTCGCCATCTTGAAATTTTTTATTTTTCAATAAATTGTTTTTTTAATTTGCCAAAATTTAAGTACGTTGTAAAATATATATTAAATATCAGTAGAAGAAACTTTTATGATATTTAACAAAAACATTTATATATATATATCCCCACACAGCATCGAAAAATTTACTGAACATTTATAAATCTTTTAAGTGCAGACTTCGCGCAATGTTGAGTTGCGAGGTTTAGTAAAAGTCGTTAAAGGTTGTATAAATATTAAAATGTCCATCCTGATTAAACGTTGACTGAACATTTATATTAAAACTTAATTAAATGAACATTTAAGAATTTTCGCACCATTCAATCAGGGCGAACATTTTAATATTTATGTACAACCTTTACTAAACCGCGCACAACTCAACATATCGAATTTTGCACTTAAAGATGTATAAATGTGCAGTGTTTCGGTGCTGTGATTGATCTGTTTAAGTGCTGTGCAAAATATATATATATATATATATATATATATATATATATATATTAAAGATCAGTAGAAGAAAATTTATTAACATCTTAATGATATTTAACAAAAACATTTATACATCCGTTTTAAATGAAATCGTTCATATAATTGAGAAAGTTTTTCCTAAAAAAGAACATAATCTGCAAACAAGTAAAAGGCAATTCGTGATAAAAACCATAAAGAATAAACAAAACAATGAGTCCTTGAAACTCTAATCCACACAAGATTTTATAAAAAGTGCAAGTAAAATTCAAAATGGGGTCGAAAGAAAAAGTTGTTAGAAGTCGAGCAGTGAATATAAGAAAAATTAAAAAAAAAAAAACGATGAAGCAGGTGTGGCAGGAGCTAATAATGTATAATGACGAAGGAATTCGAAGAAAAGGTGTACACGGTATTAAGATTGAAGGAAGTAGTTAATAGATGAAGAAAGATTGAAGGTAAAAAAGAGAGAGAGAATTCTAAGAATCTGAGTGAGAGAGAGAGAGAGAGAGAGAGAAGGAGGAGGTTAAAGGATATATATAGGATGGTGGAAAAGGAGATGGAGGTGTATATGTGTGAGGAACAGCGATGAAAGAGTGTGTTTTGTAAAAAAATATCTCGTTAACGATTACCAGTCTGTTTCCCTCTCCCAGTGCGTTCGTTATATTGTGTCGCCTTTCGCGGGGAACTTAGAAACAAAAGACGGTTGCGACGGCGTATTCTGATTGGCCAGCAGACCGCGGCCTGTCGCGCTGATTGGCTCGCGGGACCGCACCCACCCTGCAATGGCCGCTTTGTTGGGATATGTACGCGCCACTACATTCGGTTCTAACGGCGCACCCCTGTTACGCGTTTCTCTACCCTACTCCCTTTTCCTTTAACCCGTTTTACCTCCACCCCTTTATATACATATATATATATATATATATATATATATATATATATATACTCACCCCATTATTGTATTCCGATTGTATCAAAATATAATCACTAAGGTTCGACACGTAAACATTCTCTTCATAAGTATTTGCGCGTTAGAAAATTTTTCTAGGGATATACAATTATTATTGTTACTCTATTATAATAATTAGGTAATAAAATGTATATAGTAATAAATATATAGCAGACATTTTTGAAAAATTTGATCTTCTCTGAACCTAGGGCAGAAATTATAACCTCTGGGTCTTATGCGGCTTTCACAGAAAATTAAAAGGCATTAAAATAAGCTGCAACGCTTATTACTTTAATCCAATTTTGCTTATTTTAATCCATTTTGGTATTAAAATAAGCAAAATTGGATTAAAATAATAAGCGTTGCAGCTTATTTTAATGCCTTTTAATTTTCTGTGTTTGCGATTTAAATAAAATTTCATTATTATTTAAGATTTATTTTTATAATTCATTATTACTTCATAATTATAAATTTCTTATAAACATTTATCTCATATAATTCTTTTTAATTCAACTATTTTTCTTTTAATTATACAAAATTTATTTTTATCTGAAAAATCGATATAAGAAATCTAATAATCAATAATTTTGGATTTAACAACCTCATCTGTTTTAATTGAGTGCACAAATCAATATACAATTAGGGTAAATGCACTAATTACGCGGCGCGATTCGACTCAAAACACTAAAAGCTTATGTTATTTGGGTATTAAAAAAAAATTTAACTTTATAAAAATCGATTATTTAAACAAATATGAGAAATTAAAACATATATTTATTTTTATTTTAAATTATTTTTTTAATTATTATTTTTATTTAATTATTTTAAAAAAGGGATATAGATCGTATAGAGTAGATTTGGAAATTGACGTCAGTCAAATTCACTCAACATTTATATGATCAACGATTGAGAAGAAAAATATTTTTCTGTGCAAATTATTATAATTTTTTGTTTAAAAAAAAAATTTGCAACGTTTCTCTATGTCAATACTTTTGAAAAGATAAATTTATAGACAAAAAATTAATTATTACTTTGCTAATGAAAAATATATTATTTTTTCAATCATTGATCCATATAAACGTTGTGAACTTCACCGACGTTTAAATAATTGCGGCTATTGAAGTTGATCATTAAGGGAAAATATTTTTTGGACGCAATTTAATTTACAATAATATGAAATTTAATGCGAATTATTTAAAATGAAAAAGACAATTATGTGATTTTGGTTTGTCTGCGTGTTATATATATATATAACCTGCTTTTAAAAGTTATATGGGACAAAATGCGCACTTACTCGTCCTCTTACCTGTATCCTATCTTCCGGTAAGTCGGTTCTGAGGCTGAGCATCTCTCGGGCATAGACATCGGGATAATGGGCCTCCTTGAAGGCAGCTTCCAACGCCTCCAACTGCTGGGACGTGAAGATCGTCCTGGAGCAACAACCATATGAACCTAGTTATATGCCATTACAAATTTTTACCTAAAGTTAACTCTATTGACTGAATCTGCTTAATATCCATTTCAAATATATACTTATAATATATTATATATTTAAAAGCAAAAATTTTCAATAACCAAAAATTAATTTTATATTATAATAATAATAATTATAAATTATATTTGAATTTCTCCAATATATATTAGCCGAAAAAAATATGTGTTTTGCCTTTTGAGATAATTATAGCTTTCTAATTTTTTGTTTTGCTAGTGCCAAATTAGTTCGTTTTTCGCCTAAAATAATAAGCTGGATCCATCTTGTATAATATGCGGTTAGAACACATAGTATATAGTATGTTATGCTTAGACTTGGTAAAAAAAACAACGGAAATAGAAAATTCAATAGCTATTTGAGAAAGTGCCTAAATTCTAAAAATAAGAATTGTTCAACTTTTCCCTGGCAAAGAATTTCACGTGATAATTGAAAAAATAAACATAATTAAATGAATTATATTTATATAATTTTTATAAAAATTAATTAAAATCACGATATTATGGGATTTTAAACTTTTATCTGTTCTCATCATTTTCAGATAAAATTTCTTAGAGAAATTATGTTTTTGAATAAAAGCATTTTGTTGTATAATTATTTTCTGGTTTTAATTTGTGATATACGAAAGAAATATATATATATATATTTGTGATTTTCATGAATGATTGCGTACATTTTAAATAATTGAAAAAAAAAAATTTAAAACATAAGACAGTATAATCATGTTGAAAAATATGGTGGAAATAGTTGAGTGAAATATAAGCAAGACATCCAATTAACGTTAATTCGACAAATTGCCGGTTGCGCCGTACGAGCAGACATCTGTCAGGCGTGAAAGTTCTTCAAAAATTGAAAGTCACTTCCCGGACGATCATCATCTCGTTAGACCCTGACACACCGCGTCGATTGTCGATCGCGTAGCGTTTCGTTTAGTCAGATATATAATTTAGCTCCAGATTTACCCTTTTTTCATTCTGCACAACACCCGAATGATACATCATAATGAGACACCTCATTACAAAATTAAGCCAATAATTGACAAAATATATGTTTCGAATAATATTCTCTTTTTTTAAGTATTATATTTATATATATATTAATGAACATACACTGATAAGTATCTTATTGTGTATGAAAATTTAGAAAGATCTCTTTGGAATTTTAATAATACACATAATTAATTTTATTTAAAATTTGAGTCTTTCTACGATTTTACACAAAGTTTTTTTTAACTAATTATTACGCGTTTTTTTAATTCTCTCTATATATATATAATATGTCGATAATGATCTCAATAATGTGAAAAATATTAGGTATTACCGAATATACTTCTCAATTGATTATTAATTCTAAATTAATAATTTTATTAATTATAGTCAAGATTGAAATTAATTTGAGAGCCTTACCTATGACGACGCTTCTTTTTCTTCTTTTTACTGAATCCCGTAAGGCCGTCTACCGTAAAATCTTTACCCGTATCAATACTGTGCACTAATCCTGCAAAAAATAATATAACAATAATGAGAATTAAATATATTTTTATCATTGTATGAAAGATTTTTAACATAAGTTATAAATTTTATTTTCAAAAACCATTAAAATTTTATTTTTTTTTTATTAATTTTAGGCTCTCTGAAGAAAGGGGACATAAAAAACGGAAATTACAGGATATGTCTATGATATAGTTTTAACTTGATTAAAAGTTATATTTTTAATTATTGAAAATAAAAATAAAGTTTTATTTAATATTTTGGATGTAATGAAGACAATCATTAATTGTTTGTATTGAGAGTAGATCTTCATTTTGTATTATTATTCCAAACAAAACCTATAATTTTTTCTTCTTCTTAGGTATACTACTTTCTTGAGAGCGCGTAACAAATATAAATAATATTATTTTTAAGACTTTTAAGAGCAAAAGATTTAATAAAAATAGTTTTCTTAGAATTTTTTTTAACAAAAATTTATTTCCAAACTCGGGGAAAGTATAATAATAATAATAAAAATAATAATAATAATAATAATAATAATAATAATAAAAATAATATATAGAAGTTTCAAGCATGTGTCGATAAAACCGAAACTCATTATATCTTGCAAACCATGAGTAATTGATAATTATACGGTGCTATGAAAAGCATAACATATCGAATATCAAATTACCTATTATTTCAATATCGCGCTACCTTTGAATGTAGACAGATTTAATTATTATTCAATAGCTTGTGAATGTATTTATTCGAGTTTTTATTATATATTATGTATATGTGTTTTAACAAAAATACACATACATATATATATATATATTCGTTATAGAGTCGAATGTTTTAAAATGTAGGTATAATGTATTGTGATATTATAAAAATTTTCATTTTAATATTAATAAAGATTCCACTATATTATACCAATATTAATTTGCTTCAAAAAATTTTATTTTTAAATATTTTTCTTTATATCAAAAATGAAAAAATATTGAAATTAAATAATCGAGGAACTTTTTTTTAATTATATTTTTTTTTTTTTGTAAAATAATAATCTTTAAAATGAATTTTATTAAGATCTACTATTAATAAATAAATAATAGAAAATAAATATTAATATTTAAATATCTATATAGGTAATTTAGAGTAGACCAATTAAGTAATCTTAACAAATAATTATGAATTATATAAACGAAATAATTGGAATTAACGAGGTAAACGCGTCACTCAAATAGCTCGCACACGATTTTCTCTAAAACAATGCGTTGTATAAGTAAACCCTTTCTGCGCATAAGCTTTCACCTTTTCCCGTTATTCGAAATAGGTTGGGTTCGCCTGGGAAAGGTCATATATCCCTGCTGCCAAGTACGGCCAGAGTTGAAAATTAATTATCCATTAATTAAGAGCTTTAATCTAATTATGTGTCCTCTGACTAATTTGACTTTAACATAAATTGTTAACGTCAATAACATTCCATATATGACTTCTATTTCAATATATATATTCTAACCCTATATATATATATTTTTTTTTTTTGTTTGTTAAAAATCCAAAAATATACTTTGTTTATTTTGCTTGGTGTATTTAGATTAATAGAATTTTTCTTTCTCTTTTTGCAGACACAGTGAGTGAAACAGGCTAGAAAGAAAATCAGTATTGGTGAGTTTCTTTTTATTTAAATTGAATATTCTCGTAGTTACAGTTTATACGAAAAAATAAATTTTTTTGACTACAATTAAGATACGCGCACACACAGTTAACTTGAAAGCATTAAATTGATCCAAATTTTTTATATCAATTTGATACTTTTGGTATATCAATTAGATATATTTTTAAATATTAACTGTGCACTTATCAGAAAATAGTTTCTACACTGTAAAAAAAAGGAATTGAATTTCAACTCCCCAGGGGATGCTATAAAAGTTCCACCCATTGAGGAGTTATAGCAAAGAGAGTTCAACTTTAACTCCTTACACGAGTTGGAGAATATGATCCTCCATTATAAAATAACTCAAAAGAGAGTTGATACACTGAACTCCCTAACCTGAACTCCCTTCCACTCTTGGTTAACTCCTTTTTCGAGTTGATTTTTAACTCGAAAAATCAAACTCCCAACTCATAGTGACGTTAAACTCCCTAAATTTTTTACTACTCTCTAAATCTGAATAAGTGAAATTTCACTTAAAATGTGTCAAAAGTCTTCCACGTAGAAAAATAAGTGTATATGCACTTAAAAATAAGTGAAACTTCACTTATTTTTGAGTGAAAACCACTTATTTAAAAGTGCATATACACTTATTTTTCTACGTGGAAGACTTTTGACACATTTTAAGTGAAATTTCACTTATTCAGATTTAGAGAGTATATATTATTTCAAACAAAATCTCTTCTCTAACTATGTCACGAAAAAATTATTCCTTATTTGATATAAAGAAATCCTGTTTGAATTAAAGAAATCTTTGCTTCAATTGAAAGAAATTTTTATAAAATTTTACACCGAAAAAAATAAAATCTCAAAATGAGAAGAATATTATGTTCAAAAATTAATTTTATATTTTATTTTCAATTTATGAATATTTATCCGAAAAAATAATGTTTTTGTTTTATTATTTGAGAATATTGTGATTAAATGATAATAACTTTTAATCATTTATTTTTTATTGAAATTCTTCTTTTGGATTTAACATATTTTTTCTAAAATTAAAACTTATATGTCTCTCTAAATAAAATAATGTTTTGATAGAGAAATGATGTTTTAACTTATGATTTGTTTTTAAGAGAAAAAAACTGTTTATAAAATGATATTTGAAAAAATATAGTAAAAGAAGGAAAATCCTTTCAATTAGACATAGAAATAGGCCCCATATTTAAGAAGAAAATTTGCTGCATAAGAAGAGAAATCGTCTTTTAATGAAAACATTTTTTTCTGTGTATAATAATTTAAAGAACAAATTTCTTTTATTTGAACAATAGTTTTCTTTGATTAAAAAAGAATTTCTTTAAATCAAATAAATATTTTCTTCTTTTCAAATTAATTTCAATCAATTAAGAAAATGCATTTTTTTTAAAAAAACAATAAAAAACAAAAACATAATTCGAAATTTCTTATTAAAGTTAATTTGGTTAAAAATTACCAATAAACTATAAATGTTGATACTCTAATCGTGCAATGAGAAAAGTAGCAAAATAACATTTAATTAGTTTATTGACAACAAGTAAAAACAACTTTACGAGTCTTTTTATTAATTACACAACGTAGTGAATCTAGTTTACGTAATTACTATTTTTAATTAATGTTATACAATTTAACTTCTTTGCAATTCTTGTTTTTTTTTCCATTAATTGACAGCTACAGTGCTTGACATCCCTATCTGATTCCACTTTATCCGCAGTGCTCTAATAAGTTAAAAAAAACTTTATTTTTAATTATAAAATTTAATAGCCGGCAACTTGCAAAGTACTTGATATAATATAAATAATATATAGAGTAATGCTCCCAATTATTTGCATTCATATATTTTTTAATGTATTTTATTTTTTTAATTAGCTTGAGATAGTTAACAAATGAAAATAATTAAAATAATAAAAATAAAAATTATAATGAAAATAAAAATTATAATGAAAATAAAAAATAATAATAACAATACACTGAGAAAAATATGCTATATTGAATCTACAGCATTTCCGCCAAAGGTATAAAATTATTTATTCAGAAGCATATGCTATATAAGGACATATATTTTTCCTGTTCCGAAATTAAAATTATTATTTATTGATTGGAACAAAACATTCAAAAATATTGAAATAAATATATTTATTCAAGTTAAACGAATTTTGTTTGAAATAACTATACAAAATTGTGTTGTTACAAAAAAAATGGTATATATTTGGTTCAAACATAACGTTTATCTGATTATATAGTTTAAGAAAAAATTAATTTTATTGTCTGACAATATAATTGAATTATAATGTTAGAAACTTTACTCAATTTATCCTGCTTTAAAAATAAATTTTACTATATATCTGCTATACACTCAGAAGAAAGATATGTTTGAACCAAATGTACCATTTTTTTTATATTTACCCAATTTTTGGTTAGTTCAAACAAAATTTGTTTAATTCAAATAAATATTTATTTGATCTAAATAACTGTTTGGTTTATTTAAATAAATTTTTTGAACAAAGAAAAAATTTGATTGAGCTAAATAAACGTTTGGTTTATGCAACCAAATGTTTGGTTAACTGTATATCAATGCATTTATTTTGTTGACTTAACCAAAATTTGGTTGCTTCAGACGAATTTTTTTCTGAGTGTAGACGAGTACTCTTATATATGGGCATTCCACGGGAAATTTTCATTAAAAAAAATTTTTTTTTTTGCTCGAAACATTTATTTTTTGAAATCTATATATGAAGAATAAGAAAATATACGTATTTTTTTTATTTGATAAAAATGAAGGAAGTTATCATTTTTTAAAATTTAACGTCATCAAAGGCAGTGTATTTTTGAAACATTTGTTTTTTTTTAATTTTCAAAAATATCTACCATAAATCTTTGCGTCCAGCTTAAAAATTGTAAATAGTAATTTAAAACCTAAAAATACCACTTTTGCAGATGGGCGAAAAAATTTTCAGAAATTGCAGTGTAAAAAAAAATTAAAAATCGAAAGTGCCTCTCTTTGAGTAAACTCACTTTTTAACTTTATAATTTCAACATTTTTGTTGCTTCCGTTATAGGTACGTTATTTTTGAACACGTATTTGAAAAAAAGTGAACAAATTTCATAAACAGCATAATTTCTTATTCATTAGTAAAGTAGATAAAAAAAATGTTTCAAAAATAAACTGCCTTTGATGACGTTAAATTTCAAAAAATCATAACTTCTTTCATTTTTATCAAAAAAATAAAAAAAAAAAAATACATATTTTCTTATTTTTCATCTATAGAATTCGAAAAAAAAATGTTTAGGAAAAAAAATTTTGAATGAAAATTTCCCGTGGAATGCCCCATATATACGTATAAAAACAGTGGTAGTTTTTACCAAATATATTCACGAAGAGCGCTACTCGTACGAACCCATACACATCCCGAGACGCCCCCAAGTGAGCTCGGAACGCGTTTCAACACTCGCAAATTACTTTAAACGCGTTTTCAAACACATGGAAAACTAAACCTTATACACACTCACACACACACACACCCAGCGAAAAGGATTCGTTGAAGGGATGTGGAGATATAGAGGGTGGTGGTGGTGCAGGTCGGTACTAAATGAGGGGTTGTGTTAGTGGCGGGTTGGTTACCAAGCAACCGGCAATAAAGGAGCGTGGATAGCCAATGGCGGCTCTTAAAACCCTAGTAGAAATTTGTCCTAGCTATTTTAAAGGAACTGCCTAGTCGCGCTGGAGTCTGTCTAGTTACTTGACTGACCAGCTAGCTAAAAACTCGAATGTCATGTCACGCTTTTTTCATCAAGTTATTATCCAGCCCAACTTGATAATTATTTATCAATAGGACTTTTGAAAAACTAGTCAAATTAATTCTTTTAAATATTTCGAAATTCATTTAATAATAAGATTTAATGTAGTAAACACGTTTATTTTATGTAATTAAAAAAAATATTCCAATTATCAACAAAAATTATTATAAGAAAATATATTGCACTAAATATAGTAATTCGTTATAAAAATGTAATTTTTCATTCACAATTAAACTGGATTTAAAAAAAAAATTTACATAAGTAAAACGATTGAAGCAACATCTTGACCTGAACTGTTAACAACACTGAAACAATTATAATTTTTATATTAATATGAATGTCATAACATAAACCTTAAAACACTTCTCGCAGTTTCAACGAAAAAATCTTGGGGCTACCGGGGAGCGAACACGGGTCCGCTGGGCGGGAACGAAAGAAACGCACGCTTTACGCAACTCGGCCGTTCTGATCAGTGATATTAGAATAAATGCTTGACGTATTTCACTGTACCTAATAATATTATGAATTTGTGCATATTATTTTTATTATTTTCTAGGCAAATAAACATTTTAGATGTTTATTTGATTTTAAATGATTTACTTATAATTTAATTTAAACATTAGACAATTATAAAAAACTAATTACTAATTTTTTTTATTTATTATCCTCAAAAATTATATGTAAAATTTTATAAATAAAATTATTTTAATAAATTAATAATTATTGATATAATATAATATTATTATTATTATTATTATTATTATTATTATTATTATTATTATATTATTATAATATACTCAAACAGAAAAATAATATTCTACTATATTTGTAAAATTTGTCTGAAAATAATAATAATTGTTTAATCATTTTTTTTTAAAAACTAAAAACACTTTTTATTCAAGGTAATATTATTTTCATAATAATTTAATTTATTGCAATTATTTTATTATAATTTAATAAATTTTATTATTTTAAAAAAGCGCGCGCTATTTTGTCTTGGGCCAATCAAGTGATTTCAACTAAATATAGGTTATGTTCGTTTCTGATTCATGACAGCTGGCAAACATTTACAACAAATAATATTTTGCAAGTGTATATTTATTGCAATAAGATAAGTTATGCAAAAAATATATATGTGGAACAATAATTTACAGTGATTTTCATAAAATGAATATTGATTTAGATGCTCTGGAAAGCAAAGTTCATTTTTTCTTAAATTCAATTTTTTCGACCACCGAGATATTTCGATACATTTTCATGTGTTTTGTATGCACTGTCTTTTTTTGAGAAAGGAATATTAATATTATTATTATTAATTTTTATAAACAAGTTGTAATTTTTTTAAATCAAGCAAGCGAAATGTCAATACACAAAATCCTAGCATAGCTGTCCAGTTACTAGACTTATTGAAGCGCCACCGCCATGACAAGGATATGAATTTAATTTCGAGCAGCACTGGACAGTGCCATTAAAAAAACTGGATAGCTTTGAGTCGTGGAATTATCAAGTTCAACTTGAATTTCTTTCAAAAAGCACTGATCAGTAACTTCACAGTTATTTATCAGTTCAGCTAGAATCAGCGTCCGCGAGAAAAACTGTCAAGTAACTTGAGTCAATCTAGTGCATCCACGACAAATTTCTACTAGGGAATGCCCCTTCATCTAACACAGCTTGTTTTCCGTGCTTAAGAGTAAGACAGAATGAGCTTTTACCTTAGTAGCTGTTAAAGCTTTAAGCTAAACTTAACTCGTTATTATACTCTATGTGTGCATGAAAAAAAAAACAACAACAACAACTTCCTACACACTGTTCTATATAATAAATTTCAATTTGACGCTTTTTTTAACAAAGAATAATAATCTGCTGAAATTATGACAAAAGAGAGTGAGAGAAACAGAGAAGAATTATTTCCGTTAGTTCAGTCAAAGTGGGAATTTGTTTAAAAGAACGATAAAGAAGTTCCATTTAACTATTGACATTGATTTTTTTCCCCTCCATTAAAAAATTACCTATTAGATTTAATTTAAACAACAAACATTCAAGGGATAATAATTTATAGAATAATAAAAAGCTGCGTGATTTTTGCTTCCTCGTGGAGGAAGCTTTGTAGTCCTTTCGTTTATAAAAATTTTCAAAGTGTCCGAAACAAATTTTTTTCTATATAGAAACATGTTATATGAGATCCTGATCAATTGTCCGGATGTATGTATATGTGTGTGTGTATGTGGATCCCTTTTTTGTTTAGACGATAACTTTAACAAGTTTTAATGGATTTAGATAAAATTTGGTAGGCTCATTTATCATATTAATATCCCAAATCTGACCAAAGGATTTAAAAAAAAACCCAAAAAAAAATTTTATCGTCCTTTTTCCAAATTTTTTTTTAATCGAAAAAATTTTTAAATATAAAAATTTAAGGTTATATATAATAAAATCGTATTCCTTACGTCAAGACAAATCGATTGGTATATATAATGTATAGTTTCAATTTAAATTTAAAGAATTAATGAAAGTTAAAAAATCAAAAATTCACATTTTGTCAATAAAATTTTGTGATTTTTTAAATTGAAATTTATATATGAAATAATTGTATTCCTTGCATGAAAACTAATCGATTGGTATATATGAAGTATACATTTGAGGTAAATTTAATAAATTAATGAAAGTTAAAAAAAAATTCCCATTTTAGCTGAAAAATTTTGTATTTATTTAAATTCAAGTTTGAATATAAATTAATTGTGTTCCTTCCATTGAAACAAATCGATATAATTGTAAATAATTATAAATTATATATTGTTTTTCATTAATTTTCAGAATTTTCAGCTAAAATGTGAATTTTTGATTTTTTAACTTCCATTAATTCTTTTAAATTTAACTGAAATCTATAGATAATGTTTTCTCCACAAGGAAGCAAATTTTTTTGCTGATCGTAAAGAGGAAGCAAAATGTTCATGTAATGAACATTTGAATTTACAACTTGTTTTTTCTTTTTTTTTTTTTTGTTGACACGTGCATTTTTGTAGTATATTAACTTATTTGTTAGCGCGCGATTATTAATGAAAATTTAATGAAAAGAAAGCTACTGACAGTAATTTACAGTTAATATAGAAATTTAAAAAGAACTTTTGATTGATCACACATAATAATTTTCACTATATTCTTTGATAAAGTTCTTATAGAGAATATGATTGACATTGTAATTTTCAAATTTTAAGATTTTTTTTTTTAATTAAATGGAAATTAATTATTACATAAAAGTTATCTTAATTGAAAAGTTTGCTTTATTATAAATCAGCATATATTATTTTTTATTCAAACTAAAAAAATATATTTATATGTTTGAGCCAAATATCTACACTATATTTTTGCTTCCTCCTAAGCAAACGGATTGTCCTGAAATTTTGTATGCTTATTGTAATCATTAATACCTAAAATCTGACACAAGGATTTCCGAATATATTCACAACATTTTATTTTTTACAATTTTTTCAAAATTAAAAAAAAAAATTTGTTTCAAAATATATTTTTCTTTGTAAATTTAATTTTGTTTAGTAAAAAAACTTATTTCTTGCTTTAAAACGAGTCGATTAGTCTATATAAAGTTCATATTTTATTGAAATCTATAGATTAAATCATTTTTTTGAATTTTTGAAAATAATCGTTTTTTGTATTTTTTGAAATAACTTTTTCTGATATAAATATTTTAATTAATTCTCGTCAAAATTATATTCCTGGCATAAAAACGAATCGATTGAGGTATACAAATATACATTTTACTAATATTTATAAAATTGATGGCTATTTTAGTTGTAATCCTTCTTTTAATCTTGAATATAAGTGTATCATGATGAGGAAGCTAAATGATCATGAAATGAACACCTAGTTTTTATTGATACAATTTTTTAGTTATTTTAAACAAAATGTGTTTAGTCTACACTGAAAAAAAAAATTTATTTGATTCAAGTTATCGTTTACTTGACTATTATAAAATAACTATTTACTTGAAACAAATAATTTTTATTTGAAAATTCAAAATAGTCAAGTATCCGATTATTTTTACTTATTATTATTTGATTTTTTGAATTAAATAAATTTTTCTCAATGTAAATAAATATTTGTTTGATTAATATAAATTTATATTCTCTGTGATACATTTTTTTAATTTAAGAAAGAATTTGTTTGTGTGACCAAACTTTTGCTTAAGGCAAACAAATTCTTTATTAATTCAACAAAAGTTTAATATTTACATTCATGTACTTATTTTGTTAATTCAAACAAAATTTGTTTCGAATAATTTTTTTCTCAGTGTATAATTCTTATTATAATTTACTATTTGAAAGAACCGTCAAATGAAACCTGAATAATATTGTTGCGACTTTCCCTGTCTGACTAAACGCTGTCCTGTTCTACTGAAATCTGAAGAAAAATGTATTTCTTTAGTTTTCAAGAACAATAACTAATTTTGTGACATTTACGTAGATAAATTAAATTTTCAAAATTGTAAATAAATTTTCAAAATTTTATTTCTAATAAAAAAAAGTAAATTATTTTTTTTTTCAATAAAATATTACAGGAAAAAGTATTTATATTAATACACTGAAAAAAAAATTCTGGTTAGGCTATATTTAACATTACTTTCTAGTTATGTTAACCAGAATTCTGGTTAATCTAACGAGAATCAAAATGTTAAATATACCCTAACCAAAATTCTGGTTATTCTAATTAGAATTCTGGTTATTCTAACTAGAATTTTTTTTCAGTATATTTTCATGAAAAAACGTATAAGAATAAAAGTTGTAATAATCAGTAATAATTCCTTGTTTTCTCATGGATAAGTAAAATATAAAATTCTCATTTTTTAAAAAATAATTATAATCTATAGCGCTGTAAGAGATTTTTCTTTTTTTACGATGTGTTAGGAAAATCTTAATTCAAGTAATTTAATTGCATTTAAATTAAATATGCATATAAAAATTTCGAAACTACATATGGCACATTTATATATAAATACATACATAACTAGACTAGCTAAATTATTATTATTCGATCAATAGAATTTTTTCAAAGGTTATATATATACAAACGTCATACATTCAATTAAATTCTGAGATGAAAATTCATAATTAAATACAAGTGTCCAATTTATGAAATGTTTTAACATTTCACTTTTTAATTCCGCCAGGATAATTCTGAAAAAAATTTACGTTATATATTCCCTTCGCTAAAAATATAACTCTTCAATTAACAAATTAATCTTATTACGTTATATCTGAACAGATAAATATTTCTTTAAATTTAATTTTACAAATTTTAGTTTGAGGCTAACAATATAAAAATGATTATTAAGTATTGTGATTTTTTACACTGCGTTGTTACAACATTTTTAAGATTTTAAATTCTAAATATAAATCAGTAAAAATTTTTAACTAGGGTAAGTCCGGGGAAGTTGTCCATGCGAGAGGGATGGCCAATTAAAATATTTTATAGAATTAGCTGCTAGGTATCGCTTATTAAAGATTAGTTCGCTTTGTTTTGCGGCAAAACACAATTAAAAGAAAAAACTTGACGAAAAATATTGAAAAAGTATGTAAAAATCTGATTTGTTGTTTTGACTAGTTCGGAAAAAAAGTGATGAGTTACGTTTCTTACTGGTGTTATGTTATTTTATAGAATAATTTTGAATTTCATTTTTTTTTTTTTGTAAAGTACATGACCCATGCTTTGTCATAACTTTATATTTATTCAAAAATTTTATTTATTTATTTACCTAATTCGAATTAGTTACTGGTTTTTTTGTTATTTTTAACTAAATGATTAGTGGAAATATTACTATTTGAATTAGTGACCTTTTGCTATCAAATTCATTTTTTACTAATTTAACATCAACGCTGATCCGTTAATTATATAAATTAGTAACTGCTTTAACTGTAATTCTTAGTCAAAATTTACTAATTGCTTGTAGAAAACTTACTTCACTTACTTCACCTACAATTCATTTAGTAAAGCTACTATTACAACTAGCAAAATTTATCAGAGGAATTAGTAGTTTTCAAATATTACATTTAATTTAAAAATTCATTCAAAAAGAGTCAAATTGTTATGCAAATTTATATCAATTTGATATACTTTCACACTGAGAGAAAAGATTGGTTGGTGTTACCATATTTTTGAGGTGGACATTTTTAGTTAGTAAACTATACTGCTGCTAATTTATTAATTGTGGTTACTATTTTTATTAGTTGGCATAACTATTTTATTAGTTGGTTTAACTAATTAGTTTGGTGGAATAACTATTTAGTTAGTTATTTTACTAACTAAATGGTAACAGTAACTTTTATAAATTAGCAAAAATACTCTTACTAACGAAATGGTAATCGTAACCAATCGTTTCTCTCAGTGCAAGTTAACTTTATTTAAATATGACTTGTATTTAAAAATAGTATTTGAAATTTCAATTAATTAAAAAAAAAGCTTCATCATTACATAAGATGATATAAATAAGGATTCTATTTCACATTACCCAAAAATAAACACTGGCTAGTGTTTTAAAAATTTTTATTAATATGGCTTTAAAATCCCCTTTTGGTTTATAAAATAACATTATTTGTCAGAAAAATGTATGATGTTAAACAAAATAACATTGTTCATTTCAGCAGGTAGACAAAATAACATTATCACGAGGTGAACAATATAACAATCTCTAAGACAAGTTTCATGTAAAACTGATACCGATCCGTAATCAATTACAAACAAGATTTTGCTATTCAAATTTACATTTTATCTAAATAAAATTTTAACATTTTGCAATTTATATTCAATTATTAGTATAGAAATAATTGATTAATCTGTCTTATGTAATCAATTTCAAATGGAGAAAGAGAGAGAGAGAGAGATAGAGTTTACAAGGATGAATGTAGACGATAGTGAAAAAAGATGTGTTGCATGAAGAAGGAAAATAAGGGGTTGGGAGGGGGAGGAAGAGCAAATGGAAACGTGCGAAGTGTTTTTGTGAGGGTGTGCGCGTTTCTCGTCGTCACGTCGTTACACACAGGGTATATGTCGTCCCGTGGGATGAGGAAGGAGTCCCGGGTAGCACGTAGCACTCCCACGGGACGTCTTACGCCGCCACTTGGCCGTATTAAGCCCGGGTACTAATCCCAAAATTTAATTTGAAAATCTTTTCAGTACCGCGAATAGCCACCTCTCCAACGTCACGAAAGAACATTTTATACTGGGAATTACGTCTTTGTCGCGGGTAATTGAAAATTTGTATCTATTTGCTTCTTTCAACTTCCACTGCAGCTCTCTCTTTTTTTCTCAAGATTTATTTACTAAAAAAAAAAAATATCTCATTTTATTTATTTGATATTATTACTTGACTATTTGGAACTACATTTGAATTTTACTTTTTACTTTAATAATTTTTATTATACAGTAAAAAAAATTTAATCATACAATCAATATTTGTATTTTTTTTACTCGGATATTGAGTAATGAAACAAATTAATAAAGTAGAAAAGGGGGTTATATATAGGTGTGAAAGGTTGATGAATAAATGACAGATAATTAAAGAAATGGAATATTTAATATTTATAGTGGACTTTAATGGAAAGTGAAACAAAAAAAAAAAAATTCAAGCTGTAAATCGATTGAATTGAGCAAATTAATTCGACCCTACAAACATCGTGGTAGCATTAGCAGCTTAGACTCCCTATGTTATGTTTCTTTACAAGTATTTTAGCCAGTGTTACATGTGTAGCAAAACGAAGGGTCCCTAATCTACCGAAACATCCCTCGGGATCTTTTCTCTTTGCAAACTCCAACTGTAGTCGATTTTGTTGATACTCTCGCACCAGTTATCTATGCTTGCCCCTAAATATATATATGTTCACCAGTATTTCATTTTTACATATTTGCAATTCAAACCAGTTTTCGATGTATCGAATTTTTAAATTTAATTTTCAATTAGTTCAGTCCACTATGATATAAAATCGTCTCTATTAAATATAATAGGAGTTAACATTTACTATGATATATGATATTGTACACAATTTGAAACAAGCAATTGAAATATCGACAAAAAACATTATTTTGGTTTTACATTTCAACAAAACGAACTAGCTTCTATTTCAAAAATTTTTATAATTAAATCGAGGGGGAATTTACTAGTTAAAAACGTGTACACTTGACTACCGGTATTACACCTCATATTACCCTTATTACTAAGTATTACACGTTATTACAGAGTATTACACATTATTACAGATATATTACAGAGTTTTTTGCGTTATTACAGCACTGTAATAACGCGCTAATTACACGGTATTACACGTTATTACACAAGTATTACAGGAAGAGTGTACACTTGACTATACCTGAGTAAATTCCCCCTTGAATTAAATTAAAACCAAAAATTAGCAAAACTTATGGAAACGAAACGTCGGTGAAGTTCACGACGTTTGTGATCAAGAATTGAAAAAATAATATTTTTAATTCAAAAAATAACTAATTTTATGCCAACCATTTTTTTCAACAAATTATTGATAAAAAATTGTTGCATAAAATTTTGTGGATCAAAAATAATAATAATTTGCATAGAAAAATATTTTTTTTCTCGATCGTTGATCATAAACGTTGTGAACTTGAATGAACTATAGAAGAAATGATTCATTGAGACGCATGTATGTATAAGCTCTAAAATTAATTTTTGTTATACTTTACAATTGCCAGAATTTTATTACCTCGAATTTCCTTTTAGCCGAATTTTCGTTTGTTCGAATTATTATTTAACAGAAATCTAAATCTAAATAGTACCAGGTACCATATTTGATCTTACATATACGGACAGCAATCTAGATTCTATCAGTTACTATCCAGATTGTACGGAGTAACATCTTGATTGTAGTGGGTAACATAACCATACTTTTTGTTACATCTTTGATAGTACCGAGTAGCATAATGATAGTACCGGATAACATCTACTTTTTACTATCTTAAGATCATAAGTTCTTACCATCTATTTCTCTCCGTGAGACTTTTTCTTTCATCGAATATTTGAATATTAGAAAGAATTATTTTCTAGTTAAATTTTCATTTGTTATACATTTTACAGAATTCTTTAAAGTCCGAATTTTTATTTTACAGAACTTTCATTTGTCCGAATAAATATCTGGCAAAAAAATTAAAAATTAACCAATAATATTTTCGTTTTTGCCCTGAAATTTTTCTGTCATATATTTATTTGTACAAATAAAAGTTCTGTAAAATAAAAATTCGGAGTTTTAAAAATTTAAAGAAGAGAAAATTCAACTAGAAATGAATTCTTTGTAATATTCTGTCTGTAAAACGAAAAAAATAAAAGTTAATTTGAGGTAATAAAATTCTGTCAATTGAAAATTCGAATAAATTAATTTTAATTTTAAAGCTTATTTTTTTTTTACGTATTTCCCTATAGAATAACACTGTCAGAAAAAGAATGGAACTAGAACAAGTAGGGAAATTTCTACAAATAGTTTAAAGAGTTAAAAATGTAATTGGAAAAATTGATTTTCAAACATGTTTAATTTTCTGAAATAACAAGTTTGTTAAGTTAATTTGAAACATCAAAAATTATACGTTGCACAATAATATCAATAAAAAATTCAATTGTCAAAAATTAAATATTTTTTTTAGTAAACACTTTTTTGTTTTTTTAAATTAGCTGACTATTAAATTTTTTTTTTGCAAAATATGGTTTGGGGGCTGATTTCCTCTAAAATCGCGTTTTAAATGGTAAAAAAAAGTAGGGAAAGAAGGAAGTTCTTTAGAGATTCTTTTTTTTTTTTTTTTTTTAATTTCACACCCGGTGTCAGAAAAGATTTCTTAAAGAGTGTGTCTCGATTCTTTCTTCGAAAGCCATATTGAAATTTGAGACTCGGTGTGAATATTATGATGGTTATGGTATTGAGATGCCATGCAGGAACAATGAGAGAAGTGTTAATTCCCCGAAAACAAGATCTTTTTTTACTTTAATTGAGATTTAGAATATGTTCTACTTTGTCTTTAGTGTTTTTGTTTGCTTCTAGAGCCTTATATATATATATATATATAGGTACGTGTAACCTAGTGTTTTGAATGAGGCACGAGACATCCAACTACATTGTCTTACGCTTTTCACTTTAATTTTCAAACTGGTTTAACATATACCATAAAACTTTCGTTCAAATTAGAATAATTTCCTTTCTAATAGCAAAAGAAATTGATTTTAAAAATATGTGAATATTTTCATATATATATATATATATATATAATAATAGATTTGCACATTTTCTCAAAGATATTCGATTTCTGTTTTGTCCTAAAATAACTTACTTATAAGTGACAAATATAGTAGGGTAATTCGAACAAATTCTCTGAAAGAAAATACACTTATACTAAATCCATGACAACTGAGAAACTCGTTTTTATGTTTATCTTGAAAACTGATCTTTTACTAATTTTGAATTTTGACTTTTGTTATATAGTTTCGTAGCTAACTTTTTTTAAATATCTTAAAATTTATATATGTAAAGATGAACTTTTATATGATTTTTTAAGGAAATTTTTAAAATTTTCAACAATAAATCGTATGTGTAAAAGAATATGTTTGTCTTAAGCCAATTTTTTATTTTCGAAATTATCAAATTTATTGCAGATTTTTGTTAAAAGTTTTTATGAAAATCCAGAAAACCATTCATGCAAATATATATATATGTATATTTTCAGTTGTAATATTGGCTCAGGTTTAATAAATTAACAGAAAATAAATGACACTTAATGTCGTCATTCTCGGATGATGCAGCACTTTGAAGTTTTTTTTTTAAACTTACCCTTTGGAAATGTATTTATACTACAAAAGGGTAGGTATATTAACATTTTTTGCAATATTTCGAACAAATTCGACAACTACTGATGAAGTACGCGCATATAGACAGATAATGTACTTTCTGTTCATGTATATATATATCGGTATAGTTTTCCATAGTTAGCTTTTGAGCTTAATATAGAGGGTTGTCAACAACTATAACCTACACATTTGGTACAGAACCAACGGTAGAAATGTGTTCCGTACCCCTTTCACTTTGGACAGTGCAAGTGCCAAAGGCATAAGTCAGGAATTTCTGGCACGCAGTATATTGCGCGGGGGTGCGGTGGTTATAAGCTATAGTCCCTGGCATGGTATGGCATGCACAGCCATTTACTTCATTATGTCATTAAGCTTAATGGCCCTGGCCCTAACACGACTCTAGGCTATAGCCACTTCTACTCTTCGTCCCCATTAACACCTCTCCTCTATCCTTCCTTTCTGTCTCGTTCTCTCTCTCTCTCTCTCTCTCTCCTTCAACCCTTTCATGACGACTGACAGAATAACCCCTGCCCATCCTTACTACCGGACAGTACAATGAGCATCGACTTTACGCGATAATCCTGAAAATTACTGGTAACCGTCCGGTATTCCACTTCTAAATAAAGGGGTTCCTCGTACTTGCTTTGTTTAAGATAGATTATTATTATTATTACTGTGAAGCTGTTTCAATGAAATTATCATAGAAAATCTCATTAAGAAATTAAGTCATTTTACTGAACGAAAGTTTTGTTTGACAAATCTTTTGTTTTGTATAATAATTTAGGAGAAGTTTTAGAAAGTGAACTATTATATATGGAAATACTTTTCTTATTGAAAAAAGGTAAAATTATACATTTATACTAGAATGTCTTAATTAGAATTATTTTTTGAAACAAAAGACATCAAAACAATACGGAAAGTAATAAAATTTGTTGGTATAAATTGTTAGAATTATTTATAGTTTTCCTATACACTGTAAAAAGGGTTTGGTTTTATTACGTTTGGTTGGTATTTAAGCAACCAAAATTTTAGTTGCTACAGTTTGGTTGGGGCAATAAAAATTTTATTGACACAATAAAAAAATTTTGGTTGGCTTAAATACCAACTAAACATTTAGTTGTCAAAAGAAAATATTATTTTAAGATGAGTCTTAAAACTAGCACTACTTATTGTTATAATGGAATTAGCATTGCGTAAATTTAGCAAAGTTGTCTTAAAAATGTTGCATTTTAAAATAAGGCACCTTTTCTGCTTTAAAATAAGACATCCTTTTTATTGTGAGTATATAAGATTTAAAATTTCAAAACATAATATATAATCACTGAAAAAATTATATTCTAAATTTAAGAATTTCTTCTTAATTAGGCGCCAAGAATATATTACTCATCATAAGTTTATAAAGTTATAACAGTTCACATCAAAATATTTCTTTCAGTATTTAGTTATTTTAGTTTAGAGGGTAAATTTCGTCTAAGACAGGCTTCTATATTACGACTGAAGAATTTTTATAAGGAATTATGACAAATGTAGATATTGAAAATAATAATTTCGGCCACTGTAGAGCACAAAAATTAGATCCAATTTTGAGATTTTTTTCTTACGAAAGCAGAATGAAATCAATTAAAAATCAAATTATATATTATTATTAGGTACACAGAAAAACCTAGTCTCATTTTTGTTGTAACTCAAAATGAGTCAATGCTAAATGGCATAGACAGTGGCGCCACCAATCTAACTCATTTTTGTTGCAATTTAAAATGAGTAGCGTACGCTACTTATTTTGAGACCAGGTTATTTCTATGTATATATCGAAGTACAAAAAATTTTTTTTATATTATATGTTTAAAAAATCAAAATGACGATGTTGATGGTCAATGCAACATAACCCTTTTTTTAAGTAGGGGTCAGAAAAAAACTATTTTATTTTTTGAGTTAGATAAAAAAATCAATACAACTCAAAAGCTAGATAAGTACGTAGGTGATTTTAATGAGTGTATGTTATAAATATATATGGGTAAAGTCATAAAAACCATGCGCGAAATCGATTGCCAAGGAAAAAACGATTAGACCCATGGTTTAAACCTTGTCAAAAATCTCAAAAACCATTGCTTATGTCTGTTTCCCATGGTACAATTTCCCATAGGAAATTTTTTTTAATTTTACGGATTTTTAACCATTGCTAAAATTTTGAAAACCATGGGAAAATTAATTTTTTAATTTTACTAATTTTGGACTATTGCTAAAATCTTGGAAACCATGGGAAATTTTTTTTTATTTTACGGATTTTGGACCATGGCTAAAAACTTGCAAACCATGGGAAAATATTTTTTAATTTTACGGATTTTGGACCATGGCTAAAAACTTGCGAACCATGGGAAAATATTTTTTAATTTTACGGATTTTGGACCATGGCTAAAAACTTGCGAACCATGGGAAAAATATTTTGTTTAATTTACATATTTTGGACCATTGCTAAAATCTTTCGAAATATGAAAAATTAATTTTAAAAAATTCCCAATGGTTGGCAAGTTTTTAACCATGCTCCAAAATCCGTAAAATAGAAAAAAAATTTCCCATGGTTCGAAAGATTTTATCAATGGTTCAAAATCAAAATTTTTTTTTACTTCCCACGGTTTTTATGATTTTACCCATGGTTCCATTTCCACGCGGGATAATTATCAATAATTAATTAACTTTGCTAATAGCTAGTTTTACTAATTCGTTAATAAAGTAAAATTTTTAAAAATAAATTCAACGCTTATATACTTATAAAGCAGCTGACTTATATCTTATATTTCTTAAAATACATCTTTAAAGAAATCGTCAATCTTTGACTTGTTAGATTGACGTGTACCGCATCATCTTCTTGATTTTTTAGTCCTTAGCATAATCGGGGAATTTTTTTTCTTTTTTTTTTTTTTTTTCATTGAACTTTTAAGAAGTGTTTTAGAAGAGTGTGTGATGTGTGATGGCTTTCAAAGGACCAATTTGAATGTAGTTCTTCTCTTCTTTTGCATCGTCAATTTTACGTGTGTGTATGCAAACACGTGTAACGTTTCAGAAAGGTGTTGACCGTCGGGTGTTTGTGGAGTAACCTAATATTTCTGAACACACGTATATTCTACTGCTTGGCGCCAGACTCTGTTACGTTCGCACATGTCAAACTAAATTTAGTTTTCAAAGACCGACTTTCGTCGCCTATATAGAGTACAGAGTGCATTATGGGTATTTTTTTTGCCTCCCTTCACTTGTCCAACATGTTTTTTCCTATATATATATAAATAAAAGTTAACATATACTCGATAGTTTTGAACTGTTTTAAAATTCGAGAATGAAATTCTGCTTTTAAAATCATTTACTATATATATTTTTGTACAAACTTTTTGGTTGCATCAATGAAATTTTTTAGTTTTTGAGATTAAAATTTTTTATTTCTTTAATCCAGTTAATTTTTTATTCCAATTTTCTGTGCTAATAATCTCAAGTATTATAGTTTTTCAAGAATAGTAAACAGAAAATTTTCTTAACAAAATTTTTATTTAATCACCATCGGATGACAAAAAAATAAATCCAAAATTACGAAAAAGAATGCTTTACACCAAATTCCGGAAGGGTGGAAAAAAAATGGGAAGAGATGCAAGTAAATATGAGTCGCTATCCGCACCCCTTGTACATTTTGGGGTTTCAAACTTATATGCACTCGATAGATTTGCGGGACAAATCCTCAGGAAGATTCAGCCACTCACTCTTTTTTTTTTTCACCATACCAATCGGTTCATCCTTTTCGAACGAGATCCCACACATTGACAGTCTTCATCTTCTTCTTCTTTTGGCTGTTCTGCTTCCATTCAATTGAATAGAACAGCCGGTGAAAAATCACGAGGCTCAAGAGAGGTGTGAATCTCCACCACTCAAAAGGTGACAATGCCCACAGTGGTTTCACACAATAAGCCCCCTAAACCCACAATATGAGAATCCTCGTACTCTCACCTTTTCTCTCTCTCTCTCTCTCTCTCTTGCCATCTTTCTTCATCTTCTTTCGAAGATTTTTCTCGCCCCATAAGCGGATATGTATAGGAGTCGAGAAATCTTCAAATCAGTACGATACACGATCGTGTCTTTTATATAATGATATATATTTTTATTTGGTATCGCTTTAAATATATATCCGCAAAAAGGAGAAGAGAAAAGAAACGTGAGATTTGAAATTTTTCTTCAGTCCCCGTTTACTTTTACCACGCCCCCATATGTCAAAATATTTCCAGTTGAGGCTCAACCCTCTCTCTCTCTCTCTTTCTCTCTCCTTCTTCTTCTTCAGTCAAAGGGGTTCCAAAATTCTGCATAGAAATTGTAGACTTGTGTGTAGGCAGTAATACACATAAGCAATTATTATATATATATGTGTGTGTGTAAGTGAAATATATGTATTGGTATATTGTTCATTGTATTCAGGATATGGCGTCCTGGCATCAAGGACCTTTTGTTGAGACCAGCTGAGCCAAAATGGCCTCCAACGTGTGTGACGTCACACGATATTTTGCGTATATATATATAGTATTCTCGCGGGAGGATCGATTTTGTCCGCGCACTCTACTGGTATTCCTGGGGGTTAAAGGAGGCAGAGGGGAATTAATAAAAAAAAAAATAGTGTAAGTCATTCCTATGTTCGCGCACCAGTGTGTCCCATACACTTACTTTCGATTGGTCAATATTCTTTCACCTGGTCGTTCAATAATATTTTATATATATATATATGTGCGTATGGTAATTTATTTTTGTATTCTTTAGAAAAATATTTATTCTTTATAGTTATATATGTTTATTAAGCAAGGGTAAATAAAACCTATAGCAAATAATAATACTGATGGGTCTGGTTTTTTTTCGAAATATTAAAAGTGCGTTAGAAATAATAAAATAATGACAAGTTAATTACACTCATTTGTTTTTTTTTCCTTTCTTATTTATTGAATTATATATTTATTATCGTGTAATTATTTTCCTGTCATGTACAATTGAAATGTACTATTAATGAAATTATGAATAATCATTTAATTATTAAAAAGAAAAGAAATTTAAAAAAATATATATTTTTAACTACAATTTTCTACTAATATTTTTTAAATTTAAGTAAATTTACATATAATTTTTAATAAAAAAATGTTACTAATTGTAATTTATGTAAAAAAAAATTTATTTTTTCGCCATTGACATGAAAAAGTGTCTTTTTTGTGTCTGTTTTAGGTAGATAAAGTAGCACTTTTTAAGGCAGTTTGGGCCAATTGCCTAAAAAAAACTTTTTTAGGCAGTTGTTAATTTTTGCATAATTTTTGTTTTGCTTTTATTTTATCTATCAATTTTTATTATTTTATTTTATATACTATTTCATATATATTATATTATATAAATATATATATATATTTATAACATATTAATTCATTTATAATTAAATATATTTATAATATGTAATACATAATATACTCTCTAAATCTGAATTAGTAAAATTTTACTAATTCTAAAGCATATTTTCCTCTAGTATATGCTGCAAAAGAATGTTTTCTAGGTTTAAGACAATTGTCCTCTATGTAAAATTATTCCTCTTAATTTAAGAGGATACTCTTATTTTAAGAGGAAAATATCATCCTAAAAAGAACTCTGAAATAATAAAAATGCAATCATCTAATTTGTATGTCATAGATATAATCTATAAAATTAAAAGGAATAAAATTTGTTATTCCATGATTTATATCTATTTGAGTATAAATAAATTGAAATTGATTTTAATTTTTTTGAATAAATCAACTATTTTTATCAATCTATTTTTATAATAATATTTTTATGCGCAAAACATATAATTCATTAAATTTGAAATTTTATTTTAAATAAATTTTCAAATAAAATTAAAATAAATAAAAATCGTAATAAAATAAATTTTTAAATAGCATAACCTCAAAATTATTTAAATTTTCTTAAAAATTACTTTTAAAAATTTCTTTTACCTACAAAAATAGGCACATATTGTGTAAGTTGCAACTCTATCAAGATATTTAAAATATTATTCCCCTTTTTTCACACAGAAACTAAAACTTTTTCACGTATGATATGCGATTTATGACGCGACGTAAATGATATGACGCAATCATCTTTGCGCGTGAGCGACTTTCTATGGGAAATCCTTTTAGAAGTTAGAGGAATATTCTTAAACATAGAAGATTATTCTAAATTCTAAGAGTATTATTTTTATTCTAAAAAGATTATTCTGTATATAAGAGGAATGCTCTAGAATAGTCCTTTTGTTTCGATCCTCTTGAAATTAGAGGAAAATATTCTCATTTAAAGAGTAATACTCTTGTTTTAAGAATAAAATTCAAGAGGATTCTGTAAGAGGAATTTTCCTCTGAATACAAGAATATTTTTTTTTCGGTGTATAATAGATAATAATTGCATATTCCATAAATGGAGATTAATTAAAATTTTAATTAATTTTTAATTTTATATATTTGAAAAAATTTGTAATTTCATTCAATTATTATAATTATTCTAAATAAATTTATTTGCTTATAGTTCCAAGTTAGTAAATTTTCATATTGATTTTGAGTGAATAAATAAATTTTATGGAAGGAAAATATTTTTAAATTAATAATGAATTCTGTGAATAAACTTTTAGTTTTCGAAATTTAATTTCATATCCGGTAACAGTGGAAATATGAAACGAGTGCAAACGAACCGCAACTCGAGACTCGGGCTTTTACTAACTAAAGGCAGTTTTAGCAAGCGTGTTAATTCTTAATTAATATCGTTGTTGCCTCCTCCAACGTTACCACCCTCGACTCTTAATTCCTCCTTGATTTTCACTTTACCCCTCGGATTTTGTTGCGCATGTGAGAGATTCTTTTTCAATCGCCCCAGCCCAAAAAGTCAATGTTCTGGGATTGGCTTCATACTTTGGTAAATTGTTGTCCTATATGATAGTAATAAATCCCTAAAATATAAATTAATTAAAAAAATATTAGCGCGGTGAAACTAGCGAGCCGCCAGCCGGCAGACAGCAGACAAAACCATAGGCGTCGACACTACACTAAACGCCACCACTAGCAAATTGGGCAGCAACGTTTAAACAAAAATAAAACACAGTTTTATGATTCACACATTACATTATGATACTACATGTACATATTTTAACATAAATATGATTAGTTAACAAACAATTTACACTTACATAATCAAACAATAATAATTAATGAAAAACTATTGTCTGCTAACAAACGGCTGGAGAAGCTGGCTATTAATTTTTCCAAAAAAAATTCTTACAAATAAAAAACTAAATTTTTAATTTTCTTGTTGGAATACCTTCTAGGAATGTTTATTAACAAGTTTTATATACGCAAGAATTTTTTTGGGAAAAATAAATAGCCAGCAGCCCCAGCCGCTTGTAGCAGACAGTCGTTTTTTTGGTTTTTTTTATTTTTTTTCACTAAAACCGACTCAAAAAATTTAATTTTCAATGAATTTTGGATTTTCTTGTTGGAAAATCTTCTCGGAATGTTTATTAACAAGTTTTATATACGCAAGAATTTTTTTGGGAAAAATAAATAGCCAGCAGCCCCAGCCGCTTGTAGCAGACAGTCGTTTTTTTGTTTTTTTTTTATTTTTTTTCACTAAAACCGACTCAAAAAATTTATTTTTCAATGAATTTTTGATTTTCTTGTTGGAAAATCTTCTCGGAATGTTTATTAACAAGTTTTATATACGCAAGAATTTTTTTGAAAAAAATAAATAGCCAGCAGCCCCAGCCGCTTGTAGCAGACAGTCGTTTTTTTGGTTTTTTTTATTTTTTTTCACTAAAACCGACTCAAAAAATTTATTTTTCAATGAATTTTTGATTTTCTTGTTGGAAAATCTTCTCGGAATGTTTATTAACAAGTTTTATATACGCAAGAATTTTTTTGGGAAAAATAAATAGCCAGCAGCCCCAGCCGCTTGTAGCAGACAGTCGTTTTTTTGTTTTTTTTTTATTTTTTTTCACTAAAACCGACTCAAAAAATTTAATTTTCAATGAATTTTGGATTTTCTTGTTGGAAAATCTTCTCGGAATGTTTATTAACAAGTTTTATATACGCAAGAATTTTTTTGGGAAAAATAAATAGCCAGCAGCCCCAGCCGCTTGTAGCAGACAGTCGTTTTTTTGTTTTTTTTTTATTTTTTTTCACTAAAACCGACTCAAAAAATTTATTTTTCAATGAATTTTTGATTTTCTTGTTGGAAAATCTTCTCGGAATGTTTATTAACAAGTTTTATATACGCAAGAATTTTTTTGGGAAAAATAAATAGCCAGCAGCCCCAGCCGCTTGTAGCAGACAGTCGTTTTTTTGATTTTTTTTTCACTAAAACCGACTCAAAAAATTTATTTTTCAATGAATTTTTGATTTTCTTTTTGGAAAATCTTCTCGGAATGTTTATTAACAAGTTTTATATACGCAAGAATTTTTTTGAAAAAAATAAATAGCCAGCAGCCCCAGCCGCTTGTAGCAGACAGTCGTTTTTTTGATTTTTTTTTATTCTTTTTCACTAAAACCGACTCAAAAAATTTATTTTTCAATGAATTTTGGATTTTCTTGTTGGAAAATCTTCTAGGAATGTTTATTAACAAGTTTTATATACGCAAGAATTTTTTTGAAAAAAATAAATAGCCAGCAGCCCCAGCCGCTTGTAGCAGACAGTCGTTTTTTTTATTTTTTTTCACTAAAACCGACTCAAAAAATTTAATTTTCAATGAATTTTGGATTTTCTTGTTGGAAAATCTTCTCGGAATGTTTATTAACAAGTTTCATAAACGCAAGAATTTTTTTGGGAAAAATAAATAGCCAGCAGCCCCAGCCGCTTGTAGCAGACAGTCGTTTTTTTGGTTTTTTTTATTTTTTTTCACTAAAACCGACTCAAAAAATTTATTTTTCAATGAATTTTTGATTTTCTTGTTGGAAAATCTTCTCGGAATGTTTATTAACAAGTTTTATATACGCAAGAATTTTTTTGGGAAAAATAAATAGCCAGCAGCCCCAGCCGCTTGTAGCAGACAGTCGTTTTTTTGGTTTTTTTTATTTTTTTTCACTAAAACCGACTCAAAAAATTTATTTTTCAATGAATTTTTGATTTTCTTGTTGGAAAATCTTCTCGGAATGTTTATTAACAAGTTTTATATACGCAAGAATTTTTTTGGGAAAAATAAATAGCCAGCAGCCCCAGCCGCTTGTAGCAGACAGTCGTTTTTTTGGTTTTTTTTATTTTTTTTCACTAAAACCGACTCAAAAAATTTATTTTTCAATGAATTTTTGATTTTCTTGTTGGAAAATCTTCTCGGAATGTTTATTAACAAGTTTTATATACGCAAGAATTTTTTTGGGAAAAATAAATAGCCAGCAGCCCCAGCCGCTTGTAGCAGACAGTCGTTTTTTTGGTTTTTTTTATTTTTTTTCACTAAAACCGACTCAAAAAATTTAATTTTCAATGAATTTTGGATTTTCTTGTTGGAAAATCTTCTCGGAATGTTTATTAACAAGTTTTATATACGCAAGAATTTTTTTGGGAAAAATAAATAGCCAGCAGCCCCAGCCGCTTGTAGCAGACAGTCGTTTTTTTGATTTTTTTTTCACTAAAACCGACTCAAAAAATTTATTTTTCAATGAATTTTTGATTTTCTTGTTGGAAAATCTTCTCGGAATGTTTATTAACAAGTTTTATATACGCAAGAATTTTTTTGGGAAAAATAAATAGCCAGCAGCCCCAGCCGCTTGTAGCAGACAGTCGTTTTTTTGGTTTTTTTTATTTTTTTTCACTAAAACCGACTCAAAAAATTTATTTTTCAATGAATTTTTGATTTTCTTGTTGGAAAATCTTCTCGGAATGTTTATTAACAAGTTTTATATACGCAAGAATTTTTTTGGGAAAAATAAATAGCCAGCAGCCCCAGCCGCTTGTAGCAGACAGTCGTTTTTTTGGTTTTTTTTATTTTTTTTCACTAAAACCGACTCAAAAAATTTATTTTTCAATGAATTTTTGATTTTCTTGTTGGAAAATCTTCTCGGAATGTTTATTAACAAGTTTTATATACGCAAGAATTTTTTTGGGAAAAATAAATAGCCAGCAGCCCCAGCCGCTTGTAGCAGACAGTCGTTTTTTTGGTTTTTTTTATTTTTTTTCACTAAAACCGACTCAAAAAATTTAATTTTCAATGAATTTTGGATTTTCTTGTTGGAAAATCTTCTCGGAATGTTTATTAACAAGTTTTATATACGCAAGAATTTTTTTGGGAAAAATAAATAGCCAGCAGCCCCAGCCGCTTGTAGCAGACAGTCGTTTTTTTGATTTTTTTTTCACTAAAACCGACTCAAAAAATTTATTTTTCAATGAATTTTTGATTTTCTTGTTGGAAAATCTTCTCGGAATGTTTATTAACAAGTTTTATATACGCAAGAATTTTTTTGAAAAAAATAAATAGCCAGCAGCCCCAGCCGCTTGTAGCAGACAGTCGTTTTTTTGGTTTTTTTTATTTTTTTTCACTAAAACCGACTCAAAAAATTTATTTTTCAATGAATTTTTGATTTTCTTGTTGGAAAATCTTCTCGGAATGTTTATTAACAAGTTTTATATACGCAAGAATTTTTTTGGGAAAAATAAATAGCCAGCAGCCCCAGCCGCTTGTAGCAGACAGTCGTTTTTTTGATTTTTTTTTCACTAAAACCGACTCAAAAAATTTATTTTTCAATGAATTTTTGATTTTCTTGTTGGAAAATCTTCTCGGAATGTTTATTAACAAGTTTTATATACGCAAGAATTTTTTTGGGAAAAATAAATAGCCAGCAGCCCCAGCCGCTTGTAGCAGACAGTCGTTTTTTTGGTTTTTTTTATTTTTTTTCACTAAAACCGACTCAAAAAATTTATTTTTCAATGAATTTTTGATTTTCTTGTTGGAAAATCTTCTCGGAATGTTTATTAACAAGTTTTATATACGCAAGAATTTTTTTGGGAAAAATAAATAGCCAGCAGCCCCAGCCGCTTGTAGCAGACAGTCGTTTTTTTGGTTTTTTTTATTTTTTTTCACTAAAACCGACTCAAAAAATTTATTTTTCAATGAATTTTTGATTTTCTTGTTGGAAAATCTTCTCGGAATGTTTATTAACAAGTTTTATATACGCAAGAATTTTTTTGGGAAAAATAAATAGCCAGCAGCCCCAGCCGCTTGTAGCAGACAGTCGTTTTTTTGGTTTTTTTTATTTTTTTTCACTAAAACCGACTCAAAAAATTTATTTTTCAATGAATTTTTGATTTTCTTGTTGGAAAATCTTCTCGGAATGTTTATTAACAAGTTTTATATACGCAAGAATTTTTTTGGGAAAAATAAATAGCCAGCAGCCCCAGCCGCTTGTAGCAGACAGTCGTTTTTTTGTTTTTTTTTTATTTTTTTTCACTAAAACCGACTCAAAAAATTTAATTTTCAATGAATTTTGGATTTTCTTGTTGGAAAATCTTCTCGGAATGTTTATTAACAAGTTTCATATACGCAAGAATTTTTTTGGGAAAAATAAATAGCCAGCAGCCACAGCCGCTTGTAGCAGACAGTCGTTTTTTTGGTTTTTTTTATTTTTTTTCACTAAAACCGACTCAAAAAATTTAATTTTCAATGAATTTTGGATTTTCTTGTTGGAAAATCTTCTCGGAATGTTTATTAACAAGTTTTATATACGCAAGAATTTTTTTGGGAAAAATAAATAGCCAGCAGCCCCAGCCGCTTGTAGCAGACAGTCGTTTTTTTGATTTTTTTTTCACTATAACCGACTCAAAAAATTTATTTTTCAATGAATTTTTGATTTTCTTGTTGGAAAATCTTCTCGGAATGTTTATTAACAAGTTTTATATACGCAAGAATTTTTTTGGGAAAAATAAATAGCCAGCAGCCCCAGCCGCTTGTAGCAGACAGTCGTTTTTTTGTTTTTTTTTTATTTTTTTTCACTAAAACCGACTCAAAAAATTTAATTTTCAATGAATTTTGGATTTTCTTGTTGGAAAATCTTCTCGGAATGTTTATTAACAAGTTTTATATACGCAAGAATTTTTTTGGGAAAAATAAATAGCCAGCAGCCCCAGCCGCTTGTAGCAGACAGTCGTTTTTTTGATTTTTTTTTATTCTTTTTCACTAAAACCGACTCAAAAAATTTATTTTTCAATGAATTTTGGATTTTCTTGTTGGAAAATCTTCTAGGAATGTTTATTAACAAGTTTTATATACGCAAGAATTTTTTTGAAAAAAATAAATAGCCAGCAGCCCCAGCCGCTTGTAGCAGACAGTCGTTTTTTTGATTTTTTTTTCACTAAAACCGACTCAAAAAATTTATTTTTCAATGAATTTTTGATTTTCTTGTTGGAAAATCTTCTCGGAATGTTTATTAACAAGTTTTATATACGCAAGAATTTTTTTGAAAAAAATAAATAGCCAGCAGCCCCAGCCGCTTGTAGCAGACAGTCGTTTTTTTGGTTTTTTTTATTTTTTTTCACTAAAACCGACTCAAAAAATTTATTTTTCAATGAATTTTTGATTTTCTTGTTGGAAAATCTTCTCGGAATGTTTATTAACAAGTTTTATATACGCAAGAATTTTTTTGGGAAAAATAAATAGCCAGCAGCCCCAGCCGCTTGTAGCAGACAGTCGTTTTTTTGATTTTTTTTTCACTAAAACCGACTCAAAAAATTTATTTTTCAATGAATTTTTGATTTTCTTGTTGGAAAATCTTCTCGGAATGTTTATTAACAAGTTTTATATACGCAAGAATTTTTTTGGGAAAAATAAATAGCCAGCAGCCCCAGCCGCTTGTAGCAGACAGTCGTTTTTTTGGTTTTTTTTATTTTTTTTCACTAAAACCGACTCAAAAAATTTATTTTTCAATGAATTTTTGATTTTCTTGTTGGAAAATCTTCTCGGAATGTTTATTAACAAGTTTTATATACGCAAGAATTTTTTTGGGAAAAATAAATAGCCAGCAGCCCCAGCCGCTTGTAGCAGACAGTCGTTTTTTTGGTTTTTTTTATTTTTTTTCACTAAAACCGACTCAAAAAATTTATTTTTCAATGAATTTTTGATTTTCTTGTTGGAAAATCTTCTCGGAATGTTTATTAACAAGTTTTATATACGCAAGAATTTTTTTGGGAAAAATAAATAGCCAGCAGCCCCAGCCGCTTGTAGCAGACAGTCGTTTTTTTGATTTTTTTTTATTCTTTTTCACTAAAACCGACTCAAAAAATTTATTTTTCAATGAATTTTGGATTTTCTTGTTGGAAAATCTTCTCGGAATGTTTATTAACAAGTTTTATATACGCAAGAATTTTTTTGAAAAAAATAAATAGCCAGCAGCCCCAGCCGCTTGTAGCAGACAGTCGTTTTTTTGGTTTTTTTTATTTTTTTTCACTAAAACCGACTCAAAAAATTTATTTTTCAATGAATTTTTGATTTTCTTGTTGGAAAATCTTCTCGGAATGTTTATTAACAAGTTTTATATACGCAAGAATTTTTTTGGGAAAAATAAATAGCCAGCAGCCCCAGCCGCTTGTAGCAGACAGTCGTTTTTTTGGTTTTTTTTATTTTTTTTCACTAAAACCGACTCAAAAAATTTATTTTTCAATGAATTTTTGATTTTCTTGTTGGAAAATCTTCTCGGAATGTTTATTAACAAGTTTTATATACGCAAGAATTTTTTTGGGAAAAATAAATAGCCAGCAGCCCCAGCCGCTTGTAGCAGACAGTCGTTTTTTTGTTTTTTTTTTATTTTTTTTCACTAAAACCGACTCAAAAAATTTAATTTTCAATGAATTTTGGATTTTCTTGTTGGAAAATCTTCTCGGAATGTTTATTAACAAGTTTCATATACGCAAGAATTTTTTTGGGAAAAATAAATAGCCAGCAGCCACAGCCGCTTGTAGCAGACAGTCGTTTTTTTGGTTTTTTTTATTTTTTTTCACTAAAACCGACTCAAAAAATTTAATTTTCAATGAATTTTGGATTTTCTTGTTGGAAAATCTTCTCGGAATGTTTATTAACAAGTTTTATATACGCAAGAATTTTTTTGGGAAAAATAAATAGCCAGCAGCCCCAGCCGCTTGTAGCAGACAGTCGTTTTTTTGATTTTTTTTTCACTATAACCGACTCAAAAAATTTATTTTTCAATGAATTTTTGATTTTCTTGTTGGAAAATCTTCTCGGAATGTTTATTAACAAGTTTTATATACGCAAGAATTTTTTTGGGAAAAATAAATAGCCAGCAGCCCCAGCCGCTTGTAGCAGACAGTCGTTTTTTTGTTTTTTTTTTATTTTTTTTCACTAAAACCGACTCAAAAAATTTAATTTTCAATGAATTTTGGATTTTCTTGTTGGAAAATCTTCTCGGAATGTTTATTAACAAGTTTTATATACGCAAGAATTTTTTTGGGAAAAATAAATAGCCAGCAGCCCCAGCCGCTTGTAGCAGACAGTCGTTTTTTTGATTTTTTTTTATTCTTTTTCACTAAAACCGACTCAAAAAATTTATTTTTCAATGAATTTTGGATTTTCTTGTTGGAAAATCTTCTAGGAATGTTTATTAACAAGTTTTATATACGCAAGAATTTTTTTGAAAAAAATAAATAGCCAGCAGCCCCAGCCGCTTGTAGCAGACAGTCGTTTTTTTTATTTTTTTTCACTAAAACCGACTCAAAAAATTTAATTTTCAATGAATTTTGGATTTTCTTGTTGGAAAATCTTCTCGGAATGTTTATTAACAAGTTTCATATACGCAAGAATTTTTTTGGGAAAAATAAATAGCCAGCAGCCCCAGCCGCTTGTAGCAGACAGTCGTTTTTTTTTCATTTTTTTCACTAAAATTGACTAAAAAAATTTATTTATTAATGTATTTTTATTTTTCTTTTTGGAAAACCTTCTTGGAATGTTTATTAGCAGGTTTTTTATTTGTAAAAATTTTTTTTGGAAAAATTTATAGCCAGCAGCTCCAATTTGCTAGTGGTGGCATTTAGTGTAGCGTCGACGCCTATGGTTTTGTCTGCTGTCTGCCGGCTGGCGGCTCGCTAGTTTCACCGCGCTAAAAATATTTGTAGAAAGTAGAGGGGGTTGAAGTTTTGACGTTAAGGGTAACATTGTCATTTTCAAATCCGTTTAACTATGACAAAAGTTAATGGATTTTAATTTATCTATAATGAATTTTATTGCATTTTTCACGTACTTTTCAAAAATGTATACGAAATTAAAAAAAAAAAATTTTTAACCCCTTTTTTGTCAAAATCAACCCTTATTTTTCGATTTTCACCCCTTCGGGTATTTTTTTTTTTTTTTTTTTTATTTTCATTGGAAAGCTGAGGTTTTTTCCGATGAGCTATGTAAATATGAAAATGGGACAACAATAATTTTGTGAGTAACAGAATATTAAAGTAGGCGGTGCCGATAAGGGGTGTACCTGGAGATCATCTTTGAGGATTTAGATAGGCACCGCCTAATTTAATATTATGTTTCTCACAAAATTATTGTTGTCCCATTTTCATATTTACAGAGCTCATGGGAAAAAACCTCAGCTTTCCAATGAAAATAAAAAAAAAACAAAAAAAAATTCCCGAAGGGGTGAAAATCGAAAAATAAGGGTTGATTTTGAAAAAAAAGGGGTCAAAAATTTTTTTTTTTAAATTTTGTATACATTTTTGAAAAGTACGTGAAAAATGCAATAAAATTCATTATAGATAAATTAAAATCCATTAACTTTTGTCATAGTTATACAGATTTGAAAATGACAATGTTACCCTTAACGGCACCCTTATCGGCACCGCCTACTTTAATATTCTGTTTCTCACAAAATTATTGTTGTCCCATTTTCATATTTACATAGCTCATCGGAAAAAACCTCAGCTTTCCAATGAAAATAAAAAAAAAAAAAAAAAAATACCCGAAGGGGTGAAAATCGAAAAATAAGGGTTGATTTTGACAAAAAAGGGGTTAAAATTTTTTTTTTTTTAATTTCGTATACATTTTTGAAAAGTACGTGAAAAATGCAATAAAATTCATTATAGATAAATTAAAATCCATTAACTTTTGTCATAGTTAAACGGATTTGAAAATGACAATGTTACCCTTAACGTCAAAACTTCAACCCCCTCTACTTTCTACAAATATTTTTTTAATTAATTTATATTTTAGGGATTTATTACTATCATATAGGACAACAATTTACCAAAGTATGAAGCCAATCCCAGAACATTGACTTTTTGGGCTGGGGCGATTGAAAAAGAATCTCTCATGTGTATATTTCTTCTCCTTGTCTCTCTTTAGTGCCTTCTTACTTCATATATATATATTATTACTTTCACATATATATATATACATATAGAGATAAAAAAAAATAGGAATCAAAAAATTAATTCAGACTATTTATCTACATTTTTTGAGAATTTTATTTATTTTTCTGTGCAGGTAAAAGAAAACGTTATTGTTTAAAACTTTTTGATATTTTTTTAAAAATATTCCAATATAGAGGAGGTGAATTAGAATTTTTCTCAATCTTCACTTGTCGATAAAATTGCTTGGGTTATAAATTTATGTTCGCGTTAGTCTTGTAATTCTATTTTGGGATATAATTTAAAATCGTTTATAAGAGCAAAAGCTGTCTACATTCATTCTTAACCTATAAGCACCAATCTCCTTGTCAGACCCTGTCTAATACGTTTCTTTTCATAGAAAAAAAAAATTTTTTCAGTCGTTTACGATGAAATCGATATCCTTCTTTTCATAAGGGCGCAAGGGGAAATGAAATGATTGGATCCGACATGAGACGCGCGTGCACTTCAAATAATATATATATATATATATATATATTAGAGTTGAGAAATTTCAGATATTATATATTTATTTTATTTGATGCGACAATATATATTGATTATAGCACGAAAAAAAAATTTTTTTACTAATCTAAATATACCTATGCAAAATTATTTTTTTATCTCAAGAAAATATATTTAATTCATCTAAAGAACATTATTATTTATAATTCGTATGTTTATTGACTTAAATTATTATTATTTTTATTATTATTTATATTATTATTATTTTCTTGGACGTTGATCGTATAAACCGTATTTCTTTTCTTCAGATTTTTTTCACTTCAGCTTTATATAAATACGAGTATAAATATATATAGTATAGAGACCTGAGCTCTTTTACTCTTCAGCAACCATCCGTATTTTCCTTTACCGACAAATTGGACTATTACGTTCGCAAAGCACCTTAGCATCGTATGTCTACAGAACCACAAAAAAAAAATTTTTTATTCCTTTTCCATTTTGCGATCGTTTTCACTCAGTCCTCTCCTTCAATTTTCTAAGTGTTATTCGTTAGGACTACAAGTATATATATATATATATATATATATTATACGTTTAAAGACAAAAATAAAGACGTCGTTGGTAATATAAAAAAAATATTTTAAAATGTTATTAAGAAATATTTTATATTTTTTACCTATATATTAATTTAATATACTATTAATTAAACAATTCACTGAGAGAAACAATTGGTTGCGATTACCATTTCGTTATAGTAAGAATATTTTTTGCTAATTTACATTAGTTACTGTTACCATTTAGTTAGTCAGCCTAACCATTTCGTTCGTAAAGTAACTAATTAAATAGTTATTCCAACAAAATAATTAATTAACCAATTAATAAGATAGTTACGCCAACCAATAAAAATAGTAATCACAACTATTAAATTAGCAACAGTATATTAGTAGTAAATCCTAAGTTTTTTCTGATACACTTTTACTAGATTTTTTAAAGAATTTCTAGTTAATTAACTATAGAAAAAGTGATACATAAGAGTTGATACTGTTCAGATTGCATAAAAATGTTAAAGTCCATTTTTTAGTCCACAGTCGTAAAGGAAGAATTAGACAAAGAATTGAAACAAAATTTAGTCCAACTGTGAATTTTTGTATTTTTAAAGAAAAAAGTATAGTGATTTAAATTTTAAAAAAGCTTCACACGGAAAAAAATAGTTCGCGAAACTTTTGTAAACTAGTTTTTCACTTTTGAACGGTCCCAAAGTTTGGAAATCTTTCATTAACTTTTTCAAAGATTTCACGAACGTTCATCACTCTCTTCATGACAAACAATGTCTGCGCACGCGCACAAAAAAAAGTTAATGAAAGATTTCCAAACTTTGGGCCCGTCCAAAAGTGAAGAACTAGTTTACGAATGTTTCAAAAACTATTTTTTTCCGTGCAGTGAAATTTTAAATACTTTTATTTTTTACATTTTAAAAAATTCGAAATTGCATTTAAATCAAAATTAAAAGTTTTTATGCATAAGCAACGATTTTTAACATAACCTAAGAACATTATTATTTATTTATTGTTATTTAAACATTATTTTTTTTTAGGTTATGTTACCTAAATTTTCTGATTAGGAATAACCAAAATTATACAGTTATTTTAATTATAGAATTTTTGTTTATTCAATTAACGTGATAACTGATATAATTAATTTCAATAAAATTTTAATTCTAAATTCGTGAAACTTAAGATTTGAAATTTTCTAGACATGTCCCCTAATTCTTAATAGGCACTTTCCGTAGAAAGCGGATTTCAAATCGTAAAGAAAATATCCTGTTACCGATTAGCGTTTCAATAAAAAAAAGTGGGCGTATCGGGTGGGTTGTCGTTCGCGAACCAATTTTCGAAATGTTTTGACAAGAAATCTAATACTCTATTACTGAAATACTTCATGTGAGATTTTAAATTCACAGGATATCGATTTTCTTGAAAATAGACGGCAAATTCCATCTTAGAAAAGTAGCTGAATTGCTATGGTAAATGCATCCATCACTTGAATTAGACTCTTAATTTTAGTATTTATATCATATTTTAAAAAATCTTCTATTAAATTTTTATTGTATTGCTTAGAAAAATTTCCTTTCAAAAACTTACTGCTTATTTTATTTTATTTTTTTTTTGACATCTTGAAATTTAATTTATTATTTAGAGCAATATACATTTCACATTTATATTCTCGTTAAGAAAAATCTTGAGAAATTTAAAACTAGGTTTTAATTAAAATTTCTACCTTAATTTTATATTCTTAAGACACATCGCTGCTTTCTTTAGAAGCTCACGCGGGAAGTAAGGAATTTATAAAAGAGAAATGAAAGGCAGTTTCTTGATTTAATTTTTCACACTTTCAAAATGAAAGAATTACAACCAGTGGGATTTAAATTGCAAATAGGAAAAGTGGCAAAATTGAAATATGAGTTAATGATGAAGGACATTTTATGATTTTTTTTATAAAGAAACTATATACGTATAGAAATAAAGGTAATTAACAAAAAATTTATTTCTATTTTAAAACATTTTCTTTTATAAAATAAAAAATATTCTATACAGCTGAAAATTATTTTGTCCCAAAAATTTAACAGAGACATATATATTTTTTTTATTTTGAGTATATATATATATTTTAATTAAATTTAAAACAGTGAAATTTTTACTAATTCAGATTTTTAGAGAATTTAGAAAAAATCCCATTAGAAATTAAAAAAAATTTCTTATAATGGTTTAGATAATAAAATGTATTTAATGAGTTAATATTCTTCTAATGACATGTATCTTGTCGAAGAAGTTCACTCAAATAGAATATTATTACAAATCATATTTCAAAATTAATGTAATTGAAAAATAACGAGTTGCAATTTAAGTGCTTGTAATGTGAGCCAAAAAAAACTGGAGTGAACAGAATATTATTCCTTTATATATATATATAATAGTGAATGTCATCGCAAGTAATCATTTGCAACCTGTCGCCCCGTGTTTTACACGACATCATTTTACGTGGTGATGCTGCTAAGTTTAATGGTTCGGAAGAATCAGAATCATCCGTGGGAGCATGTATGAATATAAAATGAGTTTTTCCCTTCGTTCAAGTGACGTCATCGTGACCACTGACTTTAACCATATCATTGTCATATATATATATATATATTTACGCCAAAAAAAATATTCAAAATTATTATTTATACATTTGTTAAATTAATAAATTTAATAAATCCTTTCTGTAGCTACAACTCTCTAAAACTGAATCAGTGAAATTTGACTGAGAATTAGTGCGTCTATTCTTGCGATTTCAATCTGTGAAATTTCACTCAAAATTAGTTAAAAATTACTGAAATATCAGTCATTATTCACTGATTGTCCAATTAAAAAATTACTGAAATTTTCAATAAGCGTGACAGAAAATTTCAGTAATTTTTTAATTGGACAATCAGTGAAAAATGACTGATATTTCAGTAATTTTTAACTGATTCTCAGTCAAATTTCACTGATTTATAGTTTTAGAGAGAAGAGAATTTTAAATCTCTCACCTGGACTTGTATTTGAAAAAACCCTAAAAAAAAAAGTAAAAATTATTTAAAAAAAAAAAATATAAATACAAAGAACAAAGAAAAAAAATATTAAAATAACATTAAATTTGATAATTTTTCGAAAAAAAAGAATATTTTTATATTTAATATCTTGATTGTAAAAAATAAAATAATTATTCAAAATAACAATTAGAATGTTATACGCCAATTATTATAATAAATTATTATTTTTAAAAATTCAATTTTTCAGTAAAATATAATACCTATGGAAATGTGAGATTGGTTGCAAATGGAAAATTTCTGCGACAGAAATGTAATAAAATAACCATGAATTTTCATTAGCGTTGTGAATTCCATTAAAACTTGCCAAGCACTAAATCAGCCTTTAAAATGAATTAATTTTCTGTACGTGTGCCTTTAGTATGAATTTTCCAGGACGTAATTGGAAATTTAATTAATTCTTTAGTGGGACGAATTTTTGCATTTAAAGAGCACTAAAGCGTCACTTATTTTGTACTGGTCCATTTCTGTTGAAACTTTCGTTTTACTCTCTCCAACTACTTCCCTAACGTGGAATATTCGCAAATAACGAATTTAAAATATGCTCGCAATTGCATTCTCTCTCTCTCTCTCTCTCTCTCTTTCCCTAACTTTCTCTATAAAATATTTCTCTTTTCATCCCCCTTTTACTCTAATATGGACAACTTCGTTAAATTTTAACGTGTACAATTAAATATACAAACATGTTACTTTACTTTAAACAAATACCCGATGTGACGTTTCATTTTTAACTTTTTGAATATTCATACGCAAATTTAAAATGTGTATTGTAAAAATATTGAAAACACTGCAGCGTGAGGAAAATTGAAAATTTCATTTTGTATAAAAAAGTGATAAATTATTATTAAAATTGAAAAAAATTATATAAAAAATTGAAGAGAATTCTGTCGTATTTAGACAAAAAATTGTTTGAGAGAAATATATATAGTCGCATTTTCTAATAAAGTCGTCATGAAAATAACGTGCGGATTAAGTTCACAAGGGCTGAAAGAGAAATGGATGAAGTGGGAAGAAGACTGGTAAAGATTTCCCTGTTAAGAAAGTTGGGAGGAGGTTTACTATATTTGAAAGAGACATAAAGAAGTTGTGCAAGAAAAAGAGGGTGGAAAAGAGGAAGAAGACATTGGATTTGAAACTTCCAACTTAAAATTGCTTTAACGAGTCCGTATTTTGCACACAAACGGGGAGACTGAGATTTTTTTTTCACGTACAAATCTTTCTCAAATTAACCAAGAAAATCTTATGCTTTTCCTTAAAAAAAAAAAAAAAAAAAAAGATAAATAAATTATACACTATTTTTTAACTTTTAAAGCTAACAAGCTTAATTCGCCAAAAAAAGGAAGCAACAAGAGCTTACAAGATTCATCATCAACCACTCATGACTTTTGAACAATGCATGCGGTTTTCCCTTAGAAGAGTGAGTGAAAAAGAGAGAGAGAGAGAGGCTTTCTTCTTTAAAAAATATAAATTTTTTTTTAATATAAAATATTTTTTTTAGTACCACTTTTCTTAAATTGAAAAAAAATTATTTTATGTTAAATTTATTTATTTTATTAAGATAAAATATCATTACTTTTATTAATAGTTATTATTAGAGAAGACTGGGGCAAACCGGCCATGTTAACAGTTGTAAGGCTCTAGTAACTATAAAGAAACTAATGAAAAACCTTTTATAATAGCTTGTTGGAAAGGTCATCTAATTGCGCAACTTTTTCCTAGAGACACACGTACTTTAAAATATATTGTTTAGCTGCTGCATCAATTTTAAAAAAAATTTGCAAACTGTCCGGTTTGCCCCACCCCTGAGGTAAACCGGCCAGTTTATTTTTTGTTTGTTTGTTTAGAGAATTAATTGTAAGTAAAACGTCACTAAATATAAAAAAAATCAATAAACAATCTTCCCAATAAGAAAAATAATAAGATAGGATTAAATTTCAATTAAAGAAACATCTTATTTTTTATAAAACAAATATTTTCAACTAATTGTTGTTGTTCACGAAGAAACGTCTGTCAGTGAACTTTGTAAAACTTCGTAAATCTCCGTAAAGTGGACAAATATTCACGAAAGCGCGCACGAAGTTTTCTAGCCGATAGGTAATCTTTGTGAATTTCTGTTGCAAGGGAAACAGACATAGGCTGGTTTGCCCTACAGGTTCATTTTGACAATTAAGACCTGTATAAAAAAAATGCTTAGTAAAATCATTAAATAATATACCGATAAATTTAACTGAGGCATGCACCTTTTAAACCTAAAAAACAATTTTAATAAATATTACACGATTTTCTCACAAATTGCTTATGAACAGATTCGTAAAAATTTCTAGCGGAAGCGAAAAAACAAACTTTTGTTTATAAAATTGCATAAACACAATTAAAAAATGTCAAACTGAAGAACTGAGTTATTCTTAATATAGTCTTTTCAAATTTATAATTGACATATTTTAAAGTTTGACCAATTCTGAGAAACTAGCACCTGGCCGGTTTGCCCCAGTCTCCCCCAGGTGAAAAAATTAACGTTACTAACGTTACTAATGTTACTAACGTTAGTACCTATAAAAGAATTAAGAGTTTCTAAAATATATTTTCACAGAAACATTGCCACTACTTTCCCATTACCACTTTCACTTCCACTTAAACTTTTTATAATTTCCATTCCCATTTCCACTTATTCTTTTTCTAATTTTCATTCCCATTTCCACTTCCACTTTTTTATATTCATTGCCACTTCCACTTTTTCTAATTTTCATTCCCATTCCTATTTCCATTTGCAGGTTTTTATATTCATTGCCACTACCACTTTTTCTAATTCTCATTCACACTTTCACTTCCACTTGTTCCAATTTTCATTCCCATTTCATCTTTTACTTTTTTATTTTCATTACAACTTTTTTATATTTTCACTTCCACTTCCATTCCTAATTTTTTAAATTTTCATTATCACTTTCACTTTTTCTAATTTCCATCCATGGTAATTAAAAAGAGTGGAAATGGTTGTGTAAATGGAAATTAGAAAGAGTTTTAGTCGAAATGGCAACAGCTAATGAAAATTAGAAGTGGAAAAAATGGGAGTAGAAGTGGGAATGAAAATTAGAAAAAGGAAAGTGGGAATAAAAATTAGAAAAAGTGGAAGTGGTAATGAAAATAAAAAAGTGAAAGTGGAAGTAAAAGTGGAAGTAAAAGTGGAAATTAGAATTAGAAAGAGTGGAAGTGGGAATGGAAGTGCGAATGAGAATTAGAAAAAGTGAAAGTGGAAACGGTAATGAAAATAAAAAAGTGGAAGTGATAATAGAAATGAAAATTATAAAAAGTGCAGGTAAGAACATTAAATAATACTTCCTGGTGGTCGATTTTCGACAAGTTTCTGCAAAAATACAATTTAGAAACATTTTCTTAATTTTTTTATATGTACTAACGTTAGTAACATTAGTAACGTTAGTAATGTTAATTTTTCTACCTGGGGCCCCTACGTTTTGTTTAAAATTTTTTTTATAATGATTATCGATCATTTTATTAAAGAAGAAACAAATTTTTATTTAAATCCACGTTAGTCGCAGTCGTCAAGGCGCTTATAAATATAACTTAATGCATTCGAATCTCCTTATAGCGGAACAAATTTTTAATTTCTATTATCGATAATTGCAGAAAAATAAATATTAAATAAATTTCAGAATTTATAAATTCTTCTATGGTTTTTCTGCTATTTTAAAATATATTAAACAATTCAAAATCATTTCTATAAATAATAAAACAATAATTTTTGTCATCTTAAAGTAAAATTTTCTGTATATTGCGTAAATAATCCCTTAATAGGAATATAATAGTAATTATAATTATATAATAATAATAATAATATAATAATAATATGTAATAGAGAGTAAATTGTTGTAGATTGCAGGATTAATTTTAAATTTTTGACACGTGTCAGTGAATTCTGATATAAAAGAAAATTGTTTCTCGAAATCGTTCTTGTGTCTCTATATATATAGGCGAATGTGAAGGTGAAACATAAACCTTAATCATATATATAGACATATTGCAAAAGGGGGAAAGCTGTCTTTCGAATTTTTTCGAAAACCTTAATAATGCCTCCTGTGATGGAACTTGTGAAAAGAGGGAGGAGGAATGTGCCTGGAACCAAAAGAGAGACACGGTGACAGAGAGAGAGAGAGAGAGAGAGAGAGAGAGAAAAAAAAGAATAAAAAAAAAAATTGTGAAAAAGAGCGTGATCATGGCTCTGATGCATTGACTGGAATGAGATAGAAAAATGGGGAACCATTGAGAAATCCACTTCCTAAGTCTCGTGTTACCAGCGTATTTTGACAAGATCTTATTGTCGCAGAGCAGCTAAGCCCTATTGACCCTATTATAGTCCTATTAGTATTATACTAGGATTTGCGGTTACTCCTTGAATGGATTCTTCACCGCCTCTTTTTCTTCACGGTTCTTTTCCTAGAAAATGCGCGTGCCCGTATACTTAAAGATATATATTTATATTGTTATGTCTTTTTTCAAGACACACTTTTTGAAATCATTGCTGATTTAAATGATAAGAGCGTTCATTTAATTTTTTATTTGACTCTTTTTCAATTAATCTCAAAAGTCGAATCAAAAATGTAATAGGAGGTAAATTTTTTATTTTACGAGATAGTATCTACACTAATAAAATTTTTTTTTATATCTCAGAGGTATAAATAAATATTTGTTTTAAATAAATGTTATTTTGTTCAATGTTATTTTATTTCTTTGCAGATTTAGAAAGTGAGACGTTCGATTACTGTGGCACGATTATTCTTACTACAAAAATAATTAATCCATATACTGGTGAGTGTTTTCCATTAAAATTTAATATATTCTTATTATAAAAATGTCCACTTATGGTAAAATGTGTATAGAAAATTTAATTTTAATTTTTTTTTTTTAATTTTTCGTAATTTCTCCAATTTTTTTCCAATGAAATTAGAATTTTAAAAATCATAATAAATGTCTACTTTATATATATATATATATATATATATATATATATATATATATATATATATATATATCGATTCGTCTTGACGTAAGGAATACAATTATTTCATATATAAACTTCAATTTAAAAAATCACAAAATTTTATAGCCAAAATGTGAATTTTTGATTTTTTAACTTTCATTAATTCTTTAAATTTACCTCAAATGTCTACTTTATATATATCGATCGATTCGTCTTGACGTAAGGAATACGATTTTATTATATATAACCTTAAATTTTTCTATTTAAAAATTTTTACGATTAAAAAAAAATTTTTGGAAAAAAGACGATAAAATTTTTTGATATATTAATATGATAAATGAGCCTACCAAATTTTGTCTAAATCCATTAAAACCTGTTAAAGTTATCTTCTAAACAAAAAAGGGATCCACACACACACACATACATCCGAACAATTGATCAGGATCTCATATAACATGTTTCTGGTGCATTTCATTTGAAAACGATCAGTCATGACTTAGATTTTTTTAATATTTCGTTTTTTTGTATTGTTTGGGGACTTAAATAAGTGTGCAAAATTTTAATTAAAAATCTTAAGTTTTTTTCAAGTTATTTACATTAACAAATTTAAGACACCTTTTTTTCTTTTCACTATAACTTTTTCATTTTTCTTTGTACAGAAAAGTGTTTTAAATGTTTTTTCTTCAAAAATTATTGAATTTTAAGAAAATGATTTTTATTTTTAATATTTTATAATTTTTATATTATTTATTTAAAAAAAAATTTTTTTATTAATGTTTAAACCTGTTATCGGGCTAATTTCGATCTAAAAAAAATCATGAATATTCTTCAATATTATACAAATTACATATTAAAATTTGGTGAATGCATTATGTTTTGTTCTCGAGAAAAAAATTTTTGAAATTTATCGTGCATGGCTCTAGCGGTCGCATCGGTCAACGCTTGGGTTAGATCCCATGCTGCGCGCCGATAGAGCCATGCACGGTAAATTTCAAAAAAAAAATTTCTCGAGAACTAAACATAATGCATTCACCAAATTTTAATATGTAATTTGTATAATATTGAAGAATATTCATGATTTTTTTTAGATCGAAATTAGCCCGATAACAGGTTTAAACATTAATAAAAAAAATTTTTTTTTAAATAAATAATATAAAAATGATAAAATATTAAAAATAAAAATCATTTTCTTAAAATTCAACAATTTTTGAAGAAAAAACATTTAAAACACTTTTCTGTACAAAGAAAAATGAAAAAGTTATAGCGAAAAGGAAAAAAAGTATCTTAAATTTGTTAATGTAAATAACTTGAAAAAAACTTAAGATTTTTAATTAAAATTTTGCACACTTATTTAAGTCCCCAAACAATACAAAAAAACGAAATATTAAAAAAATCTAAGTCATGACTGATCGTTTTCAAATGAAATGCCCCTTCTATATAAAGAAAAAAATTTGTTTCCGCCACTTTGAAAAGTTTTATAAACGAAAGGACTACAAAGCTTCCTCCACGAGGAAGCAAAACTTTTAATTTTCAATTAAAATTAAAACTATGTTTAATTAAAATATTATATACGAGTCCCTTCCTCCCCCCACAAAAAAAATTTTTTGTACAAAACCTGTATGAGACAATTATTTACTAAAGCTATATATACACCGCTATATAATTGTTCAAAGTGTTCAAAAAATTTTCTATTTTTAAAATTTCCTACATAGAATAAACTGTATCACAGAAAGTACCCCCTGGAAATTCTAACTTGAATTTTCGTGAAAGCTTTGAGAAACTTCCAGGCAATACTTTCCCATGGGATTTTCTTTATAAGGAAACTTTATTTTATAAGAATTTTAAGCTAAAATAAAATTGAGTGTAAAATTTTTAACTTTATATTTTGATAGCTCATCTTAATGTTAAATATAATAAAATAAAAATAAATAGAATACAATTTACATATAATAAAAGAAGAAATATCTTAGTTAATTCTGTTTTTTTAAATTTAATTAATAATAATTGAGGTTTTGTTTCTATTGACGTTTCCCAGATAGTACGTAAGTTTGCCGCAAACTTACAATGCAAACTTGCCTAAAATAGCCGATAGCAAAATATCCCACCCATAGCAAACTTTCCGTGAAAGGTTGTTGTAAGCTTGCCATGAAAGATTTCTGCAATCTTGCCATGAACAATTGCTACAAGATTTCAAGGAAAGATTGCTGAAAACTTAATGCGAATGATTTCGGAAAGTTTGCCGTGAAAGATTGCTGCAAGTTTCCTATGAAATGTTGCAGGAGAATTGCAGTAAACTTGTTAAAAGGTTGCTGCAATCTTTCAGGAAGCTTGCTGCAATTTTTCAAAAATACTTCTTAAATTTAGAAAGAAATCGATTTATTTTTTGAATTTGAAGATTCTTTTGACGTTTATTTTTATTAAATTATGCCCTGCTTATTTTTACTTGGAAATTTAACGTGAAATTTTTCGAAACAAATTTGAGAAGACTGGGAATTGAACCCGCACAGTAAACACAAAATCTGAAACCGAATGTAAGCTTACTTTAATTTTTAACTTATTTTAAGCAAGAAACTTTATTTAATAATGAAAATTAGCTTAAAATAAGAGTTAGTGGTTCTCTTACTATAAATAAGCTTATAATTCGACTGATTTTTAATTCACTGGTCTTAAGTAAAAAAAAGACGACAGTGACTTTTTAAAAGTCTTTACTTGAGCTGGGTGTCAGTCCGCCGAGTCTTAAAGTGGTAGTTGTGACGTCACAGGCAAAACGTCTGTTGTGAAAACGCCATAGCGTACGCGTACAGTGAAGCGTGGTTGAGAAATGATTTTCTCGTGTTTTAATTTTGGTTTTATTCATTTATAATTCACAAGAATGGGTTTTTTTACTGGGTTTTTAATATCGAATATTCCAGCAAAGCACGCATATCTTTCACCTTTGTCTCAGCTATACTATTTAGAAAAAAAGTCGCTAAATATTACCAAAAGTACAAAACTGTGTGGAACTTGTTGGAAGAGCTTAAATTATTCTAAACTGTTAATTCCTAACTTTATATATATATATATATATATATATATATATATATATTACGTATAATGTTATTTTTTAAATTTAGTTTGCAGAATTGAAAATGAAAATGACAAGATTTTTTTAAATATAAAAGTTCCTCGTCATTTTCATTTAAATAATGCAAATTTATAAATTAGAAAAAATTGTTATAAGTAATATAAATATATATATATATATATCAAAATTCTAATATGCTTTTAAGTCATAATTTAGGATTATTATCACACCAGGTTAACGCTGAAAGACAGTCTGTAAGGAAGCTTAATTTCAGCCCTCTTTTAACATAAGACTAAATGATAGTCTAAAACCTAACTGAATTTCAGTTCTTCAACAAGCTTAGAGCTAAATTTCAGCTCGTATGACATCTTACTTATAGTAAGATAAGGGTATTCTTTTTAAACATTTTTTGAGTACTGATTTTCAGTCAATATGATCTACTTCCGTTTACATCTTGAAAAAAGACAACTTATAAGCTTAAAAGAAGATTTTGTTTTTACTGTGCGGGTTTGACAAACGCTATAACTAAATACACCCTAACCGACAAGCTATAACAACCAACTATCAGAGAAAAAAAAAATCTTGCCCTTAACCCTAAACAGATTTTATGAGTTCAGGGTTAAGGGCAAGATTTTTTTTGCAAGCTTGCATCGTAAGTTTGCGAGAAGCTTGCTGCAAGCTTCCATGCTATCTGGATTGTATCTAATAAAAAGAAACAAGTAAATTCTTTTTACAAAATTTCAATTATAATTATTATTTTGCAAAAATGGAAATTTATCATCAAAAGATATATTGAAATGTACATTATAGTTTATGTTTCATATTTTTAAATTTAATTTTAATATTAATTATAACTAAAAGGCAGGAAAATAAAAAAATATATATTTAAAATAAACGAAAACTAATCTATATTCCTGAATCAAATACTTTTTTTTATTTATGTGAAGTTTTGAATAGATTACAAATACTCTGGATTTTGTAAATGTGTGTATATATATATATATAGTTAAAAAATGACAAGATAATCCCAAGGGATCGAAATACTTCCGGCGTCTCTTTGCAAGAGTCCCACTTTTCTCGCACCTCTCTTACCTCTTATCTGTGCGGTCGACGGGAAATGGAATGCTTTTCTTTTTACACATATACGTATATGCACTGAAGTTACGCGTATGTGCTGAAAGATATATACACACATACATACATATATATAGATGTATACTTATATATCTTCGTCTCACTGAACATTGTAGAATGAGCTGCTACTTAAAGAACGGGTGGAATTTTATATTCAACACACTATATACAAGCAGAGAAATTTTTTATTCGAAGCAAATATTTTATATATTTGAAATTTGAATTATAAATAAAAATATATTCGTCTCAGTGTTGAATAATAATTATTTGTTTATTCTAAAAACAGTCATTGTTTCCCACACAGCACATTAAATTTCCTAAAAATTTTATGAATATTTCATTAAAAGATTTTAAAAATTTCAATGCAAGGTTCATGAAATGTTGAGGAAAACAGGAAAATGTCCGCCTATAAGAAATATTACACTTTAATAATCCTGCAATATTCAGGAAACATTTCAAAGAAAGTTAGAAACTTTTTTAAAATATGAAATCAAACGTTATTTTTTAACATGTTCAACACCTTAGGATCCTGGAAAATTAAAAACTATACTGCGCAGCTGTATAGGCCATAGATACTGAGATCGACCAGTGCGCATCATTTAAGTTGGAAATTTTCTATAATATTTTAATGAAATATTTCAGCAAAATTACACGGCAATATTTCTTATAGGCGGACATTTTCCTAATTTCAGTAAAATTTCAAGGACTTTGCATCGAAATATTTCAAAATTTCAATGAAATATTCCAGAAATATTTAGAAAATATCATGTGCTGTGTGGGTTGGCACAATTAAATTATTTAAAAATGTGAAAAAAAGTAGAATTTTTACCCCAAAATCGGTATAAAAATTACCTGCAACAAATTTTATCCTAGTTGAGAGCGCCACCGTCTATGTGAATTAGCATTGGTGAAAATAACCCGCAACAAAATTTACCCAGCGTTTTTTCTGTGAGATAACATAATCGCCCTATACCTGAAAAATTGTTCTAAACCTGCATACTTCTGATCATATACACGTATTATAGATGTAGTAGACAGAAAAACAGAGACATAACATACATGTATAAACGCATAATTATCCGCAAGTGGATAATACGGTAAAGGGATAGCACCCTGTATTGGAAGAGTATAGAGTGGACTTGCAAAGAAGAGGGGTATACATACATATATATATATATATAGGAACGAGAAACGCGCGCGCAATACGCGTGTAGACGAGGCGTGAATTCATGTATACTCGCGAAGTACTCTTCAGAGGGGACAATCGAGGTGTTGGACTGGAAATCCATACCAATTTGAGCGACTTACTATGCTACGCTTGAAAGCCCGATGTATAGGATATATACCTTTACTTATGTATCGCTCTCCTCCAATGCAAATACAAGTATATATATATATGCTATATATACAGTTTTTTTACCCTTCAAGTACACGAGAGAGTATATATATATATATATCTTAAGTCACATTGGCCCACGTTATTCATACTTTTATACAATCTTCAAAAAAAAAGTCTATTTATATTTATTACACAATGTTCTCTTCATTTTAAAACTTTACACTGTTTTTCAACTTAATACCTTTATTATTTTACTGTAAAAGAAATTGTCACTTTAATTTTAACTCAAGTCGCACAATTAGAAAACATAGAAAATTAAAAGGCATTAAAATAACCTGCAACGCTTATTATTTTAATCCAATTTTGCTTATTTTAATCCATTTTGGTATTAAAATAAGCAAAATTGCAGATTAAAATAATAAGCGTTGCAGCTTATTTTAATGCCTTATAATTTTCTGTGAAAGCCCTTCGTCAAGGTTGATTTCAATTTAAATAATTACATATATTGTTATACACAGTAAACTTGGTTGTATCTTTTTCTATTGCAACGTTTTGATGCACATAAGTTATATCAAAAAGAGATCGTTTTGTGTATCATTTTTAGAAATGATACACGAATCGGTCTCATTTTTTGATGCAAAAAATTTAATCAATTTATATATCAATCATGGCCGAATTGAATCGACTCAAAATTAAACGAATTTTTTTTAGATATTTTGGTAATAGTACAATTGCGGAGACCATTTCACTATTTAATTTGAAAATGAAAATAACAGAAAATCAAAGACAATGTGCAATTCGATAATTAACCCCTTCGCAGTCCAGTTAAAAATCGCTGCGGTGGGCCTAAAACGGTCCGAAAAAAAAGTTTCCAAAAAAATATGACTTCATCATATTTAAGGTTTTTGTGGTCGCTGAATTCGAATTTGAGGTCAGTTTTTCAAAATTCAAAATGGCGGATCCAATATGGCGGACAAATTTTAAAAAAATCAAACCGATTTGCCTGAAATTTGTTACTCAGGGGTTTTTGGGATCGCTGAATTCGAATTTGAGGTCAGTTTTTAAAAATTCAAAATGGCGGACAAATTTAAAAAAATTTTTTTTTAAAATTTGTCCGCCATATTGGATCCGCTATTTTGAATTTCAAAAAACCGACCTCAAATTCGAATTCAGCGATCCCAAAAACCCCTGAGTAACAAATTTCAGGCAAATCGGATTGATTTTTTTAAAATTTGTCCGCCATATTGGATCCGCTATTTTGAATTTCAAAAAACCGACCTCAAATTCGAATTCAGCGATCCCAAAAACCCCTGAGTAACAAATTTCAGGCAAATCGGATTGATTTTTTAAAAATTTGTCCGCCATATTGGATCCACCATTTTGAATTTTGAAAAACTGACCTCAAATTCGAATTCAGCGATCCCAAAAACCCCCGAGTAACAAATTTCAGGCGAATCAAATTAAATTTAGTATTATTTTTTTGCGATGGCCATATATGGCCACTTGCACAAAGGTGGCACGACTTTTTCTGGCCACATATGGGCCGAGCTTTTTAGAAGGTAGATGGCAGCACTCATCTATTTTCTTTCTTTAAATTTTTTCTGAATCGTTTTTATAAAAAGCAAAACTGCCATCTACCTTCTAAAAAGTTCGGCTATATTGATTTTATCGACAAATTTTTTCTCATGCATTTTAGGTTATGTTTATAAGCTGTCACTTTTTATTTATCGAATTGCACATTGTCTTTGATTTTCTTTTATTTTCATTTTCAAATTAAATAGTGAAATGGTCTCCGCAATTGTACTATTACCAAAATATCTGAAAAAAATTCGTTTAATTTTGAGTTGATTCAATTCGGCCATGATTGATATAAATTGATTAAATTTTTTGCATCAAAAGATGAGACCGTATCGTGTATCATTTCTAAAAATGATACACAAAACGATCTCTTTTTGATATAACTTATGTGCATCAAAACGTTGCAAAGATTTGATGCAATTTTTGGTCTCAATTTGATACTTTTAGGAAAACTGTGTTTTAAAAAACTTGTCTTAGCTTAGGATTAACTACGAAATTAGTAAAAGTTACATTATTTTTGTCTTCCATTTTTCTCCCTGTATCAAATTAAATGAGTATATTGGAAATAAGACTAATGTTAAGTTAAGTTAAACTAATATCTGTGTAAACAGTGGTGTTTATTATTTTTTTAACATTCAAAACATCGGATCCAATATGGTGGACGAAAAAAAAAATTAATCGTATTTGCTTGAAACTTGTTATTTGAGGATTTTTAGAGTCATTTTTTGGATCCTTCATTTTGAATTTTAAAAAAGTGACTTCAAATTCGTAATTAGCGACCTCAATAAACCTCCCAAGTAATGTGTTTCAAGTAAATCCAATTAATTTTTTAAAATTCGTCCGCCATTTTGAATTTTGAAAAACTGACATCAGCTTCACTTAATCTATACGGTTTATTTGGTACATGTACCAAATAATATCTATTGATCCAAATTATGTAAAATTTTTACTTTATTTCAAATTTAGAGAGTACACAGTAAAAAAAATAGTAGAATTTTTACCCCAAAATCGGTATAAAAATTAACTGCAACAAATTTTATCCTAGTTGAGGGCGCCACCGTCTATGTGAATTAGCATTGGTTAAAATTACCCGCAACAAAATTTATCCAGCGTTTTTTCTGTGATATATTTCTTTTATTTTATTAAAATTTCACAATTTAGTTATATAAATTTTGTTTAATTGTTATTATTAAAAATTGAATTGAACAATAAATGTTATCGATTATATATATATATATATATATATATATTTAAGTCAAGTAATAAATTCAACGTCACGTATTTCAAGCTATTTAAAAAATGTATTTTGTGGAATATTTATTAGATAGTAAAAGGGGAATTTCGATCAGCTAGCAAATAGAATATTTCCCCGAGGATTCTTAGCGGGTGTAAGAGGGTGATGTGATGACTCGTTCGTGTATATATATATATATATATATATATATATATATATATATATGCATGTGTTTGTTGGTGCGATCAAGGGATAAATACTAAACCGAGAGCCACTGTACTGTCCGTATATATAGGTACAGCACGATAATGGCCACAGTTTGCTGCTAATGTCCGAGACTAATTCCCGTGTTATTTCATTAACGTCCCGCAGGTCCCTCGAGGGTTTTGAGAACCCAGTGGAAGTTGCCACCACACTATATGTATATACACGCGTCAAAGGGTGAAAATTTACGAGATGAAAACCCTATTTATAAATTAGTAAACAAGTATAAATAATAAATTCTATCCTTTTTTTTGTTTAATAAATATTTGAATTAAAAAAAAAAAAAAACATTTTGAGTACAAATTTTTTTTTTTTTTAAACTGAGTGATGGATGAAATTATGAAACAATAGAGAACTTCTCACAGTTCGATCTAAGATTGCTTGAATGTCAGTTAGCCCTTTTCCTTTTGCAGCTGCGAGAAAGGGACTATAAGCGAGACGCGCGACGACAGCGCTTTTGTTCCCGAGGTTTGAAATTGATTTGTCGAAGCGGATTATGCGATTAGACGAAAGATTGCTGCAATGAGGGTCAAAATGATTGACAATACTGTGTTGAGGGTGTAATTAGGAAAAATCATTCCTCACCAGACAAGAAAATTCGCCATTGAGAAATATATAATAGGCTTTTCACTCTCCCTCGATTACTTCGCTTTGAACTAATCATATATATAACTCATTCGAAGACTAATAAAAATATAATTTTCTCATGGTAAAAAAATTCTAATAACGAAATTTCATTTATTTTTTTTTATATTATATGAATTATTATATGTTTTATATGGAAAATATTAATGAAATTATATATTTTTAGATAATTATGTAATAATAAATAATAAATTTTATTATTTATTTTTTTTAATTATAAATTTTATCAATTATATTTGCAGACTCGATAATTAATACGTTGCAAAATTATGTTATTATTACGCAAATTAATTGTCCCTGTAGAATGAAAATATATATAGAAAAATTGTTGATATTGAAGTATTATTTTAATAAGGGTATCCATGAAATTAAATTGAAATGAAAATTTAATTATTTTGAATCGAATTATTATATTTGAAGTAACAAGATTTGGCATTAATTCTAGGCAATTTATTATATAAGCAGCGTTGATTTTTTTTTCTCTAATTAATTTCACTACTTGTAAATAGTATACCTATATATATATAAAAAAAAGTTTTTATTTTTCAATAAACTCATAGAATGTAATTTCAAGAGTTTGGAGATAAGAATTAATCGAAGCACGATAATGGAATAAGAGAGAAGTACGTTTAAAAAGTGTTCTTTTGAGAGTCTGGAATTTTCAACCATTGCAAATAGCTTCTCTTTCTCACTCTCCCTCCTTTGCCATGAACCCAATTTTTCTTTTCTTTTTTTTTCTTTTTATCATTCGCTCCTCCTCATTTTCCATCTCTTTCTTGCTCGACCTCTCGGCAGTGTTATCCAATTATTCTAAGTTGTTAAGGCGAGTTAGGACGCTTAAGGGACTAAATTAAGACATTCCACACGACAAATCTCCCAAGAATCTCAATTAACTTCCCTCGGAGTCTTCCTCGTGCTTTAATTAACTGTTTAATTTCGTTTAATTTGCATTCACAATTGCATAAGCTGCTATATCGGTGTACCACATTGCATTGGACTTGAATTTGAATTAAATCTGTTTTTGCAAAAAACGAAAAGAAATAATGAAAGACATTAAAAAAGAACTATGTACCACGTGTATAATTATTACAAATTTCACATTGCGTGTAAAATTTAATTTTTTATTTTTAAAAATATTGAAAAAATTTATCATCACTGCTATAGATATTTATATATATAGGCAGGAATTTTTAATTAAATGCCTTGAGTAAAATTAATTATTGAGTTTTAGTAAAATAGTTCACGATTTAGAGAAAACGTGTTACAATGTTGAATTGTATATAAGGTTAAAAGGGTGTATATATAAATGTAAACTTGTAAAATACATCTTCGTTTAAGGACAATTGAAGGTTTAATATGCAAATACTTTTAACAACTATAAGGTAAATGGTACAGTGTGTCCGACACCCTGATAGTGAACGACACCTGATATTAAAAACGATAATAACTTTAGAAATAATAATATATTTTTATTATATTATATTTAATGTTTATATTTTTCTCAATATTTTACTTTCTGAGAAACTAACTTAAAAAAATTTGCTTTATTGATTACAAAATTTCATAAATATTAAGAAATTGTTAAATAATTATGTTTTAAAAGCAACTTTTTTTGTACATTAAATCTGAATAATAAAATTTGTGATGATATTATTAATAAATATCATGTTATTTAAAGATTAGTTTAAATATTTTTTATTTTATTAAAGGGTTCACTGTTTTCATACTATACATTTTTTAAATTAATATTATAAACTTTTATCAAAGTGTTTTTTTTAATTTTAAACTTATATGTACTATAAATTGTAACCCAAATCTTTTATTTGAAATTTATTTTATAACTAAATCTTTAATAAATTGCGATAAAATGTCATTTAAAATTGAAAGTATGCCCATGGTGTCGGTCACTGTACCCGTTACATATTTTAATTTTCAATTTTAAACAATATTTATTTGAAACACTCTCTACATTTGAATTATAAAAAATTTTAACTAATTGGAATTAGTGACTCACTTTTTGCTTTTTATTTGAATTAGTTAAATTATATTAATTCGATAGTAAAAAAAAATTTTTTTTTTTTACTATTAATTAGTTAAATTTTAATAATTTTTTAGAGAGGAAATAAATAGTTATTTTTTATTTATTTATTTTTGATTCGTTTTGGATTTTTCAGTGTTATTTTTGAATTTTTAAAAAAGAATCGGAATAAAATTTAATTTAACTCCTTTTATATATACCTAAATAAAAAAAACCATTTCAATATCTTCAATATAGAACGTAAATTCTATTAATAGACACGTAAAAAAAACATATTCATATGAAAAAATTAAAAATTATAAAATTTTAGTAGTGCGAAAAAGTTATCAAATTTTAGTTTATGTTACTCAAAATAAAATTGTTCACACTTTCATTATTTAAACTTTAAACAAAATTCTGAATTTTTATTTATTTAAAGTTAAATAAATTTTTTAGGTATAATATATTAATTTTTTTTCGATTATTATTTTAGTATTTTCAAAAGATTAGAAATATAAAACAATTATTTGCTGCGTGAAATGTTATACAAATATATTCAATATTCTTTTGAGTTTTCTCATTACTAAGAATATTGATATATATAATCACATTAAAGTGTTTACTAAGGACTCATTGTAAAAATTTTTCATTAATATAAAATTGCAAATTTCAAGAGCATATAAAAATAGATTTTAATGATTTAGTGCGTATTTCATTTTTGCATTAATTTTCAAATAAACCCTTCCAATTAGTGTATTTATTAAATCGAGTCATATATATATATAAGTTATATATGTGAATGAGAATTTTTTCGTTGAGTTTTATGCCTTTTCGAACGATATCGGTTATAAAATTGAAGAAAGCTAATTTGAATTGCAAGCCACTTTCCTATACATGATTGCAAAAATCGCACCCGCAGACTTAAATATAACTGAAGTATGTCTTTTACAAACACCCTTCATATAAATTTCAATAACTTTGTACAAACAAAACTTGAACATTAGGGCGCGAATATTTGTTTTTAAAATGCATGCATATTTACATTTTCTTTTTATCAAAAGTATAGCAAAATAAGTACTTAAGCGTTTTCCTCTTCGATTAAGAGTTTTCTTTTAATATTAAAATGGATTAATTTCTTGTATAGTCTACTATATACATAATAACTATATATTGTTATGTATATTATATTTTTATTAATGTGTATACAAGTAATTTACATAAACTTGTATACGAGAAAACAAAAATGAATGCATAATTCGCTAATATTCAGACAAGATTTTTTGCTGAAGTATACGCTTTGTAGCAAACCTGTCGAATCAGGGGGGGTTCGCCAGACTCTTAAAATCTTTCAAGTACACTAATCATTATCGATCTGCTCCTACAAACGCGTTGCACGAATCATATATATGTTAATTTCATTTTAATTCAAAATCCTTCAACTTCAAATGATATTTTAATATTAGAAGTGTTTTTTGAAAACAGTGACACAATCATTGCATTTAATGTACCTAAAACTCTTTTCTTGAATATTCGCATATATAGTAAAAAGAAAATCTTATTTTAAGATTCATCTGAAAATTATACTGAAAAATATAATTTTTGTAAATTAATTAAATTAATTAATTAATTAATTGAATTAATTTATTTAATGAAGGAATTGACGTATTTGTATTAGTCAAATGTGACTAGAAGTCAGATTTATAGAGAGCAGTAAAAAAGAAAACAAATTTTTTCACTACTGAGTCTGCATTGGTCGCAGTCGTTAAAGCACTTTACAGTGCAAGTTTGGTTGTGCGTTCAAATCTCATCAGAGTTAAAATTTTAATAGTTTTTTATTTTATTTATTTTCTCAAACCTTACATTTAGGACTAATCATATATGGGTGATTTTACAAACGAAGGAATTATGAGCGGTCAAGCTTATTTTGCATATTAATTTTGAGAAAAATAATTTTTTTTATGAAAATTGTAAATCTAAATGGTTTCTATTGTGGCACTAAAAAGCAGCCGATGAAAAAAAATATTTCTTGCAAAAAATACACATCAAATTGCTAAATTCTCATTCGTCTGGCATGTCCCGCAGTGTAATTGACAGTTCATATTGTGAAAAAATATTATTTTTCAAGTGTTTAGCGGAAAATTCATACTGGATTAGTAATTTTAAATAGTTGCAGATTATTAATATGGAAATAATTATGACATTACTGTATACCTTATTTATAAAATATCTTCTTGAATTTTGTCCCTGGATTTTGTTATCATTTGTCTGGCAGTTGAAAACACGTTAAAATTATTAAAAATCAACATTCTAATGAAGCTACAGTTCGTTATTGTTGTTAATTAAACTAAACTAAATGTGATACCACGCGCGTTTTATTTAATTTGTTATTCTATTAACCAAGATTTCTCAATTTGTGATCAAGATTGCGTTGTGACCAGACAAATTCTCATTCGTCTGGCATCTATTTTTTTGAAAAAAATATTATTTTTAGGTCCTTTTATAGGCTTATGTATTACAACTTTGAATTCTCTACACTGAAAAAAAAGTTCTGGTTAAAGTTACTAGATGCGTCTGGTTAAAAAATAAATAATAAATAAAAATAAATAATCCGAAAAATAAAAAAAAATAATCCGAACGATTTTAAAAAAAGTCCGCCATTTTGAATTTTAAAAAACTGACCTTTGATTCGTAATCAGCGACCCCAAAAACCCCCGAGTAAAGAGTTTCAAGCAAATCCAAACGATTTTTTAAAAAAAATTCCGCCATATTGGATCCGCCATTTTGAATTTTGAAAAACTGACCTCGGATTCGTAATCAGCGAGCCCGAAAACCCCCAAGTAATAAATTTTGTATAAAGACATCCATTATTTTTTGTGTTAATGCGAATTTTCTATACACGATCTTAATTTCCTGAATAAATTGTTTATAAACAACCAAATCTTTTGTAATTTTTAATATTTTGTCTGGCCACTTTCAGATATCTTTTTTAGTGTCATTAACTTGAAGTTAAAGTACTTTTCAGAGCTTAAATGAGAAAAAAAATGTTGTGTCCATTTTTTCTTCATTTTCGTCCTTCGTTTGTAGAATATATCTTAAGATACAATTTTTCTTTTATTTATATTTATGTGTAAATCTTTTCGAAAAATTTGTTGGGAATAAAAATAAAAATTTTGTGTTATAATTTTTGCTTGTAGCGTAAAAATAATACATTGTTTGAAAAAAAAGTCACGTACCATGTAGAGAATCAGATGTTGTTTTCTTTTTTTGAAAAGTATATATATATATATACATAACTTGACTTGTACTGTGAGTTTTATATTAGCCAAGTGAATATTCACGAGCGTTTTACAATTGTTAAATTGGAAAGACCTTAAGTCAGAGAAAGGAAAGGAGTTTTGTATGTATAAAGAAACTGGGAATGCGGGAAAGCATATATATATTCGAATAAGGGGTGTGAAAGTAAAGCGGCAAAAAGGAAATGGAAAAAGAGAGAGGTGCGTGAGTTTTTCAAGCGTTGATAGGCAATCTACTTGATTGCCAACTTCAAACGTACCGAGAGTTTTTTCAAAAAGTGTAAATCGATATTTCTTTTTTTTTGCAAGATATTATATTCTAAGGTAAAACTTGACTTCTATGCTTAAAATTTCTCGTTGAATTCACAGACAAAATACAATATTCCCATACTTTTTTTTCCTTTCCATATATCTATACATAAAAAAAACTTCAGGACTATTCATGCTTTTCATTTGTAAGTTTTCAATCTTAAATTAGCATTCTTTTCACAAAAAAAAATAATCTGAAAACTCTAATAAAAAGATTTTCTAGCTTATTATCACAGGAAAACCCGCACGTAGAAAAAAAGTTTACTGTGGTTGTGAACTATTTTCTGTCACAACAAATTACGTTTACAGCTAATATATATATATAGGGATAGCGAACAAACGGGGTCAAAAAAGTTTGCTGTGACAGTAAATTTTTAAAAATTAAGACTGATATTATTTATCATAGCACACTTTTTCATTGTCATAGCAAAAAATTTAGCTGTGGTTACTAATTTTGATAGATCAGATAGCAAACATCATTTAGCATCTGTAAGCAATTCTTTTTTTTCCTTGTGTATACTGAAATGCTAATACTAGCGTTTGCTATCAAATCTATCAAAATTATAGTAATCATAGCTAAATTCTTTTCTATGACAACGAAAAAGTTTGCTATGATAAACAATATCAGTCTCAATATTTAAAAATTTACTGTCACAACAAACTTTTTTGACGCCACAAAAATTTGTCCGCTCATAACTTTTTGTTTTTACTATATAGATATATATATATATATATATATTGCAAGAAACTAAAATCGTAAAAAATACAATTAATATATTATTACTGTATGAAAAAACTACAAGTATTTAAAATATCAAAATTTTATCGTAATTCAAGATTTAATTATTCTTCTTAAAAACTACATTGGACTGTATGCCTTTTAAAAATAAGAATGCATATTATGAATATATAAAGAACATCCGTCCTTTTTCTTTTTTATTTTGACTAGTAATCGCGCTAAATCTTTCAAATAATAAAATTGATTTGATTATATAAGTATATAGAAGAGACGTTAGGATTTCTATGAACAACGAATATTCCAAGGTGAAGTAATTAATTTATCTCGAGGTGTTGAAAATTTGATTGAAGGTAGATCGATCTAATTATATATTGTATTATTTTCTATTAGAAGAATATGCTATTCGTTATATATATAGTGTGAGGTCTGTGCTCTCGTCTTTAAGTCTGCCCTCAAGACTTAAGACTAAGACAAATAATAAATAAAAAAATAAAAAAAGAGTTTTGCTCGAAGCGCGCTAAATGCTCTCGCACTGTAAGACGAGGTGCCAGAGTGACATTTGAATGGAAGGGTTGGTCCTTTGTACTGTCTCGGTAATCCGATACCTGAAAATCGTTCTCAAAATCCACTTACTTCATAATAAATGCGAATTCTTAACTTGTTGTTGACGTTTGTAAATCTTAAATCAAGATTACATTTTTATTTAAATATTAGAAGAGAAAATTTTTAAAATTTTGAAGTCTAAAAAATGTTTATCAATATATTTAGAAATTAAAAAAACAAAATTCATGATTTTTAAATTAATTCACAATAAATCAATAAGCCAATCGAAAACATGACACCTTTTTTTATTGTCTCTTGTTAGTTTTTTAAAAATATTTTTCACGCGTATATATGATTTGATAAATCATAGTGAAAAAGTGACGGAATTCGCATTTATATATTAGAGAATGAAAAACAAACAAGAGAACGGTTGAGAACAGTTTGCTGATGAGCGGCCATTTTTACGTTTTGTTGAGGCTCTTTGTATTTTGGTGAGACATTGCAGGTCTGCCCAACACTCAACTCATTATACCACTAATTATTCATAACGCTAGGGATTATTCTGATGAAAATACTCAATTCCCACAGTAGTGTACCCAGTACTCTTCTTTTTTTTCTTTCCTGTTTTTATATATATTATATTCTTTCTTTATTTCTCCCCAAGACCTCGTTTCATCGCGCCCAAGCTTATCATAATGTATATATATATATATATATAGACCTCTCAAATGAACGAAACAATTAGCCGTAATTTTCTTTTTCAAATGAAAAAATATTCTCAACGTGTTTAGTGTATATAAGAAAACGTATCTATATATACTGTAAAATATTATCGTCTTTGCCATAAGGCATTGAAAAAACATTTCATTGGATGATGAGGCATATAATAGGTAATTGATTGAGACTCGAGAAATTTCAATAAAACCTCGCCAATTGGAAAGATATCTCTTTCTTTAACGAGGAATAAAATAACTCGCAAATTTTATATCACGTTGCTATGTTTAATTGTGTTGGTTGGATATAATTGAGTTGGATCATCAGAACTAATGAAGGAAAGAACCATTGACAAAGTATAAAGAAAATTTGCATTGTATATATATATATCTTTGGAAAAAAAAATCATTCTCCATTGTACATTGTAATTATTGCAAATATCGATTTCAATTGTTTTTTAGAAAAAGAAATATTTGAAATAGTTTATATAGTATAATAATTATTTTTGATTGAAAAAATTTTTTACGAGGCCTATTAAACGGTTATTATATTTGCTGTTTATTATGAAAAATTAATGTACAACGTTTCGATGCATTATGCATTCTCTTCAGGTACAAATTTGTTATTTCAAAATCTCAAAAATATTCAACATCGAACATCAAATATAAAGACACGTGGATATTAAAGAAACACCTGTAAATTATTAGAATACATTAGCAAGAGCGATCCTACACGATATTTGGATTTAAATGTGATACATATATGTGACGCTCCTCGGGAGAAGGGACCTATCCCCGAAATAACATTAGGCTCAATTTTCCGTGCACTGTACATGAAAATTAAGCCTAATATTATTTCGGAGATAGGTCCCTTCTCTCATGGAGCGTCACATATTAAACTTACCTCGTAAAAACAGGGTTTCTAAAAATATATAATTTACATTTTTTATAATATGTTAAAAAGTGTAAGAAAAAAGTCGAAAAATAAATATTAATATGTGTATCACATTTAAATCCAAATATCGTGTATGATCGCTCTTGTTAATGTATTCTAATAATTTAGAGGTGTTTCTTTAATATCCACGTGTCTTTATATTTGATATTCGATGTTCAATATTTTTGAGATTTTCAAATAACAAATTTGTACCTGAAGAGAATGCATAATGCATCGAAACGTTGTACATTAATTTTTCAAATAAATATAATAACCGTTTAATAGGCCTCGTAAAAAATTTTTTCAATCAAAGTTAATTGAAAACGGAGTAAAATAATAATCATCAACAAATAATTATTTTTCTAATAATTTGAATTATTTATTTTTGTTTAATGTTATATTCAGAAATTTTTGTCCATTGAGAAAAACAAATGAAAATTTTTTATATATTGTTGATCTGAAATCTGATTGCAAAATGTGGACAATAAATGAAATGGTTATGTTAGTGATTTGAAATATGGGTGAAGCCAAAAGAAGCAGTATATATATATATATATATGTATATATAACAATAGAGAAAAGAGCAGGCCAGATGTGAGTTCAAGTTAGTTTCCGAAAATTGTCTGACATCTGAACACACGAGCCTTGCGCTGTTGGATCTTCAGGAGACTAAAGTTGCTATATAGAATAAAAGTTCGATTTTCGGTAATTCGATCTTGAGTGGCCCTCTGTTAAGTGATAGCCATAAATGGCGTGTTAAGTGCTCGTTTCACGCTACACTGATACACCTATTAATTTACTTTAGCCTTCTGACTCAGGGGTCGTTAGCGTTAGTGTATAATAGTATATATATATATATATATATACATAAAGTGTCGATTCTGTGATAACATCTTCATGTTATCCTTACAGCTACAAGAAACACCCCTATAAAGTTATACATATATATAATTATTTCTATAAAAGGTATATGACAAAGATTGTAATATGATCATGTGAACTTTTATTTTTTAATTCAAATAGAAAAGTAATTATTTGTGTTTAATAGACACAAATGGTACTAAATATGAATTATTCCCTACGTTTTGTAAATTGTACTATTCATATTGAAAATAGAATCTGTAAATTAGAAATATATAGTACATTCTAAAAACTGCATAACTGATATAATAACATTTGTATTAGAAATGGTATACAATCTGTATTGCGCAAATGATGCCATCTGTATTACAAATGGTATACCTACTCCGCAATTTTGTAATTGATATATACGGTTTGTAAGTTGCAATTGATAAGACCTGACTATTGTAAATGGTACAATCCGTAATGCAAATGGTATATTCTGTAAATTATTGCAGATGTTACAATTTGTAAACTGCAACAGATAAGACCTATATTGTAAATGGTATACAATTCGTAATGCAATTAGCACATTCTGTAAATCGCAGGTTGTACAATTTGTAAAATGCAACTGATAAAACATGCGTTTTTTGAATGTTACAATGCGGTAATGCAAATGGTACAATCTATAAATTGCAGATAGATCAACAATTTGTAAATTGCAACTGATATATATGTAAATATAGTAGTACAATCCGTAATGCGAATGTACATTCTGTAAATTGCAAATGCGGTACATATTGTAAACTGCAACAGATAAGACATTTATTGCAAATGCTCTGATGAATGATTTTTTGTTTCAAAAATTAATATAATTTGTTTCAAAATGAGGACAACTCTGTTTTTATACTATTTATAGTCGTATGAATGTATACTATATAGTTTCTAACGAAATAATACCAAAAATAATTATATGGTCCATACTAATTTTCAGTATTGTTTTTGGTCACAAACATTCATACGATTAAATAGTGCAAAAACAGAGTTTTCCTCATTTTGAAACAAATTATATTAATTTTTAAAATAAAAAGTCATTCAGTGAGGTATAATCCATAATGCAATTCTTTAAATTGCAGATGGAACAATTTGTAAACTGCAACTGATAAGATCTGACTATTTTAATGGTTTACAATCCGTATATTAGAAATAGTAAATCTTGTAAATTACAGATGGTACAATTTGTAAAATGAAACTGATAAGACTGTATTTTGAATGTTACAATATCCGTATAATATGTAATAAATGAAATAATCTGTAAATTGCAAATGGAACAGTCTGTATAAACTCGTGCAACTAATCAAATCAGTATTTCCAAATGGTACAATATATATATATATATTATAAATGTTGCATAATCTCTATTGAAATGGACTGTTATCGAGAATGTATACACGCTAATATATACATATCCACAATACTTGTGTGCCGTGTGTATATATGTTTAACTCAAAATTTTAAACTTGAATATACACATAGTCTCTCTGCGTGCTATTATAATACAAATGAAATCATTTCAGACAATGATAAAGATTTTGATTCTGCTTTGATTATATATATATATATATATATATATGTATTCAGATATGGACATATATAATTTCTATACTTATTTGGATTCACACTAAACTTAATGAGAGCACACTTGCATATAATATCAACTATAACAACCTACCGTGAGGAGGTGTATGCTGACTGGGACTAAGCTGATGATGATTGGCGGACACGGCAGTGCCCGGAAGTACATGTTGCGCATGGGTAGCCGGATGCACATTGACACCAGGAGACGGAAGTTGGCTAGGCTGATGTATCTGATGATGAGCAACATGATGAGCTGGATGGGGATGAGGTGGTGGAAAAATAGCCGCAGCGACGGCTGCTTGAGCATTCAAATAGGCCATTCGCGATGCCGTTAAATTGCCCAAGTTTCCAAGATTGCCCAAATTGCCCAAATGATTTGTCAGGGATGGCATATAGTCCCATAATTTATGATGTGGCGCTGCCGGTGCATAGGATACAGCCGACACTCCTGCCGGTGGTGAACCCTGAGGTGATCCACGATCAGCACCGCTACCATTCCCCGTACCATTTAGGCCAAGCAGCTCCTGGATCGCGAATGGCGATCGCTGCGGCATTTTCGTTATTTTTGGATGAATCGTGATTGATTTAAATTAACATCCTCTTTTCATGAAAATTATAATTAAATTTCTTTTTCTTCATGCGGAAAGCTATTTCCGCAGCAAACTTAATTGAAACTTCATTTTAAACTATATATAGAATAAATTCAAAATTAATAAATAAGGTTTTATTGTTTAGAAGATTATAGTCACTAAATGATTTTACTATCCGAAGTATTAGTTTGGTTCATATTAGAAAAAAACAATTTACACACGGACACATAAGTTTGTTTTTATCCGCAAAACAAAAAAAAAATATTTAAGTATTTTCATAAATTTTCATTTCTTGAAGAAATTTTGTTTGATGAAAGAGAGTGTTTAACAATTCCCTAAGCGACGGCGAGATTTGCGAATTTTTTTTTGGCAAGCGACGGCAACTTGCCAACCCTTCGAAATAAGTCTACTGGAATTGTTTGTTCACTGTCTCGGATCCGTCGCGTTCTTTATATATAAATGATTGCAGTGCTCAATATAATGTTGTCACGTATTTCAAAACCTTTTTTTCTTCGTTGATTGATTGGTTTCGTTGTAATCAGGTACAGAATTTTTTTTTTTTTTAATTCTTCTAGATTTTATATTGACACTATTACTGCTTTATTTTTATATTTGTTTAAAAAATGGAAAGTTTTTACAAATATTTTCCAATTCAGTTAAAATTCAATCTGTGAATTATATGTATTATGATTGACATATAATCTTGTCAAAAATTATATTTATGTTGATTGAATCCGAAAACATGACAAGACTCCAATTCTACATTTGGAGGATCCTTTTTTTTGAGAATTGACGCACATATACACATACACAAACACTTCTCAAGTATAATAATAAGAAGGAGCTCCAAAAACCTGAATGGTCTTATTTCTGTCGTTAAGTATATATATATATATATATATATATATGAGTGTTCTTCAAGGGGGGATACCTGCGAGAGCCTTTCATCCACGCGTTGCAGAAAGATCAGATTTCAGTTTTGGAAGAGTTCCCCAAGATGCGTCTAAAAATTCCTCAACTTTGTCAATGATTCATCACTATATTATGTATATTGAGGCAAATCTTAATTTTTTTTAACGCACTTTATCACAATTTATCAGCATTTAGCGAAACTGAAATAATGTCAAAATATATTGTCACACATATTTTCTTTTTTTTGAAAATACTCCTTATGTGGTTGGGGTGGAAATAGGATAATTTCGTTGTTATTGTTCAGATGCAATAAAGGAATGATAAAAATGAAAAATCCTCTAAAATGAATGTATATATGGTGTGTCCGTGTCGTAGTCGCGACGATGTGCAACTGAAGAACCGTCACGTTGGGGTGGCTTGTCGTGGGTAAGGATTTAGAAAGACAAGGAATAAGCCAGGGCAGGGAACCCCCGGAAACGGCTGCTTTTGGCCCCGTCGCGACAACCCGCGGGCTCACAGGGGTGGGGATCTTCAGTGTTAGTCGGTGATGTCGCATACATACAGGCGCCCCACAGTCGCGCCTACTTTAGGTACCCAGTAGTGGCCGTCTCGCATCGTGGATTGGTCCGTTTTTTCAAACCAGCATCCGGGCAGACATAGCCCTATTTATATCTAGAGGTGGATCTCACATTGTTGACGCCCGTTTTGGTGTACGCCTACAACAGCACATTTCACAACACAAAAAAACCTAGTTAAAATCATCATATACTTTGGTATGACTTCTTTTTATAATTATAATAATTACACTTTTTTAGATCCTTTCGACATTTTTGTATTAGATAACAAAATAGGTGATTCTTATTTTTAATTTTAGATCATTAGAGTTGAGTTGATATGATTATAATTTGATTAGAGGTGTGTGTATTTGGATTGAACATAGAATGAACCCAGTTTCATTTTTGTTGCAACTCAAAATGAGTCAATGCTAAACGATATAGAAAGTGGCGCCATCAACCTGGCTTATTTTTTACTAGTTTTTTTTCGTTCTTTTTTTCCCGTCCAGTAGGTTATTTCTATGCAGATGACTATACCAAGATTGATAAAAAAAAAAATTTTTTCTAATGAGAATTAACAGAATTTAATTATAATTTTCTTTTGCAGTGTACAGAATAAAACTGAACTCAGAATGAGTCGTGTAGGCGGCTGTGCAACAAAAATGAGTCAGTTTGGTGGCGCCACTTTCTATGTCGTTTAGCATTAACTCATTTTGAGTTGCAACAAAAGTGAGACTATATTTTTTCTGTGTGATTATTTGAATAATAAATTGCATTCTTCTAGAGTTGTTGTATTCATATAGTACCAATCAGGCGTCAGATTGAGGTAATTTTTGACATACGTTGAAAAAAAGAAATTTATTTGATTTAAATAATTGGTTACTTGACTACAAATAAATATTTACTTGTATTAAATAATTTTTTAGTTATATAAACTGTATTTAATACAAATACCATTTGACTCAATAATTATTTAATACAAATAAATATTTATTTAATAATAGTCAACTAAACGATTATTTTGAATAAAATAAATTTTTTTTCTCCGTATAATATCATTATCCAAAAGATTAATCATATTGGTTAATTTCCAAGAACTAATAATTAGTCATTTAATTTATTTATCGAAAGAATAGAGTGAGAGAATTTAAAAAGAAGTAAGTAATTTTTGCTACAGTGTGAAACTGGCTTTCGTTTAGAAGCTTTATTAATGATGTGGGAGTGGCCTTAGCATGAGCCAATCAGAAAGCACCACTTGCAACCCTCATAGGCTGAAGCGTAAATCGATTTATAACTCGCCCCTTAAGTTGAAGGGGTGCAAAAGTCGCCTTTGACGCGAAAGACCTTAAGGTCTATTCTTGATGGTACAACACTGGGACTTTACACTGCCAATTCGTGACGGTTTTCTCTGGTGGCAATGGTGGTGGAAAGTGTCCAACGAGGAGGATGAAACTTATGAGTTATGACTTCTCACTACTGCGAATTCCGGACGAACGAAAAGAATGTCTGTGTATGTATGTGGATGTGTGTACAAGGGACGAGATTTTGCAAAAGCAATGAATTTCCAAATTGAGCTATTTTTCTGAAAAACGAACGAAATTTTTTTCACACTCTTTTCTTGTCGTAATTTTTGGTTCCTTCCCATTCGCACTCTCCCTCTTTGTCTCTCTCTCTATATATATATATATAGCGTATAAACAACTAATGGGACAGAATTGAGAGGGAAAATTAAGCCGGGAAAGGACATCGGGTGAGGAATCTCTTCATTGTTCTCGGAGAATTAATAATAGTTTTTTTTTATCAAACTGAAAAATTTGAAAAAAAAATTTTTAATTATTTTTAACTTATTATTTAAGTAGGGAATTTTTTTTTTAAACAAATTATTCTTTTATAATTTTCTTTTAATTTTAATTCAATGTTTTCCAAAATTACAGTATATATGCAACCAGAAAAATGTTTATTTCTTTGATATATAGGGTCAAAGAAAAGTTTTCTTTAATTTAAAGAATAAATTTATTTGATTACAAAAAAATATTTTTTTAATTTCAAACAAAATTTTATATAGAATTAAAAAATTTTCTTTAAATTAAAAAAAAACATTTCTTTGACCCTATATGTGTCAAAGAAATATATATTTCTTTGATGTAAAAAAACGTTTTTCTAGATGTTAACAATTGTTTCAAATTAATTTATTTTTTTTAACGAAAAATGCAATTTTAATGTTAAATGTAAATAAAAAAATTGCTAAACGAAAATTGTAAAATATATTGTACTCAGAAAAATATTTACCTGCAACAATGAGAGGATTTCAATAGAATATAGCAAAAGTTTTAATTGTTTCAGTTAAATCTTTCACTATTCTAAGGAAATCTTTCGTTGTTGCAGAAAAAAACTGTTTTTCGTGAAGATTTAATTCAGTTTGAAGAATGTTTTATTTTTGTCAATTTTCGGTAGAAATTATAAATTGATTAATTTTTGTCGAAAAAATTATTATCATCAGTTATGTATCGCGATTTTATTTTCTGTATAAAATTTTTTTTTTTTATTAAAATCGAACTAGCTTTTGATTTATATACAGTAATGTACATGATATGATTTAAAAAGGAAAATTTTTCCATTTTAAAAGTGCGCACATTGTTGAAAAATACTCTACGCTCAACCCTTTTCTCACCCTTATTTACTTCTTGTCACAAGAGTTTATTACACATTGTGACTTGTAAAATATTTGCAAATACTCCGACAACCAACGCGCGTATTAATTCATATAAATAAGTGGACAAAATTGATTTACATTTACAAATTTACGAATTGATATTTTATTAAATATATATATGTAATGAAAAAAAAAATTGAAAAAAATTTAAAAATTAATATATTATATAGTAAATATATTTTTACAGATAAAATGGAATGTTAGAATGCTGTCATCATGATCACTAATATTTTACTAAACTGGTGAGTGATTTTTATTAAAATTAATATTTTTATTGCAATAAAATTTAAATCATTTAACATTATAGATAGATAAATTTGTTTAGAAAAAGTAAAAAAACAATCTTTTTTACAAATAGAAAATTTATGAAAATTTTTTTTAAATAACAATTTAATATATATATATTTATTAATTTTAAAAGTTTTTTTTAAATATAACTTCCAAACATTTTTTTTTTTTTTTTTTTTGCATTTTTAGATATGTGAAACACAATTTTTCGTTTATATTTTATTATTATTTACTAGCGATATATTCCTCGTTCGGTTGAAGTTGTACTTTTTGTTCTTTACGTATTGTAGTCGAAGTTTATTCTATTCGGATATTCCATAACATTATGTCTTTAATAAAAGCAGTAAGTCATGGAATAAAAGAAAGGCGTACGTATAGAATGTATGTATTTAGTCCACGTCAACGTTTATATTTATAAATGAAAGTTTCGATATGAGAAAATGAAATAATAATTTATTATATAAAAAATAAATTTAAATAATCGCTATAAATGAATTTCTCAAAATCAATTTACGTAAATCCACTGTATATAAGAAGCAGAGGGGTAAAAGACTATATCGCGTGCACTTTGTATATATATATATATATATTTAAACATGTTTAGAGATCCCTATTAAGAAAGATTACTTTACTTCTGTCGATTCTGAAATCCACTTTTCAAAGACAAATTCGCCGATTCTTGCAAAATTGTTAATCCTCGCAATTCATCTCAATTGATATTCGTATATACGCGCTTATACGCTATCTTTATCTTTAATCCTAACTGATTCTGCCACTGTCTCTTGCGATCGTCTCTCATTATTTTTTTTTTCTTTTTTTTCCTTTCCTTCAATTCGATCTACGCTACTCTCTGCTCTTTGTAAGCGAAAATACTCAATTCGAACGTTAAATTCAATTACAACGTTCTTGATTAATCCTAAGTATCCTCTTCCGAAGAAAGGACATGGAGCTTCGCTCTTCATAGCTCCCACTTTTCTATCGCAATCTTGTTCAAGTTTGAAAAATTATCTCCTAAAAAAAAAGAAAAGTTAACTGCAAACGAACGTTTTTATTCAGGTCAATTTTTTTCTGATTTTGAATTATATCAAAAAATTATTTATATTTTTAATTTATTTTTATTGATTTTTAATATATTTTTTCTAGATTAAGTTTTATTTAATTATATATATACACCTAGTGAAAAGATTTCTTGGACTTGGTTTCTTTCATTCAAAATACCTTGGCATGCGGAAGCCAATGTATCTGTATACAGATTTCCCAAAAGTCCCTAAGCAAAAAAAAAAAAAAAAAAAAAAAAAAAAGTAAACACTATATAAACTTTTTATAGCATTTATTAATTTATTTCAAAGTCTATTTTATTTATTTTCAATGATGTATAGGAAAGAAATTAATAAGAGAAGGCACCACCTTTATTTTGCCCACTTTAAATTTTAATGATCCCATGATGTTATATTTTTTTATTGCGTTATTTGGGCCCTAAAAACATACACGAAGGTCAAAAAAATAAAATTTTAATTTTTTTATTATTTTAGAATTTGTATTTTTTTAAATAATAAAAATTTTTGAAAATCCATACAAGAGATTCTCTGAAGAATCGCTGAAAAAACGTTCGAAAAAATTTGCGATAAAAAATAGTTAAAATTATAAGATAAAAGTTTTGAACGTTCAAATAAATGAAATTTTTTTTGCAACTTCTTTAAGTACAAATTTTATTACAAAATATTGTTTTACATATATAAAAAAAAAGTTTTTTAATTTCATAATTGTTTAATTTACTGTTTTATTTTACATCGCCATCATAATTTTTAATAATTTATAGATTGAACAAATATTTTGTTCATTTGAACGTTCAAAACTTTTGGATCATTTAAAATTGTAAAAGTAGTTCAATATTTAATAAGAAAAATTTATGAAATAACTCATTTTTTCGTTTCTTTTCTTTTAAAATTAAAATTTTTCAAAACCATACGAGAGATTCTAAAAAATCTTTAAAATAGCTCGTAAATAAATTGGGGATGAAAAATAATAAAAATTATGAAAGTATATGTTTTAATATATTTGATTTAAATAAACACGTATATTTGTCTCAGAGTCTAATAACTTTTTTATTTGGCGTAAATAAAAATTTTATTTGTCAAAAATAAAATTTTTATTTAAGGCAAATAAAATTTATTTGCAACAAAGAAATATTTATTTAAAACAAATAAAAATTTATTTGTCTCTGAGATAAATATATCTTTTCTTTGGGTCTAATTACCACAATTTTCATTGTATAATGTTTAACAATAATAAAATATAAACAATTTTTATTGTTAAATTAAAAAAATATTTTAATTTGTATTATTATTAAAAAGTCTATGAGTTTTTAAGTGTTTGGATGAATTGACATTTAGAGATAAGGTATTAATTTTTCTTGACTGTCTTGTCTGACCATACGAAGATTTTTCTACTATGAAAACAAAATTTCATTGAAGTCAACACTATGACTAATTAAAACCACATATAACTTAAACTTTTTCTATTTTATTTGTTTATTTAACATAATTTCTATTATTATATAAATACACCCAGAGAAATATTTTATTTACGTTTATATTTGAGACAAATAAAATTTATTTCAAACGAATTAAATTTATTTAAACGAAATAAAATTTATTTGTCTTTGAGACAAATATATCATTTCTCTATAGGTGTATGAATTTGAAAATCAGTTAAAAAATTAATTAAATTTAATAATATAAAAATATTAATATAAACAATTATATATAAACATATATAGAACAATTTTCTATAAATATTTCAAAAATAGTATAAACGAAAATAAAAATAAATGTATATAAATACGAAAATAATGCTAATAATAATAAAAATAATGAATAGAAGAAAAATAAATTGATTGATTGAAAATTGGTAGTTTGGAGTCAAATTAGAATTCCAAAGTATGTTTTTGAATTCTTATATATTTGAACAAGAGGTTATATCAATCAATGTCATTCAAAAGAATTTTAAACACTATGTTTGACGTTAAAAAAAAACCAGTTTATTGTTATTATACCGCATGATACTGAAATACCATCTTATTTTCAATAACTCAAATTGACTAATTTTATAACTTTTTGAACACACATTTCAACATACATAGCGGCCATTTAATTATCAATTAAAAAATATATTTTATATATGTCACTCTAATAGCATAGTCCTTTGCCCTTTTTTTCCTCGAAAATTTGGTCTTGGTATTTTATTTTTTGTACTGGACTTTTTTGTCTGGGCACAAGTATATAGTACTTTCTGAATAAGCAAGGACCACCCAAGGCTCGTCAAAGTAGGGACAGGATAATTTCTGCCTCTCGAAAAAGTCACAAAGTCATCGCTCCTAACTGGTAGTCTTTCTTTTAATCTTCAACTTCTAGTGCCCTTAAGTATCTCGTTCCTCTTCAGATTTTCATAATTCTCTCTCGCGCGGCGCCATATAGAATCCAATGGAGTCGATTTTGATGACTCCACCTCGACCACATATATATATATAGTCAAGAATTCACGAAAAATTCATGCTAAGAATGCAAGGTTGAGACTTGCAATCAAAAAAATATAACGAACCTAATCTTTATATACTTCCTATCAAACTGCACATATATATATATGCTAAAAATGTATAATCATTGCGGTGTAAAACAGAGACTTTTCATCAACACACAGACTACTTAATCTCTTTGTAAAAAAAAATTCGTATTTCAATGATCAAAATGATCTCTCAGTTTCTAATATTGGCAGAGAGATCCATAGAATATTTCGTAAATTATATCCTTTGTTATTTCTGCCTATATTTTTGATGTTTATTTTATTTTCATTTAAAATTTTTATTTTTATTATTTTAATTAACTATAATTAATTTTTACTCACTAATTTCTATTTAAATAAATGAAAAGTCAGGGGATTTTTAATAAAAAATCAGAAAGTCAGGGAAATGTCAATAGGGAACTCTCTAAATTTGAATTAACTAATTCACATTAGTAAGAATTTTTTACTAATTTTTAGTAAAATATTACTATTTGATTTAGTAGTTTTAAATTTTTTTACTAAAGTTTTAGTAAAAAGTGACTAAAAATTAGTGAAAATTCTTACTAATTTAAATTAGTTGCTCACATTTCACTAATTCAGATTTAGAGAGAATATATGAAAGAAATAACACATTCACTTGACTATTATCAAATAAATATTTACTTGAATCTGATAATTTTTATTTGAATTAAATAAACTGTATTTGAACCAATAATTTCTGTATTTGAAACAAATACCATTTAATTGATTTAAATAAAAATTATTTGATACAAATAAATATTTATTTGATAATAGTCAACTAACCGATTGTTTGAATCAAATAATTTTTTTTTCAGTATAACCCCTCTATATGTGCACTGAATAGCAAATTAAAAAACAAGAAAGCGTAAAATTGAAAAATTCTAAAAGACAGAAAAACAAATCAAAAATATTAATAACTCAAATGAAAAAAGAAGTTTATTATTTTACAGTATTATAAAAATATACATTTTTTTATTTTGTAAAAGTCATATTTTATTTTATTTATTGAATCTTTATAATCCTTACTAACTATTAATTAGAACGTAATTATAATTAATAATAACTATTATTTTAAGATGAAATGTTGACTGACAAATTTAACATTACACTCAGAGAAATGATTTATTTGAACCAAATAAAATATATTTGAATTAAATAAACGTATATTTGTCTCAGAGCCTACTAATTTATTTATTTGGCGTAAATAAAAATTTTATTTGTCAAAAATAAATTTTTCTTTGGCTCAAATAAATTTTTTATTTCAATGAAATAAAATATATTTGCAACAAATAAATGAGTTAATAGGCTCGGAGACAAATATATCATTTCTCTGAGTGTAATACGAATATAATATTTTTTTGAGTATAATTAAATGATTATTTATATAGGGTTGTTATTTTGAAATCTTAGAATTAATATTTAATAAAAATGCAAATAATTTTTTATCTTCCTTCTTTTTAAATAAAGTTAAATTCTTTGAATTTTTCAACTTTATATTGAGAATCCAATTTAAATTAGAGGGTTCAAGGATTTTGAAAGAGATGGCAGCATCAACCCTGCCGGTAATTCTAGACGTGCTGCCGTCTGCTCGATAAGGGTTGAACTGAAATTCAACCACTAATTATTTTTTATTTAGAAAAATTAATATTAATTTTCAAATTTTCAATTTATTTTTAATTATTTTATATACAGGCAAATTTAAATTTTTGAAAAATAAATATTTTATTTCCATTTTTTTTGTTCCCAATATATTATTATTGTTACTCGTTAAAAAAAAAATGTTTTTGCAAATTTTATTATATTTAAAAAAAAATTTCCTAACTTTAAAGATTAATTTGTGTTCTAAAGTTAAATTTTTTTAAACAATTAAATTAAATTTTCCTAATCGAAACATATATTCTTCATAGGTATAAAAAATATATAAGGTTTCAATCATTTATCAAGCGCAATAATAAAAATAATAATTATTATAATAATCGGATCAAGATTTAAATAACCAAAAACTAAATATTTATTCTTATAATAAGAATACTAATGAGAAAAAAAATTTTATGCTTATATATTAGAAAGAAAAATGTTTGGTTATACCCAATTTTGACTTGTTTCGTCTAAACAAAATTATTTTTGTTTTAGAATGTTCATTTTCCTTCAAAAAAAAAAATAAATTTGCTGCAAACAAGAAAATTTATTTTGTTGCGTTCAGATAATTATTTTTTCTCACTGATTAAATTATTTTAATCAAAAAATTGACCTGACGCGTGCAAATATAACAAAATGAAATTGAAAAAATCTTTAATATCTATATACTATAGGGTAAATGCACTAATTACAGCGCAATTCGAGTCAAAATACCTTTGAAATAGAAAATTCGACATTTCTATTGTATAAATTCAATTTAAAACATATTAAACTAAAAATAAACTTATGTTATTTAGATATTAAAAAAAAATTTAACTTTATAAAAATCGATTATTGAAACAAATATAAGAAATTAAAACAAATACCGTAATTTTCTATTGCGGAGCGTTTGTATCAGTTTCGGTGACCAAAGCAGATAACACGTAAGCTTGCAGCAACCTTGCGGCAAGCTTAAGTGCTATCTGGGAAATTAAGTGTATTTTGAAGATACTTTGCCCCATCGTATAATTGAAGCCAATGAAAACCTTAAAAATGTTTCGATTCTCTTATTGCTTTTCAAAACTGAGTTTAGGAATATTTTTTTTTCTTTTAATTCAATCAATTGATTACTGAATAAAAAATTAAATTAAATTATCAATCTAAATTAGTATGTATAATCAGTATGTATTCAATTTATAACTAATTAAAATTATAGTGACTGACTTTTTGATGCTATATATAAATTAATTATAGCTTTTACTAAATGATTTAACAAAAAAAAATTATTTTACTAATTTATTAGTAAATTTTAACTAATTCATAAATAAAATTCAGACACTAATCCAAATTAGTAAAATTTTTAAGAAATATCTTAAAGTTGTCTCAAGTTATTTCATAAAAAATTTTTTGGGGAAAATTCACAAAAAAGTTTTTTACGTAAAATACACCAAACTTTTTGGGAATATTCCCTAATATTTTTTGAGGAAAATTTTTTTCAAAATCTTATGGAATATTATCTAAAATTTTTAGGGAAAAATTTTCCCCAAAAGTTTGTGGAATATTCCCTACGTTTTTTTTTTTTTTTGGTGCATTTTCATCAAAAGTTTGTTGGAATTACCCAATTAATTATGAATATTTCCCAAATTTTTTTGGTGAATTTTGCTGAATTTTTAGTGAAATTTTACAATTAATAATGAATATTTCTCACGATTTGTTGGTGAATATTCTCAAACATTTTCTATAGAAATTACCCAATTACTGATTAATATTTCCGATGATTTTTTTAGTGAATTTTGTTGAAATTTGTATCGAAATTTACAATTAATAATAAATATTTCCCAAGATTTTTTAGTTATTTTTCATAAAATTTTTATTGAATATACCCAATTAATAGTCGATATTTGACCAAAATTTTTTATGAATTTTGCTTAAATTTTTGTGAAAGTTTCTATAAATAATAATGAATATTTCACAACACATTTTGTCGAGGTAAAGAAATATAAACATATTTTTATTATTGAATTTAATCAAATTTTATTAATAAAAAGAGAGCTATACATTTTTTTTTATAAAATAAATAATAAAAATATAACATAATTACAACTATTTTGTGAATTACAGAGTGACAAAATATTCACTGGAAGTTTTGTAAATTTTCACAAACATTTTTGGTAATAATTACAAATATTTTAGGGAAAAGCATTTTCCCCAAAAAATTATCAACATTCACCAAAAAAAGTTGGTGAATATTCCCAAAATTTTTTACAGTGATAAAAAAATATCTAAGACGTTCCATCATTATGGTCAAAATCTAAGACACCATAAAATGTCTTAAAAATTAGGACAAGAATTATTTAAAATAATAATACATCTGTTTTATTAAAAAGTAGATGAATAAGTATAGATTTGCTTTTTTGCGTTTTCAAAATAAAAAAAAGTTATGTAAAATTTTTGACTATTTAGAATTTTGACTGTTTAAAAGTATAATTTTTTAAATTTACTCTCTAAATTTTAATTTATGAGAATTAGTTGACTAATTTAAATTAGTGAAAATTTTTACTAATTTTTAGTTATTTTTCACTAAAACTTCAGTAAAACAAATTTTTTTAAATATTACTTAATCAAATATTAATATTTTACTAAAAATTAGTAAAAATTCTTACTAAGAATTAGTAATGAATTAGTGAATTAGTAGCTCACTTTGCACTAATTCAAATTTAGAGAGGTTAAAATTTTAACTGATTCATATAGAAAAAATTCTGTCTCTATAATATTCAAATTAGTTAAAAATTGTTACTAATTAAAATATTTAGAGAGTAAATTTAAAAAAAAAACAATTTATTAATAAAATACTCTTTAAGTTTGAATTAGTTAGAGTTCGTGTTCACCAATTCAAATTAGTAGAAATTTTCACTAATTTTTAGTAAAATATTACTATTCGATTTAGTAATATTGAAAAAAAATAATTGTTCAACTAAAGTTTTAGTGAAAAATAACTAAAAATTGATAGAATTTTTCACTAATTTAAATTAGTCAACTAATTCTCATTAATTAAAATTTAGAGAGTAAAATTTAAAAAATTCTACTTTTAAACAATCAAAATTCTAAATATTAGTCAAAAAATTTTCATAACTTTTTTAATTTTTGAAAACACAAAAAAAGCGAATCTACTTAGTCATTTTATGATTCTCGAAAAATTGAAAAGAATGCAAATCTAGATTCGCTTTGTCATTCTCTTAAACGAAATCTCCCTCTCACGGAAATTCGCACTAACGAGACGTTTCTTGGGTGAGCCGCATTAGGGTTGCGATATATGTATATATATATCTGTATATATAGCGTGAGTAGCGGGGGTTGTGTCCGTCGTAACGCGATCCAAGGAAAGAATAATCTGAGATTTGTCAAAGTTCGAGGAGAGAACGAACGCCTTAATGGCGAACGGAATACTGCTTCAAAAGGGGATTATACGTAATATGACTTTCCACCGTAGGTAAGTCGATAACGCTTGATGCTGCGGGTCTCGTTAAATATTAAACTTTAAATTTTCACCCAACGCTAAGAACTTAGCAAGAGCGTAAAGATGATCGTATCTTTCTTTTTTTTTTTTTTTTTTTTTTTATTTTTTTTTTCATTTTACCAGCTTCAACGTATAACGACATCGCGGACTTTATCGCAGAAAGCGAGACATTTGAAAGATTATGCCAATTCCGTTGAAGATTGTGGAAAACTTGAGAATATAATATCAACTTTGAAAAGAATATTACGCGCAAACCTTTTAATATATTTTTTTTATCATTTCTGTGTATTTCTTTGACAATTTTTTTTCTATTTTTTATTATATTTTATTTGTAAACTTCTCATTAATTATTTTTATATAGAAAATATGTGCGATATGTCATATATTTTTCTTATTCAAATAACTAATATAATTTTTTATTATTTCTATTTCTACATCCAGAGAAAATATATATTTGTCTCAGAGACAAATAAATATTTATTTCATTAAAATAAATTTTATTTGTCTCAAATAAACGCGAATAAAATATTTCTCTGTGTGTGTATGTATTTTTTTTATTATTTAGTTAAACTATGCAAAAGCTGGCATATTTTTTATTTCTCCAGGTCTATTAAACAAAAATTCATTTATTATTTTTTTTAAAAAAATACAAAAAAACATAGTATTTTTCAAAAATTTCTCAATTTTTCTTTGTTACAAATTTTATAAGTCATAAATATATAATTTTGCACAAATAAAAATAATTTTCATTTTTATAAAAAATAGGATAATAAATGTTAAATGACTTGTAATTTATTGTTCTAAGTTTTTGTTTTTTTTTTCTTTTTTTGTGAATAAAAAAAAAGATAACTTTAATTTCACATATATATATATATATATACAAACGATTCTCCTCTTTCTGATTGGCTTGATTTATTGGTCATGTCACATCTCGGTCTAAGCACGTCCGACATTGGCTAGAATCACGTCGTCATTCGCTCATCATACATTCCCATTAGGGTAAAATACGATACAGCAACAGTCACAACTCTCCTATTCTCGCACATTATAATTGGCCCTATTCGTAGACAACGCGTACTCATCGGCGCCTCCAGGCTCACGGATAAAATTATTCCAATCTCGGTTTCTCAACAGTCACGACTCTTCATTCATTAAAATCATTCTAATAAAAAAATATATATTTTTTTCATTCAAATAATCAATTATATTTGATTATTATCAAAAAAAAATATATATATATTTTTTTCCATCAAATAATTACGTTATTCATATCAATTAAATTTGATAATTTGTTTTAAATGCAGATAAATCATTATAGCTTCTAATACAATTTATTAATTGATTGAAATTAAAATAATTATTGTGGTATTTGATTACAATTTATTCAAATAAAAATAATAATAATTTTTTATTTGTTTTAAATAAAAAATTTATTTAATACAAATAAAACTTTTATTTAACTCAAATAAATATTTGACTTCCAGAGAAATGTTTTATTTGAACCAAATATAATATATTTGAATTAAATAAACGTATATTTGTCACACAGCCTACTAGCCTATTTATTTGGCGTAAATAAAATTTTTATTTAAATCAAATAAAAATTAATTTGAATAATATAAATATTTAATAGGCTGTGAGACAAATATATAATTTCTCTATAGGTGAATTATAATGGAATCTTTATAACTTTAAGAAAATGTATATAGGTATATATCAACCCAATCAAAAATTTCAGTATTATACCAGAGTTGACTACTGGCGCAGTACTGGTTGAGTATTGACTGCCGAGGCTGGGCAGTCTGTACTGAACCAGTACTGGTATTTTCATTGTATCAGTACTGTTACAGTACTAACCTCCCAGTTAGTTACTGGCAAACCAGTACTGAGCCGATATTGAGTCAGTACTGTCTCAAATAGATTTTCTTTTTGATTAATACTATAGTTTACAAAAAGTTCTAGAGTGAACCTGATGAATCTTTTTATTTAAATGTTTTTTTATAAAAATTTTTTCACCTTGATTTTATTTTTCAAAATTAAAATTTATTTTATTTTGCTTTTCTGTAGGTAAAATTATTTAATCAAAAAGTTTCCTGAGACCAATTCCAAAACATTTTGCAAGATTTTCTTATTGTTTTCAGATACCAAAAAATATTTTTAAACGATAAAATTAAAAATAAATAAATTTGTTTATAAAAAATTTATATTTTTTAAAATAAAAATTTAAACAAATTTTCTTGACAACACTTCTTAAAAATTAAAAAACAACTTTTATTTTCTTAAAAAAGTTTTTCGAAAATTCATTTTGATGCAAATATTTATGTGATTAAAAATAGATATTATATTTAATAGGTTAAGCAACAAAAACGATAACATTCGGACAAATGGATTTTTAATTAAATTTTCTCCAACGTTTCGAAATCACACTTATTTCCTCTTCAGGGAGTCTAGTAATACAAAATCATAAAAAATTAAAAACAACAAACAAAAATACAAAGAAATTAAATTAATATGAGACGAAGACTGTTACAAACTTCAAAAAACAAAAATATAAAAGGTAGTCAGAGTATTGAATATAAATAAAAATATATACATACAAAATTATACAAGAACAATTAACAAAAATATAAATCAATAAATAAAATTAATTAATTAATATATAGAAAAATTAAAAAATAAATAAAAACAAAATGAATACAATAAATAAAATAATAAACAAAATACAAGTTACCAAATAAAAACGATGAAAACAATTATCAGTCAGTCACTCACACAATCGTCTTTTAAATATATTCTCTCGGACGTTAAAGAATTATTAATTATATAGATATTATACTTTTGAAAAAAACTTAAATTTAAAAATTTTTACCCGAAAATTTATTATCCTACAAAAAATTACGTATACTTTTATTTCTCAGAACTTTGGTTTTATAATAAACATATTTTTATATTTATTTTTTGATTTTTTAAAATAATAATTTGCCATATATATTATAAGAAAGAATAAAAATTCTTGGTGTTTTCGATTTTATATATAATAAAATATTAATTAGTTAGTTGACTAATTTAATTAATATTTAATTTGTGTTGGGTTATACTACAAATTTCAGACATTTTTTCCTTAGTTTACCAAAAAAAGTATTACCTGAAGCTGAGATAAATTTTACTATTGCAGTGAAACTTATCTCTATTACAGTTAAAGCTTTCTTTTCGAATACAGTAAATTACAAAACTGGCAGTACTCAGCTAGTACTGAACCAGTAGTGCTTACCGCAGTACTGGTGCCAACTCTGGTAGCCAAAATTATCATCCCAATGTTACTCCAACTCTGGCGCCAATACTGCGCCAGTAGTAAATTTTTGATTGGGAATTTGCAAAATTTAATATTTTGAGATTAACATTTGTTTTCTTTAAAAAGAAAGAATATTTTTGTGTACAGAATAAATGATAAATTAAAACAAGAATTCACTAAAAAGCACAATTTATTTTCAAAATTACTTATATCTATTTAAAAAAAAAAAAACAGATTACATTTCTAAAAGTAAAAAGGTCACTGTTAGAGAAAAAATTGATACTGTGGTTAAGTTTTTAAATTTTTTTATAAAATATTGTTTTCTGTATCCAAAAATTAATTTCCATTACTGTAGTAAATTTAAAATTAATTAAATTAAATTTTTTTTAAATTTATATACGAAAAAAATGATTTTGTTCATTTGATAACGTTCAAAATTTCAAACACATAAAATTATTAAATTACTCTCTAAATTTGAATTAGTAGTTTTCTACTAATGAAAGAATGCGTATTCGTTTACCAATTGAATTAGTGACAGTTTAGACTAATTTTTAGTAAAAAACTACTAATTGCTAGTAGAAAAAAAACTAATTCATATGGAATAAATCGGCTTACTAATTTGAAATAGTAAAAAATACGATTTTTACTTCATGAATTAGTAGTTTTATACTAGCAATTAGAAGTTTTTTTACTAATAATTAGTTACAACTGTTACTAATTCAATTGGTAAACGAATACGCACTCTTTCATTAGTAAAAAACTACTTTATTTATTTTTTACTAAAACTTTAGTAAAAAAAATAATAAGATAACTGACAAATCAAATAGTAAAATTTAAAAAAATAGTGTAATTTATAACTATAATATTAACATTATTTATTTATTTATTGAAAATATACGGGCAAAGCCCATTCGTACAGAGTACTATAAAGATACATTATGTTTATTGTATATTAATTGGCTGCATTGTTATTATAATCATTGAAAATTAAGATACGCAAGTTTTTAATGAAAGTTGTGAGTGAATAACAGAAAAAATCAATGCTTTTGTTAAACTGATTTGCCTCACTGCTCAGTCTGTTGATCACTGAATTTGTAGTGTAATTTTCTTTAATGAAAGGTAATTTAAATAATGGATGGTTTCTAGGCGACCTTTGCGGAACGTAGAAATTAAATCAAATAAAAATTATTAATGTATAATATTTATAAACATCATAAATTTAGTGCATATCAAAATGATTTCGTATATTCTAATTATTCTCATCAATCATAACTGTTTTTATTAGTTTTCGTTACTAATTATATTATAACACTGTTTACTAACGCGATCAGTAAACAAATTTAGTAGAAAACCATTAATTAAAATTTAGAGAGCAGCAAATACTGCATATACATAAGTACTTAATTGTTACAATAATTATTTGATGTGATGGCTTCAATAAAACAATTAAAATAATTTGGTGAATTTATTGACATATGGTCAATATTAAATTACACACCTTTCGTTTACACACCCGAGAATATTTACTCACATATATAATTAACATAATCAATACATACTCAGACTAAATATATATATATATATATATACTAACAGCTAACAAAACACTCATCTACAAAAGTTGGACCATATTTTTGATTTTCATATACACTGAAAAAAATTTATCCGAAATCTTCAACTACCTTTGGGTAGTTAAGTAAAAAGAAGTTAAAACAATTACTTTTTTAGTTAGTTTAACAATGTTTGTGTAGTTAATTTCACTATTTCCTAAGTAGTTAAAAATTAGTAGTACAATTAACTTAAAAATGTAGTTAGAATTTAAAACTAACTACAAAATCTTATTATATCAACTACATTCCTACTTTTTAGTGGTTAATACAACTTTTAAAATTGAGTTGAAGACCTATTGTACTATACAGGGTAGTTAAAAAGTAGTCAAATCTACTACTTATTTTTTTGAGAGTAACAAAAGAATTTTAACCAGACCATAAAAACATACTCGACGGTAACTAATTTTGAAAAAATCATCATAAGAAGAACAATTTTTGTAATAAACGCATTAACAATTCTATAATAATACCAATTCAAAATTTTGCATTAATCCCAGAGAAAATTCATCATCAAAAAATGTGATATTATAATTAATTTAAAAAAAAAAAATTTAATTACTAAAATCTTTGCATGAATGGTAATTAATTCATTTCAAAATCATCATCAGAATATATAGTATAAAAAAAAATTAATGAATTTTTACATAATAACTTTCACATTAAATTTGGAAAAAAAATTTATTTTCATGCACTTACAGTATAATCAGATTTATATTTCTTTTTCTTGCAATTCATATTTCGAATGCGAGTGTACTTTCTGTTTCCACACTATATATAGGGGTGATGATATCACGTATATGCTCCGCCCTATACCATAACGATGAATTTACTGGCGGCGGCCATCATGTTAGCCTATAAGATTAAAGTCCAAAACACGGTGCGAAGATTTTATGAATATTTGCGGTGAAAGAAAAAAAATATCATTTTAATATATATTTATATTATATATAGCACGTCTGAGGGCTTTTGTGAATATTGTTCAATCTCCCGCAAAGATAATTTTATAATAATAATAATAATAATAATAATATATAATAAGAATTTAAATATCTTATTCAAATTAATCAATATGGGACTGATTTAATGTTGAATAAGTTTTCTCTGTAACACGATGCAATTCGATAAAAAAAGAAAATAGGAAGTTATAATTTATTATAATGCAGTTGTTGAAAAGACACTTTTTATTCCTATCTCGAGATTTGTTTAATTTTTCTTTTTAACGCGGAAGATATTATAAGAGATATCACAAGCATTATACATTATAAAAAGAAAATAATATATATAGAATTTTGTACAGTTTTTTAACTTATGAATATATATTTATTTGAAGTGATAATATAAAAAGAGATTATAATATGAATTGCGAGTAAAAGTGGATTAAAATATTTTGATTGATTTATCTATACCTTGGATGAATCGCTATCTATATTTATTTTTTCTATCAGTTTTAGGTTTAAAAAATGAATTGAAATAAATAATTTGGAAAAGAGAATAAAAATTAGTAAGAATTTTCACTATTTTAATGGGTATACAATTGAATATAGTCACGTTGGGAAAGCCCTCCAATTTTTAAGGAAACCCAATCAAAAATTTACTAATGGCGCAGTACTGACAAGTGTTGGCGCAGTACTGGCACCCAGTATTGGCGCCAGAGTTGGCGTAACCTTGGGATGATAACATTTTACCAGTATTGGCTGCCAGAGTTGGCACCAGTACTGGTAACCACTGCTGGTTCAGTACAGGTCGAGTACTGGCAGTTTTGTAATTTATTGTATACGAAAAGAAAGCTTTAACTGTAACAGAGATAAGTTTCACTGCAATAGTGAAATCTCTGCTCCAGGTAATACTTTTTTTTCAGGAAAAAGTGTGTGAAATTTTTAGTAACCTAACACAAATTAAATATTATTGAAATTAGTCAACTAACTAATTAATATTTTATTATATATAAAATCGAAAACACCAAGAGTTTTTATTTTTTATTAAGTATAATATATATTGCAAATTATTATTTAAAAATATCAAAAAAAAAAATATAAAAATATGTTTAGTATAAAACCAAAGTTTTTATAATATATATAAAAACAGTTCAGTAAAAATAAAAATGTTTATAAAATAATTATAATGTATATAATTATACAATTAGCTATTTAATTATTTTATTATTCACTTTAATTATTTGCATCAAAATAAATTTCCAAAAAAACTTTTTTAAGAAAATAAAAGTTGTTTTTTAATATTTAACAAGTGTTGTCAAGAAAATTTTTTTGAATTTTTATTTTAAAAATTATTAATTTTTTTATAAAAAAATTTATTTATTTTTAGTTTGATCGTTTTAAAATGTTTTTGGTTTATTGCGCATATTTGAAAACAATAAAAAAAAAAAAATTGCAAAATGTTTTGGAATTAGTCTCAGGAAACTTTTTGTTTAAATAATTTTACCCACAAAAAAGCAAAATAAAATACCTTTTAATTTTCAAAAATAAAATCAAAGTAAAAAAAATTTTTATAAACAAAATATTTAAATAAAAAGATTCATCAGGTTCACTCTAGAACTTTTTGTAAACTAGTATTAATCAAAAAGAAAATCTATTTGAGCCAGTACTGGCTCAATATCGGCTCAGTACTGGTTTGCCAGTACTGGAAGGTTGGTACTGCACCAGTACTGATACAATGAAAATACCAGTACTGGTTCAGTACAGACTGCCCAGCCTTGGCAGCCAATACTGAACCAGTACTGCGCCAGTAGTTAACTCTGGTATAATACTGAAATTTTTAGTTGGGAATATGTAAAGTGTATATACAATGGTTTTACTCCATAGAAAAAAATTTGTTTCCACGCCCCGCTGTACGGGACGCGATGGTAACACTCCTAGTGTTGACTGTCGGTAATACTAAACGTTGTACAACGCATCAAATATGGCTTCTGCTTCGTTGAATATTTTTCTAAGTATCAAAAGTGCATTTGTTTAAATTATAGAATTCGTTAATGTGTTGAAATTATTAAAATCATTCCTTTGTTGGTGAATTTCAACTATAATTATTTATAATAATTATCATTTCCAGAACTTATTGTAAGTACATACGCATTACCGGTATGCACAGATTGTTATCATTGCATTATCTATATTTCATAATTGCGCACACGGAAAAAAATTTCTTGTAGCGAAAACACTACGAATTTTAGAAAAGACAATTCTATAGATTGTCATGTAGACTGTAAGAAAATTGTGTTTCAAACACACAAATTGGAAACAGCACATAACCTTATTTGCGTTAGTACAGAGGCATAGCGCATGCGCAACGAATTGTACTCTATGAAATTTGTTTGTTTTCCAAACCTCAGCGTTTTGTGAATACTTCAACCGGGTTTTATAGAGCGCTATAGAGATCCTGTTGATAACACTGGAAATTTTTTTCCGTGCATTTCCGTAGAAAGTGCAAATTCTTATCAAAGAAAAATAAAAGGCATTAAAATAATCGTTGCAGCTTATTTTAATGCCTTTTAATTTTCTGTAATATTAATATATACTTTCTTTTCGTGTGCAGCTGACTAAAAATATTGATAAATAATACCTATTTATATTCTTTTTTCTCATAATTAAAAATGTGTAGCATAAACTCCTAACCTCAAAGTAAGAAATTAGAACTCAATTAACCTATATGAAACACGATAGTTACTTCGTATTATTTTTAAAATCTTTTTGACATGACAACCCCTTACTCTGAGGTCAAATTTGAAAATGAAATTTTTTATAGCTTTCTATATTACCGACCAGTTAAAGATTTAACTACATATGTTAGTAAAGCGCTGACAGTATTTTAATTTTTCTTTTTGCAGATTCTATCCTTCCATGGCTTGTGGTGTCACGTATTTCAATGATAAGGGCAAAAGTACACAGAATTCACACAGACTTTTTAGAACTCGGTCTATTTTTACGGTTATTTTTCCCATTTTCTGAATGGAAATTTAACTTGAAAGTAGGGATCTCCTAGGGCTATTTAGTTTGAAAGAATTTCCTTGAAGCTGAAAATTTGTTATTAAGGTAAATATTTTAATTTAGTATAAAAAATTTAGTTGTATTTTTTGACGTAACCTTTTTTTTTTGAAAAAAGTATGGCAGTATAGATAACACCTGGTGTTCGCAAAAGTGCAATCAAGTGGAAGGGATTTCCGTGAGTGGCCCCCGGAAGTGACAATGCAGCCGACGTTAGAAACCGCGATCGGTGAGTCTCTTTTTATTATTTAACCTCTTAAATGTTGGTATAAAAGTTCGTAATTTAATTTTTCTCTCTTCTATAAAATCAATTTGAGTAATTTGGTTTTTATTATGGATTTATATTTATAACTATAATGCTATTAATTATTATTATTATTATTATTGTCTATTTTTTCTTATGCTGTATTTTAAAAATTCAAATGCTGATATAAACGTTAAAATTACTCCCTCTTCTTTAATTGAAAAATATTTGTAATGTAAAATTCATTTTTAAAATTAGGAAACAAACAGAAAATACTAACAAAATGAAATTAGATGACATAATAATAGTAACATTTGGTTGATTATTTTACAAATACTTTTTCTTATAATTATTTATTTACTCTTGAAAATTGAATACACAGTAAACTTGGTTGTATCTTTTTCTATTGCAACGTTTTGATGCACATAAGTTATATCAAAAAGAGATCGTTTTGTGTATCATTTTTAGAAATGATACACGAAACGGTCTCATTTTTTGATGCAAAAAATTTAATCAATTTACATCAATCATGGCCGAATTGAATCGACTCAAAATTAAACGAATTTTTTTCAGATATTTTGGTAATAGTACAATTGCGAAGATCATTTCACTATTTAATTTGAAAATGAAAATAACAGAAAATCAAAGAAAATGTGCAATTCGATAATTAAAAAGTGACAGCTTATAAACATAACCTAAAATGCATGAGAAAAAATTTGTCGATAAAATCAATATAGCCGAGCTTTTTAGAAGGTAGATGGCAGTTTTGCTTTTTATAAAAACGATTCAGAAAAAATTTAAAGAAAGAAAAAAGATGAGTGCTGCCATCTACCTTCTAAAAAGCTCGGCTATATTGATTTTATCGACAAATTTTTTCTCATGCATTTTAGGTTATGTTTATAAGCTGTCACTTTTTAATTATCGAATTGCACATTGTCTTTGATTTTCTGTTATTTTCATTTTCAAATTAAATAGTGAAATGGTCTCCGCAATTGTACTATTACCAAAATATCTGAAAAAAATTCGTTTAATTTTGAGTCGATTCAATTCGGCCATGATTGATATAAATTGATTAAATTTTTTGCATCAAAAAATGAGACCGTTTCGTGTATCATTTCTAAAAATGATACACAAAACGATCTCTTTTTGATATAACTTATGTGCATCAAAACGTTGCAAAGATTTGATGCAATTTTTGGTCTCAATTTGATACTTTTAGGAAAACTGTGATGAGGAAAAGTTGATTGTAGTGAAACCTTAAAAATATGTCACTACAGATAATTAAGAATTTAATTATACTTTATTTAATTATGGTAAATAATTTCACCAGATTCAGTTTTAAGAAGTATAGAAATAATTAATTAAATTTTGAAGAATGTAATATTAAAATAATTTATATTATATTAAATTTTTTGACAAGGTGTAAAGTTTTAAATTAAGGTTAATTATTATAATTAAACTAGTTTGCAATATTTTTGAAGAAGCAAACACGTGGACATAAAAGTCTTTTAAAGTTTTGGTTGGAGTATTAAAATTTTAAGAATAAGTGTCTCTCACTTTGTCCATCTTGAAGAAAAAGAGGATACTTGTCACGTTATTTACTATTTTCCACATTCTTCTTGAGAGAACTACTCGACGCTTTTCTACTGATTTTTCAGTATAGCCCGAGGCTAGCAAAGATGCAACAGGCCTCCACTAACAAACCCCGAGAATCTGGTACTTCTCGTCTAGTGGCCTCAACCACGTGTAGTGTCATACATGCGAAAGAATGCTAGTTAGATTACAAGGTTACTTGTTCTTTCTTCTTTTTTCACACTCTTGTGAAAAAATCTTCCCAATTTTTAAATTCTAACTATATACTAATAATAATTAACATCACACGAGAAATCACTTCATTTTTTCGAGACGCATGATTATGTTCTATAAAAATCTTTAGTTAGAATTTTCATTTTATGGAATTTCATTTGTCATAATTATTTTTGAGCCGAATTTTCATTTATTCGAATTACTATTTTGTAGAATTTTTATCAAAATGATTTTTTATATTGCAGAATTTTTAAATAACCGAAAATTCATTTCACAGAATTTTTATTTGTCAAAATTTTTATTTGCTCGAATTTTCATTTAACATAATAGGTATATTAAAGAATTTTTGTTGGGTAGAACATAATTGCATAGAATTTTCTTTCAGATGAATTTTCATTTGTTCAAATTATTATTTGATATAATTTCCATATAATTGATATTTTTCATGCTACAAAATTTCTAATTGATAGAATTTTCATTTGTCCGAAATGGCAAATAGCCGAACAAACAATCAACAGAAAGATTTCGTCGCGATTTTTAAAAACAACCAATTAAAAATTATCCATACAATTGTGATTGGTTGATTTTAAAAATCGCGCCGAAATCTTTTTGTCGATTGTTTGTTCGGCCATTTACAATTTCGGACAAATCAAAATTCGAACAAATAAAAATTCTGTGATGTGAATTTTCGGTTATATAAAAATTCTGTAATATAGAAAATTCGAATGAAGTTCCATTGATTTTTAAAATTTCTTTTTCTTATAAAGTTTCCAATTTCAATTTTTATTATAGAAAATAATTTATAATTTTTTAATATCATATTCTGAAATTATTAAAGTCGTTTTTTTGTCATTTTTATCATTAATTTCAAGCATAAAAGTTTTAATTTGTTCAGTTAAATTTTTTTGTCATCAACGTAAAATATATTTTAGAACATCCTTTTTTAAATCAATAATGAAAACATTATTTATTTAAATAAAAATTGTTTTATTGACACTGATGATAGAGGAATGATTTAAAGAGATTGAGAAAATCTACTCAATGAAGTATTAACGCGTAATTCGATCGACAACAAGAAATGAGGGTAAAGGGAGTTTGGAAAATAAGATGATGAAATACGATGAAGATGTATTTTAAGGTAGATTAACCTGCTTGAAATACTTCTTCTTTGCCCTTTTAGTCATTATCTCCTGCTCTGATTAATTTCAATCAACCCGCATGATTCGAAATTGATTTTGAATTATACAATACATTATACTAATTATATATACAAAAAAACAATCATTTCAGCTCGACTTAATCGGTGTTTCAGTCATTTTCATCTTAATGTGATTTAATTTATCGTATTATTATAATTATCAATTGATAAATATATTTCAATATAAAATTTCACAAAATAGACAAATTACAACAACTTGATGCAATTAAAGAAAAATTAGTTCTATTATTTATATTTTTATAAATAAAATATAATTGATGATAAATAATCTGTTTAATGCCCCATGTTTCTTTATGATATAAGGGAAAACGCACATGTTTGCTTAGATTGTATGAGCACTTGAGAGTTTTCGAGAGCTGAGAGAATTTTGAAAACTTGTATAATCCGCAGCGGAGAGAGATGAAATGGTCGACTATGCACAGTTTTCGTGGCACACGATGTGTGGATAGCCCGCAATCTTTCTCTCTCTCTCTCTCATTCTCTCGACAAATATGAATATTAATGCGCTGACACTGCTAAACGCAAAACGCAAGTGCTCTTCTGTCCCGCTATCTATTAATCCTCAACTTTGCAATCTTCACGAAACAACTTGGTTCGTTGACTTGGCTCAAGCGCGCCGTTCACTATTTTCTTGTTATCTTGAGATTGAATGCTCCTAAAAGACGATTTCCAACTTGACGAAACATGCCACAGCAATAATGAGTTTTTTTTCTCCATTATAATACAATTTTGATTATGCATTTTCCAATAGCATTTAACAGTGAATTAATTTAATTTCCTTTTTTTAAGATAAAATTTGTTTTATTTTTGTGACATAAATTTATTAAAAGTAGATTTATATATAAATAATAATAATATAAAGGTATATTATTATTATTATTATTATTTTTTTCTTTTGGAAAGTCATTATGTATAGTTGAATTATAATGACATAGTAATTTGGTCTGGTGTAAGATTGTTGTTTTGAAAGAAATTACAATTTGTGATATACTGTTTAATGGTACACACCCCTTTTTCCCGCATCAGTTACACATCCCTCTATATACTCAAGATTTGTAAATCCGACACAATCATCTACCCTTCTTCGACTTTTAACACCCTTCGAAAAATGCTTCACCCTCTTTCATTATGCAATATTGTCACAGAAAATTCTTATAAAATACATTCTCTTGAGAGAAAGTTGTTATATATATATATATATATATATATATATATATATATTGCTACTATTTTTTATTGTAATATATATAATACAAAATTTCAAGTATTAATTTTCTGTACTATCGAAGTTCCTCATAATGCTTTTCTCTGTCTGTTTATATCAAAAATTAATTTATTGACTCTTGTTTTACCACCAACTGTGGATACAAGAGAGTTTCGATAATACATACACGGAGAAAAAAGATTTCTTTTATAAAGTAACTTTTACTACTTTCAGAGTAAAACTGGACCAACTCGAAGTTTCTGCGCATCTCTGGCAATTTTTACTCCAAAAATAGTAAAATTTACTCTAGAAATAGTAAAACTTACTACGGAAACAGTAAAATTTACTACAGAAATAATAAATTTTACTATTTTTGGAGTAAAAATTGCCAGAGATGCGCAGAAACTTCGAGTTGGTCCAGTTTTACTCTGAAAGTAGTAAAAATTACTTTTTCTTTTTCTCCGTGTAGGGGAAACTGGGGCAAACCGGCTATGTTAACAGTTGTAAGGCTCTAGTAACTAAAGAAACTAATGAAAAACCTTTTATAATAGCTTGTTGGAAAGGTCATCCAATTGCGCAACTTTTTCCTAGAGACACACGTACTTTAAAATGTATTGTTTAGCTGCTGCATCAATTTAAAAAAAAATTTGCAAACTATTTGGTTTGCCCCACCCCTGAGGTAAACCGGCCAGTTTATTTTTTGTTTGTTTGTTTAGAGAATTAATTGTAAGGAAAACGTCACTAAATATAAAAAAATCAATAAACAATCTTCCCAATAAGGAAAATAATAAGATAGGATTAAATTTCAATGAAAGAAACATCTTATTTTTTATAAAACAAATATTTTCAACTAATTGTTGTTGTTCACGAAGAAACGTCTGTCAGTGAACTTTGTAAAACTTCGTAAATCTCCGTAAAGTGGACAAAGATTCATGAAAGCGTGCACGAAGTTTTCTAGCCGATAGGTAATCTTTGTGAATTTCTGTTGCAAGGAAAACAGACATAGGCCGGTTTGCCCCACAGGCTCATTTTGACAATTAAGACCTGGATAAAAAAAAATGCTTAGTAAAATCATTAAATAATATACCGATAAATTTAACTGAGGCATGCACCTTTTAAACCTAAAAAACAATTTTAATAAATATTACACGATTTTCTCACAAATTGCTTATGAACAGATTCGTAAAAATTTCTAGCAGAAGCGAAAAAACAAACTTTTGTTTATAAAATTGCATAAACACAATTAAAAAATGTCAAACTAAAGAAATTAGTTATTCTTAATATAGTCTTTTTAAATTTATAATTGACATATTTTAAAGTTTGATCAATTCTGAGAAACTAGCACCTGGCCGGTTTGCCCCAGTCTCCCCTAAAAATAATAAAATACTAAATACAAATCTAACTTTCACACACTCGCAAAGATAAAATTTTAATCAAAAATTAATTAATTATTTTTACATTATAGATTGTATTATTATAATTCATTAAAAAGTCACTGAAAAAAAAATTTCTGGTTGAATAACTGTAATAATAGCAATTTAAATGAATTTTTATTAGGTAAATTTTTATTGCATAAAATTTTATTTTATACGCAAATTTTCATTTGTTCGAATTTTTATTTGACAGAATTTCCACATAACCGATTTTTTGTATATTACAGAATTTTTATTTTACCAAAAATTCAAATTTAATAGAATTTCTATATTTGATTGAAGTTTTATTTTATTTGGTTGAATTGATTTAACGTCAGAAACTTTTAAACGCAAATTTTAAAATTAATTAATGAAAAATTTCTCAGAAAATTTTTGTTGGTTATAATTTTAAAATTCGTACCAAAATGTTATGTTATTCTGTCAAATAGAAATTCTATTAAATGAATTTTCAGTTAAGTAAAAATTCTGTAATATAAAAAATCGATTATGTGGAAATTCAGGTTAAATAAAAATTCAAATAACAAATACAAATTTTGACAAATAAAAATATTCAATCAAATAGAAATTCTGTGAAGTAAATGTTAGATATTTTATAAAAATTATATGTATAATTTATAAAATCGATCAAATGAAAATTCTGTCAAAAAATAATTCGAACAAATAAAAATTCTGCTAAAATAAAATTTCTAGTAATCAAAATATTCCATAAAAAAAAAATTCTAACAAATTAATTTTATGCATTATTCATGCTTCTTGAAAAATGCAAGAAAAAAAAGTTAAATTTTTTGTGTATAAGGATTATTCTCTCTCAGAATCATTAGATTATTAAAGTTAGGATGCTTTGAAGTGCAAAAAAAAGTAACGCTGAAAAATCTTCCCCATTTTTTTTTTATAATGTATATATATATACACAAATACGTAAAATTTTCGACAAAAATCTCAAGCATTATTATAGAACGTATATATAGTCGTTTGCGAGTGGGAATATCAAAATAAGGGGGATGTAAAAATATTTTCCATTTTCTCTTCTATCTTTTTTTATTATTGCAGATTTACGGGTTTCGTCAACCCATCTCTCCCCTTTTCCACCCAATCCTATATCTTTCTTCACCCTTATTTTCTCTATATTCTTTGATTCATTCTCACAATGTATATATACGAAGAATCTAAAAAATAGGAGACGAAAATTCACACTTGCGTTTGTATTCTACAATTGCTGTCTATCTGAGACAAGAGATTCAGAAAAAAAGATGAGGGATGAAGAGAGGGAGAGAGAAAGAGAGAGAGAAAGAAGTGGGGTAGAAATACTGAGAGGGGGGAAGTTGTTCCGAGGGGTTGAGATGGGAGAGAGATGCTACCCTCCCCCTGTTCCCCATCAAGAAAGTACATATAAAATCATAAAGTATAAAGCCACGCCTACCACCCCTTGCTATCCACCAATCCAAGCCAAGTGCATTTGAATCGCAACCCCGTCGATGCATTGTACTGATTTGACTCTTTTTTTTGCAGTTTTTTCTTTTTTTATATATAACAGGCGGAGTTATCCGTTGGCCACGCGGACTTTCCTGTAAATCTTGTGGCACTCTCCGCGGCTACATTCAAGAACATTCATTTATATATATACAGCCATACTTGTCATTGGCCACCCCTATAACCACTCACTCTTCTCTTATGAATCTTCCTATCATTATATAAACCACAAGTCAATACAATAAATTTTTTTCGCCATTAATAATTAAAATAAAAATATTTCTTTCAAATTATTAAGAAAATTATATACATATATATATATATATATATATAGGCACAATGAAATACCTTTGATATGAAGAATTATTGTATCAATTGAGAGGAATGATGATTTTATGATTTTTCATTTGAAAGAATTTTATTAGATAAAATTTTCTTTTAGCCGAATTTTTCATTTTTCGAATCAGCATTTGAGACAGAATTTCTTTTTAAACGAATTTTTATATAACAAATAATTTTTAAATGCCGAATTTTTATTTGACTGAATTTTTATTTTACACGTAGAATTTCTCTTTACCCCAATTTTTATTTAAAAGAAAATTTTAATTTCACATGATAATAATAGAATTTTCATTTTATGGAATTTCATTTGTCATAATTACTTTTTGAATTTTTATTCGAATTTTTAGTTAACATAATAGACATTTTAAATAATTTTTATTGGATAGAATTTCATTTCATTTTTCTTTCAGATGAATTTTCATTTGTCCGAATTATTATTTAATATATAATTTCCATATACCTATAATCGATTTTTCATTCTACAGAATTTTTATACTTAACCGAAAAATCATTTAACAAAATTTCAATTGTCCGAAAATGCAAACGGCCGAACAAACAATCGACAGAAAGATTTCAGCGCGATTTTTAAAATTATATCCATAAAATTGTGATTGGTTGATTTTAAAAATCGCGCCGAAATCTTTCTGTCGATTGTTTGTTCTGCCATTTGCAAATTTCGACAAATGAAAATTCTATCAATTAAAAATTCTATTGAATGATTTTTCGGTTAATAAGTAAAAATTCTGTAGTATGAATAATCGGTTATATGGAAATTATATGAAATAATAATTCGAACAAATGAAAATTCATCTGAAAGAAAATTCTATGCAATTATGTTCTACCCAACAAAAATTCTTTAAAATACCTATTATGTTAAATGAAAATTCGAGCAAATAAAAATTTTGACAAATAAAAATTCTGTGAAATGAATTTTCGGTTATTTAAAAATTCTGCAATATAAAAAATCATTTTGATAAAAATTCTACAAAATACTAATTCGAACAAATAAAAATTCGGCTCAAAAATAATTATGTATATGACAAATGTAATTCCATAAAAGAAAATGAAATTTTATTTTTTAATAGAATTTCTAATATTCATTTTTGAAATTTTATTTGACCGAATTTACAAATGCGAACAAAGAAGTGTAACCGACAGAAAAATTACGGCGCGTTTTTTAAAATAAGTTTAAATAAATTATAAATATTTTAATCTTAATTGAATTAATTTTAGTAATTCTTAATGAAAAATAAAAATGCGAAACTATTTTTTTGACATTTTTGTTTTTTTTTTTTTTTAATTCAAAAACGAAATACCTTCTGTTTTGAAAGTAAATATTCTTGTTCTAAAAAGAACACATTTTTTCATAAAAATAGAAACCCATTTTTAAAAAGTTTAGATACATCTAATATATTGTATATATATAGTTCCAGTTATAGTAACTGTAATAGCTGGTAATTGCAATCGATGGCTTAATGACAATAGTTACTATAGTCGTTACAGTAGTTCGTTACAAAGTTTTGAATCGTTTGCAGTTTAAAATTAGTTTGACTCAAAATAGCTCTTTTTTTTTATTGAAAATTAATAGTTTTTTAAAGCCAATTTTTTCTTTTGAAATAATTTTTTATTTCATAAATTTTTAATTGGTATTTATAATGGTTCTAATAAAAAAAAAATGCGGACTCAAATTTATAATTTTAAGTTGAAACCTATAATTATTTTTTTTTACAATTAGTGTAGTGATGGATCAATATTTTTTTTTTACTAAAGTTTTAGTGAAAATTTACCAAAAATTGGTAGATATTTTTACTAATTTAAATTAGCTAAAAATAACTAATTTAATAGCAAAAAGTGACTGATTCAATAACGTCGAATAGAAGGGTTTATGGTGTTGCACAGTGGTCTGAAGGACTCGAAAAACTGCCAAAATTCAAAATATAATGGGGATTGGTTGGAACTGCTCACAATAAGATTCTTGAGTTCGCTGAGTCTACATTTCTAGTAAATATAATAAAATAAAAAATAGTAGATATAATATGGCGGATAAAAGTGTTTAAAATTCAATTATTGAACATAAACGTTCTTAGTAGGAAGGTTTTTGCATTCGTAAAATCTGAAACTGTTATAAAAAATAACAATGAACAATTAATAGAATTTGAGAAATAGAAAATTGTAATATTAAAGTTTTAAAATGGATTTTAATTTTAATATTTTTAAACCTTTTTTTTAAAAAGTTACTAAGGTGTTCTTCTATTAAACAATTTAAATTATATATTATAAATGAACATTTGAGAATATTTGCAAATTAAGTATTTAATATAATATATTTATTATAATAAATTATTATCATTATATTTAATAAAACATTAACATTTATATATTATTACTTTTAATTAACCTGTACATATATTATTATGAAACCAAAATTGAGCAATTTAAAGAATAAAATTTTTGAAAAAACTTACCTTTAATTAATTAAAAATTTCTGAAAGTATAAATATTAATATATAATTAATATATAAATAATCATTTTTTTAATACATTCACTGTATTTTATAAGAAAATAAATGTTTATAACCAACAATAATAAATGTCAAAAAAGTTTACAAGAGTATATGGAAAAAAAAACAAAAGAAGATTCAAAGGTAGATAGAAATATATTATATTTCGATGAATGTGACAAAAGCAATCATTTATCTTACTTGATATAAATAAATATAATTATGTCCAGGTAAAAAAGTAGCAGCAAGTAGCAGCATATTAGAAAATTGATATATTCAGGAGTAAAATGATATATGAAAAACTTTATTTGAGTGGACATCGGAGTACGATGAAACGAAAAAATGTTTCCTTTCATTCGCCGAGAAAAAGTTTGCATAAAAACTAGTTTTGCATCCGAAAATGATTAATTTATTAAAAATACAATACATAAAGGCATTTTAATAACTTGTAAAATAGTTAATAAGTTAAGACATTGAAAGAATGGGACTTCTTTGCAAGTAATACAACTTTTTGCAAAGACTCTGTCATGATTGTTATAAATTATTTACAACTTTTGAATTGTTCTAAAACGTTTTGGCTTTAATAAAAATAATTTTAAATATCATTTAAGATTACTATTACTTATTTAGAAAATAATAAAGTTAAATTTGAATTTAATCGATAACCTTAAATTTTGGCAATTTTATAACGCTTTCAGACCACTGTGTGTTGACATAAAAAAATTTGGTTGTTTTTTTTCTAATTTTGGTTGTGTGTTAACCGAAGTTTGGTTGAGACCATCAAAATCAAAACCAAACGTTTTGTTGTTAAAAACAAACCCTTTTTCAGTATAATACTTCTACTAATCTATTAGTTTAAAGTAACTAATTTATTAGTTAAATTCACTTTTAGCAACTAAAATTTCTGATAACTAATTCAATTAGTAAAATTCGACAAATTTCATTTATTTTTCCAGTGAAAATTATATAGTTACTTTCTACCAGTAGTTAGTTATTTTGTTATATTAATTGTTAAAGTTAAAAGTCAATAAAGAATAAAGAATTTACTAACAATTTGTTATTTTTAACAAATTCAGATTTAGAGAGTATACATATATGTATTTTAATGTTACAATATTGATAGTAATTTTAAAAATATGATTTTTATAAAGTAGTTAAAAATATTTCTTTCATAATAAAAGAAGAGAAAATTGAAAAGAATAAAAAAGAATTTGAAAAAATATCTAGTATTATAAATAGCTGGAAGGGAAAGCCTCCCTTGGCCCTTCTCGGGTATCTTTTTTGCTGTTACTAGAGAGCCATCAGCACCCCCCCAAACCATCATTCGTTCATTATTCGATTTCTTCTTCGAACGGAAATGGCTGAGCAGCCATTCGTTCGAGACTTCCGACTGACTGGAGGTAGAAATGGAGTCTCTTTTTGCCATGCGGGTAGGGAAGAAAAGCGTAGGGAAACCTAGAGAAATTGCCGTTCGCCGAAAATTGATAATAAATTCGATAATGGCTATAGCAGTATATAGCGAAGGACGATAATCACATAAAATAAAATACCACAATTTTATTTATATTGGTATGATGAAGAACGTGATGTCCTCTTTATTATTATATCCTTCAAAAAGTATATATTATATAAACTAATTTAAAAAAAAAAACGAAAAAATAATTTTCCTTATAATTAAGTAGAAGAATAAACTGTATTTATTATTTCAAAAACTATTTCGCCACAAATTAGAAAGATCATTTTATAAATCTTGACATTTTTAAATAAGAAGAATTTCCTTTTTTTAATAAATTAATTTTTTTTATTAAAATAAAATTTGTATATAATATTTATTTAGGGAATTTGATATAAATTTTTTAAACATCAGTGTGTTTCTTCATCTTTTAATTAAATCATTTATTTATGCGTAAAATGAGTTTATACATTGATGAGGAGATTAAATTTTCGAGTGCTCGTTAATCATACCTTTTACCCCAATTTTTGAGATGAAATTGCACTAAACCTTCTTGGGGTTCACTTTTTTTTCTGTCAACGCCATTTCGACGGCTTTAATTTTAGGATCCAATCAAAATGACTCACACGACATCGTAAGGCAACCCAAGTTCCACCCGGAGGGGACATACAGTAGTTAAGAGTGATGCAATTACATCAACGACTAACGAGCTAACTCTCGATAGAAAATGGCTGTATGCCTCGATGGCTGCAAACAGTTAAGCTATTACACTTTATTCTTGCTTTCGTTTTTTCTCCCTTATTTTAAAAAAGAAAATTCATGAGAAAAATTTATATTATATTTATATATATTAGCATATTTGTACCTATTTTAGAATTTTTTAGTGCAATTTATTCTTAATAATAAATTATTCTTAATAAATAGAGCAGTGTAAATAAGAATACTAGACCCAGAGATACATTCTATATTTGAACCAAACATAATGAAAATAACATTTTTTATTTAAATCAAGTAAAAATTTATTTAAATCAAATAAACTTTTACTTGAATCAAATAAATATTTATTAAGCTGCGAGAGAAATATAGCATTTCTCTAAGTGTAAAATTAAAATAAGAATATATTTTTAATATAGTTAAGAATATATTCTCAATGCTAAATTTTTTCTCATACTTTATACCCTTAAAATACAAGTGTGACCTGGACAGTTAAAAGGGACCTTTTGTCCGAAAAAATTAATTTTTTATTGATTGGTGATTCTGATAGAGAAAACTTTTTTTTATCAGAATCACCAATCAATAAAAAATTAATTTTTTCGGACAAGAGGTCCCTTTTAACTGTCCAGGTCACAAGTGTATATAAATTTAAATTAAAATATTTTACAAAATAGGTGCCAATTCTTAATATTTTTCAACTAGGGTAAGTCCGGGGGAGTTGGCCATAGTTTTTTTAAAGGCCTGTAAAAATAAGAAGAAAGTGATTTATGTATAAACTTTTATTGCTAATTGAACATTTAACTTACAAATAATAATAGAAATGATAAATTTTTTAAATGTAAACAATCTTAAAATTAATATTTTTTAAAAAACACCTTTAGCCATCTCTGCCGGAATGTACGGAGGAGATGGCCAATACTTTAAAATCATTCTTTGGCTTTTCGCTTTATCAGAATTCTTAATTTAAAGTGATTAATGTCTTCTTTTCTTCTTCTGACCACATTTCGAACATTTATCATTAAATTCAGTGCAATTTTCATGAAGCCAAAGGTGACAATCATTGCACTGAATCCAGTCTTCGATAAGCGCTCTCTGTTTGTCCCGTGTTTTTGAGGGTTTTCTGTTTTTTTTTCTCCTTAACCTGACGTGATAGAGACTTCTATATATATAGGCTTAAATTAAATTTTATATCTTACACTTTAAGACTCATATACGGAAGGAAAAAAAATTTTTAAATTTTAAATAAAAATTAGGTTCAAGTCACCTAAAAAGATTTTGGGGGTATTTACCCCTATTTTTTTCAAAATTTCAAATTGTTTTTAATCCTGCGTAAATGAGTATTAAAGTGTACGATTTAAGCTTTAATTTAAGCATATATATAGAAGTGTCTAGCACGTCTGGTTAAGGAATAAAAAAAAATGAAAAAACCCTCAAAAACACTGTTTTTGGAGACTTTACCTCCACTTTATTCAAAATCCTGATGTGATACGCAATTTTGGAACCCGAAATCGGGTTCAGCACACAAAAATACATTGGAAACCACTCCGCTATATATATGAAAAAGTCTTATTTTGTAGACCTGTGTTATGATTGTTTATAAACGTTTTTAAGATTTAATTACACACTAGTGATTATTTTATTTGATCATATTTAACTTTGAAAATCTTTGTTGGAGTGTCTTGTTGTAATATATATGTCAGGAAAAATGTAATTTGCTACATAATTAATGTTTATTTATAGCGAACACACGAATCTCAAGGGTGCCAATAACTTAAACAGTATGGCCGCATCTCTCCTAATGTCAGGAGACAAATTGACACAACTAAAATATAAATAAGTAAATAAAATTTTTGAATAAATGTAAAGTTATGACAAAGCTCGGGTCATGTACTTTACAAAAAAACATGAAATTCAAAATTATTCTATAAAATAACATAACACCAGTGAGAAACGTAAACTCATCACTTTTTTTCAGAACTAGTCAAAATAACAAATCAGATTTTTACATACTTTTTCAATATTTTTCGTCAAGTTTTTTCTTTTAATTGTGTTTTGCCATAAAACAAAGCGAACTAATCTTTAATAAGCGATACCTAGCAGCAAATTCTATAAAATATTTGAATTGGCCATCTCTCCCGCATGGCCAACTTCCCCGGACTTACCCTATATATTTTATAGTGCAAAATAAATTAGATTTTACGTATGAAAAAATGAAATATAAATGAAAAAGTTATAAATAAGAATCAGAGAAACAATCGAAACAAAAGTTAGTTCATATTCAAATTTTTGAGTCGAAATAAAAAAGTAATAATTAAAATTTCAAAAGTGTTTCAGTGCAAATGTAAAGAATTTATTTTTGACATTTTAAACCAATAAAACACAGTTTTCCTAAAAGTATCAAATTGAGACCAAAAATTGCATCAAATCTTTGCAACGTTTTGATGCACATAAGTTATATCAAAAAGAGATCGTTTTGTGTAACATTTTTAGAAATGATACACGAAACGGTCTCATTTTTTGATGCAAAAAATTTAATCAATTTATATCAATCATGGCCGAATTGAATCAACACAAAATTAAACGAATTTTTTTCAGATATTTTGGTAATAGTACAATTGCGGAGACCATTTCACTATTTAATTTGAAAATGAAAATAACAGAAAATCAAAGACAATGTGCAATTCGATAATTAAAAAGTGACAGCTTATAAACATAACCTAAAATGTATGAGAAAAAATTTGTCGATAAAATCAATATAGCCGAGCTTTTTAGAAGGTAGATGGCAGTTTTGCTTTTTATAAAAACGATTCAGAAAAAATTTAAAGAAAGAAAATAGATAAGTGATGCCATCTACCTTCTAAAAAGCTCGGCTATATTGATTTTATCGACAAATTTTTTCTCATACATTTTAGGTTATGTTTATAAGCTGTCACTTTTTAATTATCGAATTGCACATTGTCTTTGATTTTCTGTTATTTTCATTTTCAAATTAAATAGTGAAATGGTCTCCGCAATTGTACTATTACCAAAATATCTGAAAAAAATTCGTTTAATTTTGTGTTGATTCAATTCGGCCATGATTGATATAAATTGATTAAATTTTTTGCATCAAAAGATGAGACAGTTTCGTGTATCATTTCTAAAAATGATACACAAAACGATCTCTTTTTGATATAACTTATGTTCATCAAAACGTTGCAATAGAAAAAGATACAACCAAGTTTACTGTGATAAGTATTAACTTTATTTTTATTATTATTATTGTTATTATTAAAAATACGAAAAATTGAAGTTAGACTAATTTTGGTTTTATATAACTGTCCGTCTGATTCTTTTTTAAAGCTATTTAAAATAATTTTTTCAAAAATTAAATTTTTCGCCGTTGATACATATTATACAAAATACACGTTTCTATAAATTTTTTACAATTAATATAAAATGACCTTTTGTTTATTTTATGGGAAAAAAACTTTTCTTTTTAAAATTAACTAACGATATATATATCGCATCATCGCGGGGTCTCGATTTCTGCCAGAGAAAAGATCCATTTAGAAAATTGCTCAAATTGCTATCAGCAATTTTCGGAAAACCGTATATAAGAGGACACACCAAAGAACGACAAGTGTATTCTTTTCTTCATCTTATGGAAAAAGTCCAATGTGGAAAAATCGTTTTTGTCCAAAGCTCTGGACCATTGTGTATATAGAATCTCTCGAGAACCTCACGTAAGGGCATTTCATTCAACCTTCGACGAGCTTCTATTCCGCAAGATCTTTTTTTTCGCAAGGAACTTATCAAGGATGGCTTTTGCTGAATGCTTGTCAAAACCAGAAGGCATCTTTTGTAGCAAGTTAGTGATTCGAAGAAAATTGTATTTTATATTGCTCGATATCTTATGAAAAAAAAAACGCCGCACTCTCAACACACTTGTTTCATAGATTATTTTTTTTCTTTTTTAAAAAAAAGGAAAATTTATATTGATGAAAATTATTGAAATATAGGTAAAAACTTGAAATTTCGTTAAATATAGGTAGTGAAGGATTTTATTGACGCTTTCTTCTACACTGAAAGAAAATGTATATTAAATTTCAATAAGTACAATAGAAATTTTAGTAAATATTTTTCAATTTAGAGAAAACTTGTCAAAATGTGAAATATTGATATAAAAAATATTAAATCTCAGAAAAGAGTTTGTTGAATTATTAAATTTTTTTTATTAAAATTGGTTAATATTTACCACGATTTGAAAAAAATTTATTTAAAATTGAAATATATTTTGTACTTTTTGTATAAAAATTTCCTATTTTGACACTTTTACCCTAAATTGAAAAATATTTACTAAAAATTTCTACTATATTGAAATTTTATATATATTTTCTTTCAGTGTAATAAATAGTGTAAAGCATAATTGAAAAATTGTGAGAGAAATTTCAATAATTTAATATACTATGGAATTTCATTTGTCATAATTACTTTTTGAGCCGAATTTTTATTTGTTCGAATTTTTATTTAACATAATAGACATTTTAAAGAATTTTTATTGGGTAGAATGTCATTAAATTTTTCTTTCAGATGAATTTTCATTTGTTCGAATTATTATTTGATATAATTTCCATATAATCGATATTTTTCATACTACAGAATTTTTACTTAACTGAAAAATCATTTAACAGAATTTCTAATTGATAGAATTTTCATTTGTCCCAAATGGCAAATGGCCGAACAAACAATCGACAAAAAGATTTCGACGCGATTTTTAAAATCAATTAATCAAAAATCGAATCCATAAAATTGTGATTGGTTGATTTTTAAAATTACGTCGAAATCTTACTGTCGATTGTTTTTTTCGGACAAATGAAAGTTCTATCAATTAGAAATTCTGTTAAATGATTTTTCGGTTAAGTAAAAATTCTGTAGTACGAAAAATCGGTTATATGGAAATTATATCAAATAATAATTCGAATAAATGAAAATTTCATCTGCTAAGAAAATTCTATGCAATGAAATTCTACCCAATAAAATTTTTTTAAAATGCCTATTATGTTAAATGAAAATTCTAACAAATAAAAATTCTATAAAGTAAATGTTCGTTTATATAAAAAGTCTGTAATATGGAAAATTGTTTTGATGAAAATTCTGCAATATACTAATTCGAACAAATGAAAATTCGGCTCAAAAATAATTATGACAAATGAAATTCCATAAAATGAAAATTCTAACTAATGATTTTTAAATTATAATTATGTGTCCCAAATTAATTTTGAAACAAACAATTGTATTAACATAGATAGTCAGAAAAAAATTTATTCGATTCATATAATCGATTTCATGACTATTATATTATAAATAAATATTTATTCGAAGGTATGTATATATGGAATAAAAATCCATTTATTGTTTTTTTGATCGTTATTAATTTAGAATCCAAATATAATTTATTTTTTTGGTCGTACGATCAAATTAAGCATTAGACATACATAATTCTGACGTTTCGGCACATGTTGAGTGCCATCTTCAGAGTAAATTATAAACCCAAAATTTTATAATTTTTTATTTTAAATAAATTAGGTTTCAAATTATTTTGAATGTGGGCTGGAAACACATGTCTAATGCTTAGTTTGATCGTACGACCAAAAAAATAAATTATATTTGGATTCTAAGTAAATATTTATACTTGAAGCAAATAATTCTTATTTTAATCAAATGAACTGTAATTGAATCAATTATAATTTTTATTTTTCAATTTGAATAAAATTTTACCATATTTAATTGACTCAAATTGTTTAAAAGTGACACTGAAAGGTGTCTTCTTATTGAATTTTATTCCAACAAGAAAGTATTTTCGTATAATATATACGTTTAAATTAATTTATTTATTTCATATAAAAGTTTCAACAATATTACATAAATTATTACAAAGAAATTATATTTATTTGAAAAATGAACATAAAAATTTGACATTAATTTGAAGAAAGCCTTTTGACGAATGCTACAAGTATATATATGGTCTTTGAGCTCCAAGAGCATCGACATCGACGAAATTTTGTCGCAGAAGGGATAATATAAACAAAACGCTATTGGCTTGACGATAGTTCTTTGTGACTTAAAAGTGGTGGTCTCATTATCAAATTTCGAAGAACACTTAATTTGAACCACATATACTAATTAAACCTTGATTCAGAGAATGAAATATATAATAAAAATATAATGTGACGTATAAAAGACTATATAATAAACGATGTAAACAATTATTAATATTAAAATACTACAATAGTTTTTTTTGTTAATATTTATAATTATTATTAATAATTAAAGTCTTTTTATAACTGAGTATTTATTTAATAATAGTCAAGTAAAAAAAGAATACAGTAAATCCATAGTTTATTTAATAATTTGTTAATATTAACTATTTTTTACGGTTTTACAAAAATTTCATAAATTTTTTTTTTATTAATAAATTACAATTAAATTCCTTATGAATTATTATTTTTTTAAAACAGCACTTTTCAAAAACTGCATCCAGAGACATAATAATATATTTATCTCAGAGTCTGATAAATATTTATTTGATTCAAATTAATTTTTTATTTCATTTAAATAAAAAAAATTTTATTGCACAAATAAATGTGATAGTAAGAGCTCTGAGAAAAATATACGTTTATTTAACTCAAATATATTATATTTTGTTCAAATAAAACATTTCTCTGGGTATATTATTTGATTTCAAAATAAAGTACTGAAATTTTTTATCAATTTGAATTGAAACAATTTTTTTAGGGTTAGATTAAAATATTTCTAAAAAAGTTTTCCTTGTATATTTTTGGAGCACTAATTATTTGAATTTAATTTTAAATTGAATACATTTACTTTCCTTGTAATGTTTATATATTATTATCGACGGAAAATATGTAAATATATAAAAAAATAAAGAATGTTGGGAAAGAAAATTATAATTTTAAAATAAAGCTCGATTTCCCCCTATTTGAATTTCAAAATTTGCACTGCGACAATAATTCGATGGCACCAGAAGGGCGTGGGCGTATATATATATATAGTGTCATAATACAAATCATTATTATCAGAATGAGAGAGAAAGAGAGTGAAAGAGAAAATGATTTTTTAATGGCATATGGATGATGACAGGGGTTTTTAATGTGACGTAGTTTCATATTCCGCAGACTCCATATGTACGCAAGCAAAGAGGGTCCGAGATAAAAATGTCGGCTACTGCTTTCGGCTCATACAAAGGCCGCTAAATTTTCATAATGGATTTATGCGCATATGTTAAGATCGTACCATTATTATTTCCTGGATGAAAATCTGGCTGTGTGTCTATATATACATATATATTTCTTTTTTATTCGAATTGAAAATATTGTATATATATACATAAAGATATAGAGAGTGTGTATAAGAAAGAAGAAGGTTGGACGCGTGTGCGCACGAGAGAAATTTTCGCACCCGATAATGGCAGGTATCTATCACTCGTTAAAGAAACGACATTGACGTCGTCGTCTGTAACGTACCACCGCCATCGAAACGGGACGGTAGAAAAGCATTGCGCCATTTTGAAACATTCATGAGGATAAATTTATACATTCACCCTCCTTATTATTATATCCGATAAAAACTAAAGGTGATTTTCAAATTTGTATATAGTATATATCTAGGTATTTAACTATACTTTTAATCTTATATATGCGATTTAGATCAAAAGAAAATTTTTTATTCTATAAACAAATTTATAATTTATTTTGAATTATAAATTTTTGCTTAGAATTAATTAATTATAGGGGAGAGTCGGATAGCCCCGTCACTTTAATGTTTTCTGGTTATTATTTCAATAATATCGGTTGTCGGGTACCTCTGGCCATCACTAAAAAGTCAGCATTTTGGATACTTTATTATTTTTATGAAATGAAAAAATAGGGCGTTTTTCAAATAAAAATCGCGCGCATTTTTAAACATAAACGGATGAAGAAACTTTATTTCGTAATAATAATTAAATTTATAATAATAAGGTTAGATTTTGTTGAAATTGATTTTTTTGGTTAAATTAAACTTGAAGTAGCAGTATAAACAATAAACAATTGAAAATTGCATTGAAAAATTGTCCGGAGGTACGTACCCGTATTTTATGTGGCCGGGGAAAGCCGACAAAACATATTTTAGCAGATATAAATTTATGAACAGATTACTAAGAAATAAAATAAATTATAGCATGAATTACAGTGGAACCTCGAATATCCGAACTAATCTAGGCAAGGCCGGGTTCGGATAATCGAAAATTCGGATAATAAAGATTTTAATTTTTTTTTATAATTAAACTAAAAAAATGTACAGTTGAACTATATATTTGAGTCGCCGGAAAGTAAAACCACACATAAAATTCTGACGGCCATGTTAATTCAATGGGAGTCAGAATTTTATGTGTGGTTTTACTTTCCGGCGACTCATTTAACATTATATATATATATATATATATATATATATTTTTAAATATACATAAGTATATACATATATGTAAATATATGTATATAATTCAAATATAATTTTAAATTTACCATTATGAGAACATCTCAAATCAAATCACTGTAAAAAGAAAGGTATTAATTTAATACCGACTTTAGGTACTAAATTGTCATTTGGTTCTATTTTGATACCTAAAATCAGTACTGTTTTAGTACTTTCTTTTTACAGTGAAAAAGTAATTTACTACTATTATCGGCTGCCCCATGGCCGTGGATATACCCGTCTCTCCCCTAATGAATAAGTTCTGTAAAAATCAATTGTTAGAATTTTAATTTAATAAAATTTCATTAGATATAACTTTTTTTAACCCGAATTTTAGTTGTTCGAATTATTATTTTGCAGAATTTTCATTAAATAGAATGATAATTTAAATAGAATAATTTTCTTTGAGATGAATTTTCATTTGTTCGATTTATTATTTCATATAATTTCCATATAATCGATTTTTCATACTACAGAATTTTTACTTATTAACCGAAAAATCATTTACATAACAGAATTGCTAATTGATAGAATTTTCATTTGTCCGAATTTGCAAATGGCTGAACAAACAATCGACAGAAAGATTTCGGCGCGATTTTTAAAATCAACCAATCAAAAATTATCTCTGCATAAAATTGTGATTATAGTTGATTTTAAAAATCTCGTCGAAATCTTTCTGTCGATTGTTTGTTCGGCCATTTGCCGATTCTATCAAATAATAATTTGAACAAATGAAAATTCAATGCAATGAAATTCTTCCCAATAAAAATTCTTTAAAATGCCTACTATATGTTAAATGAAAATTCGAGCAAATAAAAATTCTGACAAATAAAAATTCGAAGAAATAAAAATTCTGTGAAGTGAATTTTCGGTTATATAAAAATTCTCTTATATAGAAAATTTGTTTTGATGAAAATTCTGCAAAATTCTAATTCGAACAAATAAAAATTCGACTCAAAAATAATTATGACAAATGAAATTCCATAAAATAAAAATTCTTACCAATATAACTTTTAGAACATAATCATGCGTCCTATTTTTATTATAGAGGTATATTTCATCACATATAAAATTTTTGTTTAAAAGAATTTGCATTTGTTCGAATTATTATTTAACAAAATTTCTATATAACCGATTTTTTATTCTACACATAATTTATACTTAACCGGAAAATCATTTATGACCGAAATTGCGAATAGCTGAACAAACAATCGACAGAATAATAATTCAAGGTATATATAAACGAAGTCCGCTGCCCAATTGAACAAGGAATAAAGTTTCGATTGAAATAACCACTAGGCGTAAAAATAACAAAAGACAACATAATAGAAAAGAAAGAAGGAAAAAACAATAAAAAATTTTTTTTTTAAATAATTAAAGCAAATAGTAAAATAGTTTTCCTTTTTTCCGCAAGTTAACATCGAGATATGATTCGACAATTTTCAGTTTGCAATTAAATATAAGTGGACTACGGATTCTCCAAACCAAACCACTGAACAAATATAATTAAAGATTTTACCATCAGGGAATAAAACAAAGATTTTAAAGATCCATATATGGGCCTTTAAAAACATAAACTTAAACGTAAATTGCAACGAATTGATGCCCAAAATGCGTGGATCAAATAAAAAATTGATAGAAATTTTGGTATCAATTTGATAGTTACGAGAAAACTGTGATATATTTTTATATATATTCTAAATATAAAATCCAATAAATATAAAATAAAATTGAAGAAAGTGAAGATTTAGAGATGTATATTCAGGAGAATTTATAATGTCAACGTCCTGCGATTATGAATATAAATTCGGCAAACAAAACATTTTTGTTTAAAAATCATAAAGTCAGCGGAAGTTGTAGAAAGTCATTTTTAAACAAAGAAAAATGGTGTGCGGGTGGTTTAAAGGGGTTAAACAACGGAAGGCGTGGATATACGCTCTTGTTTTACGCTGTGAATTAAAGAGCCCTTTTGTCAACAAGCGCCATTCAAGAGTCAAATAAATTGTACCGCCTTCCGAAAAAGTGCGACCATAATGCATTTTTTTTTTTTTTTTTCAAGAGTACTTTGCACGCCAAACAATAAAAGAATATATGAATTAAATTTGTTACTTCAATGAAAAAAACCCCCGCAGTTTAATAAAATATTTTTCATTCGAAAAAAGAGTAAAATATATATATATATATATATATATATATAAATAATAGATATACAATAATATTTATATTATTTATAATTCACAAAAATTTAATTTCATGTTCATGCAAAAAAAAATTGTATTATTCTTATTCTCTACACTATCACATCGTGCAAAGAATTGTTTAAAAAATACAAATATTAAAAACGCGGAACATGTGAATTACTGTCTCCAGGGGTGGGAAACAACTATGGACTGATTTGCTTTTTTTCTATATATAGAAGCTGCGTATATATATATGTATATGTATAAAGTATTTTTGAAGGTACATTTTCGCAATTGCTCTGGCTCTTACGGTACCACGTGACTGCACATAGGAAATTATTTCTGAGTGGATTCGAAGATATCAAGGGAGACACACGAGAGAAAGAAAAAAAATATATAGTGTGGATTAGAAAACGGCACAGCTTCCGCATAGGGTACCAAACCAAAAGCCCGGGAGCCATTAGTAGAAAAATGTTTTTCAAAGGGTTCTTTCAAGTGCTACCAGCATAAATCCTTTTAGGACAGCCAAGTGTAACGGGGATATAAATGACTTACAGTTCTCGAATCTCGATTGAAACCCTAATGATAAAATGGTGACGCGCCGGAAAGGAGCCTCCTCGAATTTGCCTCGGGTGCGCCAATGGTACCGGAATCGCATGGAGAACCATTATTCCTTTCAAATTTCACTACTTTGGAGCCTTTCTTCCAAACACAAGTACTACCCTGATCTTGTTACCAAACAACCGTAAGCTTCTTTTTTTTAAAGAAATAATTGTTTTGTGCTTTCTCTCTCTCTCTCTCTCTCTCTTTATATAAATATGTGAAATTTAACTTCGATACCATATAATATATACATATATATATATTGGTACCCTGCATTTCTATTAGAAAGGCCCAAAAATATACACTGAGAAAAAAGGTTTGAGCTGACAACCAAATATTTCATTCAATATATGTGCAACTAAAATTTTTTGGTTGACACAACTAAACTTTAGTTGACAACAATCAAAGTTTTGTTTCAGACGACTAAATAAGAAAATGAAAAAGAATTTGGTAGTCTTAACCAAACTTTGGTTGATGTCAACTAAAGTTTAGTTGTGTCAACCAAAAAATTTTAGTTGCACATATATTAAATGAAATATTTGGTTGTCAGCTCAAACCTTTTTTCTCAGTGTATACAAGAATAAAAAAATTTTTAATTTTGCTCTGACCTTCAAAAATTTGGTCCAAATTGAAAAGAAATACCAGTATTTTTTGTTTTAAAATTTGATAATATTTATAGAGGTCGCTCAAAGCCCATATGTAAAACATTGATTTTTTTATGGGGAACTATTTAAATCTGAATTAGTTAAAAATAACTTTGTTAGTAAAATCTTGACTGACTTTTTGCTTCAGCAATTAATAGAAAAAAAATAAATTTAATAAAAATATATATTTAAAATTTATTACACCAAATTTTGAAAAATTTAATTGTACAATTTAAAAAAAAAAAAACAAAAATATTTTGAGTCAAAATTTATTGCCAAATAATTATTTAACATTTGTTTTTTTTATTATTATTATTAAAAGTTATGTAATTTTTATTCAATTTTTATTGGCAATAGTTTCTTTTTCTCTTTGAAAGATTCTCTCCAATTTTGATGTTTGTTAAATATATAATTGTAGAAAATCTTTCAAAGAGCAAAATGAGCTATATATTGTTTGTAAAAATTGGATAATTAATTTTCACATAATATTTTTGTTTTGGTGAAAAAAATGAAAAATTTCAAAATAAGAGGAATCAGCTAAAATCGAAATTACTTTTTTTTTTTTAGAAAAAAAGGATTAATGAAGAAAACAACAATTATCTGATTACAGAAAGTTATACTTTTGACACAGAAAATAATTAACTAAAACAAAATATATTTGCTGGAACCAAAAAAAAATTTTTTTTTTTTCAAAATACAATTTTTGTAAATGAAGTAAGACGCATTTAGCCTAATAGAATTTGCTTTTCATTTGTCATTAAGCAAATCTCGAAGGAAATCTAACAAACATATAATACCGTGGGCGGATATCGCTATGCAAATGACTCTCAGAAAGTCGGTAGGAAATCGCGTAATTCTGCTCGTTAGTTCGTTATTTAAGTGAGGATTCGCGATTCTCAACAGTTGTGACCCGAGTAGAAGAGGTCCCATCCATAGGAATTGAATGCGATTTGATATTTAAATCTGATAATCGCATTTGCTCAGATACAGCATCACGTCCGCCATCTCTACGACGGTGCCATGTTGATTTTTATACGCTCTCACGGCCGCGTCGTATATACACATATACATATATATATATACAATCTACTCCCTTTTATATACTGTAAAAAAGAGTCCTTAATTTCGTTCTTTCTCGAAAAAACACAAACATATAAAAATTATCTTATATTAAAAAAGAAAATTTCATTTTTGATTTCGTATTAATTAATCCTTTCAAAATAAGAATATTATTCATTTCGATGCACATTTTGGATTATTTTAATAGTTTGTGTTTTAAAACAAAGATGACAGCTGGAGTATTTCAATTATTTTCCTCTTTAATTAAGAGTTTTCTTAATATCCTATAAATTTATCTTCTTAAAACAAGAATATTTTAAGAGGCGACTGTTTAATTTTTTTTTCTCTTCAATTAAGTTTTTTTTTATTTCCCATAAATTTATCCTCTCAAACCAAGAATAATACACATTAAAGTAGAATATGTTATTTTACATTTTAAATAAATTATGTCAAAAAAAATTATCATTATATTTCTCTTAAATTAAGATTATTCTTCTTATCCTATCAATTTATACTCTCAAATCATGAATAAACTTCATAGTTTTTCTTTTGTTTTAAGAGAAGCGATGGGCTCCCTACCCTAGTAGAAATTTGTCGTGGATGCACTAGATTGACTCAAGTTACTTGACAGTTTTTCTCGCGGACGCTGATTCTAGCTGAACTGATAAATAACTGTGAAGTTACTGATCAGTGCTTTTTGAAAGAAATTCAAGTTGAACTTGATAATTCCACGACTCAAAGCTATCCAGTTTTTTTAATGGCACTGTCCAGTGCTGCTCGAAATTAAATTCATATCCTTGTCATGGCGGTGGCGCTTCAATAAGTCTAGTAACTGGACAGCTATGCTAGGATTTTGTGTATTGACATTTCGCTTGCTTGATTTAAAAAAATTACAACTTGTTTATAAAAATTAATAATAATAATATTAATATTCCTTTCTCAAAAAAAGACAGTGCATACAAAACACATGAAAATGTATCGAAATATCTCGGTGGTCGAAAAAATTGAATTTAAGAAAAAATGAACTTTGCTTTCCAGAGCATCTAAATCAATATTCATTTTATGAAAATCACTGTAAATTATTGTTCCACATATATATTTTTTGCATAACTTATCTTATTGCAATAAATATACACTTGCAAAATATTATTTGTTGTAAATGTTTGCCAGCTGTCATGAATCAGAAACGAACATAACCTATATTTAGTTGAAATCACTTGATTGGCCCAAGACAAAATAGCGCGCGCTTTTTTAAAATAATAAAATTTATTAAATTATAATAAAATAATTGCAATAAATTAAATTATTATGAAAATAATATTACCTTGAATAAAAAGTGTTTTTAGTTTTTAAAAAAAAATGATTAAACAATTATTATTATTTTCAGACAAATTTTACAAATATAGTAGAATATTATTTTTCTGTTTGAGTATATTATAATAATATAATAATAATAATAATAATAATAATAATAATAATAATATTATATTATATCAATAATTATTAATTTATTAAAATAATTTTATTTATAAAATTTTACATATAATTTTTGAGGATAATAAATAAAAAAAATTAGTAATTAGTTTTTTATAATTGTCTAATGTTTAAATTAAATTATAAGTAAATCATTTAAAATCAAATAAACATCTAAAATGTTTATTTGCCTAGAAAATAATAAAAATAATATGCACAAATTCATAATATTATTAGGTACAGTGAAATACGTCAAGCATTTATTCTAATATCACTGATCAGAACGGCCGAGTTGCGTAAAGCGTGCGTTTCTTTCGTTCCCGCCCAGCGGACCCGTGTTCGCTCCCCGGTAGCCCCAAGATTTTTTCGTTGAAACTGCGAGAAGTGTTTTAAGGTTTATGTTATGACATTCATATTAATATAAAAATTATAATTGTTTCAGTGTTGTTAACAGTTCAGGTCAAGATGTTGCTTCAATCGTTTTACTTATGTAAATTTTTTTTTTAAATCCAGTTTAATTGTGAATGAAAAATTACATTTTTATAACGAATTACTATATTTAGTGCAATATATTTTCTTATAATAATTTTTGTTGATAATTGGAATATTTTTTTTAATTACATAAAATAAACGTGTTTACTACATTAAATCTTATTATTAAATGAATTTCGAAATATTTAAAAGAATTAATTTGACTAGTTTTTCAAAAGTCCTATTGATAAATAATTATCAAGTTGGGCTGGATAATAACTTGATGAAAAAAGCGTGACATGACATTCGAGTTTTTAGCTAGCTGGTCAGTCAAGTAACTAGACAGACTCCAGCGCGACTAGGCAGTTCCTTTAAAATAGCTAGGACAAATTTCTACTAGGGTATAGTTCATGAGTAGAAAAAAAAAGTATTTTACTACACATTGTTACATTAACACTTTATTTAGTAATTTAATAAAAACGTGTGTTCTATATACACCAAAACCAAATTATTCTTCGTTTGAGATTAAATTTCTTCTTCTAAAATTTTTTATAATTTTTTAAATATTTAAAACAAGAATATTAGGGTACTATTTTTCTCTCCTTTGAAAGGGATAAGAATCATAATAGATAACCTATAACATTTTCCTCTCATATTGAGAATAATATTTGTGATTGAAGAATATATGTGGAAATATTTCCTATACTTTTTTTAGAAAAATTTACTATACAAATAATCTGAATTTAAAATCGACAGTTTATTCTTTGAATAAAAAATACTATATACTCTTAAATTGAGAGGACATATTTTTGATCAATCTACTTTTAAAGGAGGTTTTACTATAGATATAATAATTAATATTTGCATATGCTAGTCAAAGTAATTTATACAGTGTACTTTGAGGAAGATGTCCTCTTAAATTGAGAGGACATATTTTTTAGAACAGCTGAATATCCTTTCAAACATATATAGGTGCGAATATTTTCAATAATTAAAAAACGAATAAAGTAACTTTTACCATAATTTAAAAGTAAATCCTCTGAACTATCCGCAGTTTCTGGCAATTTTTACTCCAAAAATAGTAAAAATTTTCTATTTCCGGAATAATTTTTACTATTTCAGGAGTATATTTTACTATTTCTGGAGTAAAAATTGCCTAAAATGCGCAGAAACTGCGGACAATTCAGGTTTTACTTTTAAAGTATAGTAAAAGTTACTTTATTATTCTTTTTTCCATTTTTCTCTATGTAGAGGAGTAGACTCTTTTACTCCCTATGAGTTATTACAATTGTTCCCTACCTTCGGTTATAAATATTCCCACCTCCATATTTAAAAAAAACACCCCCGGAGGGATGTTACATATAATATGTATACACACATCTACCCCCCCCCCCCGTCCATTACACGTGCGACAGTACAGTCATTCCTAAAAATTGATGCCAAACAGATATATTCCCCTTACAGGCATATTTCCCGCCAAAATCGTATCCTCGCATCAAAAATTCGCTAGAGCTGATTTTGAAAAAAAAAATAGAAAGATAAGGAAAAAAATTCAACATTGTTCTGGAAAACTGGAAAATAGTAGGCGGCACGTCGCCTCTTTTTGTAGGTACATTTTCTGCATTAATTAAAAGCTCCAGCCTCCAGGCCACGATGGTACGGCCATCTTGGCTGTTGGCACGCCCCTCGTCCTTTGTTTTCGGATTTTTTTAATGATTTCTCCTTTGCAAAGAGCACAAGGGACTATATATGTATATACATATATACTACTGCAACAGCCTGGGAGAGATCGTGTGTGAAGCATAAAGAAAAGAGAGAGAGAAAAAAAAAAGTATATTCCAGTCATGTACCAACCTCCGCCGGGACGTACAGAAAGTGCATTAGCAAAAGTGTGAGAATATGTATATACATATATTTGTATATACATATATACACTTATGGGAATTATGTTGGTGTTGATGCGTTTGCTTTTAAACATGGCATAGGCGGTAATAATTGCAAAGAGGCTTGGCATATAAAATAAGGCAAACACCAATGCACGTTTGCTCATATCACTTTTCAAAAATATATATCATCGTCTAATAAACCACACACCACGATATTCATCTCATTCTTGTAATCGTATATATACTCCACCTTTTTTTTTTTTTTTACTATACAGACTGGGAGATTAATTTTGAACAGTATACCAGTCTATATAGTGGCTTCTACAAGTCGAATATGGCAATATTTTTTCACATTTTTTGGTATGTTTTTCTTTTTAGTTTTAAAATTCTTTTCTTCTTTTTTGCCTTAAATTCTATTTCAAGAGCTCTCATCTCGCTTTTCTATATTAATGTACCTCCATTTCAATGGATTTTACGGATTTAAAATTTTCCTCTTTTTTTTGTTTCTAATTCCTTTTTTTTTATTGAGAATGTAAACCAGATAGAGAGAGAGAGAGAGAGAGAGAAATTGTGTATAAGTTAGATAAAAGTACTGCGGGATTGAATGGAATGGTGGGATTTTGTACTCTTGGAGAATGACGGTCTTTTGGAAATGCAAAACAAGTCTGCAATTTTCGAGGTGTAAGCAGTGTAAATGCATTTTAAGCTCGATGAGTCTTTAATTAAAACATCGTTAGCGCTTATCCACATTTCGGGGTCTTTACCCTCTCTTGCTTCGACTCGCGCGCATTCAAGTTAACCGTTGAGTAAAATTGCGGGAATTAATGAAAACAGAGGAAACGATAGGCGCGGCATCAAATTGAGAATTAGATTTTAACGATGACTAGAGTTTGGTAAAACAGAGGATCTGAACAAAAAAAAATTGAAACTAATTGGGTCAATGTTATTGTTATTTATTTTGCAAAAACGCGATTTTTTAAATTTTATATTTACTTATTTTTAGAAAAATCGTTTTTAATTTGACATTCATTTTTAATCATCATCATAACGAAATAAATAAAAATAATTTAAAAAATCTGTATGCAAAAATTAAAAGAGAAATAATTTTTTTATTTGAATAGTCAATAATTTTCTGTATATTTAAAACAAATAAAATTTAATTAACTCAAATAAAAATTATTTGGTTTAAGGAAATATTTATTTGATATTTGTGAAGTAACGGATTATTTGAATCAAATAAATTTTTTTTTCCAGTGTATCAGTAGAAAGTGAGAACTTGATGTGTATACTCTCTAAATTTGAATCAGCGATAAGTATGTACCACTGGTACCAATCAGCGGATATACGCTGAAAATCAGTGAAATTCCACTAATTCATCAGTGCATATAAGCTGATTGGAATCAGTGGTATACTTATAGTTGAGAATCAGCGAGATTCCGCTGAATTAAATTTAGAGAGTAACATAATTACCATTCAACTTTGAAAATGTTCATTTAATTATTAAATTATTTAAGATTATGTGATTGTTGTCATTTCATTTTTGAAATATTCTCCGTAGATTTTTTCGTGAAATAATTTATAAATTGAAATAAAATTTTATGGAGAACTGAAAAATATAGTATTTAAGAATTGCTGTTTTGTTTATAGAAAAAGTATTAATAAATTTTGTTACAAAAATTTGTTCTTAAAAAATTTCATATTTATGGAAAATTTAATATGTCAGAAATACGATTTTATATATAGTCATTTCTCCAAATATTTTGCGAGAAAACCTACAGAGAATATTTATAATATGTGTCGAACACAACAATCACATTACCTTAATATAATAGAAACTAATAAATTAAAATTCAATTAAATCTCAAAATCTTAACCAATATTGCATTTTACTATTATTTTATTTATTTATTTATGTAAATAATTTTTTATGAAAAACTTATTTTCTTTGACAAAATAATAAAACAGTAGTGCGTAATTATACATCTCAGAAAGCACGTAAGCTTGCAGCAACCTTGCGGCAGGCTTGCAGCGCAATATTGCCAACCTTGCACGGCAAACTTGACGCAAGCTTCAAATGTCCCACCTGCTCCAAGCTTGCATGGTAAGCTTACCGAAAGAATGCAGTGTAAGATTACTGCTAGATTTCGGTGTAAGGTTACTGCAACATCGCACAATAAGATTATCGCAAGATTGCTCAGTAAGCTTGCACGGTAAGCTTGTAGCAAGGTTGGTGCAAGGTTGCCAAATAACCATACTTTGAACCTAAATTTTTTTTTTATTTTTCATCTAATTTATATAAAATTTATATAATAAAAATATATAAATTAGACGAAAAATTTAAAAAAAAATTTTTTGGTTCAAAGTAAGGTTATTTGGCAACCTTGCTGCAAGCTTACTGAGCAATCTTGCAATAATCTGATTGTGCAATCTTGCAGTAACCTTACACCGCAATCTTGCAGTAATCTTACACTGCAATCTTTCGATAAGCTTACCATGCAACGTTGGGGCAGGTGGGAAATTTGGAGCTTGCGGCATGGCTGGCAACATTGCGCGGCAATCTTGCCGCAAGGTTTCTGCAAGCTTACGTGCTATCTGGGTTTACTGTTTTATTAAAAATTGTCATTGAATATTAATTTTATTAGAATAAGGTAATTATATAAAGAATTTTTATATAATTACTTTTGTGTTTCACTTATTAACAAGTGGAATTAATTTTCCACAACATTTTACATTATATTTATATATTTTTAGTAAAACTTTAAATTTTTATTCTTTTATTTTAAAGAAAATTAAAAATTCTATAGTCAATAATTAATTAAATTTTGCAGCCACTCTGAGAAAATATACTGAAAATAAAATTTATTTAATTCAAGTAATCGGTTACTTGATTATTATCAAATAAATATTTACTTGAACCATATAATTTTTATTTGTGTCAATTAAATTTTATTTGTTTCAAATACAGAAGTTATTGGTTCAAATAAAGTTTTTTTAATTCAAATAAAAATTATTAATTTTAATTTTTTTTCTAATTAATTGCACAATTTATTTTTACTCTCTAAATTTTAATTAGTGAGAATGTGTTCACTAATTTAAATTTTTCTAACTAATTTTTGTCTTTTTTCCACTAAAACTTTAGTAAAAAAAAATATTACTAAATCAAATAGTATTTTACGAAATACTAGTGAAAATTTCTAATAATATGAATTACTAACGAATTTTCACTAATTCAAATTATTAATTATTAATAAACAAAATTTTCTTGTTAATTGTGACGTTATTTATTTATTTAAGGGGGGAACACCAGTTGTAACTCAAAAAATAATGCTTTTTTCAAGAATATTTTCCAAAAGAACAATGAATCTTTTTAAAGAATACTATTTATTAGTTAAAAGTACATGTAAAAAGCTGTAATTTAAAAGAAAAAAAAAATTTTTTTAACAAAAACTTTTGGAGATATGAGCCATTGAAGTGGCGTCTTAAGAAAAAAGGCGAATTGCGGTGACCAGCATTCTGCAAGTATACTTCGTCTGAAATACAAAAATGAAATTGATTTACATTTATTATAAGATTATCTAGTTCGTGATCGAAGGATTTAAAAAAAAAAAAAAATTTGACAAAATGGCGACCTGTCAAAGTCAAAAGTATGATTTTCGTTAAAAAAATACGGTCGATTTTCAGCTATATAAAAAAAAGTTTTGATTAAAAAAAAAAATCCTTCGATCACGAACTAGACTTATATGTGTAAATGAAGCACACTAAATTTTAAATAAATCGGTTTAATGGTATTCGAGTAATCGTGGTCACCGACTTGGAAAATGTCATTTTGAGAAAAACGCATTAAAAGTTTCAACTTACTTTTTTTTGTTCAGAAGAAATTTTGTTTCTAAGTTACAAAGAGTCATCGATTCCTGGACCATATAATAACTCTTCCGCAGTGGTTGCCGTTTCTAAATCATAGGAAAAGGCCATCTGTCGTTAGGGTCAGGTATGGCTGGCCACCTTGTATGAAGCCACGGGACGCGCCGCTGCAGTGTTCTGTATATCTCATTTATTTTTCACCGGATCAACTTTGAAATTTACAGACACATTTCTAAATATGTATACTTTAAGAAAATGCACCAAAAAAAAAATCGATATTTCGAAAGTTACAACTGGTGTTCCCCCCTTAATTAATTACAATGTCCGGTATTTAGTAATATTTTTTTACTAAAGTTTTTGTAAAAAAAAAGACTAAAAATTAGTAGAAATTTTCACTATGTAATTAATTACAATTAAAAAATATTGATGTTTTAAAATTTCCACACAGAAAATTTATAAATGACAATAAACACACATAAAAAATTTGACGAAAATGTCTATTACAAAAATATAAACCTATATATATATATATATATATATAATATATACACAAGAAATTGAATTTTCTTGCGAAGCATTTTGAAAACTTATTTCATATACCATAATCTAAGAAATATACATGCACGTACATATATATAACCTAGTCCTTCGTCGCCAGGTTGGGATGTATATATAGTAATATAAAAGAGGGGCATCTGCTCTCGACAATGTTTGGACACGTCGATGACAACTTTTGTCCATTGGGATTTGAATGCAAATGTCAATCGGATTCTCAAAAAGTATATAATAGAAAATATTGTAAATACGAAAAAACATGTATAAAATATTCAAAGCGAAAGAGAGATTTTTAAAAAGAAAAGTATATATATATATATAATGTATAAAAGACGGAGGAAAAAAAAATGTCCTTTTTACCCCCATTCTGTTTCTTTTTTTTAATCTTTATAAATACAATTCTATCTCGATGACTGACAATTTTATATATATATGTGCATATTTCTCGAAAAAGAATAATCAATGATGGGATAAGAATTTTAATTATAAAAAAGGACGATTCAAAGATGAGTCTGCAATTTACTTAAGTACTTTTTATACTCAGAGACACAGAGAGATATCCATATAACTTTGCACATTTTTTTTTCTTTTTTTTTCAGAAAATCTAGAAAACTCTTTTATCTTTAATTAATATGAAAGTTAGTAAGATTTTAAACGGCTTTGAAAATTAATTTAATAAAAAGAGAGTTAATCTCGTTAATGGCATTGGAATTTTTCACTGTGAATCGAGATTCAATTTATTCTCCTACTATAAGAATATAAAGGAGAATAATAATTTAATCTATAATCATTGATTTTCATAATGCAGTATTTAATGTTCTTTAGTGGGATATTGTGAGTAATTATTTCTTTTTATTCTATGTTTTTTAATTTAAATGTCTGTTTTTATTAATAAAAATTAATTTTTATTTTTCAAATCATGAGTCATTTGATCGTTTTTTGATATAAACTCTCTTTCTCTCTCTCTCTCTCTCTGAGTTTTTTTTTTGTTATGTTATACACACGATCAATGCAAAAACTCGCCGTGCGACGGAACGACTTTCACACCTCCCGTCGGCACACAAATCTCAACGATTAAAACCAGTTTAGAATGAATATATAAATTCCGGATGAGCAATTATACACCAAACAAATAAATAGATGCTTTAATAAAAAAGAGGAAGCGTAAAAAAATTACGACAGGTATGACAATTATTTTTTTTTTAATTTCGTTATTTATACAAATTTTTTCATGATAGTAAATAAAAAAGAAAAAAAAAAAAAAAACTACTGAAATAAAATTAGTGCAAGTATTTAGATATTTAATAAACTAGTTATTATTATATTTTAGTAGAGAAGAAAATATTATTTTCAAACTAGCTGCTATGCATCTAACAGTATCGTAGATGAAAACCAATTTTTCAATTTTCCTTTCAAAACGTAGGATGGCACGCCAACTTGTCGCGTGTTAGCTCGAATTTTCACTAGCACCTTCTCTACCAGACATCTCTCTGAAATTCAATATGGAAATAGTTAGGTATACCTACTCAAAATGAAATTTGAAGCTTACGGTTTCGCAGCTTGTTGCATCTTTGTACGACATGCGCGAAATTCAATTTTCCTCTTCATCCTTATTCTCGCTGTTTATATTTCACTAAATTTTATCAATTTCGTCAAAAGCGCGCTCTCCTAAATGTTCATTATATACTTCATATAAATTGTTGTTTAAAAATAAAATTAAATAAAAACAAAAATTTTTTTTTTAAAATTATTTTAATAATTTTTTTAGGAAATTTTTTTCCTTCACCAGTTTCTTTTATTTATTTATTCTTTTTTTTTTTAATTTTTAATTATTATTATTATAATTTAAAAAGAAATAGAACTTTAATTTGTTTTCTTCTACAATATACAAAATTCGAGAACTTGAAAGTAACGCACTCACAACCAGAAAAAAGTATTTTGAAAAAACTTCTTTTTTTTAGGACTAATTTCTTTTTTAGATAAAAATAATTATTTCTTTAATTTAATGAAATTCTTTTTCATTAAAAGAAATTTATTTTTTCAATCAATAAAATTTTAATATTGCTTATACGGTTAAATACACTGAGAAAAAATTTATTTGTCAAATAATCAGTCACTTGCAGTGAGAAAAAAGGTTTGAGCTGACAACCAAATATTTCATTTAATATATGTGCAACTAAAATTTTTTGGTTGACACAACTAAACTTTAGTTGACAACAACCAAAGTTTGGTTGAGACTACCAAATTCTTTTTCATTTTCTTATTTAGTCGTCTGAAACAAACTTTGGTTGTTGTCAACTAAAGTTTAGTTGTGTCAACCAAAAAATTTTAGTTGCACATATATTGAATGAAATATTTGGTTGTCAGCTCAAACCTTTTTTCTCAGTGTGATTATTATCAAATAAATATTTTCTTGAACCAAATAATTTTTATTTGAGTCAATTAAATAGTATTTGTTTTAAATACAGAAATTATTGGTCCAAATATTTAATTGAAATAAAAATTATTTGCCTCAAGTAAATATATTTCTTTGATAATAGTCAAATAACCGATTTATTTGAACCAAATAAATTTTTATTTTCAGTGATAACAATTTTATTTTCAAAATTTCTTTGCTTCTAAAAAAATTTACTTTATTTCAATAGGATTTCTTTATAATAATTATAAAATAAGAAGAATTTTTTTATATTAAATGAAAGGAAGGAAAATAAATATATCAAATTTTATAAGAGTATTTTCAAGTCGTAAAAAAAGTGTTAAAAAGCAAAATTTTCATATTTAGAAATTATAAACTTTAGAAAAACTTGTATATACTTAATATAAGATTTAATAAAGTTCAGTATCATTTAGTAATGAATTAAGTACGTTTTACCAAATTTTAATATATAACTATTGTAAATTATATGGAAATTTTGCTTTTTTACCATATTTTCCACGACTTGAAAATACTTTTATAAAAATTTGATATTTATTTTCATTCCGTGTACTATCTAAATTTGAATCAGTGAAAAGTCATCTACTAATTTAAATTAGTGAATATTTATTTTCATTTTTAATATAATTAAAATTTACAAATTATTTAAGGAAGAATCAAATAAAGAATAGGAACAAAATTTGATCCAGTTGGGTATTTTTGTATTTATAAAGAAAAAGTTTAATTTAATTTAAATAAATTAAATATTTTGTTCGATTAAAAATTGTCTCTGGATAACAATTTTCGAAATTAACAATCAACTCCTAAAGTGTATAATTTTAATACTCGGTATTTTATTCCAAAATTTAATCGTAGTTACTAGCCACACGAATGTTTTTTGAACTTCTTATGAAACTAATGTAAAGAGTTTACAATTTTTACTCCCCCAGGATGATTTGTTTCTTTTGATTTTACTCCAAAAATGATTGGATTTTTGAAAATCCCATTTTAGAATTTGAGTATAAAATTTCACTCGAAATTAAATTGTAGAATTTAATTTTTATAACTTATTATTTTATTAATTTCTAATTTCTAATTAACTCTAGTGACAATTTAATTTTTTTTTAACGAATCAGTTTTCCCTTCTGTATAATATTAGTTATACACTATGGAAAACAAATAGTATTGAATCAAGAAAACCAATTAAGTTATCTGTATTTAATTCAATATTTTCTTGATCCAAGAAAATTTTACTAATTTGAAATAAATATTCTTGAATTAAGAAAATTGATAAATCAAATATAGAGATTTTCGTGAATCAATGATACTTTTTTCATAATGAATATTCTTCCAAAAGAATTGATAGAAAATAAAATAACGTATGTACACATCACGCAATTTGAGAGCTTCTTCACGTAATGTGACAGCAATATAATATAACAATTTTTTTTTCTTTTTGGTGAATAATAACCATTAAGAAATCCGCGTAAAAACATGGTTTTCTAAAGACCTTCGACTTAAGCCTCAAATTTCATTTCAATTCATTTATTATTTTTGAAGCAAAATCATAGAGACAGGACGTTTACTTATATATATATATATTATATTATATGTTATGGGAGTGTGAAAACTCGATGCAAAATAATCAAATAAATCTTTTCCCCCTGTGAACACACCCCCTACTCGGTTCTTTGCTGTCATCAACTCTATAACCTCAAGTGCGAGGCTTTCTTAATATGTTCAAAGCTAATTTTCATATAGAGTAGAATTGAGTTTTGAAATTTGAGTAGACGTTTGTTGGTTTCAAAGTAGTACACAAAAAAAAAAAAAAAAAAAAAAAAAAAAAACTCCTTGGGACCGAGAGATTGCTGCCTTTTCACGTCCAATTTCTCGCGCCATTCAATTCTCTTTGGGTATAACCAAAGCATCGAGAGTTTGTGGTGATAATCTGAAATCTGAACGCTAAAGAATACTATTCGTTTGACCCGTCGTCTTCATCACACAGTCAAAGGTAACATGTTTTTTCACGTGGTACTCAATTTTCGATGAATGAATTCCCGTTTAACTATTGGTATAATCGTTTCGGTATTGTTGTTTATTATACCTTTTTTTTGAAATAGAGATTTCCCTTTCATATTCAAAAGAAAACACGAAAATTCCTATTCGTATTATATAGATATATGTATAATTTGTCAAGTGATTGCAGCTTATATCAAAAAATCTCTGTTTGTGATAGTATTTCATATACATTATAATAGTATTTTTGTATAATCGTGATTGAAAAAATTATCGATTTTGTTCGATAAAATGATACAAAGAAAATTTATTTGTTTTAAACAAATTATCTTTGATTAAAAAAAAAAAAAAAATTATCTTCGTTTCAAAGAAATTTTTAACTTAATTCAGATAAATTTTTCTTTAACCCTATACTGAAATGTTAGAATTTCTTTGATTTAAGGCACAAATTTCTTTCATTCCACAAATTAAGAATTTTTTTTTTTTTTGTTTCAAAAAAAATTTTATTTTGAATGAAAGAAAACAAGTCAAAGAAATTGGTTTCTTTAAATCAAAAGAAATCTTTTCTCTGGGTGATTAAAAATTTTTTTGTTTCAAATAAAAAATTTTTTTAATAAAATTTGATGCAAATAAAATTTTCACTTGAACTATATATATAAAATTTATTTAAAACAATTAAATTTTTTTTTGCTCAGAAAAATATATCTTTTTCCTTTTGAATGACTATAAATTAGTTAGCTTAATTAATGAAAAAATTTTAAAAAAGTAATTTAACTTAATATATATTTAATTAATTAATTTTAATAATATCTATAGCAAGATTAAATATATATATATATATATATATATATATATATATATATATATATATATATATATATAATTTAATTTAATTTTTTCCTTTCATTTAATTCAATTTAAACATTTCATTAAATTTAATTCGTTTTTCATTTTAATTTAATTAATTAAATTCAATTAATTTTAACTAAACTAATTTTTATTTAGTTAATGTAATGAAAAATATGTTTAAAAAAAGAAAAAATTTATCTAGAATTCTCACGTAAATTAAAAAAAAAACAATTTAAAAAAATTAAGTCAAGTAGAAACTCTTGAATTAAAACAAATTTTTTCTCTATTTAAGAATACCTAGATATATTTATTCGTTAACATATATTTAAAATAATTTAAAAAAAAAACATTTTGTAATTTTAAAAAATATTGAATATTTCTTGATTCAAAGTTATTTTTTTTTATTTTTTTCCTGTTGAAAAATTAGGAATTCATTTTTATATAGTCTCGTCATAATTATCAATGTCTTGTTTCTTGGGCAATTAAAAATTAGGAAACCGACTCAGGGAAAAATAGTGAATGAGTTTATTATTACTTTCGTTATAAAAACTCATTTAACTATATATATATATATATACATTTTATCAACACTATCCATAAAGTCTGTACTTGTCTTGTTTGAATAATTAAACGTATTGATTATATATACTTTTTTAAGTAGAAGCCAGGAAACACTCGAAAGAAATTTTAATTATTTCTTTTCATTAAATCCTTTCACCAATATATATATATATATAGGGGAGACCGAGGAGGAAAGTAACAGAGGAGGAAAGTAACAAAGCTTATAACTTTTAAACAAATTATCGGATAGACATGGTTCAAACATATTTTTAGTCGGCACTGTTCCCCCTTCCTCCTCCATAGTGTGTCCGAGCCTGACAGGAAAGGTTAGGTCTGATTCCGGTGTGACGTGCAGAAAAAACGTCAAAAGTAAGTTTTCGTTCAAATTTTCAAAGTCTCGTATTTCTTTAATTTTATTGTTTTTCAAAATATGCCTTTCGTTATTTTGTAGCCTTATTATCTGTCTTTAAGTTGTGCTTAAACAAACAATTTAACATTTGTGTAGTTTTAACTTTTTTGTTGACATACAAGAAAAAAGCGACCGAGGAGGAAAGTAACACGCTACTTTTCTCCTGTTGTCGGTATTGTCCATGTTTTAACTAATGATTGAAGCAAATCGTATTTAATTTTACGAATAACAGAGATTTATTTAAGAAAAACCTGTGATCTAGGTAAGCATAAAATATCTTTAAGAAAAAAAATGAGCTAAATTCATAAAATGTTCGAAATATGTGCTAAATATGTCCCAAATATGTGCCAAATAAGTATAAAGTGTACTTAAACTTTTATGTGTTCCTAATAAAAATATTTCTAATTAATAATAGTCATTAGTCTAAAGAATTTTACATAATTTTATACTGTTACTTTCCTCCTCGGGGGTGAGGAGGAAAGTAACAGATGAAGAGCTTGCGTAAAAGTTATACTATGAACTGTCAATTTATTATAAATGTTTAATTCAAATTTTATTTAAAAGGTGAATGTCCAAGCTTTCATTTAATATATTGGACAAATTTATCAGACAAATATTTTTAATGCTAGCATAAAAAAACTGATTTTTGTTACTTTCCTCCTCGGTCTCCCCTAATAACGATAATAATTTTTTTTTCAAATTCATTTGGAATCGGATGCAATTGAACGAAAATTATTCTGACAAATAATAATTTAATTTAAATTGAAAAAATATTTGGAAAATTTAATTTTTTGTCTTTTTTTGTAATCATTTAATTCACGTAGAAGATAATTTGTCTTTTATTCAAAATATTCACACAGAGAAATGGTATATTTGTCTCCGAGCCTACTAACTCATTTATTTGTTGCAAATATATTTCATTTCATTGAAATAAAAAATTTATTTGAGCCAAAGAAAAATTTATTTCTGACAAATAAAATTTTTATTTACGCCAAATAAACAAGTTAGTAGGCTCTAAGACAAATATACGTTTATTTAACTCAAATATATTTTATTTGGTTCAAATAAATCATTTCTCTGGGTGTTGTTTTCTGAAAAATAAATATATCTTTTTATAGAAACAATTTTTTTTGGTTGGTATAAATTATTTTTGTTCTAAAATTAAAATTACAGAAATTTAAAAATAATTCAATTTTCTTTTTAATAATATTCTTTCTTCTTCTCTTAGTGTTTATTCATTTTTACTTGAAAATTTTTTGTAAAAACAGAAAACAATGCAAATTATAATTCAAATAATTATATCAATAATAATTTTTGCCATTTTATTTTTAATGAAAAATTTACAATTTCTCTCTAAAGAAAAAAAAAAATTATAAAAACAAAAAGCAGTGTCAATATGATAAATGAAAAAAAAAAAACCCCCGCCTATTTTAAGCTCACTTTGCAACTTGCGTGTGGTGGTTTGAATGCCACTTGTTCAACGATGTGTTAAGATTTTGTATTTCCTTGTCATATACACACCATTCACGACAGCTTTTTTTTGAAAAACAAAAAAAAATCTTGCGTTCATTTTTCTCTAATGTACAAAAGGATATTCACTTGCGTCGTTTGACTAGGAAAATGGCTATTATACTTTACATGGGCATTGTCACATTTATGAATATATTTCACACGTTCGCGAAACTTTATGGATCCTTCTCACGTATAACTTTTAGAGTTGCAATGATATGGATTTGTGTATACGTAAACTCTGCATTTATTCACAATATAATACACAAAAAGCTTAAGTCCCGGAAAATATCAAGCCACTTATATCTATATATGTATATATATATAAAGAAAGTGCGTCAAGTGTGAAGAAACTGACAAAACACATTCTCTTTTCAAAAAAATAAAAAATAGTCAGCTTTTTGTAAAATTGGGTACTTATTTTCAACATTGAAAATAAACGAGACAAAAACTAATTTCTAAATATGACACAAATATGAAATCTTTTATTTGTGACAAATATAACATTTTTTTTTAAACAAAAAAATTAATTTTTTTAATTATTTAAATTTAACTCTGAGACAAATATAATTTTTTTTAATTTGAATAGATTTTTTTTTCGAATAAAAATATTCTCTGGGTATGATCTCTGAGTATTTTAATCTTAATAAAACTCTTTAACTTTCTTGAATATTTCACACTTTTTAAAGGGAAAATAAATTTATGGAATTTAATTTAATTTGTTTGAAAAAAAAACCCCCCAGTGTTAATATTGAGTTAATCTAATGTTAACTCACTTTTGGACTTGATTTTAAAATCGAAAAATTTTACTCACAACTCTGGGGTTAACATTAACTCCTCAAATTTTATACAGTGTAGAAATAAAACTCCATTTCCGAGGCATATTCCCCTTTTGATTGCTTTAAGTATGAAATTTGTAAAAATTAATTTAAATATGTAATTCTACTTTTCAGAGTCAAATCTATTTTTTTTTTGAGTAAATAATTTTATTATTTTTGCGTTACAATTTATTCCATTATTTCGCAATAAAATATATCACTCTTTCAGAGAGATACAATTTTCACTCCCTTAAGGAGTAGATTAATCGGTTCTTTTAAAGACAAAGAAATTTACTTTTTTTGGAATAAAATTTTGTACACTCTTTCTACGTAAATATTTTTGCACTCTTTTTGAGAGTTAAATTATTTTTAATTCTAGAAATGAATTGTAAATTTTTTTCTCAATTTTATTAATATTAAAATTTTTTTTAATATTAAAACAAAAAAAGTAGATAATACTTATCGAAATAAAAATTTCACTTTTTGGGAGTAAAATTTTTCGAGTTTAACTTCAAAAGAGTGTCTTTTACATTGAATTTTGTTGGGAGTAAAATTTAACTCCTTTTTTAGAGTAAAATATTTTACTCTTTTTGCTGTAAGAATTTCCACTCTCTTGAAGTAAAATTCTCTAATTTTTTCATAGTAAAATTCTTTCGAAGTTATTTTAATCTATTAAATTGAGACATTCCACTCTTTTGAAATTGACACTTCACTTTTTAAGAATAAAATATTATAATCGTTATTAAAATATTAATTCTCTTGAAGCAAAAAATATTTCACTCTTTTGTAGTAAAATATTGCATTCTTTTAAAATTCAGACATTCCACTTTCTTTTCCATTTTTTCGGTGACAAATATTTTATAATTTTCACTCCTTTTGGAGTAAAAAAGAAAATATATTCTATTCTTTTACAATAAAATTATGTCATATTCTCTCTTAAAAATAAATCACTCAATTCTTTTGAGAGTTGATACCACACTTTTTCGGAGTAAAATATTTCGTTCGCTTTTATAGTCAAAATTTTCACGCTTTTGGATTAAAAATTAACAATACTTAATAAAATATCAAATAGAATTATTTGTAAATATAATGCCAATATAAATATATCTACACCCAAAGAAATGTTTTATTTGAACCGAATATAATAAATTTGAGTTAAATAAACTTATATTTTCTCACAGCCTACTAGCCTATTTATTTGGCGTAAATAAAATTTTTTTTATTTGTATCAAATAAATATTTATTAAGCTGTGAGACAAATATTTCATTTCTCTGGGTGTAAGTAAAATATATCCATTTCTCTCAGTGAAACTCCCTTTTTTTACAGAGTACAAATTTTCAAAAAAAGTATAATATAAGATTTGGAATAAATGTAAAGACCCACTAAAAATTGTGCATGGAATAAATAAATAATAATTATAAAAAAAAATTTCAAAGAAGTATTATAAATTAATTGTAATATCGTGTTTACGTTATGAAAAGGAAAATTGAAGAATACTCGCGAGCAGTAAAGAAATAAATTGAAAAATCTATATGAAATAAGCATCGTTTTGATAATTTATTGTCCAAATCAATAGCTATTTGTTTAAGAGAAATCTATTATATATATATTTATAATAAAAGAAAGATATTTTTCTTTTATTTCAGTCGTTGATTATGAGTTCAATATAATACAATAGAAATTCGTGAGATTATTTTGTAAGAATCCTTGCTCGAATCTTTTTTTGGCCCTCGAGGGGATCTTCCTCGCCGGTTTACTCTTACTCAAGATATTTGATTAGTGGACGGATGACTTCGTCATTTAGATAACTACTCTGCATAATAGCACTCTCTCTCTCTCTCCCTTTCTCTCCGGCTCGTGCCTTGCTTTTGAAGGAGTAGGAGTCCCAGCACGTTCGGGATGCTCTTGCACCGATCGAACGTCTGACTATCACAATGAAGAACAAACCCTTTTCGAAAGGAGAACGATGAGAGAGAGAGAAAGACAGAGAGAAAAGGAGGGCAAAAAATTGATGCGCTCGCTCTGACGTTTTACGCGTCACACATCTTTATTTTTACACATACATGATATCTGACGATATATATATATATATATAAACACACATACACATTGAATAAAAAAAGGTGCATGTGCCGGGATATTCCGCAGCGTTCCTAGGTTGTGGAGCTCGTTCGATTCTCAGTGTCTGGAAATAATTAGAGGCCGAGACCCGGGTGTTGCCACGGCAACCGCCAATCAGAGGGCAAGGAAAAATTTTCCTTTTATATCTCGCGAACATTTTTCTCTGTCTCACCTAGACACCCCCCCCCCATTCCCCTCTCTCCCCCACCTCAACTATATTACCATCTCTTTTTCATTTTCACCATCTCTCTTAAATAATTTCTATCGCACTCGTCATCACCCGCGGAGCAGATAATGTATGCAGCGACACGTCGAAACACACCAAAAAAAGATTTATAGGTATATATATATATATATATACACATATAGAAGAGTGAAATGTCCCTTCTTGATTCGCACCCTCTAACACCCCATTGCATCGTTGTCGTTCGAATCCAACCAAGCTCGCGAGTTGCAAGAAAAAACTCATCGTCACTGCATTTTTTTTTTTAATTCTTTTTCATCTAATTGGATATAAATGTATACATGGTCGCAAAGATCCTTTTTGCATCTTATTTTGTTTTCATACACAGATGCTCATTTAAAATTCCTTGTATAAACGAGTAACAGCTAATTTGAATTTTGTCGTTATATTTCGCTTCCCGTGTAGAAATTTCCTTACCAGGGCCTTGGTAGGGAATCATAACTTGGCCCCGATTAGGGACAGATCAGGGCCACAAGAAAATGTGGTTTTCCTAATCACAGAAAAAACGCTGGGTAAATTTAACCAATGCTAATTCACATAGACGGTGGCGCCCTCAACTAGGATAAAATTTGTTGCAGGTAATTTTTATACCGATTTTGTGGTAAAAATTCTACTTTTTTTTCGTGTGATCAGGGCCACATCAGGCCCGGCGTTGCATTAAAATCCGATTAGGCCCCGATCCGAGACATGGCAAAATTTCTACACGGTTTATAGAAAGAAATGGTTGGGAATATATTGATAAAAATGGGATATCAATATTATATTGCTACCACATCCATTTTTTGACGTGACAACGTCTTATTTCGCGAGGTCTAGGGTGCCAGTCAGAAAAATTGTCGTTCATATCGACGGCGATTTCTCTATAAGTCATTTATTCAAGATTTTTGAATTACTTTAGGTTTAAACTCGATGCCACATTTATTTTTGTCAAATTTGAAAATGAAATTTTTTATATCTTTCTATATTACCGACCGGTTATAAGATTTAACTGCATGTTAGTCCCTAGTAGAAATTTGTCCTAGCTATTTTAAAGGAACTGCCTAGTCGCGCTGGAGTCTGTCTAGTTACTTGACTGACCAGCTAGCTAAAAACTCGAATGTCATGTCACGCTTTTTTCATCAAGTTATTATCCAGCCCAACTTGATAATTATTTATCAATAGGACTTTTGAAAAACTAGTCAAATTAATTCTTTTAAATATTTCGAAATTCATTTAATAATAAGATTTAATGTAGTAAACACGTTTATTTTATGTAATTAAAAAAAATATTCCAATTATCAACAAAAATTATTATAAGAAAATATATTGCACTAAATATAGTAATTCGTTATAAAAATGTAATTTTTCATTCACAATTAAACTGGATTTAAAAAAAAAATTTACATAAGTAAAACGATTGAAGCAACATCTTGACCTGAACTGTTAACAACACTGAAACAATTATAATTTTTATATTAATATGAATGTCATAACATAAACCTTAAAACACTTCTCGCAGTTTCAACGAAAAAATCTTGGGGCTACCGGGGAGCGAACACGGGTCCGCTGGGCGGGAACGAAAGAAACGCACGCTTTACGCAACTCGGCCGTTCTGATCAGTGATATTAGAATAAATGCTTGACGTATTTCACTGTACCTAATAATATTATGAATTTGTGCATATTATTTTTATTATTTTCTAGGCAAATAAACATTTTAGATGTTTATTTGATTTTAAATGATTTACTTATAATTTAATTTAAACATTAGACAATTATAAAAAACTAATTACTAATTTTTTTTATTTATTATCCTCAAAAATTATATGTAAAATTATATAAATAAAATTATTTTATTAAAATAATAATTATTGATATAATATAATATAATATTATTATTATTATTATTATTATTATTATTATTATTATTATTATTATTATTATTATTATTATTATTATATTATTATAATATACTCAAACAGAAAAATAATATTCTACTATATTTGTAAAATTTGTCTGAAAATAATAATAATTGTTTAATCATTTTTTTTTAAAAACTAAAAACACTTTTTATTCAAGGTAATATTATTTTCATAATAATTTAATTTATTGCAATTATTTTATTATAATTTAATAAATTTTATTATTTTAAAAAAGCGCGCGCTATTTTGTCTTGGGCCAATCAAGTGATTTCAACTAAATATAGGTTATGTTCGTTTCTGATTCATGACAGCTGGCAAACATTTACAACAAATAATATTTTGCAAGTGTATATTTATTGCAATAAGATAAGTTATGCAAAAAATATATATGTGGAACAATAATTTACAGTGATTTTCATAAAATGAATATTGATTTAGATGCTCTGGAAAGCAAAGTTCATTTTTTCTTAAATTCAATTTTTTCGACCACCGAGATATTTCGATACATTTTCATGTGTTTTGTATGCACTGTCTTTTTTTGAGAAAGGAATATTAATATTATTATTATTAATTTTTATAAACAAGTTGTAATTTTTTTAAATCAAGCAAGCGAAATGTCAATACACAAAATCCTAGCATAGCTGTCCAGTTACTAGACTTATTGAAGCGCCACCGCCATGACAAGGATATGAATTTAATTTCGAGCAGCACTGGACAGTGCCATTAAAAAAACTGGATAGCTTTGAGTCGTGGAATTATCAAGTTCAACTTGAATTTCTTTCAAAAAGCACTGATCAGTAACTTCACAGTTATTTATCAGTTCAGCTAGAATCAGCGTCCGCGAGAAAAACTGTCAAGTAACTTGAGTCAATCTAGTGCATCCACGACAAATTTCTACTAGGGGTACAGCGCTGACTGCTGACAGTATCCACTATACCTACCCACACATCACCCAAAATTCCCTGAAACTTGATAGAACCTCATATGGCGAGGTTAGGAAACTTCAGTGGCAAGGTTCATACAGGTTTGTGGCGATGTTTAAATGTCCACATGAAAAGAATATTTACCCGAAACTTTGAGGAAATATTACACATAAATATTCACGTGCAATGTTCAGTCAATGTTGTGTCAATATTGAAATTACATTTTCGCCTAGTTATAAAAATTTAATTTACTTATATAATAAGTATAAATGAATATTGACACAACATTGACTGAACATTGCACATGAATATTTATACTGTAATATTTCCTCAAAGTTTCGTGTAAATATTCATTTCATGTGGATATTTAAACATCGACACAAACTTGTATGAACCTTGCCACTGAAGTTTCCTAACCTTGCCGTGTGAGGCTCTGTCAAGTTTCAGGGAATTTTGGGTGCTGTGTGGGTATATATGTATAATGGTGAAAATAAACATAGCTGCCGAAACTGTCACTTTGTTTTGTTTTTGTGCACTGAGAGAAATGAATGTTTGGGGCTACTATTTTTTTTTATTAGTAAAGGAGGTATTTATTTTCCTGTCTATTCACAGTTACTTTAAAAGTATCAATTTGGCTTGCAACATTTTGATCTCATAAAAGGAATCAAATTGACTCGAAAATTTGGATCATTTTTAAAAATGATCCGAAAATCTGGATGAATTTTTGATCCTTAAATTGGTATCAAAGTTCGAGTGTCATGGCTGGCATATACTAACTAGAAAGTTTATCAATTAATTTCTTAATTTTATCCCACTTTTAACTGTAATAATTAATTTTATTATGAATTTCGCGTGAGAAACGAGCAAAAATTTATAAGTATTGAACAGTTTCAGTTATAGAACATTTCTTTTAGAAATAAAGTGCAATACACTAACCTGCATTATTGTCTGTGGCAAGTGAGTAAAGGTAAGTTTACACATGCCTACAAATGATTAGCATGTAAAGGTACTTGTACGTTTAAGGTACGGTCATATGTTGACTTTTCTAACGCTGGCACGTATTAGGCTCTGTCAGTTCATCGATATATTTCGAGATAAAGATATGACGTCAGAGGCCTGGAGGGACAACAAAGCAGACGACATATAATAATCTTATGGAGAAATAAATTTGAAATCATTTTTATTAAATTTACTCAGATCTTAATCACTTGAAATGTTTGTTGGCTTGAAGTAGCAAGAAAATGTGCTTTATTATCAGATGTGTTATGCATGTGAGCCAGTTACATGTGTATATTCCAAGATTTGTCAATAAGACAATAATTCAGGTTAGTGTATTGCACTTTATTTCTAAAAGAAATTTTCTATAACTGAAACTGTTCAATACTTATAAATTTTTGCTCGTTTCTCACGCGAAATTCATAATAAAATTAATTATTACAGTTAAAAGTGGGATAAAATTAAGAAATTAATTGATAAACTTTCCAGTTAGTATATGCCAGCCATGACACTCGAACTTTGATACCAATTTAAGGATCAAAAATTCATTCAGATTTTCGGATCATTTTTAAAAATGATCCAAATTTTCGAGTCAATTTGATTCCTTTTAGTAGATCAAAATGTTGCAATGTTTTGATCCAATTTTAGGTATTAATTTGATAGTTTCAAATTAACTGTGATTTAGTTAGTAAAATTCAGTAATGTTTTTAGTGAATTTTAATATTTTCGATGTTAAGCACAACTATTTTGAATTGATAAACAGGAAATAATAACCACATCTACATAAATAGTTTCAGTTACCACCAATGCAAAAGTTTAACTAACAGAGTAGTTGGGTTTACCATTTTTTTTAGTAAACGCGATTGGCAGTTGTTAGCAATTCGGTTGGCAACACTGTGAAGCACACCCATGCTCGTCAAGCAATGTCGTGAGAAAACGTGATCATTTGTGTTTATGTTTTTATATATACATTTTATATAATTATACAATTTCTATATAAATTATAAATTATTTCATGGGGGTTCGAAAATTATGTAGATCGTTTTGAATGTAAGTAACAATTTAACTAATAAATCTAACCTATAAAATTTATTTATTATTAGCATCATACAAAAAATATGTTTAATATAAGTTTTATATCTTACCTGGTACCATACTTCTATAAAATAAGCTAAAAAAAAATTGGAGCAATCGGTTGAACAGATTTTTGTAAATCACCTGTGCCAGCATTTTTTGATATAAACATTAATATTAAATATAAATAACAATGTCTAGTAAAAAATAATCGATTATAATTTTTTTCAACACTTCATAAGGAGAATAAAACATTGTAAAAAGATTTGGTGTGATTACATTTTATTTTATAATAAAAATAAATTCTGAAATAAGCTCCTAAAAAAAGGCCTAAACACCAGACTACCCCTTTAAATAAATAATTACGGTTGTATTTTATTTATCGAATTACTCTCTAAATCTGAATTAGGAAAAATGTTTACTAATTTAAATTAGTGACTCACTTTTTGCTTTAGAATTAGTTAAATTTTACTAATTGTTAGTAAAAGTTATTAATAATTAGTAAAATTTTACTAATTCAGAAGCAAAAAGTGCGTCACTATAATTCAAATTAGTAAACATTTTTACTAATTCAGATTTAGAGAGTAACTATTTTATTAGTAAGCTTACCTAAATTTTATTAGTAAGGTTAACTAACTAAATGTTATATGTTGCAATATTTATTAGTTGTTTGTACTAACTAAAGTAAGTTCCCCTTACTAATAAAATGATAACAACAATTAAAATTTAACTTTTAGCTGTAAATACTGAAAAGAAAGAAGCATCGAATAAATAAATCTCCAATTTTAATTTTTATTATTAAATAATTATTTGATAATTAATTAGTAATAAATATTTAAAATAAATTTAAAACATTTTTAAATTAAACTTAACGTTTCACTACGGTGAAAAAAAATTTATTTGATTCAAATAATCGGTCACTTGACTATGATCAGATAAATATTTTATTGAACCAAATGATTTTTATTTGAGTCAATTAAATGATATTTCTTTCAAATACAAATATTATTGATTCAATTAACATTTATTTAATTTAAATAAAATTTATTTGGTTCAAATAAATATTTATTTGAGTTGTCAAGTTGAGTAGTCACTCAATAGTCAAGTAGCCAATCATTTGAATCAAAAATAAATTTTTTTCAGTTCAAAATAGTAAAATATTTAACTGATGGAATAAAAACTTTCTCTATTTTAATAAAACCATTTTCTTTTTATAAAAATAAATTAAATAATAATAAATAAAAATTAAATTGAATAAAATTTTTGTAAAATACAAAAATGGTAATTTTTCAAATTATTAACACACCAACATTTTTCTATAGTAAGAAAAATTATAATTGTCTTATTATCTACTTTTTCTTGTTAAAAAATTAGAATTTTTATAAAAAGTTACATGATTGTTCATAATTTTTTCCATTATTCGTTTATTCTTTATATAATTAAAACTAAATTATTTTGAAAAATATTTTTATTCTTTTGCGTTTAATTTTGTCTTTATAAAATATCGTCTTTGTTTCAAATTATCTTCTCTTCCATTCACGTATTAACTTCTTTCAGGAATAAAAAATATATGAAAAATTGCTCTCTGATGTCGAAGGTGACATATAGAGACCAAAGGCTGAAAAATTTAAATTTAAATATTAAAAACCCCAAGCTGAAGTATACAAAACGTAGACAACAATGGTCGCTTGAAGTCAGTTGAAGTAATGAAGCGTGAAACTAACGAGTTAAACTTACCTGAAGCGGTCATTCTCACTTACTTATTTCTTTAACTACCTTCTAGGTTTGAAAAGAAAAAGTTTTAATTTAACCTCTTAAAAGTGAACAAAAAGACGAGTTTTAATTCTTATACATATATATGGGCGATTCCACGTGAGATTTACATATGACATTTTAAATTCGGTAAATATATTTTTTTCGATCTTTATAAAAAAAAAAGGTTTACGTATTTTTCTATTTTTTTATAACTGATAAAATTTTCGAGTTATAAATTTTCAAAAATCTCATTTTTTCCAGTTTTTTTTAAAAATACACTTAATTTCAATGACATCTAACTCTAAAAGCATTGAATTTATAGGAATTATAACCAAGATACAAAAAGTTTTAGTTTGTCATCGACTTTCAAAATATGTTAACGAAAAAAAAATTTTTGAATTTGTTTATAAAAAACAGCGATTTTTTATAAACAAATTAAATTTTTTTTTAATTTAGGGGCGATTTTAAAAAATTTTTTTTTTATTTTTACACACATGAAAATAAGAGAAAAATTTTGTAATAAGTTTTGTAGTGGGCCTGATAATCCTTTTGTTTATATAATTTGTTTAAAAAAAAAAATTTACTTTTTTCGTTTTTTTTTATTTCTCAAAATAAAATGTATTTTAATTTGCTTTTCTATGAGTTTACTAAAAGATCCTAGTACCCAAAACACTTTTCATTTCGAAAAATAAAAGAAAACGAAAAAAGGAAAAAATTTTTTTTAAACAAATTTTATAAACAAAAGGATCATCAGACCCACTACAAAACATATTACAAAATTTTCCTCTTATTTTGATGTATGTAAAATTTAAAAAAAAAAAATTTTAAATCGCCCCTAAATTAAAAAAAAATTTAATTTGTTTATAAAAAATCGCTGTTTTTTATAAACAAATTCAAAAAAATTTTTTTCGTTAACATATTTTGAAAGTCGATGAAAAACTGAAACTTTTTGTATCTTAGTCATAATTCCTAAATTTAATGCTTTTAACCTTCGCTTGACAAGATGCCCACCCAGGGTGGGCCAGACAAATTGAAATTGCCATATCTTCTAAAGTTTTGCCTTAATTGAATCGCGATTTTAAGTCACTGAACAAAATCTTAAGAACTTTCAAAAAATGTAAAAACAAATTTTTAAAAAAAATTTCTTCTTGATTATTTATAACTTTTATCAATGTATGTACGGAGATAACCGGGATGATTCAGATATTTTTTTAACTCTATTTTACAAAAAGACTTGAAATCATGCAGACTTTTCACTGTGAGTGTTTTATGATGTCAAATAATAGATATAAAAAATATTATGTTGCATTTTTCATTTGTTTAAACCTTTAAACAATTTATTGTTATTATTTATTAACTTTCTTTGTTCTGCACCTAGAAAGATGCAGTTTTTTTCTAATTTTGCAATTTATCAAGCGGAATATAATAAACTGCATCTTTCTAGGTACACTACAAGAAAGTTAATAAATAACAACAATAAATTGTTTAAACAATCGTTTGAATACTAAATTCATATAAAATCTTCATGTTTATTATGTTGAGCTTGTTAAGTTGCAAAATTAGAAAAAAATTGCAATTTTCTAGGAATATTATGAAGAATGTTAATAAATAGCAACAATTATTTGTTTAAACAATTTATAATAATAGTTGTTGCAAATTGAATTATATATTTTATTTTATTTATAACCTTTGAATTAATAACTACGAAGAAAAGGTAACAAATTTATTAAATTCTTCTACTGTCGTATGTATATTTGAAAAAGTTATAAATTATTAATAATAAATTGTTTAAACAAATAAAAAATCAACAAAACATTAATAAAATATATTATTTGGTAACATATAACAATTTTGGAAAAAAACTGAATGATTCTAAGTTTTTATTGCAATATACAAAGAAGAAAACATTTGGCCCACCCTGGGTGGGATCTTGTCAACCGTGTATATAAAAAGTATCCAGTCCGGCGAAGGTTAAAGTTAGATGTCATTGAAATTAAGTGTATTTTAAAAAAAACTCGAAAAAATGAGATTTTTAAAAATTCATAACTCGAAAATTTGAGCACTTATAAAAAAATAGAAAAATACGTAAACCTTTTTTTTCTATAAAGATCGAAAAAAATATATTTACCGAATTTAAAATGTCATATGTAAATCTCACGTGGAATCGCTAATATATATTCATACAATTAAAATAATTAATAATTCTTTTTTTTTCAAAAAAGTATATAAAATATAATTTATCAAAAAAAAACAATCATCTTTTCAACTTTTATTAAACAATTGCTAAGACGGAAATTAATGATTATAATTATTTATATTATTATAAAAAAAAGGTTTTCAAAAAATGACATATAATTTAGGTGAAAAATTATCTAAAAAGTGTTTGCGCAAATCTGGAGAAAAATATTGATAAGTCAGAAAATTTTTAATAAAATAAATTATAAATCAAATATAAACATGTTTCAGAGAGAATTTAAATAATTCAAAAATTTTCTAATCAGGGATTCGATAAAAAAAAAAACTGGCTTCAAATTCGTAATTAGCGACCCAAAAAACCTCCGAGTAACAAGTTTCAAGCGAATTCAATCAATTTTTAAAAATTCTTCCGCCATATTAAATACGCTATCGTGAATTTTGTTAATCTGACCTCAGATTCGTAATCAGCGACCCAAAAAACCCCTAGATACCATGTTTAATGTTTCATTGAAATTAATTATACTTTTTATGAGTTTGGATATTATTATGCGTTTTTTAGGGGGGTTTTTAGCAAATTTAGGTTTCACACCCTAAACCTTCGTCTAAATAGGTATTTCTTATTTTTGCGAGTCCTAAAAACGTGCCAAGTTTCATCCAAATCGGAGTGTAACACTTGGGTAGGTTTACTTGTTAGAATCTAATATTTTCTTTCAGTGAAAGATTAGAATTAATAATTTTTTTTATTTTTTTTTTCTTGATTAGTAATAAATTCAACAGTTCGGAGACTTTCTTATGAATTAATGAAAAAAATATTTTTACTAATTATTTAGTAAAATTTAACTGATTCATATAGCAAAAAGTCAGTCACTAATATTCAAATTAGTTCAAAATTTTTACTACAAATTAAAATTTATTTATTTTGCTGTAAAAATCTGGCTCAAAAAAATAAATAAATAACAGTTTTAAAAAAAAAACATCAAATTTGTATACTCAGAAAAATGTGATTTTCGTTTTACCGTATTCGAATATATGAGACATTTTACGTGTAATGTCCTGAATTAAAAAATTAATTTCTCGAAAAAAAGTGAAACTTGGGGAAGTTGTTGTCCTACCCGATAATAAAATATCCCCAAATAAATTTTTGACTTTTTTAAAATTTTGGGGGAGATAGAGGGGGTTCAATATTATCAGTTTTCCCTGACACTGCCTACTATTTAAATTTTTTCTGTCTATAAATGCAATAAAAAAATTTTAGCAGGTATGTTTTTTTGTAGGTTTTTTTATGCTCTTTCCAATGGTGAATTTCGTTTTTAAATATTTTTGAATTTTGACTTTGATTTTCTATAATTAAACATAAATTTGCTATTTTAACTAAAATAGGTCCGATTTTTTTAAAATAAATAATTGCAAACAAAAGCTGAGGTTTTTTCCGATCTGTATATAAATTTTCAGAATGCCGATTTTTTTTTGTTTTCGAGATATTAAATATCAAAGATTTTATGTCGGCGCGAGCGGCGGGGCGTTCGACTTATGCCGCGCCGCAGTAGCTGTTTACACTGGCGCGCGCCGACATAAAATCTTTGATATTTAAAATCTCAAAAACAAAAAAAATCGACATTCTAAAAATTGATATACAGATCAGAAAAACCTCAGCTTTCGTTAGCAATTATTTATTTAAAAAAAAATCGGACCGATTTTAGTGAAAATAGCAAATTTATGTTTAATTATAGAAAATCAAGGTCAAAATTCAAAAATTTTAAAAAACGAAATTCACCATTGGAAAGAGCATGAAAAAAACTTAAAGAAACATACCTACCAAAATTTTTTTTATTGCCTTTATAGACAGAAAAAATTCAAATAGTAGGCGGTGTCAGGGAAAACTGATAAAACCCCTCTATGTCCCCCAAAATTTCAAAAAAATCAAACATTTTTTTAGGGATATTTTACTATCAGGTAGGACAACAATTTCCCCAAGTTTTACTTTTTTTCGAGAAATCAATTTTTTAACTCAGGACATTACACGTAAAATGCCTCATACACGTGCAACCAAAATTTGTTGTTGCTTCAACCAAAATTTTAGTTGTTCTAATCAAACCTTATAATTGACACAACCAAATATGAAAAATAAAATATTTATGTTGTCTTGAACTAAAATTTGGTTCTGTCACTCTCTAAATCTGAATTAGTAAAAATGTTTACTAATTTAAATTAGTGACTCACTTTTTTCTTTAGAATTAGTTACATTTTACTAATTGTTAGTAAAAGTTACTAATAATTAGTAAAATTTTACGAATTTGGAAGCAAAAGGTGAGTCACTAATTCAAAGTAGTAAGTATTTTTACTAATTCAGATTTAGAAAGCAACTAAAATTTGTTGGAGACAATAAAAATTTTGATTGTTATGTTTTCACATATAAATATTCTCCGTAGATTTTCTCGAAAAATAATTAATAGATTGAGCTAAAAAGTTTGTAGAGAATTCAAAAATAATATAAGGAATCGCTGTTAGGGTGCAAGAATATTAATATTTTATCAAAAAAATTATACATTTGATGGAAAATTTAATACGATTTTAGTCATTTTACAAAGTATATGCAGTTATTTAAGAATAAATTTGTTAATAAAATATTAATATACCTACTCTGACACGTAACAACAAATCCTTATTATATTATAGTAATAATTTTTTGAGGCCTTTCACAGTTTAAATTAGTATTAAATTCATAACACAGTTCAAAATATTTAACACAAAACTTATTATATTATGTTTGAGTTCTCCACAAAATTTTAGCTTCATTTATCAATTATTTTTCGAGAAAATCTGCAGAGAATATTTACATATAAAATCCCAACAGTCACATGATATTCAGTTATATTAATTATTCCCAAAAGTTCAATGAACACAATGAGTGAATTTTTTTTTTTAATGATTTCTAGGAATAGAATAATCAAATCAAGATTCTTAGATAGGATATATATATTATGATGATGATTCTTTTACTTCTTAGTATATAAATGGATTGTGGGTGGTATGGGTTTTGCGTGATATATATATATTGTCAGAGGTTTTTATTTTGGTTGAGTTTGTCAGTGAGCCTCATTGTTTTGGGGCAAAGCTGAAAACCCTACCTGTTTTAATTAACTTATTCAGTTGAAACTTGGCAGGATATGTAATGTCACCATCATCACAGGGTCGAAAACGGACATTTAAATGGTCCGCACATAAGCAATAGGGGATCTTCTTTAGTTCAGTCCGGAAATACGTCAATGAGGTTCTTCTATATATCATGATACCTCGAACTCGGTAATCCATACTCACCTCACGAAACAGGATAATCCTTCTTAACTCCATGTATTATTATATTAGTTTTCCAAGTAGCGATATCTATTTACACTTGTCGTGACAATTTTACCAAAACCAAATCTGGAATGTATTTTTCATTCTAATTTTTACAATACCTAAACATTTTTGTTTTTAGAAAAATTTAATTAGTTTTTGTAATATTTATTTTCCACTATAATTATTATTATTATTATTATTATTATTATTATTATTATTATTATTATTCCAAATTTTATTTGAAAATAGAAATAACGAAGAACAATTTTAGATTTGTTCAGATTGAGGAATCGTAAAATCGGTTTTTGTGACTATAAATTAGGATTTTGAATTCCGAGATATTAAATCTCGGGTTTCTATTTGGTCAAAATTTCTTCTGATCATAAAAAAAAGAGAGGCCGTTTGCTGTGAAGGAAAAGAAGGCTTGAAATTTGACACTCATCCCTTCTTGTGAGATGGCTGCACGTGAGAAGAAAACGAGGACGTATATATAATAAATACGTTTAAAGAAATCAAAAAAAAAAAAAAAAAAGGGGAATAAAAGGGGTGTGTTTCAAAACATGTCACATTCAATATCAGTGGCGTACATCGATCTACCGGATATCTACTTCTTTATTTTCTTGTTGATTATATAAATATCTGTCGTATATTATTTCCGAAATCTTACGGTGATTTGTATTATGTCGAACGACGCGTGTCTATATTTCATTGAAAAAGAAAAAGATTTGTGTTTTTTGTTAATGCAGTCTTTGTTTTTTGACTATATATATGTCCTTATAAGATTGTGCATTAAATCCCTATAAGACAAGTGTCGTGACAACAAATCACGACTTTTGCTATTCGAATCACGTTCGACGTGAATAAGGTCAGATGTGAAAAATCTTACACGTTTCATATATAGAAGCGGAAATCAATTGTATTTTATAAAAAATTAAATTTTGAACAGAAAAGTATTGAATTTACAGAAAAAAACTGAACTCAAAATAAACCTGCATTGAAAAACTGTAAAAATATTGGTTGAATGTGATTAGTGCTTCGTATTGTATTTAGTGGCTAGAAGCAAGTGTTTCATACTAGATAATGAATAATTGGGGAAATATATATAAGGAAATAGGGAAACTATTTTAAAGTGATTGTATTTATAAATTATTTTTAATTAATCTCGAATTTTCAATTCACGATAATTTAACATTAATCTCAAACTCAAAATAAACCTAACAGAGTTCAATTTGATAAGTTTCGTTAAATCGAATTACTCTGTATTTATAAAATGTGATTTAAAGTACAGAATCCACAGACAAAGAAAAAAAATTGGCTCTAATTTGCATGATAAATACACGTAAATGACACACAGGGGTCATTTTGACCCCAGGCTGACTTTCATATTGAACGGCTGATAACCATAGAGATAATATAAATAGAGTAGACAAGGTATAGGCGGCTGCGTAAGAGGGAAGTGTCCTGACATAAACAGAATGGGTTGGAAAGAGAAGAAAGATTTAACACCAGTATCTGTCCTTCAATAAGCACCAGCGCAAGAGAGACACCTACTGGTGCTAAAATCGCGTTCTCTTTCTATCAAACGGATGCCTCTATACAGACCATCTCCACTCTATTTATATTATCTCTATGCTGATAACGCTCAAATGAGTAAATAACCTACTGCACCAAGCATTTTAATCATCATTTTAATTATTGGTATCTCATTTAACGCTATAAATGTTGCGGTATAAGTCATATTTCCCGCGGGAATACTTCGAAAAATGAGATTGAAATTTGTCTGGGGTCAAAATGACCCAAGGTGTCATTTAATGATTGTGGACTAAAATTATAATTAAACCCAATTTTAAGTCAACTATATTACAATCTCAATTTGAGGTAAAACTACTTTTCAGCTATACAAGTAAACTGAAAAAAATTGATTTAATTCAAATAATTTTTATTTAAACCAAATAAATTGTATTTAATTCAAATAATTTTTATTTAAACCAAATAAATTGTATTTAAACCAATTATTTCTGTAATTGAAACAAATAACCCAGATAGCACGTAAGCTTGCAGCAACTTTGCGGCAATATTGCCAACCTTGCACGACAAACTTTCCGCAAGCTTGCTGCAAGCTTCAAATGTCCCACCTGATCAAAGCTTGCATGGTAAGCTTACCGAAAGATTGCACAATAAGATTAGCTAATCTTATTGTGCAATCTTGTAACCTTACACTGCAATCTTTCGGTAAGCTTACCATGCAAGCTCAGGTGGGACATTTGTAGCTTGCGGCAAGTTTGCCATGCATGGTTGTCAATATTGCGCGGCAAGCTTGCCACAAGATTGTTGCAAGTTTACGTGCTATCTGGGAAAATTTAATTCACTCAAATAAAAATTATTCGTTTTTGTTAGTATTCATTTTTGTCAATTTGTTTTGTAGAGAAACAATATTTAAAAAAAAATTCTATTGGTAATTACATATAAGTATATATATATATATATAGTATTTGATATATAAGAAATAATAAAATTGAGAAAAAAAGAAGAAAAGAGGAATAGGTCCCCCCATATCTCTTGCTTTTAAAACAGTAAATACATTTTAGTGATGTGGTGGGTAATGCGTAATATTTTTAATTGGATCTCACCCTCTCTCTCTCTCTTTTTCTCTCGCCCAGTTTTGTACACGTCCAGCGCATTTGAATTATTATTGTCATCTCTCTTTTTCATTTGAGCACGTGCCTCTGTATTTCTCTCTCTAAAAACCACCTCTCACTTTTTTTTTATCCTCGCGCGTACATATATGTGCAGGAGAGAAAACGCTCGAAGCTCTTCGTTGACGGAACTTGCAATTATTTCCCCAGTCCTTTTGGATTGTTGCTTTCTGAAATTTTTCTCTCATTCTATCTCTCTTCATCTCACATATTTCTGATGTTTGCCCCTTTCTTTTATTTTCTCTATCCAACTTTGTGTGTCTCTTTTCCATCACAATGCCACACTTCTTTGCTCATTTTGACGTCGTTGCATTCAATCCTTTTCTCATTCCTAGTTACTCGCTTCTAATGATCTAATGCAACCTCCCGCAGGCATTAGACTTGGCAACGACCAAGAAAAATATTTTTAATTATAAATTTTCTTGAGTACTTGCTCTCTCTCTCTCTCTCTCTCACTCCCTCAAAAAACGTTAAAACAATATGGACTCTAAAAAAGGATAAATATTCACAATAGCAAAGTAATTTGCAGAAGAGCGCGAATTCCAATAATTAAATTATTATTAAATTATAATGATAATTTTCCTTCCCAATTATATATTAGAATGTGAAAATTTTGATCCAGGGAAGGTATTTTAAATAACACAAGTTTTATGTCATTTTTTAACTTATTGCTAAGCAACGTTTCGATGACATGGTTTGGTCATCCTCTTCAGGCAAGTATAAAATTAAAATTACATTTTTTGTAATTAGTCAAATGAATATAAAATTTTATATTAATTACATTAATTATTAATTACAAAAAATGTAATTTTAATTTTATACTTGCCTGAAGAGGATGACCAAACCATGTCATCGAAACGTTGCTTAGCAATAAGTTAAAAAATGACATAAAACTTGTATTATTTAAAATACCTTCCCTGGATCAAAATTTTCACATTTTAATTAAATTATTATTATTATTTTTATTATTATTATTATTATTATTAGTGGAAGTTGTTTGAATTTGATTCATTTATATCAGGAAGTATCGAAAATTATCAATCTTTATGAGAAAAAAAACAAGTAAAAAGTAATATATAGGGTCAGTTGGGGTAAATGGGGACAAAATCCCTATTTTCCACAAATTACGTAAGTTTCTTCCTTTAAAAGATAATATTTGCGGGTTTATTTTTTTAAGTTATTTACATTCCCAGGATTAATTTTATGGAGCAGAAAAAAATTTAGATAAGCTTTAAACGCATGAAACTGGCTGTCCCCATTTACCCTAAAATTTAGAAAATTTCATAAAATTTGGGGTAAATGGGGACAGTATAGTTACTAAGAAAGATTTAAGAAAAAAGTTTCCTTAAGTACACGGAGAAAAAAGATTTCTTTTATAAAGTAACTTTTACTACTTTCAGAGTAAAACTGGACCAACTCGAAGTTTCTGCGCATCTCTGGCAATTTTTACTCCAAAAATAGTAAAATTTACTCTAGAAATAGTAAAACTTACTACGGAAACAGTAAAATTTACTACAGAAATAATAAATTTTACTATTTTTGGAGTAAAAATTGCCAGAGATGCGCAGAAACTTCGAGTTGGTCCAGTTTTACTCTGAAAGTAGTAAAAATTACTTTTTCTTTTTCTCCGTGTATATAACTGTATTAAGAGATAAAAAAAACTTGAAAAAAATTTGTAGTAGATGTATAATAGTTGAACCAATTCAAATTTTTTCATTTTTTTTCTATTTCAGTATTTTGTCTCGCATTTGAAAAAAAACAGACATAAAAATCATACAAAAATTTTTTCTTATTCCTTATGACTCCCATAACAGAAATTCACTTGAATTTTTTATTTTTGTCAATTTGCTTAATAATGACAAGCTATCCCCATTTACCCTGAGTTTTCAAATTTTTGGGGTAAATGGGGACAGCTTATTATTAACCAAGTTGACAAAAATAAAAAATTCAAGTGAATTTCTGTTATGGGAGTCATAAGAAATAAGAAGAAATTTTTGTATGATTTTTAAGTCTGTTTTCTTTGAAATGCTCGACAAAATACTAAAACTGTTTGACTTTGATTTTCAAGTTTTTATGCATTGAGCGATAACTTGAATTATCTTGCTGCAAATTGTCAAGATAAAAGCTTGGCAATACTCAGAATCTCTTGCGTAGGTGATCTGAGGTTAAAATATTGACTTTGAACTTAAAATTTTAAAACTGTAAATTAAGCTCCAACACCTCTTGTCCTCATTTACCCCAAATGACCCTACTTTAAAATCAGCTTAATTTTTAACTTGAAATTTTTTTCTATTAAAATTATATTCTTAATTTTAAATGTAGTTAATTTTTTTGTAGAAATGATTATACTTTTTGAATTTAAGATGTACTTAAAATTCAGACTCTTTAAAGTTTTAATTTAAGAAAATGCTGTATCTTAAAAATTATGCACACGGAGAAAAAAGATTTCTTTTATAAAGTAACTTTTACTACTTTCAGAGTAAAACTGGACCAACTCGAAGTTTCTGCGCATCTCTGGCAATTTTTACTCCAAAAATAGTAAAATTTACTCTAGAAATAGTAAAACTTACTACGGAAACAGTAAAATTTACTACAGAAATAATAAATTTTACTATTTTTGGAGTAAAAATTGCCAGAGATGCGCAGAAACTTCGAGTTGGTCCAGTTTTACTCTGAAAGTAGTAAAAATTACTTTTTCTTTTTCTCCGTGCATAAAAGCTGCTGTTTTTATCACATGTCTTAAAATTCAGCATAATAAAAGCGCTGACATTCAGAATAGAGAAACTATTCTGTAAAAAAATCAAGAAAGTCTGCCTTCAAAATTTTGTTTCATAAGACTCTTTTCTTCTTTTAAAATAATATTTTTTTTATTATAAAATATATCTTAAAGGCTGTCACTTGAAATAATATTTTATTTTTAGAAAGATACTTAAAATCTATAGGATGTGAAATAATGTAACAATTTTTTTTTACATTTCGTCAAGCATATTCTATCCATGAATTTGAATTTAAAAAATTAGACTAAATTTCTAATCATCGACCATGTAAAACATTTAATTGAAATCTTATTTTAAGAAGAAAATAATTTAATAAGAAAATGAGATCTTGAGCCTTAATTTGAGAAACTTATTTATTAAATTCAGCATGGTATTAAGGAGATGCATGAATAAGTACTAAAACTAATTTTTTAGAAATATGATTTAATAGAATTTTAATTTTGCCAAAAAAAATTGTATAGAATTTTAATTTTACAGAATATTTATTTGTTCGAATTTTTATTTTACAGAATTTCAATTTGCAGAATTTTTATTTAGACGAAAATTAATTATCCAGAAATTCAATTTGATCCAACCTCAATTTGTGCGTAACGTTTTTTCGTAGAATATTAATTTTGCAGAATAGTAATTCAAAAGAATCTTAATTATGCTGAAAGAAGATTAGAAAGAATATATTAATTTAACAGAATATTCATCTATTCGAATATTATAATTTTACAGAAAATGCAAATATAAAGTAATTTTTACTATAATTACAAAGTAAAACCTGAATTGTCCGAAATTTCCGCACATCTCTGTAAACTGTTGCTTCAGAAATAGAAAAAATTACTATATTTAAAAAAATTACTATAGTAAAGTTTACTGCGCAAAAATTCCGGGCAGTTTAAGATGTCATTTGGAAGTAGTAAAAATTACTTTATTTTTGTTTTCCATTTTCTCTATTAAATAATATATAAAAGAAGTCAAAAAGGTTTAAATTCAGCTTCGCAATGAAACGAATTAATTAGGAATGATTTGCAAAGAATTTTTTATAAAATTTATACACATATAAAAATTGAAATTTTCATAAAAAATGCACCCAGAAAAATGGTATATTTATTGTTTCACAGCCTAATAAATATTTATTTGATTTAAATAAATTTTTATTTAATTTAAATAAAAAATTTTATTTATACGCCAAATAAATGCGGGCTAAAAGGCTATGAGACAAACATCGAGTAGTATAAGGAGACCAAACGACGTACATTGAAAGTGGACCAAATTTTGGTAACCGCTAGTGTTCCATTACGTATATTTTCATGACACTAAACGGTTACCAAAATTTGGTCCACTTTTAACGCAGATTTAATATGGTCGTTCGGTCTCCTTATACTACTCCATGGACACAAATATAAGTTTATTTAACTCAAATATATATTAAATTTGGTACAAAGAAAACATTTCTCTGGCTGTGATGTGCAAAAATTGTGATATGTGTTGAATTAATTATTATAAAATACTTGAAAATTGTCAGAAAATTTGAGGTTAAGAATGATATTAGTGTTCGGATTTTCTAACGATTTCTATAAGTATTTTATAATAATTAATTTAACAAATATCACAATTTGTGCACATTAAGTTCAGATCTTCTTCATCATATTTAAGACTTCTTCCGAAATTATCAACTCAATCCATTCAGTATTTTATGAGAAAAGTTATAAAAAAAATTAATATTGTGGCGATCACGTGACCTAACAATCACATGTTATTAAAAAAATTAAAATGATACGATTTTAGCACACGGAAAAAAAGAAAAAGTAACTTTTACTACTTTAAAAGTAAAATTGGACCTGTCCGAAGTTTCTGCGCATCTCTGGCAACTTTTACTCCAAAAATAGTAAAATTTACTTCAGAAATAGTAAAAATTACTACGGAAACAGTAAAATTTACTACAGAAATAGTCAATTTTACTATTTTTCGAGTAAAAGTTGCCAGAGATGCGCAGAAACTTCGGACAGGTCCAATTTTACTTTTAAAGTAGTAAAAAGTTACTTTATTCGTTTTTCCATTTTTCTCCGTGCAGTTGTTTCTTACAGTGAGAATAATTTTCTTAGAATAAGAATTATATTCTTCTTCTTTTTAAAAGGATATACATAAGTATATTTTAACATGCGCAATGTGACGTCACAGTTATGGCGTCAGTAGTCAAGGAATCTCTTTTGTATAGTTGTGAAGTGTTTTTATAAATATGGTTGAGAAAGTGGAGAATTTTCTTTCGAATATCTGGAACGAATTGTGATTTAAACAGTACGTAATTGTTTATTAAATTTTATAAGTACATTTAATTATTTACATATGCATGCATAATTTATTTTCCAAACTAAAGCCTAACCTAACTTTATGCGGATAACACGTGCGCATGAATCTGAATTTTAGTAGAAATTTTAATAAATAAAGTTTAAATAAAGAAATAATTCAATTTTAGAAATAGTTATAGTTTATAAATGTGTTTTTTCAATTTTTTTCTACAATTTGCGTAGTAAGTCTTATTAAATTTAACACATGGTTTTCGCGGTGTATTTCTTGCTACATACTTTAAATTTAAATAAGTAAAAAATTAATTTTTTATCTAGCGAATTAATAAATTTATCAACTTTTACTAATAATAAAGTAAATGTAAAATTATTAATGTGTCGAAATTATTAAAATCATTCAATTGTTGGTGACATTCAACAATAAATTATCTCCAGGACTTTGTAAGTACATGAGTTACCTATCTATATCTATATATTTTAGAATTCGCAATTTCTATAGAAAATACAAATTCGTATTAGTATAATTTTTTTTGTCTGCAGATGATTCAAAATATTGTCATAATACATATTTATGTTATTTTTAATTCTTCTTATAATTATTAATTTCCTTGTACATGTTTACTTCTAACCTTAAAGTTTCTGTTAACTAAATACAAGCATTTTTATATACTTATTTGTATATATCCAAGTAATTACATGCATAGAAAAAGTTTGCTGCAGCAGCGAACTATTTGCAGTCACAGCAAATTACGTTAGCTAATATAAGAACAGCAAACAAATTTGCTGTGGAGTCAAAAAAGTTTGCTGTGACATTAAATTTTTAAAATTTAACACTAATATTGTTTATCACAGTAAACTTTTTCGTTGTCATAGCAAAAAATTTAACTGTGGTTACTAATTTTGTTAGATCCGATAGCAAACATCAGTTATCATTTGTTAGCAATTCCTTTTTTTCCGTGTATTATTTAATCTCTTTTAACCTTCGTATTCTAATAAATTAAAGTAACATATAAATTAATTGAATTTTTGCTTGAACGAGGTTACTTGTTATCTTGGATTGACTTATTGTTTTTACTTTAAATTCTTTCCTTATTATATTTTGTAGTAAAGGTCATTGCCCGTGTATAAAGAGATAAATAAATAAATAAGAGTCAATTAAAAAGTTTTTTTTAATACAGAAATTATTGATTCGAATAAACAATAAAATTATTTAATTTAAATAAAAATTATTTTCTTTAAACAAATATTTATTTGATAATATCCAAGTAAACGATTATTTGAATCAAATAAATTTTTCTACTGTATATTTTTAATTTACAAATATTTTTTTTCAATACGTATTCATAAAAAAAAATAATTGCACGCACCCAGAGAAATGATTTATTTGATAACCAAATAAAATATATTTGAGTTAAATAAACGTATATTTGTCTCAGAGCCTACTAACTTATTTATTTGGCGTAAATAAAAATTTTATTTGTCAGAAATAAATTTTTCTTTGGCTCAAATAAATTTTTTATTTCAATGAAATAAAATATATTTGCAACAAATAAATGAGTCAGTAGGCTCGGAGACAAATGTACAATTTCTCTGAGTGCGGAAAGATTAATTCACTTGATAAAAATTAATGTTGTCACTACATTTAATAAAGTCATTTTTTTTAAGTATTTAATGAGATCTCCTTTATTTAATTAATCATCAAATATCAACAGTTGTATAAAGAAACAATGACTTTGATGATATATATATATATATGTATATATAATGTTGAACCCTCAATTAGAAAGCCGTGAAAAGTCGTGTCCAATTTGAAAACAAGGTTTTGAAGCATTTACCCTGCACATTATAGATGAGATCTATCTGCGTATAATCCAAACAAGGGTTGTTCAGTCGTATAGATCAAGATTTCGTTGTATAATCATTAGGGTGAGAATTTTACATCTGTCGGGAAAATTTTTTTGCACCTAACCGATTTTAAGATAAACATCTTTAGTGTCAAAAGTATTAAAATTATATTTTTCATATATATTTAACGAATATAAAAGAAACGCACCCTATATACAACAAGGCCCTTGTCATCTTGAACATTCATTCTTTTCTTTTTTTTTTTTTTTTTTTTTTTTTTTTTTGATAAAATTTCAGAAGATAAATATATGAGGAGAAATAGATAAACTCTTCCGGAAGTGAATCCATAATGGTATATAAATTTAAAAAGCTAGGAAATAATCTTTTGATGTTTAAAATTTGACAAAATATTTAGAAAGCAAATTGTATTCTATATATACCCAGAGAAAGGGAATATATTTGTCTCAGAGCCAAATAAATTTTATTTGCGCTAAATTAAATTTTTTATTTTAAACAAATAAAAAGTTATTAGGCTCTGAGTCAAATATATTTTTATTTGATGGAAATAAATTTTATTTCTCTCAAATAAACGTATAAATAAAAGATTTCTCTGGGTATAAACATATAAAAAATTATATTTTAAATTAAAAAAATATAATTTCAACTCTTATTTAAAAATATAATTTGAAAATTTTATTTATTATTTTTATTCTTATTTTCCATTAATATTTCTAATTAAAGATTATTATTATACGAGACACATAAATATTCTCTACACTGAAAAAATTTTTTATGTATAGGTAATTCGAATAATTTGTTACTTGGCTATTAACAAATAAATATATTTACTTGAACGAAATAATTTTTATTTGAATGAAATAAACTTTATTTGAACTAGTGATTTATGTATATTTTAAACAAATGCCATTTAATTTTGGAATGATCATTTGACACAAATATTTGAGAAGCAAGTAAACAAAACCTAATTAATTAATTTTTGTAAATTTTTTTATAGAACGTGATTTCTAAGCATACAATATATTATTCTTAAAAATCATGTTTAAAATAAAATTCAAAAATAGATTTGTCAGGTTTCGTTAACTTACTTCTCATTTATTTGATAATTCTCAACTAGCCGAAAAATTCTACATTAAACGCAGAGAAATGATTTATTTGAACCAAATAAAATATATTTGAGTTAAATAAACGTATATTTGTCTCAGAGCCTACTAACTTATTTATTTGGCGTAAATAAAAGTTTTATTTGTCAGAAATAAATTTTTTTTTGCCTCAAATAAATTTTTTATTTCAATGAAATAAAATATATTTGCAACAAATAAATGAGTTAGTAGGCTCGGAGACAAATATACCATTTCTCTGAGTGTAGTAGACAACTTTTTTTTGAGAGTTCCGAATTATTTATTGTAGATTCTCTCTGGTATTCGAAATTTTTTTTCATAACATTTATATATTCAACAGAAAATTTAATAGAAAAGAATATATCTATAGATTTATAACAAAATTTTCGTTCAGTCGAATTTATATTAAATTCCAATTTTTACTTAAAAGAATTTTAATTTAGAGCAGAATTTTTATTTGCTAAAATTTCGAATTAGTTGAATATTTTTAAATATATATACATATAGAATTTGTATTTTATACTTTTACAGGGTGTCTAACGGTCAGGGAAAAGTCAGGGAATATCAGAAAATTTCATTAAAAGTTAGAAAAATTTCTGTAAATTTCTACAAAAATTAAAATTTTTTGTGAATTTAAAAATTTTTTAATCTAAAAAAACTTAAATTGTTTTTATTACCATTTTTTACCACCATTAGAAATTAATTTATTGTTAAATATGTCAGTAACCATATTTTTCTCCAAAGAAAGCGGAAATAAGGTTATTAAAAAGTCAGGGAAAAATCAAAAAATGTCAGGGAAAAGTCAGGGAATTTTTTTCTCAATCCTTGTTAGACACCCTGTTTTACCAAATCTCTATTTGTTCGAACTTCTATTTAAAAATTTTATCGTTTCAAATAATTCTTAAAACGAAGAATTCCGCCATTTTTTACCTTTAGAAGAATTTTAAAATAACCAATCAAAATTTTAATAATTTATAATTAATTTTAAAATTTCTCACTGAAATAATGTTTGTACCAAAGATATAAAATTCTGTCAAATTCAATGAAAAATTATTTTATCAATTTGACAATTTGTGTAAATGAAAGTTCGGACAAATGAGTTAGTTAAAATAAAAATTATCTTTAATAAAAATTCGATTTAATAAAATATTTATAAAAGAAATGCAACTTATAAATTTTAAAAATTTATTTTTTAATTTTACTAACATTCAATTAAATTGAAATTAAATGAGAATTCAGTTAAATAAAAATTTTAATAAATTAATATCAGAGAATAAATAAATATTCAATAATTGAACAACTTTTAATGTAATTTCTGTTATATAAATAAATTTACTTAAATGAAAATTAAATTGAGGGAAAATTTTTAGAACTAGAAAGAAGAGAGAATCTGACATATAAAAATTTGGTTAAATGGTAAATCTGTTAAATAAAAATTCGGTAAAATAAAATTTCTTTTGGATGAAAATTTGGTTTAGTATAATTTTGTCTATTTTATAAAATTAGAATACATAAATAGAAGTTTTTAACCTTATGAATTTCGAAAGAATGAAAATTTGTATAAATGATATTTTACACTGAGAAAACAGGTTTGAGTTGTTAACATAATTCCTTTATTTTTCCTATTTGTTTGTGTCAACCAAACTTTTTTGTTACGTTAACAAACTTTTGATTACCCCAATCAGATTTTAATTGGTATCCAATTTTTGGTTGACACAGCAAAATAGAAAAAATAAAGGGATTTTGTTGTTGCAACAAAAAAATTTTTGAAAAAAATGATTCTTATTTCAAGAATATTAGATTCTAGTTGTTTATTCTAATATAAGAGGATAAATTTCATTGGATTATAATCTTATACAAGGGATTGCAGTTAAGATTAATTTTTATTCTTTAATTTAGAATATACCTATTATTTTTTTTTGTTTCTTATCTGAAATATGAAATGGAAAAATCACGTCGTTTGTTACCATAATAATGTTAATTTTCGATATAAATTCTATTGCATATTTTATTGCTCTGCTTTGAATAATTTTTATGCTTGCGTCAGATTTTTTTTTCATTCAATATAACATATATGCGTATATTTTTCTCAATGTATTAAATTTTTTGCTTTTTAACGCTTTTTCCCTATAAATTAGAGAAAAAAGAAATAATTTCCGTTTTCTTGTCTTTTCATGTGAAATAATGTCACGTATATTGATTTATATGTGTTTTAAAATATATATATGTTTAAAATTTAAAAAATACTATTAAACATATACTCACAAGAAAAAAAAATTTATCAGAGCTAAATAAATATTCGTTTCAATATTTGTCTCAGAATAAATTAAATATTTAGGTATTTGTTGCAAATAAATTTTATTTATGCCAAATAAATGGGCTATATAGTATAGACTCTCAGATGAATATATGACGTTTATTTAATTCAAATATATTATATTTGGTTCAAATAAAAAATACAAGACATTTTTTGTCAAGTCCGTCGCATTTGTGAAATGAACAAAATATATACATAATGAAATTCTTAACTAGTTTTATTGTTGATTAAATAAGTGTTTAATGCCTAATAATAAATTGAATTATTGAATTTTGTAATTTTTATGGGAAAGAATAAAAAGAAGGAGAGAATAACAGTAGTTCTTTTTATATTATATATATAAAGAGGGTACTTTTTTCATTTTGTTCTGATCGTTTTATCCACCATTTTGATTCTCGTGTACATTAGCCCAGTTTTTAGGGGTTGGCCCTTTTATTCAGGGTCTGACCGTTGCCACCCCTCGGGCTTGTGTCCTGACATTTATTTAACAAGGTTACGTCGTTACGTTGTTATACTAGATTAGGGGATCTCCCGGCGTGAATGCAAAGGGCTTAACTACCAATAGAATTGTCCCACATTAAGTAAATGTTTTTCATCTATGTCATTGTCACTGTCACGTAACGGATTTTATTCACATTCGAAGGAGCATTTTCGACAGTGTTCAAAAATATTAGGGTAATCGTTCATTTATATATAATATGTATATGTATATATAATTCAGTAGTAACCTTTTTTTTATCTACATATATTCATCATCGAACTATTCGTAACTGATGAAACGAAATAATTATTTCATTATTAAATTAAATTTATATATATATATATTTTTTTTTGTTGAAAATGTTATAAGAATTTTATTTCAAAAGGGCTTTAAAAATAAAAGAAAAAGTGTAACCATTTATATTAAAGAAAAGAAAAATTTGTACAAACAATTTTTATAAAACATTTTTTTTTTTTGTTGATTTATGGAATAATTCATCTAGAGAAATGTTTTATTTGAACCAAATATAACATATTTGAGTTAAATATATAAACATATGGGAAATTTCACGTGAGATTTCAGTCGACCTTTTAAAATCGGCGAAATGTATTTTTTTCTTGTTCTGTAGTGAAAAAAAAGAGATATGTATTTCTTTCTTTTTTTTTTTGACAAATTTTCGAGTTATGAATTTTTAAAATTTCAGTTTTGTAAATGTATTTTTTCAATTTTTTCCAAGTGAAGAAAAGTTTAAGTTTTTCTTTTCATTTTTTATTTAAAAAATAACAATCAATGATATATACACGAAAAAAAAGGAATTTCTGTCAAATGATAATTGATGTTTGCTATATCGGATCTATCAAAATTAGTAACCACAGATAAATTTTTTTTCTATGACAACAAAAAAGTTTGCTATGATAAACAATATCAGTCTTAATTTTTAAAAATTTACTGTCACAGCAAACTTTTTTGACCCCACAGCAAATTTGTTCGCTGTCCCTATATTAGATAATGTAATTTGCTGTGACAGCAAATAGTTCTTTGCCACAGCAAACTTTTTCTATCCGTGTATAGTTTATTTAAGAAAGTAATTTAGTAATTTAAGTTTTTAACTTGAATTTTTTTATTTGAAAGAAAAATTTTTCATTCATGCTCCAAATTTAAATTATTTAAATTTTTAACTGTATTTTAATCTAGCCTACTAACTCATTTATTTGTTGCAAATGTATTTTATTTCATTTAAATAAAAAATTTATTTGAGCCAAACAAAAATTTATTTATGACAAATAAAATTTTTATTTACGCCAAATAAATAAGTTAGTAGGCTCTGAGACAAATATACGTTTATTTAACTCAAATATATTTTATTTGGTTCAAATAAATCATTTTTCTGGATGTATGAATTAGATGTTAAATTTTACTAAAGAATTGGTAATATGATTTAATAAAACAAAAAAATATCGTTCTCTCAGTGATTAAAACAATTTTTTTGCTAACTTATTAATAAATTTGGACTAATTAAGAACAAAATGTCAGTAATTGATTTAAATTAGTTAATATTTAAACTAAAATTCAATTTTATAGTCTACCTCTTATAAAAAAATATGAATTTCTTTAAAAGAAAACATTTTCTTTTACCATTTTTGTAATAAAATTTCAAAACTTAATTTCCTTAAAAGTTCTATAACTATAGATTTTATACAATGTTTAAACACTTGACAAATTATTTCAAGAAATTTTTATTATTATAGAAAATTTTTGTCATACAATTATGCACTGAGAAAAAAGGTTTGAGCTGACAACCAAATATTTCATTTAATATATGCGTGCAACTAAAATTTTTTGGTTGACACAACTAAACTTTAGTTGACATCAACCAAAGTTTGGTTGGGACTACCAAATTCTTTTTCATTTTCTTATTTAGTCGTCTGAAACAAACTTTGGTTGTTGTCAACTAAAGTTTAGTTGTGTCAACCAAAAAATTTTAGTTGCACATATATTGAATGAAATATTTGGTTGTCAGCTCAAACCTTTTTTCTCAGTGTGCGTTTGCAATTTCTTTCATTTTGTGTCATTGATTATTTCAATTTTATTTCTACGCATTATATCAATAATCAATAAAAACAAAATTAATCATTATTCTTTAGAAAATGAATAAAAAGAATTTTTCATAATCAGCACATTATTTTTTTTTGAGAATTTATTTTTTTTTTAAATTAATTTTTAAACAAAAGAATAGTTAAAGAAATTAATTTCCGATTAAATGTAATTAAAAATATCGTAAATATATAAACATCATTAGGTCATAGTTTTTTGTTTGTTGTTTTTTTTTTTTTTTTGGTTTACACGATTGCATCATTGCACGATAAAATTATAAATATGAAGGAAGTCAAATGTATGAGATATCATTATCACTTAATTATTTTCTAGCATTATTATACAGAATGTATGGTGTCGTTAAGCTGAATACTCGCATATTATGTATAACGAAGCTGTCCGCTTATATTTTTTTCCAATTAAGACAGAATTTTAATACCCCCCCTCCCCCCTCCTCTAATCGATATTTCACAAAGATCGTTAGATTTCTAATTAAAATGATGGACAAAAATAGTGATTATAAAAATAAATTATGAATAAATAATTTATTTGATTCAAATAATTGGTTGTTTAACTACTATAGAAAATAATTATTTTTTCAATCTCTATTAAATGATATTCGTTTTAAAAACATAAATTATTGACTTTAATACAGTTTATTTGATTCAAATAAATATTTGTTTGTAAGTAATCGATTATTTGTATTTAATAATTTTTTTCAGTATCGCAATAATAATAATAAACATAATAAAATTTAAAAATTTATAATAATTTGTTTATTTATTAAAAATTATTATTGTTATTATTTCGATGTTATTAATTTTATTTAGTTATAAGCAAAGAAAAAAAAATTTACTTATTTGTTCCAAATAAAATAATTATTTAGGTAGCTCCCGAACAAATATATTTTTATTTAATTCAAATAAATTATATTTGCTTGATATAAAAATCTCTAATTTCATTATTATTAATTACATATACACTATAATATAATACAAAAGTTGTATAAATTATTTAGTGCAAATTATTATTTAAAAATAAATTGACTTTTTAAATAAAAAATAACTCAATTTCATTGATAACTATAATTAAAATCTTAATGAAATTATATTTCAAAAATGTACTCTTATTCAATTCTTAAATTGAGCTATTTTTAAAAAATATATATTTTTTTATTATTTCTTTTGGGGAGATATTTTTTTTTATATCCGCCGGCAAGTGGCAGCACTAACAGGATCTCTGACTCTCGTATAATGAACCAAACATAACAAATCATTTAATAAATTAAAAACAAATTTATTTATTATTTATTATTTATCAATAAATTAAAAACTTGATTTTCATTTCAATGAAATAAAAAAAGTTAACTTGTTTTTTAAATTTAAATTAATTTACATATGTAACGCGTCGCGAAGAAAGGGACCTTAGAAGCAAAAAATTTATATTTTGAACTTTGAAAGTGAAAATACACAAAGAAGATTAAATTTTAATGCAAACCAATGATGTTTAGGTCTTTATTATATCTATAAAACAATCAATAAAAACTGATTTTGATGTTGCAGAAACGAAAAGAAACTTTTAATTAATAGGTAAAACTGTCTTAAACATAACCTATAATTCATTTGCTTCTAAGGTACCATTCTTCGCGACGCGTCACAATTATAAACTTTACAAAATCAAGAATGAAAAATTAGGAATTAATTTTTAAAAAATAAAAGAAAAATTTCTACAATAATTATTTTGTAGTTTATTTCTTAATTATTCTGGGAATGATATATATATAAATCACAAAATAAAAATTAAATATTTTTTCTTTTTTTTTTTTTAATAAAAAGAAAGCTATATATAAATTATTATTAACAAAATAATAAATTGATAATCAAAAAAATATTTTTAAAAAATAGAAGAAAAAATAAAAAAAAAATATTGCTTTTTTAAAAACAAAAGAATAAAGAAATAATAAAATAAAATAAAAAGTCTACATAACGGTATTTTGACGAACTATTTCAACTGCACGATAACTTACCATTTGTCAATTATTCAGAAATCTGTTGACAAAAAATTTGTTATTTAAAAAAAAAAAAAAACTAAAAATTAATTTAAAATATTTATAAAATTGGAAAATAATTATAAAGAAAGAAATTAAAAATAATAATTTTTGCTAAATAAAACTCGTCGATAAAACAGGAATTTAACAGCTGTCGTTAAACACTGCTGTTAGTAAAAGGGAGAGTAATTTATCCCATCAAACATTGTAAATGAGTTCTTAATATTTCACCCCATTTTTCCTTGGTTAAAGAAGGGTTCGCTGCAATCGTTTCGACTTTCCCCCTACCCCTATATATATATACATTCAACTTGAATTCAACATTGACCGTCGTTCAGTTCGGATTTCGCGCAAACGTCAACATGACAGGATCCTCAAAATTTTATTTATATTTAACGCGAAATTGCCGCGAGTCCGCCGGTCAATTAAAGGACATAATGTAAAAAAGAAAAACAGAAAACTAAACCTTTCATTTTCCGCCTTTTTTCAAAAAATAAACAAACACACATTTCTTTTGTGAAAAATTCGTGGAAAATGAGTATTTCCCAAGATAGCGCTGCCACTATTGTGTGCAGGGAGGTCTTCGATGAGACTTCGCATCCATCAAACGAAGGTGCGTGAATTAACATTTTCTAATATATCGTTGAAACAATTTTTTTTCCTTTTAACTATCGTTAACTTACATAAGCTTGTTTTCCACCTTTTTTTTTTTTGCATTGAAAATTTATCATTCGTTTTACATAACTTTTCCAAATCCATGTTTACATGCATACTGTCATAACAACATTCAGTTTATAACGAATAAACATTTAATTTATTTTTCATAAATTTAGAAAAATAATTTCATTTAATTAAAAATAGCAATTATGTTAATTAGAATAAATTAATTAATTAATTAAGAAAAACAAAATTTTAATTCTATAGGGTTATAAAAAAAATGAAAAACATATCATTAAACTTTTTAACAAAATTTAAGTCTTAATTTAAATTTAATAAAATAAATTATAATTAATTAAAGGAATAATTCATGTTAATTCATTTGATGGAATTTAAATTAAATTATTTAAGAGAATTACTTAAAAATGCAATTAAAAAAATATAATTATTAAATGAAAAATTATTTTGAAAAATTGAAAATTAAAAAATATACCGCGTACTTTTATAATAATGATTCTAAATAATTGCATTCTTGGAAAGGATATATAATTGTTAAACTTTGTACAAAAGTGGAAATTTTTTTTTCAATTAAAATTCTTTCTATTTTATAGAATTTAACACCTCATAATTAATTACTTTTATAATTTTTATATTAATAATAATAATAAAAAAAATATATGGCGTAAAGGTCATGTCCTTGAGAAAACATTGAATCTGACGTACAATGACAAGTTCGAAGCCCGAGATCATATTAGCGAATTATCGCGAGTTGCGTTAGAGAACATGAAAAAAAAACTTTTTGTTTTCAATCAGCTGCTAGTTAACAACATACCGCCCGTTCTAAAATGTTTTTACATCATCATTATTTTCGTCTCAGTAGCTAATATATTTGAAACAATCTTAATCAATGAAAATCATTTCTTTTTTTTCTGACAGTATATATATATATAATATGATCAAATCGCTATTTATAGTAATTTTTTTTCTTTTTTTTATATTCAGGTCGGCAAACCAACTGATAAAAGCAGCCAGTTTATTCTTGTTTATTTATGAATATATATATGCAAAATCTTATCTTTTTTCATTCTTTTCTTTATTTAAAAAAAATCATTCTTTCGAGGCGCGAGAAAAATAAAAAAAAAAAAAATTTTCCCGAAGCCCCTGCAAGATGACCTAGTTTTTTGCGCGGATAAACCCCTGGATACGCGGAAGTCCGATTTATCGGCTGTTGACACTGGAAACCTGTTTTCAAAATTAAAAATTAACTCAATCCTACTGATTTTCGGCTGATCTTGCGATTCAAAATTTTATTCTTATCAGTATATTGTAGACATATATTTGTGGAATAAGTGAATTTTATTGACAGCACTATTTATTTTTAATTTTATTATAATTATATGATTTTTTTTTTTTATTAATTTAATATGTTCTAATTTAAATAATCTTTATTAATATCACAATTATTTAAATTAGAATAAATTTTTTGTTTTAGCTTTAATAAAATGGTTTAAATTTATTTTATAGAAAATAATATTATATAGTCATGTAATTTTCACTTGTGAAATTATTTTATATTTATAACAAGTTGAATAATGTTTCATTATTAATCATTGACAACATGTTAACACATTGTTGTCAACTGCGATTTAGTTCTTGAAAGTTTTTTTAGACGAGCTTTCGCAATGTATAACTTCTGGCTTTACTCACAACGAATTATCTTGCTTTTAAACAATTTAATTAAATTCAAAGACAATTATTTTCTATAAACACTTTTTCTATAAATTATTTATTTTACAAATTTTTTTTTTTTTATTTCATCAAACGTCGAACTTTAATTAGAATTTGTCATATATATATACAAAAACAATATTTATTTCCATAAATGGAAAATTAATCTTATAAATAAATATTAGAATATATAAATATTATAATAAATAATTTATAATTTAGTTACTTAAAAAGTACTTTTATTGTAATTTTTTTATTGTGACATTTTTAAAAAGTTAATACAGTAAAACCTCGCTAAACGAGAATCGCAACTTTTATCGAGGTTCCACTGTCAATTTTTTTTTTTTTTTTTTTATTATTATTTTTGTGCTAATATGATAATGACTGGAACAAAAATACTTACCAACATAAGAACAATAATAATTAAGTACTTAGTAGTTCCAATTAATTATTAATGATTAATTTTGAATATTGTCAAAATGAAATTATTCATTTGAAAAGTGTACAATTATAAAATTATAAATTCGAGAAAATTTCGAAAATAATTTAAATACGAAATCAATAAAAAGTAATAATTAATTATTTTTACCAAATAATTACAAAACTAGTTTTAAATATATTTAATTTAATCCAAACAATTGATTAAATAAATCAAAATTATTATTCTGATTATTATTGTTATTATTTTTTTTATTATTATTTTATCATTAACTATTTATTACTATTTGATATTTTTGTTTGTGAATTAATATCTCTCTCTCTCTCTCTCTCTTTTAATTCAAAAAAAAAAAAAAAGAATAACTCAAATATTAACAATTCTTTGAAATTGTCATTCATATAAGAACAAATTTAAATTATACAATGAATAAAATAATTTTTCTCAATGATTATCGAGTAAAATTTAATGACAAGAATCATGATGTAATTGTCCAGTAGATAATTCGAAAGCAAACGTGTGTGTAAATTAATTACTCGCAGTGAAATTATGCGTACACGAATTGCCTTGTTTATTTACATCGTCTGCTTTATTAAGAGTTTTGACTGTGCGCGCTCTTCCCTCGGTGAACCGTCAGTATGTACAGATAGAGTGAGAGAGTGGGAGAACATTGGAAAATCAATAGAGTCCGCACTGCGGCTAAAATTTTGTCGTCTTTGCCAATCTTCTTGATATATTTTTCTAAGGAAAAATCTATGTAAATAATAGTTTTTTAATATTTGAAAAAAAAAATTTTTATTTCTATTTCCATTATTTTGGAGCTGTTTATGAATATAATTATTGCTAAGCATGACTAAGGGCAAGGGAACTTTTTTTTGTCTTGTATACAATTGCCATGGCAATTGGTATAAACTTGTTCTGTCAGAGACAGCTGGTGTTCCCGGCTCTACCCCCAGGTACAAGTCCACCTGTCAAGCTGTGCCTTGATGGAATTTTTAATCGTACCTTTTTGTCAAACCTTAATCGACATCTTATATATATATATAGGATGGTTTTGAATTATTTTTGTGTAGATTTTTAGAAAAGAGAGTGAGAGATCATTTTTTTTTTACTGTGAGCTTCTTCTTTATAAATTGCGACCTAAACCCAGAGGCCAGATTTTTTTCCCGTTCTTTCTTTTTCATTTATATGAACAAAAAGAGGAAAAAAACACTCACGTCTCCTAATAAGAACGCTAGCAGAGAGACCATTAGATTTTGTTTGCTGAAGAGAAAGGAATATTGTTAAATATATATATATACTTTTTTAAAAAAAAATATTTTTAACTGATTCGCGAACGACATATATACCTATAGTGAACTGTATATCTGAGCTGACTAGTGCTTTAAGAAATCAATGTTGTTTACTTCCTTGATCTCTGTCACATATACATACACATACACAAATTCTTTCCACTCTCTTTAATGTGCTGACAAACATTTCAAAGATTTTAACATAAAATTTTTTTATATATTAATATTTTCTTTAGATAAATTTTCCATTTTCGAAAAAACAATTTAAAAATTTTGACTTCTTAAAATATTTTATTAATTTTGAAAATAGTGAAATAAATAATATTTATAAATCAAATTTTATAAATTTAAAGTACCGTTTTAAGGAAGGGTTACATGGGTGAAAAAATTATAAAAAAATATAATTTAAAATTTTTTTTTTTTGATTTTGATCTGGCAATGACTCTTTTATGTTTTCGGTGTCGCTGAAACCGAATCTAAAGTCAGTTTAACCCAATCACGTCAGAGTTTTGAAATAACCTAAAAAAAACCCAAAATTTGATTCAAAAATTTTGAAATCAGGAAAAATTCTTTTCTCTAAGTCTTACCATGACTACTTTATGTTTTTGGGGTCAAGTAGTCATGGTAAGACTTAGAGTCAAGAATTTTGTATGATTTCAAAATTTTGGGTTTTTTTAAGGTTATTTCAAAACCCTGACATGATGGGGTTAAACAGACTTCAGATTCGGTTTCAGCGACCCCGAAAACATAAAGTAGTCATGGTAAGACTTGGAGATATAAATTATTCATGATTTTGAAATTTCGGGGTAAAATTTTGGGTTTTTTGAGATTATTTCGAAACCCTGACGTGATGAGGTTAAACGGACTTCAGATTCGGTTTCAGCGACCCCGAAAACATAAAGTAGTCATGGTAAGACTTGGAGATATAAATTATTCATGATTTTGAAATTTCGGGGTAAAATTTTGGGTTTTTTGAGGTTATTTCGAAACTTTGACGTGATGGGGTTAAACGGACTTCAGATTCGGTTTCAGCGACCCCAAAAACATAAAGTAGTCATGGTAAGACTTGGAGATATAAATTATTCATGATTTTGAAATTTCGGGGTAAAATTTTGGGTTTTTTGAGGTTATTTCGAAACCCTGACGTGATGGGGTTAAACGGACTTCAGATTTGGTTTCAGCGACCCCGAAAACATAAAGTAGTCATGGTAAGACTTGGAGATATAAATTATTCATGATTTTGAAATTTCGGGGTAAAATTTTGGGTTTTTTGAGATTATTTCGAAACCCTGACGTGATGAGGTTAAACGGACTTCAGATTCGGTTTCAGCGACCCCGAAAACATAAAGTAGTCATGGTAAGACTTGGAGATATAAATTATTCATGATTTTGAAATTTCGGGGTAAAATTTTGGGTTTTTTGAGGTTATTTCGAAACCCTGACGTGATGGGGTTAAACGGACTTCAGATTCGGTTTCAGCGACCCCGAAAACATAAAGTAGTCATGGTAAGACTTGGAGATATAAATTATTCATGATTTTGAAATTTCGGGGTAAAATTTTGGGTTTTTTGAGATTATTTCGAAACCCTGACGTGATGGGGTTAAACGGACTTCAGATTTGGTTTCAGCGACCCCGAAAACATAAAGTAGTCATGGTAAGACTTGGAGATATAAATTATTCATGATTTTGAAATTTCGGGGTAAAATTTTGGGTTTTTTGAGATTATTTCGAAACCCTGACGTGATGAGGTTAAACGGACTTCAGATTCGGTTTCAGCGACCCCGAAAACATAAAGTAGTCATGGTAAGACTTGGAGATATAAATTATTCATGATTTTGAAATTTCGGGGTAAAATTTTGGGTTTTTTGAGGTTATTTCGAAACCCTGACGTGATGGGGTTAAACGGACTTCAGATTCGGTTTCAGCGACCCCGAAAACATAAAGTAGTCATGGTAAGACTTGGAGATATAAATTTTTCATGATTTCGAAATTTGGGGGTCAAATTTTGGGGTTTTTTTTAAAGGTTTTTTGAAAACCCTAACGTGATGGGATTAATTATAGGTACTCAAAACTCTACTTTTGAAGTCGGTAGCCACTATTTCTTAAAAATTAATGAACAGATTATTTTGAAATTTGGCACACTTCTTCTAAATAGTATTAACTATAGTGACTGAACCAAAGGTTTTTTTTCTGTTGATTACAATAGATTTTGCATTGTCCAAACAGTCCCAAAAATCGTAATTAGTGCCAAAAAAGTGCCAAAAATTCAAATTTCAATTTAAAAAAAAATTCCTTCATTCAATCACCAGCTATACTCATCTACTATTAGAAAATATTTAGTTTTTTTATTTTTGTTGAAGCAGTCATTTGATATCGTGGCTACCGCAAAATCATTTTTTTTTTAAGGAGTCTCAATAACCTGATGCCATTGTCTTAATTTTTAATAATTATTGGCATACTTTTAAAACTCGGAAAAATAAGAGATACGAATTTTTTTTATATCGACAAAGACGAAGGTTTAGGGGGTGAACAACCCCCCCCCCTCCCAAGGACCAAAAAATATATGAAAACGCATAATACTATCCAGTTGCATGTAAAGTAAAAAAATTTCCATAGAACATGGTATCTAGAGGTTTTCGGGGTCACTGATTACGAATTTGAGGTCAGATTTCCAAAATTCAAAATGGCGAATACAATATGGCGGATTAAATTTCTAAAAAATAGTTAGATTTTTACGGAACTTGGTATCAGGGGGTTTTAGGGGTCGCTGATTACGAATGTGAGGTCAGATTTGCAAAATTCAAAATGTCGAATTAAGTAAAAAAACCTACAAAGAACATTTACATGTAAAATCACACAATCACACAAAACCTTAAGCATTCACCAAATTTTTAGGTAATTCGCCAATTTTTTGGGGGATAAAAAATATTCATTAGAATTTTAAGAAACTTTTACCAAAATTTTGGATAATATTCACTATAATAATAATTTGGAAATTGTTAATTTACAGAAACAGCAAAATTTGTGGATATATTTCAATGTATTAAAAATGTGTTTCCATATGTTTTAAGCAAAAATTTTTATAAAATCAGTGTTATCGAAAAAAATTCATAAATTTTCCAAGTTTTTCAGAAAAATATCAAAAGTTAAAATTATTGATTGGTGGCAACCACTTAGTGTGACCTCGATGGGTTAAGACATTTATAATATGTGAATTGAAAATTAGTATTTATTCTATAATATTAAATAATTTATCATTAACAATAAATATAACTAAAATATTTGATTTTGTTATCCACATTTTTATAGTCAAATTTTAGCAAAATATATAAATTTTCTTTATTCAAATGTCAGAATTGGTATTTTATGTCAGAATAATGAAAAACTTTGTCTTTGCTTTAAAATAAAACCAAGTGAAATCTCCAAATTTATAGATATCGATTTCTTGGTATATTCTTTTGTGTTATTCTTAAAGAAAGTGCTTTTCTGTCATGAATAGTCTTTTTTCCCCTTATATTTTATTGAATGAATTTATTTTTCAAATAAATGGAAAGGAAGTTTAGATAAAAATTTTTCTATACGAATTAAAATTACAAAAAAAAAATTATTAAACTAGATAATATTATCTTAAATTTATCATATCTTCAAAGTACACTAAGAATGAGAATATAATAATATAAAAAATCAACAAAAGCTTTCTTAAAATTTTTGCAACTTAAAATTAATAAAAATTAAATTTCTCCCTTAAAATAAAATATTTCTTTTTATTGTATTGTCAAAAAGGCAAAAAATTTCTTTTTTAGTTTGCTTAAAAAATTGTTCAATTTTTTACATTAAATAATTTTTTTTTTAATTCTGTTGAATTTTTTCATTATTAAATTTAATTTAATTTGTTTATACCTAGATATAAATTGTAAAATTTACAAGAAAATGCTGTTACTATTGTGTATATTTTAACCGTGGCACTATTTGTAAGAATACTTATAATGAATTTTTTTGTTTGTTTGCATAGATTTTAATTTTCACCGCGGAGTTTATTCAAATTTTACAATTTATATAAAAAAAAAAATAGCCAGGAAGTCGAAGGATAAATGAGACCTAATTTCCAACAAATCGAATATAGAATTTTGAATTTCAGTCACGATTCATCTCGAATATATTGTCACGATGTGACTTTTCAAAATCTACATTAACATTCATAAATGATAAAGCTTTTTATCGTATATTTTATATGAGTTTAAAGTATTACAAAAAATTTATGTATACTTTCTAAAATAATTTATTATAATAGACTAATTTTTTAATGACATTTAAAATCAAATAGTGGACATTTTTTTTTTTTTTGAAAACAATATCAATACAAATACAATAATTATCGTTTGAAAAAAAAGTTGGCTAAATTCTTTTATACTTGAAAACTACAATAGAAACGTAATTATTGTAAAAGGCCTTTACCCTGTATATTTGTATAAATATATGCACGAAGAGCCATATAAAAAATGAATGAGATAACTCAGCAATAAAAAGAAAATTTAACAAGTCGATGAAAAAAAAAAAATAATTCATTATTTTTATTGATTATATACTGGGAAATATAAAAATCATAGACAACATCGCAAGCTTTTAAAGTGCGGATAAGAGTTTCAATAAACTCCATCGATTTAACAATAAAAGTTATACCTGGAAACCATTTTTTGTAGAATTACTTCATTTTGAAAGAAGGTCAAGTGCAACAATATTCTAAAGAATATGTAAAGTAAAGACTGATGATTAAAAATTTTTTTTTCTATTATTTACAATAGTCTATTATTATTAATTATTTAATTTATTATTTTTATTATTTATTATGAATGTTATAAATTAATTATCAAACTAATAATAATAATATTCTTGTTATAAAATAATTATAAAATATTTAAACAATAATAATTAATCTATTACTATTGTTACAAATGCATTAATTAGCTAAATAATTGTAAATGTGAATTATAAATTAATTTTCAAGATAGAAAAAGTTTCTTTTTAAAATTCATATAATGCAGAAAGCAATCGTAAATCAATCATACATATATTATATTTACATAATCATTTTACATTCTTCTTTTTTTTTTGTTTACTTCTCCCTCTTATTTTATCATATTAGGAAAATCTTTAAATATACGAAAAATTAATTAATCAAACATTACTATGTATCGAAATGTATTTTGTAATCAACTATATATTTATTTCTCGGAAATAATGATTCTTATTTTAATGTATATAAGAGGATTCTGTATACGCAATTATATAATCTTCTTTTACCTTGAATTTATTTTCCTCAAATCAAGCTGAACGTTTTCATATTTTCTCATATTTTTATATATTACAATATATTATAATGCTTCTCACGAGGAAAAAATTTTTTTATACATTATAGTTAGACTTAAGTGATCATAAACAATTTAAATACACTCTGTTTTTTTTTAATTATACATTTCTCTTGCCTTTTTATGAAACATTTACTTTTTTATTATTATAGTTTCAATTTATGTTAATGGTTCAAAAACATTTAGAATATAATAGGAATTCATAATAATTTTTCTTTGATTGAAAGTATTCTTTAGGGTCATTCCATTATATTTCACCTAAAGTCGTTACGGCCTAATTTTTAAAGAAGTTGATACTTTCAGAAATGATTTTTTATGATATTTAGGAAACGAAATAAAAAGAATTAAGTTAAAATTTTTATTATTTATCTCAAAATATGTATTTAAAGTGGACAAGGTGCGGAAAAATGTCACCTTTTTAGCATTTAGAAACTTTTTTTAAAAACATAGAAAAATTGTTAAAAGTGTAAAAAAAATTATTTTTTCTTGTTTAGAATCGATTAATTATCTATTTTTTAATGATTAAAGTAGTAAATAAATTAAAATAATATATAAAATAAGTTTTTAAAGTTGGTCTGTCAAATAACCTAATTTTGGGATTTTTATTAATTAATTACTAAAAAGTGGAGTTATTAAATAAAATAAAAACTTACCGAATGTAAAGTATTTGTGGTGAACTTTCAAATTTTCTTAGCACTTTGTACTTTTTAAATTTATAAATGTAAAAAATCTTGAGTCGAAAATTTGCACTTTGTTGACTTTTCCGATTTTTAATCGCTTGTAACTCTTTTAGTGCAAAATAAAAACTTTTGAAACCTTGTGGAATATTTAAGTTAAATCTAAATAAAAACTAACTTAAATTTTTGTGATGGATTTTGATCGAGATAAAGAGAAAATTTAATTCCAAAATTGTACGTATATTTCCAGGTTAATGTATGTAATTTTTTTAAACTTGAAGTTGGGCCACTACTTCAAAGACGAAAAATTACATACATTAACCTGGAAATATACGTACAATTTTGGAATTAAATTTTCTTCTAATCTCAATCAAAATCCATCACGAAAATTGCAGTGAGTTTTTATTTAGATTTAACTTAAATATTCCGCCAGGTTTCAAAAGTTTTTATTTTGCACCAAAAGAGTTACAAGCGATTAAAAATCGGAAAAATCAACAAAGTGCCAATTTTCGACTCAAGATTTTTTACATTTATAAATGGAAAAAGTAAAATGTGCTAAGAAAATTTGAAAGTTCACTGCAAATACTTTACATTCAGTGAGTTTTTATTTTATTTAATAATTCCACTTTTTAATAATTAATTAATAAAAATCCCAAAATTAGGTTATTTGACAGACCAACTTTGAAAACTTATTTTATATATTATTTTAATTTATTTACTACTTTAATCATTAAAAAATAGATAATTAATCGATTCTAAACAAGAAAAAATAATTTTTTTTACACTTTTAACAATTTTTCTATGTTTTTAAAAAAAGTTTCTAAATGCTAAAAAGGTGACATTTTTCCGCACCTTGTCCACTTTAAATACATATTTTGAGATAAATAATAAAAATTTAAACTTAATTCTTTTTATTTCGTTTCCTAAATATTATAAAGAATCATTTCTGAAAGTACCAAGTTTTTTAAAAATTAGGCCGCAACGACTTTAGGTGAAATATAATGGAATGACCCTTTAGATTTTTGGATTTTAATTTGAATATTTTTCGGTGGTCATTTTTTTTCATTTTTCTTCTTAGACTCATTTTAAAAATTTAATTTTGTACACGGAGAGAAGGGCTTAGTAGATCTTACTACTATCTCAGTTAGATCTACTAAACAGTATCGTTCATTTTGGACGGACTAAACATTCAGTTAAATGAACGATACTGTTTAGTAAAAAAATTTACACGATTATCGATAGAAAAAAATTTACCGACAGAAACGAAATGTAGAAATCTGATTGGTTGTCCGCAATCTGGTTAATTGTGGACAACCAATCAGATTCGTGCATTTTTATTCTGTCGGTAAATTTTTTTGTGTGACAGAACTATAGTAGTCCCCATGAAGTAGGATAAGGAGAGGTAACGCCTGTAGCCAATCGCTAGAAAACTTGACACCATATAGGGGGGACCACAGTAGTACGACTTTCTATTTTCCTACTGTTGACAGCGCTTGCGGTGGGAAATATTTGAATTATATTTTATCACGTGACCTACCGCGAAAAGAGAAACATAACCTGAATGTTTCACATGGTGTTTTTGTTGTTAAAATTCAGTCGTTTGTTTTACACATGAAGTATTTCAGTAATGTGTTAGTGTTTTGAAAAATGAAGAGTTGTTTTATAAAGCATTGCGATTCGGGTTCGAAAACCCAAATAAAAAGAGATGGTTGTGTTCGAAGTTTTTTTAAACCTTCCATGGTAAGTAGAATGAAATTGTTTATTATTTTTTTATTACTCATGATATTATTATGTAAATAATAAATAATGTTAATTATATTTCTTATTTCGATAGAAAATGTTAGCAACATGGTCAGAGGCTATTCGAAGATTTGACAAAACTATGAATGTAACTCATAAGCTTTGTGAGTTACATTTTAAAGAGTCTGACATTGACAGATACTTCGAATGTAAATTGCCTAATGGAAATGTTGACAAAATATTAAGAGATAGGCCAAAATTGAAGGAAGGTGCCATTCCCTGCGTTTATTTGGAAAATATAAATAAACTTTATCCAGAAATTGCAGTAGAAACCGTTGAAGATGATATTAACGGATTTGAAGGCATTTTAAAACATATTAAAAATTGTACACTGCCGTCTGATAATTGGTCAGTTCAAGTGACAAAAAATAATATACTTTGGATTCGTGTAATGGAAGATGAAAGTTTTTCATGTAGACGTGTAATATTGGGAAGAGATCTAGAAGTTAAAGTAAGTTTTATATCATTTTGTTACAAATATATTTTTAATGTATTTGCATAATACCTTCATATTCATTAACTTAACCTAACGTTGTAAACAGCTGACTTGCAGCCATGTTGCAGACGATAAATTTTAATTCTTCGCTTTCCCCAAAGGAGCGCTCGCGACATTAGGAAAAAAGAAAGCCTACTACTGTGGTCCGTCTATCTGAGGGCCAATGAATATACGCCGTTACCTCTCCTTATCCTACTTCATGGTAGTCCCTCTGACTACGCTGTTTAGTAGAATCTGGACTAAACGTGTTTAGTAGAATAGACTAAATCTCTTCTCTCCGTGTATTTTTTTTTAATTGTTATTTTGTAAAAAAAAAAAATTCAATGACAAAATTGAAGAAAAATAAATGAAAAATGTTATTTTAAACATGGTTTCATATCTAAAATAATATCTGAAAAAAATATTTTACATTTCCTTGATTCTGATTTAATTGGATTGAAAATTATAAACTGAAAAACTGAAAATTATAAACTGTTATTCAACATTTATTGGTTTTCATGATATTTTCCAAAAAAGTATAAAAAAAATTTTTTTTTTTTTTATAAAAATTTATAATTATAATTTGAGATGAATCCGATCTATTATTATTATATAAAATTTTAATGAATACAATTAATTTTAAAATGTTTTAATTTACAAAATTTTATTTCATCATTCACAGGAACAGCGAAAGTTTTTGGGACATACATGAATAAGTTCTAAAAATCATTACTATATGGAATTTTCATTTTATAGAAATTCATTTGATATAATTATTTTTTAACTGAATTTTTATTTTTTCGAATTTTCATTAAACCGATTTTTTAAATTACAGAATTTTTATTTAACATAATAGCTTTTTAAATGATTTTTTATTAATAATAGAATTTCATTGCATAGAATTTTCTTTAAGACCAATTTCTATTTATTCGCAATAAATAAATAAAAATTTTGCCAATTGAAAATTTGAACAAATAAAAATTCTAGAAAGTGAATTTTCGGTTATATAAAAATAATAATTCGAGAAAATCAAAATTTAGCTCAAAAATAATAATTATATCAAATGAAATTTTATAAAATAAAAATTCTAACTATTGATTTTTAGAACTTATTCATTCCAATTTTTTACTATATGAATAGTGAGAAAGATTTAATTAAAACAATCAAAACTTTTGCTATTCTAGTGAAATATTTTACTGTTCCAGGTAAATCTTCTTTTACGTGATAAATATTATTATATGAATATTAAAATTTAAGGAATGTGAAAAACTATTTACAAAATTTAAATACATTTTTTTTTTTTAATTTATTTGTCACTAGGGTGACATATAAAAAAAAATTAATGAATTATAATAGTATTTTTTTTCTGCAATTGCGTGTTGTAGAAGTAATAGAGTACGCAAAGCGTCTGGGAATCGACCCGGATGCGGAACCACACCTCTTGGACTTAGCTCGTGAAGGTCTGATGGCAGCGCTACCAAAGGGCTGGTCACCCTGTTTTCATGAAGCCTCCGGTGCCTGGTATTACTATCAAGCGTCAACGGGGAATACCACCTGGGAACATCCCCTGGACGCGGTTTACAAGGAACTCGTTGCTCAAGCGAGGGCCGGTAACCGACAAATGAGCGTCGGTACGATTGTTTAATTTCCCTTCTCTTTTTTTTCTATCTCCTAATATATATATATATATATATACAATATCATCCATTTTTCATTTTTTTTTTTTTTTTTTTTTTTGCATTCTTCACTTTTTTTCTCCTCCTAATCTCATAATTGTTTCAATTTTCGAAGAAATTCCAATATCTCACTGAATTAATTATAAATGTCCCAAGGAAATATCATTGGTTTTTCGATTTTTCGAAAATTTTCCCCATTATTTGTCTATGGAAAATTATCAATTATTCAATTCGATAAAATCATTATCAATTTTTTCATCAAATTTTAATTTTTTTTTTTCCTGACGTGTATATAGGTATCGAATTTTCCATTCTTTTCTCGATATTCCCTCTCTATTCAATTAATTTATTTGATCCTTAAATTATCGAAGAAGAGAACAAAGGATGAATCGGCTCGTGAAATGCAAAAAAAAAAAAAAAATTCCCAGAAAAATGAATTTCATGTTAGCAAAAAAAAAAAAAAAATTCGTGTCATTCGAATTGATATAATTCAAAGTCTCTTCTAATTCTTTGAAGCGCATCAATTTGTGTCCTCTACGAAGCACTTATCTATCGACGTGTATATAATCAACTATATATATATATATATATATATATATAGAACCGTCTAATTATCCGTCGAGATTTCTTGCTCAAAGCAATTGTACACGTTGTGTCATTAACAGCATGAAAAGTGTCTCATGCAAGAGTTTTGCTTTAAACTAATATAGTTATTGTTATACATAAATAACAAATTATATTTAAAAAAGAATATTAGATAACTGTTGATTATTCAAATATATATTGCCAATTTTCGTATAAAAAATGATATATATATATAATTAATGTTAAAAAATTGTAATAGAAGTTAGGAAAATGTAACTTATATAGTTACTGTAAATATTTCAGACTAAAATCTCGATATCTTGCATGTTAATTAAATGATAGTGTCAATCAATAATAAAAAATATATATATATATATCTTGTCCTTAAAACAATTTTTTACTTTTAACAAATGTATCTCTTTTCCTTCTGACAATTCGAAATTATATTATATTGGAGTGTGACATCTTTAACATATGGAAATTCCCCTTTGAGCATTTATTCCCTTTGGCTAATTAAGGAATCAACAACAAAAATAAAAGAAAAAAAAAAAAAAAAAAAAAAATGGTAGATTGTTCGTAAGAAAGGCTTTTTCGCAGACGAAGACTCAAAGACGACCGCCAAGGACCTTGAATCACAGGAAGATGCAACATTGCCCAAGGATAATATCTCCAGTAAATCAATTTTATCACAGACCAAAATTCCCATGAAGTTGGCGCCATTAAAAAGAATTAAAAGCAATGAGAAAATTGGTTCACGAAGACGTGAGTCTTCATTGGAAAAAAATCCAATTTCCAAAAGTTACGAGACAGATATTCATAGTGAATCATCAATTGTTAATGATCGTGCATCAAGGGACTATAGAAATTTAAAATTTCATGATCCCATGTTTTACGAGAGTCCAAAATTATTGGAGACAATGAGTAAAAATTTAGATTTAAAAGAAGTCCTTAAACGATCAGAATCATTGAGTCCAAGATATGAAAAAGAATGGGAACATCTTAATAGTAAATTTAATTCTGATGAGAATATCATTGATATTGATCGATTGAGTGCCAGTTCTTTAGCTAAGGTAGATAAATCAGCTGAATCTTTAGATAAAGAAAAACATCCGAGGCAAAAAGAATTGACATTGACTGGTGGAGGATCCATTTTTCTCAAAAGCAATAGAAGCCGTGACACAACACCAAGTCAAGATGGTGGGAAATTTGAAGATTTTCAACTGTCAGCTGATCTTGGGATGAGCAGTTCTTCCGGTGATCGACTTAAATCCATTTTACGAGAAAAGGCTTATGAAGATGGTAAGTTCAATTACTATTACATTAACTGAAATCTTTTTTTGTGGACTGATAATTTTTAAAAAGAAACGCATATTTTCATCAGAAAAAAATATTTTTATTTTATTTTTTAAAGTAAATAAATTTTATTTTTTTACTTTTGTTTTATTTATTACATTTGTCTTCGTTTAAATTTGTTTCAATTTTTTTGTTCTATTTCAAACAAAAAATATATTGACATTTTATGAAAAATCTCAAATTATTTTGAATTTTTCTTTTTTTTTTGACATATATAACAAAATGATAAAAATCTTTAATTTTTCTAATGATTTGCAGGCTTCGAAGTGACACACTTTTTTTTGCTAATAATTTTGGCCAAAAGCCACTAAATGCTACTTTTTTCAAAAAATAATTTAAAAATGACAAAATTCAAGAATTTTAAATTTTACCGATTTTTTTTTTATTCCTAAAAGCTCACCAAGTTAATGATTTATCTTTTGCCTTATAAACTATTGCTTTAATAATTATTTTTAACACGAATTTTCATTTTTAATTTGGCCAATTTTTTTTCGATGGAATTTTTATTTTACAAAATTTTTTCTTTTCCCAACTGTTTTTTTAAAAATAATTCTAATTTAACCGAAATTCAAACAATAATTGAATTTTTGAGTATTTTGAATTGAAAAATCTTTTAAATAATTGAAATGCCGAGATCTTGATTAATGTTATTAGAAATAATTATTTTAACAAAAAATTTGAATAAAAATTTTGAATAATAATTGAATGTCAGGAGATTTTAAATTAAAATTTTAGTAAATTAGAATTACTGAAGATTATTAACAAATTTTCAAACATTAATTGAATTTTAGAGAATTTTTAATTAAAAAATGTTTTATTTAATTGAATTTTTAAATAATTAAATAAAATTTATTGAAATTATTAATTTAGCAAAGAATTTTAGATTCAAATTTTAGAAATAATTGAATTTTGGAAGAGTTTGAGTTAAGATTTTTAGAAATAATTGAATTTTTCAAGATTATTAAATAAAATTGTTGTTTTAAAATACTAAATATTTTATATAAGCTTCCGATTCCAAGTTCTAGGATTTAAAAATTCTACTGGATGAGAATTGTAATAAATTAAAAATAGGTTAAATTAGAATTCTTTTCAAGAAACGGGTAAAGAGAAATTTTGTAAAATAAAAATTTGGTATTTTGAAAATTCCGTTGAGTAAACATTCGTTTAAAAAAAATTCTGTGTTATAAATGCAATTAATCGAAATTTAACAATAAATAGTTTTTTTTTAAATAATCAGGAGAAAAATGATGTTAATTTTATTCCTAAGAATTTTTCTTTCAATTTTTTTAGACAAGAAATATTTACACTTTAACATCAAACTTAGAAAATTAATTTTACTTTATTTTAAAGATGCTACTTTTTTCAATTTTGGGTATACTTTTAAAAAAAAATGATACTTTTTCATGTTTTTCTTACTCTCGGAAGTAACTCATTAAAATCTATATATTTAAAAATAAACCACTCAATCTCATTTACTTGATTAAATAGCCAATAATATTTCATTTAAAAATACAATTCATCAATATATATTGCTAAATAACGAATTTTCTTGATATTTGTCTTAAATTATTTTAAAATAAGAATATCTATTCTGACCCTATTTTTTCTATATCTAATTTATTCAGATGACAGACCAATGGAAGAAGAACGAAAGAGTGTTCGTTTCGATTTGGAGAAGGAGCCGGACATTAAATTTACCTACTCGGACTCGGACGAAGATTGGGAATCAGAATCAGAGGAAGAAAATGTCAAAATATCAGCAATTGCGAATATCAAGAAAGGCGCTTCAATATTTTCTCTACAAAATCAAAATTTAGATCTTCCCGATGAATCATCAAATAATCAAGGTTCAAGGGATCTTTTCTTTAATTCAACACTACCAAAATTAAGTCCCCTCGAACGTATGGATAAATTTTTGAAAAAATCAACAATTGTCGGCAAACGTTTTGTCGTTGAAAATGTCTCTGAAAACGAACATTTCAATCAAATTTCACGTGATCGACTTAATGAAATTGATGATGATTTCTCACCGAGACGATTTAGTAATGTTCGAAATATTGATATTGTCTCAAAAAGTGAAACGGACTCGAGTATTGCTTCAAAATCAAGTCTATTAGATGAAATTAGAAAAAGTAAAGAACTCATGTTAGAAAGTATGAGACTATCTGAACAAAAATTAAAAAATGACAGAGAGAAAAATGAAGACTATAATTTTTTAAAACTCAAACACAATATTATTATTGAATCCACAAAAGATTCTTCCTCAAATGATGAAACGAAAAATTTAGTTAAACAAAATTTAACCAAAGAACACGATGAATCAATTGGCGAGCTTAAAATTGAATATCAAGAAAAATTAGAAAATTGTAAAAAAGAATTAGAGGAGAATTTCCATCGACAGAGGCATGAGTTTGAGAGAAATCTTGAGGAAAAATTGGAGAAACTCCGTCGTGAAATGGAGGTGAAAGAAGAGCAAGAAATTCAGAAATTAGTCAATAAAATGGATGAGACGCGTAATGAAAATCTCAAGAAGGTGAAAAATGAATTAGAAGTTTGTTATGAGAAGGAGAGACAGGAGATTTTGACAAATTTAAAAATTGAGCTCGATCAACGAAAACACGAGCTTCTTGAACTTAGAAATCAAGAAATGGAAAAACTTGAAAATGATCACGAAAAATATTTGGACGATGAGAAAAATGCAAAAATTAAAGAGCAAAAAATTACCAAACAACACACTGAGAAATTGGATACATTGAAAAAGGATTTCGATAAAGAATTTGATGATTTAAAGACTGAACTTCGATTACAGCAGAGGGAAAAAATTACCAAGATCAATGAAGATCACGAGAAGTGCCTTGCTGAGATATTGAGAGATTTTAGAACAGATGTAAGTTTTTACATTTTTACCGTGTCAATTTTTATTATTATTATTATTATTATTATTATTCTAATAACATTTTCACTAATTTACATATATTATTTTTTTTTTTCATTTCCAAAACCAGAAATAAGAAACATGAATTTTTGTTTAGGAAGAACTCGCGCGGAAATTGTATAAGCAGAGGTTGGAGGAAATTCGTGGGGATTTTTCGAGAGACATAGAAAATGAGGTGAAGAGACAAAGTGATCGAAAGTCATCTTCGCCACAGGACAATGTTGATTACGAGAAATTGCGCTGTGAAAAAAGACTAATTGAAGATAAATATAATACTCTTAAGGAAAAATATCTTAAATTAAAAAAAGAAGTTCGTCTTGCTGTCGAGAGGAGAACTAAACGCAAAGAGGGAAATGCAACAGCTTCCGAAACTGATAAGTCAACTTCAGCCAGGACCAGAACTGATAAACCCGAATCCTCTGATCAAAAGTAAGTTTTTTCCTCTTTTTCTCATTTCTAGAATTTTTAAACTAATTTGCTTTTTCCAATTTTGTTTTTAAATTTATTTCTTATTGTGTTTTTTTTTCAATTTTTTTCACAAAACAAAAAAATTATTAATTACAAAAATTTATTACTACCATTTGTCAATACTTTTTTTTTCTTCAGCATGCAATTGTTTCTATTTTCAATCACTTTTTTTTATTATTGTACAACTTGGAATATTTCACAAGGTTTAATTTAGATTTTTCAAAAACTATGTTTGTTCGGCACTTTTTTTCTCGCACCATCATTTTTTCGTCAATTTTCCAACGTTTTCACGGTCAAATCTGCGAAAAATTCATTATTTATATACATATATATATATAAACATTTGTCGAATTATAAAGTTTTAATAAATTTTGGGAAGATATTTAAACAATAAATTTTCTATCGTATAACAATTTTTTTGTTAGAAATTTAAAAAAAAATAAGCAAAACTCTTTTTATTAATTAACATCTCATAATTAATGAATTGCTTAAAAATTAAGTTATATAAATAAAAATATAATAAAATATAATAAAAATAAATATTCTTCCCTTAATCAAGGAAAAATTATTTTAGATTATTCAAATATTATATTTTTCTATAAAATAAAAAAGGGCTGCATGAATATTCTTTCTAATTCATTAATCTGAATTTTCAATATATATATTGGAAATTGTGATTTGGAATTTTTATTAACTCAAATTTTATAAGAAAGAATTTTCATTAAGATGAATTATCATTCAACTGAATTGTTATTCAACAAAATTTTCACTTTATTGAATTTGTATTTAGAAAAATTTTCATTAAACTTAAAAAAAATGCAAAAAAAATTTATTCATTTATATTCTATTTAAAAATTTTGTTTATTTTATTATTTATATCTACTTAATTGAATCATTGTTTATTAAAATTTTTAAATATAAAAATCGCCAAATTTTCTTTTGGTCGTCATTTTTTGTCTAACCTAATTTTAATATTCATCCTAAAATGTTGATATTTTCTGTCAAATGAAAATTTGGTAATTATTTATTTACATGTACAAAAATTGAAGATTTTATAAATTAAAATTTTGGATAATAATTAATTATTGATTAAAATATAAATTCTACCATTTGTAAATTCAATTAAGTATAGGAATTATATGTTTTATAAAAATTCTACCAAATAAAAATGCAGTTGAATATTCTTTCAAATGGAATTTTGTTAAATAAAAAAATCGGACATTTAATTTTCTTTAATTTTTATTTAACCGAATTAGCAATCATTTTTTATTCTATTTGAATAAAAATTTAGTTTTAACGGAAAGTTCAATTTTATAAAATTTAACTAAATTTTACATTATAAATGAGATTTAGAAAATATTCATGCCCCCCCCCCTTACAAAAAAAATAAAACAAAAATGAACCGTGAAGATGTATTCTCACCGCCATACAATTCACCTTAATATCTGGCTATAGGCCTTAACTTGACCCTATATAGATCACCTTTAAAGAAGACACGCTCGAATTCCTTAACTCTCACGAAATCTCAAGAGAATCAAAGTCAAGGACATAGTGCAACTGAAGACTCGGATGATCAAAAAGTGATCACAGGATTTCCAGGCTCAATTGGAGGAACAGTGGGAACGAAAAATTTATTGAAATTTGAATCTGACGATACAACAACGGCAAGTGAGACAAATTCAAATTTCTTGTCGAAAAAGAAGAAGAATTTCACTAAGAGAACAACAAGTACGAGCCGTTTAAATAATAATATGAATCAAAGTGAAAATCCCGTGGAGAATATAAGAAAACAGTTGGAGAAATTGGAAGATCTTGGTGATCAATTACCTAGCAATGAAACTGCGTATACCTTGCGTTATCCTTTCCAGGATAAATGTGAGTCTTCCAGAGGCGATACTGCAAAATTAAGTTAGTTGAGAAATATAAATATTAAAGTATCTGAGAGAACAATTTTCTTGCATGGATTTTCGCTTTTCACATGGTATATATATATATATATAGGATCTTGGTAATTTGAATTATGTAACTGAAACTTTGCGGTGTTTTTAAGTCCCTTTAAGTAGTTCCAAACTTTTGTCTATATAGAAAGTCGATTGTAATGAAATTATTAATTAGTTATCGATCGCATCATATAGTTAAATAATTTGACAAAAATTTGTTTAAAAAATTAATTGGAAAAAAAGTTAATTCATAATTAATTAATTATCAATAATAATTACTTTCTATTTCTCTAATATTTCTAATCTCATTTAATTTTCTATTTCCCTAATTTTTATAGGAAAAAAATTTGTCAACATTTTTTTTTAAATTCATAAAGTGGTCGTGACTAATAAATTTTTTGTTCCCTATTTACAATTCACAATTTATTTATAATCGATTCTAAATTCATAAAAAATTTTCTCAATATTCAGTAGATCCTCTCATTATAATTTGCCTATAATCCAGATCCTAAAATATAATACGTAGATTTCGATTCTTTCCGATACTTTGCTGTTTAGAAAGTCCTTGTGAAATAAATACTACATCCACATTGTGTATAATTATTATATTAATTATTTAGTTATAGTAAATAACAAAAAAAAATTTTTTTTCTTTTTTTTTTTAATGAAAGATTTTAATTCTTAAATAAATGACATTTAGCTCCAGTATCCGCATCATCGGAGTTGGAATTCTTTAGACATCGAATTCATGTAGAACGAGATTCGGTGAGAAGAGCTCGAGAGGCACTGAGGCAACAAAGAAGTGCTTTTCAAGGTAGACAGAAAGCTTGGAAGCAACGAAGCGCGAGGGCCACTTTGGAGCAGCTGGTAAAGGTACGGATCTAATTAGTTTGACTCTTGACCCAAAATTATTTTCTAAAATGTTTCATAATCCCAAAAGTCAATAGTCATTTGTATTCAAATCAGTGGAAGAATGAGAGTAAATATTTCTTTATAAATATAGAAATTCTCATTAATTATTAACGAAAACCTTTTTTAGAATCTTTGATTTCAATTTATTGATGAGGGAATATAAATAATAATTTTTTATGCAAAAAAATAAAAACTGTTTTTTTTTTTTTTGGTAAAAATATTTAAAAGATAGTAAGATAATTAAATATAGAAATAAAATATAAATAATCAAATTGCAAAATTTTAATCAATAACTATATAAAATTAAATGAATTAAAATGTTTGGAAATTAATAAGAAATATTATTATTTGCCATATTTGCGCTCGGAAATATATATAATCGGAAATGTTAGTATATATATAAATAAATTATTTGTATTTCTATATATAGGAAGAAAGAGAGCTCTCCGATATGGAAGTAAGCTTACATCGAACTCGTAGTCTTCTTGGGGAAAAAGTTATTCACCTCAGGCACTTGGAGCAGTCTTTGGATCGAGTGGCCAATGCAAAGAAGAACGAAAATGATGCCACAGTTGTGAAAAACGATGAGCAAACGTTGAGTGATATGTCGAGTGCCAGTAGTGGTTTTAGTTCAACAGATCTTGGCACAGACACGTTCATGGGTCAGTTTGCTTTTCTATTTATCGTCGAGCTTCATAAAAACAATATCTTTACTCTCTCAATTTATGTTTCTTCATTTCTTATTATTGTTATTGGATTTTTTTTTCAAGTTGAAAAATTCAATTGATGCGAATTCTACAATTTTTTTTTCTTATTAAAAATATTGAAATATTATTAGAATAATTAATTTTTTTCGTTTTAATTACATAAATGAAAGATTTATTATTTATTAATATAAAATATAAAATAATTAGTGTAATTAAATTAATACAAAGTATAATTAGAAAGAACATATTTTCTTTTTACATTTAGATAAACCAGATCACTATCAGGAATCAACGGAAATAATTGCGAGCTTGGAAAATTTGAATTCAGAAATTCGTGAAATTTGGGGTGTTCTGAATAAACGACAAGATAACAATGTTCCACCTCCGCCAACATTGATGTACTCGGATCTTGGATGGTTGCCATATCAACACTTAACGTCTCAACCGAGTAATGTGCAAGGTCAATCAAAAATTCTTTTATAAATTTCTCTTCAACTTTAATTAGAGATGTGTTATTATTTTCTTTCGTTCTTATAATATAAATATAAATATGTAGCAGAAATTTTCTCTCACTATATATCTTATAATGTTGAATTCTCTATATTCTTCTATATAGCAATAAAGATGGCACTGTTTTCTTAAGCTTTTATTAAGCACTGCACGATTCCGTCCTCTATAAATTTCCTGATATATTTTTTTTTCTCACTCATATATTTCTTTAATATACAGTGAAACCTCAAAAAATTGCAGGAAAAGTGCCCTAAGAGAAGTTGATTGCGATTTTAACGAGGTTCTATTGTATCAGTTTCTAGAGGCATTAGAAAAGAATTTTAAACTTACTTTATCCGAATTTCCATTTAACAGAAAATTCTAATAATCAAATGATAAGCAGAAAATACATAAATTGAATAGGAAAATTTTTTTTATTTATTATAATCCCCTAATTTTTGTGACAAACGAAATTTCTGATAAAATGACTTTAAAATTTTTTTCTAACACCTCTTTATTATATTCGATAATATTGTTTCTTATGAAAAAATCATCAATTTTTATTTATAATTATTTTTTTTTCACAAAAATTAATATTATATGGATCAATTTCTTACTTAAAAAAAAATTTTATTCTTCAATAAAATTTTTACAAACGAAATATTAATTGTAATAATTAATGTTTTTCTAATGCAACTAAAAAAATTTATTCATCTATTTAAATGAAAAATTATTTATCAATATACTTTAAATTTAAAATATAATTATCTTGATTCTTTAGTGTGGCTTTTTTTTAGATTTAAATTGAAAAAAAAATTATTATTTTGAAATTGAAACGATTTGAAAAAATTGAAAATATTCATAAAAGTGTTTCGATTAATATCAGCAGCTTTTGGTACACCGAACATCCAGTCGAACATCCTGTCGCAACTGTCAAGTGCACATCCACCAACGGCAAATACACAAAATATCATCGCCCAATATGGACCCAACAGTGGTTTTACAACAAGCGTTGGAACAGTGGAACGTGCCACATCAAATCTTATGGAAAGAACAAGGAATCTTAGGGATTGGCTACGACAAGCGAGAGTCGAAACTTCTGACCTGGTCAGTCCAGGACAAGCCACTCTCTAAATATGTTATAGAGAAAAAAGAAAAACTAAAATCACATCCCTCCGTGATTAATTATTATTTCTCAAAACAATTTCTAGAGTTTTGTATAACAAACAATTTTACTAAGGTAACAAATTTTTTTTTCCATTTTATCAAACATTTTTCTAATCATATTTATTTTAATTTTTAGGTGATTTTATTTATTTTTTTTTAATTTAAAATTAATTACATTTACGTTCGGATTTTATTTAAATTTGAATTGTATTTGTGTTGAAATTTCTTCAAATGTATTTATATTGAAGTTTTTTTTTATTTTTAGTTTGAATTTTATTTTAAGTTGATGTTTTTTAATTTAAAGTTTATATTTCAGTTGAAGTTTTTCTTAATTTTTAACATTATTATATAGATAGTTGAATTTTATTTGAATTTTATTTACATTGAAGTATTTTAATATAATGTTTTTATTTACATTTAGATTTTGTTTCTTGAATTTTATTAAATTTAAGTTTTCTCGATTTTTATTAAAAATAGCAAAAATATTCATCTGTTTATATTTTTGTTAGTAAAGAATAATATTTTTAAATATTATTTATAACCTCTTTATTCTGGAACTCTTATAGTTAAAAAAATAATAATAACAACTGCTTAAAATCAAAGACGAATTTTTTAAAACTGGTAAAATATATTTCTCTTGGGATGGAAGTATAATGTTTTAAAGCCAATAATAATTGTTCCTAATTTTGAGTTTTTAAATTCGAATAATGCGAGACACACAATTTAGCATATCGTTTTTTTTTAAGAAAAAAAGAAACTGAATCGATAATAAACTACATTTACCGAGATGTAGAAATTTTTAATGATCTAACTCCTTAAAAAGGAATAAATAGAAGTAGCAAAATGAGTTTCTCAATTTGCAAACCGATCTTATATTTTCTTAATGCCGCTTTTTTCGAATTGGGTTCGAGCGAATCTTCTATTACGATATTTTATTTTGTATGAAGTGCATTTATTTTTACAACGAAAGAAATGAAGGTATACAAAATGTTAATCTAGTCAAGATTGTATTATAAAGCCAGAATTCTTTTTATATTTACTTAGTTTTTAGAAATAAATTATTTATATATAATTTATATGATGAAAAATTTTATCAAAATGTAATTTACACAGCGAAAGTAACTGTTCATAAATAAGTAAATTACCAAAACGAATATTAAATATAAACATTTTTTTTTTAATTTTATATTTTTATTACATTTTTTTTTATTTTTCACTTCTTAAAATAGAAAATTCTGGATTTATGAGACAATCACGGTAAATTATGAAAAAAAGTGATGCGAATCTCAAATCATTAAATATTATAATTATACCCTTGTACATGTTTTCTTGTAAATATATTGTAATTATGATTGTAAAATAGAGTCGTGGTTCGTTAAAGTTAATCAGTCCTTTTGTATATTTTTGAAAATTCAATTTTTTTCATTTTAAAGGAAAAAAAAAGATGCGCAATGAATAATATGCAAATATTTCTATATATTTCATATTTTAATTTATAGTAACGACGGTGATATTGTATGATATTATTAATTAGTATAGTTTTTTTTTTGTTTTGCTTGTCTCTCCCCCTCCCCACATGTGATAAATATTTCTGCAGTTAAAAAAATAACGATACATTTGTTACCATTTGTATATCAAAAATTTAAGTTTTATGTATATTACACATTAATGAGTTTATCCCTTAAGCTTTGTAGCGTTGTCAATAATTCAAAAGTACCTAGAGAGTTTAGACTATTGTTAAATTTTTTAAGGGTATGTGACACATTGTGACGTCACCAGTTTAGGTTCTAAAAATTTTTATTTTTTAACCTATATATAGAGGAAGAAAATTGAAATTTTAGAAAATTAAAAAAAAATCACTTATTAAATATAATAACAAAAAAAAATGTAAAATAAATTATATAACAATGTAATTTAATTATTTTAAAAAAAATGTTAAAAATTAATATTTAAAAAAATATTTTTAATAAAATATATTCTAATATTAAACATAGTAAGTATAGTACGAATAATTTACATTTAAAAATAATAATTATTTACTTATTTAGCAATAATAAGAGGTAAAAAAAAATTTTTTAATTAAAAAAAATTAAATTGTATTTTAATATTATTTATAATTTTTGATGATATTCAAGAATGAGAATTAGTTTTCACTAATTTTAATGTAATTGATTTTGTGAATCGATTGGTGACGTGATTAATAATTATTTAATTTCAGTGACACACACCCTTAAGGAATTACAGTAAAAGTAAACTGTGCAATTTGGATATAAAGACATCCCCTTGTTATATGCCAAATATTTATCAAATTATAAGAACCAATAGTTACCTGATTCATATTAGACTTATATTAATTGTACTTTAAGTACTCGATCTTGAATAGACGATTTTTAACGGATCGCATTAATATATGTATAAATCTATATACAATAATACTAGTAGTGTTTAAATAACATTTTGGTCATTGACCTATTTGAAGCTATATTTTGAAATTTTAGACAAAATTTTCTCATTTCTCTTTCTAATTATTGCGGTAGTTAAACTAATTTTTTTTTTATTATTTTCAAAAATTAATTGAAAATTATGTCTTTTAATCGATTCTTTGCTATACTATGATAATTGGTGCGTTTTTTTAAAAATGTTATCCCAATTTTTGGAATATAAATATTAAGATTAAAAATGAAAAAAATATATAATGTAAAAATATATATACCTATACCTGAATATTATACTTTAAATAAAATATAAATAATAATAAAAATATGAAAGATTATTAAAAAACAAAAATATATATTATTATTATTATTATTACTCAAAACATAATATATAAAATATTATTTTAAAAATGTAAAATATTTAAGAGAAAAAACAAAATTATTTTTTAATCCCATATAATTATAATAAAAGCGTACCAATTGGAATTGTTAAAAGTGCTTTGAAGAATAAAAGAGAATAAATTATTAATAAAATATAATAATGGAATAAAATGGGAAGGATAATCTTTGAGATACTCAGGGAATTTCTGTGTGAAAATATATGCACAAAAAATATATTGTGGAAGTTTTCGACAATTTACCTTTGTATATAAGGAATTTCAAAATGAACTCTCGGATTGATTTTATTTAAATAATTCTTCAGAAATAAAAAATATGTTCAATTCTTCACAAAATTGAATTTTTTAAAATACAAATTCATTTGATAATTTTTATCAGAACATTTTTTATGAAAATGATCTAATTAAAAATGCTTTTTAAAAAATCTTTTTTTATTATTAAAAAAAAAACAATTTTGTTTCTGAAATTTCAAAATATGGAATTCGTAGTACCGTCCTGCTAGTATAATGATTGTTACACTCAACAGTATTTTTTCCTATTGCCTAAAAAAGCTCATTTGTTATATATATGTAATTGAATTAATCATATTTTAAATGAATTAAATTTAATATGAATTTCTTAAGCTATATGTATGATATATTCAATAGTAAGATCTTATCTTTTACATAGAATATCAGTGAGTAAATGTGTAATAGAAATTAATTTTTTATAATTTCCTCTAACATCAAGAACATAGTTTAATTTTTTTAGCTGATTAATGCAAATTGAATGAAAAAAAAAGAACCATTTTTTTTATTGTCTAGTCGAAAATTTCTGTACGCCTTAAAAAAAAACCTTTTCTATATAAATGAGACTTAAAAAATTTATATATCAATTTCATTAAATATATATAATAATGAATTTCCTACTGAATTTATAATTAATTAATTTAAAAATGATTTCTTATACATTAAACTAATTAACTAATATCTATCAATAAGTTTTTCAAGAGTGAATTAATATACATATAATAATTATTAATTAATTGGTCATTAATTATAATAATGACTTAAATCATATATGAAAAGGAAGAAAAATTTTACAGAAGTTTTTGACTGCAGAAGATAATAATTCTATAATATAATGTGTGAAACAGTGACTTTTGCACTCATCAAACTTTTGCACCTTTCACATCTCTCCCCCCCCCCTCTTTTATAAATATACATAATCCTGATTATAAAAAAATAGTCATTTTTATCTCAATTGTCAAATGAAAATCAACAAAGATGTGTAGTAGATCGTAAGTTGTCTTCCACGAGAAAGATATGAAAATATTTGAAACTTGCCTAAAGAATAAAGGTATATATATATATATAAAAAAAAATATATTATATATTATATTATGAGTAGTTGTATATGTAGATAAATTATTTGTGGCAAGATGTATTTATTAAAGTAAATGAATGTTTACAAATGTATAGATCATTTTCATTTGTTGATCTCTAATAAATATGAAATATGTATATCAAATTAGCATTCATACTTTCAAATATCTCATCGTATTTAAAAGAAATAGTGAATGAAGAAAAAATTTAAAATTTGTTGTTTATTATTTATTTAAATTAATTTTAAAAAACATTTTTTTTTTTAATAAAACAATAAGTTTTTAAACATTTGATCAATAGGGGAATTACACTGGAACCTTGGTCTAATGAACATAGTTTAAAAAAAAAAACCACTAACCGAGGTTCTAGTGTAATTATTAATTAATTAATTTTTATTAATGAATAAATAAATTTAAGATAATTAATAATTAATACTCTTTTTTAATTATTATTTTTAATAATTTTTGTTTAATTATTAAAAATAATTATAATTATTGTGTAAATAATAAACAATCAGTGTGATTTTGCTCACAGACCTCGGAATTATCCTCAAATTCTTCTAAACTTGGTAGCCAAGAAGTAATTTGACGAAATGGATTTGAATGTTTTGTTTGTAAAGAAATTTGTGCAGCGCGAATCACAGGAGTTGTTTTACAAATTAAAAGTCTCACGCAAGCTGTATCTAAACCATCAATATCGTCAATTAATTGTTGTGGAAGAGTTGCATCTTGTGCTCTTTTTATCAAATTTTGAATCTGAAAATAAGAACAATAATTATTTTATTTATTTATTAAAAATTTATTTTATACTATATTTATTAAATAATTTTATTAATATATTTATTTGGACAAAATTTATTTTCAGATTAATTCTTTTTTTTAATATTTTTTATGCACTGACAAAAATAATTTAATCAGTTATTTGAAAGGTATTTATTTTTTTATTTATTTGTTTCGAAAAAAAAACATTAATTTAATGATAAGTGTCTGATTAAATTAATTTTTTTTTATTGTTCTCTAATTTTTATTTTACTTTCAGAGAAATTGAAAATTCTTTTATACTGAAAAATTTGAATTCTACCTTTTGGCTTTTATTTTCCATAATTAATTTGTAGGGATCGGGCAAATCGTTATTCTCATCAGAACTAGCAGCATCAATTCGTGGAGTGAGATCAAATAATGATCCTATCTGTGTGTGAGTAATAAATAATCTATATTAATAAAATCAGACTTTTGTCTGTACATTGCTTCAAATTAATTTTTTCTTGCATAGTTTATCATTTTAAGTAGTAAAGATAACAAATATGCCAAAAATAAAAATTCTGTCTGTCTGTCTATCTGTCTGTCTGTCTGTCTGTCTGTCTGTCTGTCGTCAATATTTTGTACCGGCACAACTTTAAAACGGCTCAACCGATTGAGGTGAAACTTGGCAGTGTATTCAGTCTTAACGTAACTTAAAATCTTAGCCATATTTGATTAAAAAATATTAACATGAACGAAAGTTATGACATTTTTTCAAAAAATTTTAAAAAATCAAAAAAATGCAAATTTTTTATTTTTTGTCAGATTGATTTGAAACTATTTGTACCTAATTTTTTCACATAAATACAATCAATTTTTTTATTAAATTAAGTAAATAGTGTGAATTTAAAGGTCTAAATCAAATTTTTGAATTTCCAATTTTTTTAATAACATTGTAATATAAGAATTCATTATGTTCAACTTTTTATAAGTAAAACAATAATGTTTTTAGTCTGTTGGGTATTAAACGCAATCTTAGCTGCACACCAATGAAAAATATTAATTTAAACAAAAATATGACACTTTCAAAAAATTTAAAAAATTTAACATTTTTTATTTTTTGATAATTCTTTACTAAACGTTCTTTATTTAAAATTTTGTGACCAATTAAGTATGCTTTTAACAAGAAATTTTAAGAATTTTATCAGAATTTTAAAATTAATAATTGCAAATCTGAATATGAAATCAGATATTGTAAAAATAAAAAATCGAAAATTCCTTTTTTACTCTTTGAAATTAGCAATTATTATATTTAAATTATTATTATTATTATTGAATATTATTATTATTATTATTATTATTATTATTATTATTATTATTATTATTATTATTATTATTATAGATACAAATTATTTTTAAATATAATAAAACTAAATAAACTAAATAAACTGAAATATAATATAATAAATATAATAAAATTAAATTATTTTCATAATTACATCCAACTATACGTGTTCTCCTGTATTAAAATATCTTTTTATAAATTTTTAATTATTATTTATTCAATTCAATTTAATTTTTTCACTGCTTTTAATAAAATTAAAATAATTTAAAATTGTATTTAATTTTATAGTATTGAAAATAAAAATTATTTTAATCAATACAATTTAAATTAAAATTTTAAAAAACTTTAAAAATTATTTAAAGAATAAATTTTTAATAGAAAAATTTCTTTTAAAAATTTATTCTTCAAATAATTTTTAAAGTTTTTTAAAATTTTAATTTAAATTGTATTGATTAAAATAATTTTTATTTTCAATACTATAAAATTAAATACAATTTTAAATTATTTTAATTTTATTAAAAACAGTGAAAAAATTAAATTGAATTGAATAAATAATAATTAAAAATTTATAAAAAGATATTTTAATACAGGAGAACACGTATAGTTGGATGTAATTATAAATTTCAAAATTTATTAAATCTAAATATTATAACCGTCGAAGACGGGTGCGACAGCTAGTTAAATAAATAATTACAATTATTATTAATAATAATAATTATAAAAATTAATTTTCATGATTAATTATTATGAAGAAAATTAAATAATATTGCAAAAATTACGTCCAAAAGAAGATTTTAAGGAAGTAAAATTTTTTAATTATTTTGTAAGAAAATTTATTGTTTATATTATTTGTTAATTTAATTAGGTTTAATTTAAATAATTTATATAAATTCATATATTTCATAAAATTTGACAATATCTTCTTTTTTAAATGATTATACGTAAGAGATATTTATTCTGTGCTTAAATAATAATTTTTTTTTTTTTTTATTCAGCATACCATTTGTGCGAGAAAAATAACACTGTTGACTGTGATGGCTGTTACTTTTTGTGAATCTAATCCTAATAAGCGAAAAAATGCTGATACAAATGGAACAGGACCAAAGGTTCCTTTTGTCTTTTCTTTTTCTTCATTATTTTGACCATTGTCACCTCGTCTTTGACTTTCTTTTCGATTCAAACTTGCCGACACCAAATTCGCAATATCTTTCACAGTATCTAAATAATTTTTAGCATTGCGCAATCCCTCTTTTATTTTGTCAAATACACCTACAAAAATTAAAAAAAAAAATTTTTTTTTCAATTTTTTATTTTTCAATTTGATAATTAAAAAAATATTTATTAATTGAAAAAATGTTGTTAAAATATGTTGATTAATGTTTATTAAAATAATATTAATGACAAATTACCTCCATTATCACAAAATGTGGGTAATGCAGAAATTACAAGTAGAAAACAAAGACTAACAGTAGTCATCTTTTTAGAACAATGTCGTTAGATAGACTGAAGAAGACTAATTTTTTTTTCTCTCTCTTCTAGAAAAACGACCAGGAAAAAAGCAATTATTTTATATTTGGATAATCTTTAACACATCTATATATACATATATACTATATTTCTTCTATATATACCTACGCGTGTATTTGACGACAAAAACCCATTTTTTTTATTATTGTTCTTCACGCATTCTCAGCCAAGCAAAAAGGAAGACATCGTAATTTGCAGAAAAAAAAAAATTATTCAACGACACACAGTTTACTAGCGTATTTTGTGCATAAAACGTACAACGTCTTTGACTGAAAAATTCAAAATCAAACAAGTACCTTGTCCCATTATCTGTGAAGAAAAATTTTTTTAAAATCAAATATGTCTTCAAATTGTCGTTTATTTATTGTCATTGTATTTTTAAGTAATATTTTTCATTTTATACGTGGAATGAAAGAAGATTTGAATTTTTATTTACAGGAAGTGGAAAGCCTCAGTGAATTGCCATTGAATCGATTGATTCAATTGAAATCTGCATTTTCCGACAAAAATAGTGAGTATCAAATTTTTTAAATATTGATGAATTTTTTACTAATTTAATGATTTAGTTAGATTTTTTAATATATATTTTTTTAATTAAAAATAATTAATTATTTTAATAATAATGAATTTTGAATTTAATAATTTTTATTTAAATTTTTATCGTATAGATAATGGAGAGAATGGAACTCTATCTGTGAGCAGTAGAATGTCATCTCTTTCACTTCCGTCTGCTCTTCCTCTTAGACGAAGCGATAAACAACCAATAAGACGATACGAGGAATGGCATGAAAAAGGAGAAAAAGATACGAAAATTTCAAAAATTTTCCAACTCTCCATAACGACATTGTCATTTTTGGCGTTTGGCGGTTACCTTCTCACATTAATTATTATGGCAATTAGACGTACAGTTACTCCAACCACAGCAAGCGTAATAGTTCTCTCGGTATGAAAATTCCAAATTGATTTACAATTATTATTTATTTACTTTTATATTTATTACTTTCTATTTTGCTTTTTTATATTATTTATTATTCATAGTTCAAGCCTTTCGGCTTTGAACGAACTTTCTGTACACACAAATAAAATTATAATTATTAAAATATTAAACAAAAATTTCAAGATAAATACAAATTTAAATTCTTTTGCTTTTTTATATTATGATGCTGATTATTATGTATAAAATGTATTATTATATTCGTTATATTTTTCTTATTTTGTTTTTAATGTAAATGTGTATATATATTTATTTATTTATTTTAATATGGAAAAATTATTATTATTATTTTAATTTTTATTTTAAATCTGATACTAAGTTTTTTCAGGGTATATAAAGAATTTGAATAAATTAAGACCAAAGAGAAATCTTTTCGTATTAGATCCAATGGAAAATGAATTTGATACTGAAAAAATGTATAAAGGAATGATTATGCTGTCTCGAGGATATGCTCTTTATAATCAGTGAATATAAAGACGATAAATACAATGCGAAAGTATAAGCAAAAAAATTTAATTTAATTAGATAATTATGGAAAATAGAAAAAAAAAAAATTTCTATTTCAATGAATATTGTTTGAAAAAAAAATTGAAGTCAAAAGTAATAATTTATTTAAATGCAAAAAATCATCAACATTTTTTCTAACGGAAAAAATAAATTTTGTTATCAAAAAATGTTTTCAAGTATAAAAAAGTCGTCAATAATAAATTAGACGTCAATGACATGAATGTCATTAAATAATATAAATAAATAATTATTTAAGAAATGTGTTTAAGATTATATCGAAGACAAAATTATTATAAAATTTATTTATTTATAAATTTCAAAAAAGTAAATAAAAATATTATTTAGCTCATTTTTATTTATCATAATTTATGTATGATTTGCATTTAATGATAAAACGATAACAAACTATGTAATAATTGTATTGTTTACAATAAGTGACGTGGAAATTGTGATTCAGAGTTTCACTATTTACGTAAAAATGACAACACCTATTGCATATATATAATATTTTTAATTATTATAACCTGATCTATCGTATGATTTGACGCGCCTCCTTTTTAACCAATCAGAAGTCAATTTGAACAAACATGTTTATTTGTATTTTTGAGATAATTTCAAATATATTATATGTGTATTTGCCATTTATCTACGCGTAAATTTTCATTTAAAAGTTTGTGAATATTACGTCACTATATTTATACTTGTATGCGAATAACATAGTTTGACCGCAGATAGCATGTAAACAAATCAAGTTTATTGAACAAGGCAATAAACTCAACTTGCACTTACGTAAAAAGAAAATCTTATGTTTACCGATTTTCTGTTATTATATTCAAAATCATATGACAAATTTAATTATTATTTTCAATTTTTGTTTTAATTTAATGAAAAAAATATTTTTAGTACAATTATATTATTAAATTATATTCTATAATATTATTATTAAATTTATATATCACTAAAACAATTAATAAAATGACAGAAATAATTAATAACAATCAATAGTTTATTAATAAAAAGGTAAATAATAAAATTATACAAAATTTTATCATAACAAATCCAAAAGTGCAAACAAAATTCTTTTTACTATTGCCAAATGGATACAACGCATGTAGTTTTAAAAACAAAACCACGTGTCGCATTTACACGTGTTTTTGTTTTTCAATAATCAATCGCACTATTTTACCCATTTCTGTAAATAAATAATGGCCAAATAAAAAAAATTTTAAATAATATTTTATTATTATAGAAAATTATAATAAATAAATAACGAAATAATTATATTATAATTATAAATAAAACAATATTTAATTATATGAAAATAATAAAATTAATTTCCAAATAAGAAATTCACTTGCAACTAATTATTAAATTTATTGTTTTTGCAATATCATTATTTAAAAAAATTAACTATAACTGTTTTAATTAAAAATGTTCACTTTGTATTATTTACTAATATATTTTAATACTTTTGCAGAGTTTTCTTATAAGTACATATATAGGAAATCAAAAATAAACGAAAAAAAAATGAACATCGAACTTTGCGTCTTAAAAAAAAAACGTTTATCAACATTAACATAAAAAATTAATTTAAAACAAGGTAATTAATTATTTATTAATTTGAATCGATTTCATGTGGAATTGATCAACAAATAATTGAACATTTTTTTCAATAATTTAATAATTATTAAAATTTACCGTTTATTATAATAAATAAATAAATAATTTTAAATGTTTCGATGTCTGATTGTTAAACTATTTTTTCATAGAAACCGTAAAACTGCATAATGTTAATTTAAATTAAATAATTTTCTTAATTAATGTAATTATTTATTTATTGAATATATACAAGTATACTGATAAAAAATGTCCCATTTTTACAGAAAATAAATTTAGTTTTTTCTAAAAATTAATTCAGTTATTAAATTAATTTAATATAATTTAGTTAATTTAATAAGTGAATTAATTAAGTTAATAATTAAATTAGTTAATTAAGGCAGTTAATTGAGTTAATTAATTATAATAGGATAGAATTTATTTACTGATGCTACATATATTTATATGTTTTATCTCAAAAAGTGTCTTTTTCATTAAATTAAATTTAATAAATTATTTAAAATTTGGTGATATAATTTTTTACTCAATGTAAAAATTTTTTTTTTCAAATGAATAAAAAAATAATAAAAAAAAAAAGAAAATATTGATGCACTCAAATTGCACCTGAATGAAAAACAAAAAACATTATTTTTACGCATTTTCATATCAAGACCAAAAAGTGACAAAAATATTTATCATGGTTCGAATTCCTAGAAGCAAAAATTAAACTAGAGACAAACCCACGTGTGCCAAATAAAAGTACTTTTACGACGCAGACGTAATCGTATGATCACTGCATCTGTGTGTATATGTATTCTATATAGTTAACATGTTTGTAGTTTATAAAAAGCCACGAAGACTCTTTGCCTCTTCAGTAAACCAAAAAACATTCAACCGAGATTAACATTATATACCTTCAAAAAATATACATTTCCTTTTATTTCTAATTTATATAAACAATTAAAATATTTTTTTAGATAGTTAAAAAAAATTTTAAATTATTTTCAAATGAAATAAAGTGAAGTGTCAGTTATAATAATTATAATTTTACAAGTTTAGTGTTTAAAGACTTTTAACTAAGTTTTTTTTCAACTATAAAAGTACTGTGATATCTGCAATAATTAAGAAGAGGTGAATAGATTTATGTTGTAATTTCAAAGTTCAAGATCATTTTTATTTAGATTATAATATGTATAATGAACAACTTTCTCGAATTTGAATATGATGCAACTTATAATTTTTGTCTTTTCTTTTCTATAGTGAAATAAAAATAAGATACAAACATCGTATTTAAATATAAAATAATAAATTAATATAAAAAAAGAAGGAAAAATAATTTTTTGAATAGATAAATAAAAAGTATAATATTTAATTATTGTTTTAAACTTGTTTTTAAGATTGAAGTTAACAATATTTTTATAAATGTAAAATTTTTTCAGTGACAAGGTGACTAAAGTTGATAAAAAGTTTTAAGAGTTAAATAAACATCCGATATGTCTTTGAGTAAAAATGTGCGACATTGTAGAAGATGCATTTCGTTATCGAGGTCAGTGAAAACTTACAATTTTTAAATTAATAATTTAATTTAAATTCAATAATGCCCCTGACACTTGTCACAATTGTGAATATAATATTCACTATGTCAATTTTTTACAAATTATAAACATTATTACCATAACTGAATTTAAAAATTTCACAATTACAATTTAATTAATCAAAATCAGTTTAAACAAATATTAAAAATCACATGTTAATTTTTTGTATTTTTCATTATTTTCATATTTATTAATTTTTGTTTTATTTTCTTTCATTAAATTATGTTTGTTTCATAAATTTTTGTCAAACACAACAAAAAAATAATAATTCAAAATATCGAGATATCGATAATCGATTAGTGCGATATATAACGATATATAGAATCGAAAAGTAGTTTGATTCGATTGTTTATTTACTTTTGATCTTTATTAATAAATAAGAAGAAAATATACAGAAATAAACAAGAAAAAATGAAGTAAAAGTGAGTGAAATTGACAGAGGATTAGAGTAATAATGTAGAAAATGCTAGTTATGTATTTTCCATATTTTCCTATAGTGTATTAGATCAGCTGATTCATAGTAGTGACACAATGACACAGTTTAAATAACACAAAACACATATGTCAGATTTTTCAAATTATTTCGATTTCCCGTTTGAATTTTAATTTGCAATACATTTCTAATGACACATAAGTAATTCAATGAAGAAGTAACAAAATACAGACAGAGTGATACATTGTATTTGTCATTGATGTTATTATTTTGTGCGGTTATATACAATTTTGACAGTGCTTTGTTTACAATACGCAGTAGTTCATAAATGTGTTTATAAATTTTATAGGTAAGAAAGTGTGATTAAATTATTGAAACGAATGTATTATACTTTTTTTTTATAACCTAATTATAAACTTCTATTTTATATTTGTTAATTATTGATTGTATTTTACGTTATATACAATTTACCTGAAATCAGTCAACAATACCTTTTGTTTCACTTCAATATGTAACTCTTTTGTATATATGTCATAGAAAAACAAGTGTTTTTTTTTTACTTTTGTTTACAAGTTTTTGATGACGAAAACGTAATTTATACGTTAATTAAAAGTTTCATTTTATTGTTAAAATTATAAAAATAATTCTATTTAATTATTATATTTATTAAATTAAATAATTACAATAAATAAAATAATATTTATAAAATGATTACTAAATTTTTTTTTTTTAATTTAAATTTTGCAATTACAGGCAATTAGCAGAAAATTCAAGTCGCGATGTTGGCGGAAATGGATCAACTATAACAGGAAATATTTTACAAAAAACAAAAATGTCAATGCCAAATCAAGGGAAATTTTTAGCTGTAATAAAAGATTTTTTAAATAAATCGGCGTATGAAAAAAATATTCAACTTATCATAAATAAAGATTGGATTGATTTTTTTCAAAAATTAACCTACTCTCAAATTGTGAATATAAGAAGATTTTCTCCCATTTTACAATTGAAATCATTCTCGACAAATAATGATGATAACAATAAAAACAATGACAGTACAAGAAAAGCCGTTGTTGTTAATATTGAAGACGAGAAAAGTGTTAATCAAGAAGAAAAACATTTAGTAAAACAAAAACTTAGCCCAGAATCAAAATTACAGAAACAAGAAATAAAGGTGATAATTCTATTTTTTTTTTTTCTATTAAAAATAATATTTTCAATTAATTTTTTAATTAATTTAATTAATTGTGAGTTAATTAAATTTATTTATTAACTATAATAATATTAATAATTTAAATTTACATGTTAAACATATTGAATTTCAGATGACAGAAGTTTTGCCATCGATTTCAACCGAGAAAGACTTTAAAGACCAAATTCTTGCCATCCCACAAGTTTTAGCGGCGCTTGTGCCAAAATTTAGAAGTCAAGATAAAGTAAAACCATTCATTATTCCAAAATGGAAAACAAACATGTACAATAATGTGTCGAAACACAGTATTTTATCGAGGACAAAACACGTTTTAAATAGTATTGCAACTGCAGAATCAAATACATCGAAATGGAGAAGAGTTGAGGATTTATTAGTACATATCGATCAATATCCTGAAGCTCGTTATCATGCCATTAAAGAAGGTGGAATTGCAATTTTATTGAGAATGCGACAAAAAACAAATGACAAACAAATTCATGGTAAGAACTTGTATTTATAACACTTTTAAATAAAATTTATATATTTTATTTTTATTTATGAAAAATTTTTATTTGAAGATTCGATTCGAGAAGCTTTAACTGTTTTGGGACACGTTGATCCGCTTCCTAATCGAGGAATCAGAATTCTCACCATTGATGGCGGTGGAATTCGTGGAGTTATGGTCGTTGAAATGTTAAAGAAACTCGAGCAATTAACGGGCAAAAGAATTTACGAATTGTTTGATTATATTTGTGGTGTCAGTACCGGAGCTATTCTTTCCTCTGTAATTGGTAAATATATTTTTATGTATATATATATTTCAAAATAATTGTTGAATTTCAAAAATTAAAAACTTTTTTTTCTCATCATTTTTCATGCAGCGACTATAAAAGATAATGGAGAAGGTATACGCATTTTTTTTAATGTTGTTTTTTTCAAATATTTTTTGATCATTCTTTTTAATTCTTTGAAATTAAGAGAATGAAAATTTTATTTTAAAGAATTAAAAAAATATCAAAATAAATATTTCAAAATTAATTCAAGAATATGAAAATTTAATAAATTATAAGTTGAATTAATTTTAATAAATTATTTCAGGAGGTGCTAAAAAGAAAACGTTGGATGAAGTTTCTATACTTTATAAAGAATTGAGTACACAAATTTTCACTCAAAGTCCTTTGAAAGGAACAAGTGGTCTTGTTTGGAGTCATGCCTATTACGATACAACTCTTTGGGAAGAAATGCTACAAGATCAATTAGGCGATAAGGAACTTATTAAAACTTCACGTGAACCAATGACTCCAAAGGTAATAATTTTAAATCAAAATCAAATTTTTTTTTTTTTATGTTTAGAAAATGAAAACAAATTTAAGGGAATTTGAAACATAATTATCACATTCTGTATATTACAGAAAATCAGTGAAAACAAACATAAAAAATATTAATTATTTGTAAATATTATTTAATTAATTAATTAATAACTTTTTGTTGTAGTTTTCAACTGTATCTGCAGTTGTGAATCTCGAACGAGTCTCGGCATTTGTTTTTAGAAATTACACTTTGCCACATGGCGTTGAAAGTCAGTATATGGGGTCTTACAAATATAAATTGTGGGAAGCTGTAAGAGCTTCAGCTGCTGCTCCAAGTTACTTTGAAGAGTTTAGAAAAGGAGATTATCTTCATCAAGATGGAGGTAATTATTTCATTTGTATCCTATTTTTTATTCAATTTATTCATCTTATTATTATATAAATAATAATAATAATAACAACAATTAATTATAATTACATAAAAAATATTATGATTTATATTTCTAATTTTCGATATATTGCTTCTTTTTAATTTCTCTTTTCAAGGAAAAATAAAATAAAATTCTGATGAAAATTTCAGGAATATTGGTAAACAATCCATGCGCTGTGGCCATTCATGAGGCAAAACAATTGTGGCCAAATAATCCAATTCAGTGTGTTGTTTCCTTTGGTACTGGACGAACACCTTGTTTAACTAATCCATGCAACGAAGAGGCAACAGAGGAAAAGGGCATTGCAGCTTCCAGTTGGAAGGAGAAATTTTACAAAATTCTAGACAGTGCAACGGATACAGAAGGTATAATTTAATTTCTTTTGTAAATTACGAATAGTTTTTAAATTATTGTATATTTAATCTATTTAATAATTACAATGAAATATAATTAAATAATTACTTCTCTCTCTCTCTTTTTTTAGCGGTGCATATTATGTTAAACGATCTTCTGCCAGATCATGCCTATTATAGATTTAATCCTTATTTATCTGAAATGTTAACAATGGTCGAGATTCGTCCAGACAAAATAGAACAATTGGAGCAAGATGTCGCAATGTATATTAGAAGAAATGAGGAAAAGTTTCAACAGGCAGCTGAGGCTTTACTTCAGAAAAAATCAATGAATCAACAAATTCAAGATTGGGTGAGAATGAAGAAAAAAATGTTCACCACATAAAATGTCTTTTGTCGTCGAAAAACATTTTATACATTCCATTTTCTATTTTATCTATTCTCCCATTTGATTAAAAATTTTTTAAATTGATAAAAAAAACACCAATTAAATAATTTGATCTTAGAAAAAGTAATACAATTTTTAACAAAAAAAAAGAAAAAAAGTTTTTTTTTAACGAAAATAGATAAAGTACAGAACAAAAAGTTTCTGTAAAATTTAGTTCAGTTTCATTTCTTTCATTTTATACAATATACGGAAGTGTAAACTGAATGTGTGTTATTTAAAACATATATACTTGAAAGTAAATGAAAAGTGATAATTGAATTCTGATTAGATCAAAAAAAAAAATGAAAGAAAAATTAATTTTTCTTCCTGTGATATTATTTATTTTTTTAATTTTTTAAATGAAATGAAAATATTTCACTCTCTAATTAATTTAAGAATTCATTATTTTAGTGTTTTAATAAAATTGAAGCATACGTTTTATGTTTAAATGTTTTTTTTTTTGTTTAATTTTCTCATTGCCTCTTTAATGCCAGTACTTTATTAAATAGACCAAAATGAGTATTATTTTTAAAAAAAATCAAGTTTCTTTGCTTCAGAGAAAATGAAAAACAACATTTTCTTGAATTTTAAAAAATTCTAAATGTAATTTTAATTTTAAGAAAGTATTAAATGTTTGCTGTTTGTTCAAGATGTTATATAGAAAAATGAAAATAATTGAAGAATTATTTTAGAATGTTAATTTCAAAATGTCTGTTTAGATATTATAATACCAGCTGAGTATCAAAGACTATTTATGTAAAAAAAAAAACATCCAATACAACTATTTATTACTATTAAATTATTTGTTTTTCAAAACGATTGTGAATATCTTTTTATGTACTTGAATGTAATTATAATAAACTATAAGATAAAAAGATGTAAAAACGAATGAAAAGTTTAATTCTATTCCTTCATTTTTAGTTTTTAAATTCAAAAAATTGAAAATAAATGTTATTTATAAAAAATACAAATTTTAATTATATACTATATTCATACATGATAATCTTCTTTTGATCTTTTTATATTTTCTTTGATTATTTTAATTTCAATAATTTTTTTAAAATTAGGCTTTTAATTATTAATATTTGAAAATGCGTGCCAAAAGTCACATGACTTCTAAACTAACATGGCGGCAAATGCATAATCTGGCGCGCGTTTTCCATCAGATCCCCTCAGAAAGTGAGGTTAAGTCAGTCATAAATTTTTATATTTACCGGTTATTTTCCAGTAAACAATTACTTGTTTAAATTTTGCCAATTGCGATAAAAGAATAGAGATTTTTTATTAATATTGTGTTTAAATATAATTCATAAATATGGGAGATACTGATTTTAATGAACTTTTACGAGAAGCTGAACAACTTTCTGCTGCTGTCGAAGGCAATGGTGAACTTCCTCAGGTCGAGAGAAATCTTCGACAAATATTGCAAGATTCCAATGAGCTTTTATCGCGTGTTATTCAAACTGGAGCTCAGGATAATCAGGTCCAAGCGTAAGTTATTATTTTTAAATAATGAATCTAACAGATTTTTAAATTTTCACATAGAAATTATTTTCATATAAAAATTTCAGTTATAATTTTCTTTATTTATTTTCTAATTGAATTTCAGTCATCTTCTTTTGGGTTCTCGAGGAATTGATTTACCACAAATCTCACAGAAATTAAATTCACTTAGTACTCGTCGAACATTTGAGCCATTGGATCCAATTGCAGACACAGATATTGTCAGTTATCTTCGTAACGAGAAAGAAAATGCAATTCTCTCCATTATTGATCAAGTCCATAAGGATGTGCGTAATTTATATTTACGCTGTGTTTATTTAGCCCGCTTATTTTAAAAAATCACCAAAATGAGAACTATTTAGTTTTCAGTAAGTAATTAAAATATTTTTTATTTTTCTTATTTATTTATTCTAGAATAATAAAATACATTTTATTATATAAAATGTATATTAAGTGGAATTAAAAATAAGGCAATCGTTTATTTAAATATATTAATGTGATTTAATACAAAGTTTATTTGCTCCAAAATGAATTGTTTTGGTAGGGTTGTTTATATATTTAATTAAAGTTGTGGTAAAAAACAATTTTTTGTTTAAACCAAATTTATTGTAAAAAAAACTGTTAAACTACAGGTATATTTATTTTCTAATAAATTATTAGAAAATAGTTTATGAAATTGTTTTCTATTGAAACTTAAAATTTCCAAATAAAAATTAATTTTTGAAATACAATTAAAATTCTTATATTTTATAAATACGTATGGGTCATTCCCTGGGAAATTTTCATTCAAAATTTTTTTTGTCCGAATCATTTTTTTTTTCGAAAAATAAGAAAATACGTATTTTTTTATTTGATGAAAATGAAGGATAAAAGGATAAAACTGAAGTTACCAACGTTGATTCAATGAAAAAAATAAAAGTTAAGGATTCTAATTCCCATCAAAGAAATTTATTTATTTTCAAACCTTTATAAACTATTCTCTAATAATTTATTAGAAAATAAATATACCTGTAGTTAAACAGTTTTCTTACAATAAATTTGGTTTAAACAAAAAATTATTTCTTTACCACAACTTTAATTAAATAATTAATTAAATTAAATATATAAACAAGCCTACCAAAACAATTCATTTTGGAGCAAATAAACGATTGCCTTACCGTAAAATGGGGTAAAGTCGACGTTTGCGGGTAAAGTCGGCCGGCGCTTTAAACACTTAAATATTGTATTTCATTTATTAATTTACATTAATTCTAACTACATTTTTAATAAAACTCGGATTTCTTCTGGAAAAAAGTAATAGTTAAACTTTAAAATGATTTAAAGCGCCGGTCGACTTTACCCCCAAACGCCGACTTTACCCCATTTTACGGTATTTTTAATTCCACTTAATATACATTTTATATAATAAAATATATTTTATTATTCTAGAATAAATAAATAAGAAAAATAAAATAGTTCTCATTTTTGTGATTTTTTAAAATAAGCGGACTAAATAGACAAAATCTTGCATTTCTCCCGCTAGCGGGCTAAATAATCTATCGCCACTATTCCTCCCGTTAGCGGGCTAAATAGACACAGCGTTATATTAACATTAATTAGAAAATGAAAGGAAATTATTCTTTGATATAATTTTTTTTTTCTATTTTAGACATTTCAATCGAATCGAGTACAACAATTGGAACATATTTTAGGGGAATGGAAACAAATGAGATATGAAATTATGAATGCAATGACTGCACCATCAGGTGATTTGGTCGATTTACGAGGAACACCACAACGTACAAAATTAGCAGGTTCAATGATCAGTGGACTTTCAAGTATGGAAGTTGCTTACGCAAAAGAGCTACAAAATTACAACGATCATGTTCTTCGTGGTGTTACACGACCGAGTTTATTTACACTTTTCGCTAAAGCCGCTGAGGCGTTTAATGACAAAAAAGTCCTCGACATGTGGCAAATGGTCAAGTGTATGATTGAAATTCCCCCCACGCCACGTGGTGATCAAATTAAATCACGTAGCAGTCCAGCTGTTGAGCAGAAAATTATTTTTCAAGCACGTTCATATCTTGAAAATCGTTATAAGGAATTTATGAATTCAGTTGTAAATGAGAATTTAGTTCAAGCAAAACGTGGCGGAATTCCAGGAACTTTTCCATTGGTCAAAAGTTTTGTTGGCATTAAAGTTCACAATTATCGTGATTTAGAGGATGTTTATGTTGACGATAAACCATTGTGGCCACTTATTTATTATTGCATGAGAGCTGGCGATTATAGAGCTGCTCTACAATGTTTGACACAATGTGGTTCAGCGTTTCAAGAATTTCGTCAAGCTCTCGAGGAAGCTGCAAAGGATCCACAACTACATCCGGGTAGTCGTACTGAATCAATTCTCAAATTACATTATCGTAAACATGTTCGATCTGCCACTGATCCTTATAAAAGAGCTGCATATTGCGCTCTCGTTCCATGTGAACCAGACGATCTTCATTCTGAAGTAATGTCAACGGCTGACGATTATCTTTGGCTGAAATTATGTCAAATTAGAGAGCAACCTGATCCTGAACATAAGCTAACATTGGATAGTTTACAAACAACGATACTCGAAGTTTATGGTAAGAATTTGAATTTGAATTAAAAATTAATTATTTAATTTAACGTTTCTTTTTTTCTTTTAAAGGAGAATCATATTACCACGCACACGAACAACCATTCTTGTACTTTTCAATGCTATTTCTAACTGGTCAATTTGAATCGGCGATAGAATTTTTGGCTCGTGGAGCAAGTGCTCGACATTTAGTTCACGCTGTTCATTTAGCAGCGGCAATGCACGAGCATAATTTATTGGCTGTTAGTCAAAGTGTTTTAGCGCCATTAATAAGTACTGATGTTGCTGATAAACCACCAGCGAGAAGATTGAATTTTGCGAGATTAATTTTACTCTACGTAATGAGATTTGAAGCTTCAGATCCAAAAGAAAGTCTTCACTATCTCTTCTTGCTAAGGTCTTTGTTTAATGTGTTAAATTATTAATTTTTATTTGAAAAAAAAAAATGTTTTCAAACCTCTATATGATTTTAGATGCATGAAGGATCCGTACGAAAGAAATATGTTTGCAGCATCCACTGCTGAAATGGTTGTCAGTGCAACGCCAGCAAATCGTGTTTTATTAATTGGAAAAATTGATAAAGATCGACGTTTACCGGGAATGTTGGATCAATTGCACATTAATACAGACGATGTTATAAATATTGCAGCTGATACAATGTACAAAAAAGGAGTTTTAGAAGATGCTGTTACAATGTATGATCTTGCGGGAAATCATGAAAAAGTTTTAAGTATAATGTGCATGTTATTGGCGCAAGTTGTTAGTCAAAAAGCTGAAGTTAATTCATTAAGATCACGATTACATGAAGCAGCAACTGACATGAGTATCAGGTAGAGAGAAACAAATTTATTTTTAAATTTAAAATGGAATATTGATTTATGTTAAATTTTTATTAATATTTTAAAATATATTTAGATATCAAGGAATGGCAATTCAGGCACCGTCCGAATTAGTAGCTGCTTTCTATACACTTAGAGATCTAATGGTGTTCTTCGATCAATTTCACAATGAACAATATCAAAGTGCTTTAATGGTAAATAATTAATTATCTAATATAAAATCATGTACTTTATTTTATCTGAATAATATCTTTTTTTTTTTTTTTGCAGACCATTGCGGAGTCAAAATTATTACCGTTAAATATGAAAGAAGTGGATGAAAGAGTTACAGCTTTACGTCGAGTGGCACCCGAAGTTTCTGGTACATTGGCCGATGTTCTTTTAGCGACAATGACAATTCTCTATAAGCAATATCAAAAATTACGTTCTTCAGAGCCTGGCGATGAAATTGCAAGGGAACAACAATTGCGAGATTTACGAGAACAAGCTCGTGCTTTGACAAGTTTCGCTGGAACTTTACCTTATAGAATGCCAAATGAAACTAATAGTAAACTTGTTCAAATGGAAATTCTCATGCATTGAACTCAAGATTTAAATAATGTGTGAAGACGTTACTGTAAATTAATTCTAGTGTAAGTTATTAATATTTTTTTATGTTTAAATCAATCTTTCGTAATAAAATATGAGGTAATTGAAACAATGTTTTGTTTTTTTTAAATTTAAATATGAAATATTTCATTATTATAACAATAGAAAATAATAACAAAATTCTTATAAAATTATTGTTGCTATTTCAATATAACTAAACTTAATTTAAAAGTGATTTGTTGAACGATATATTTATTTTATAAAATTAACAGCCTTATTGCAGTTATTAATCATATATTTATATACAAAAGTCATAAATTTTATCTAATATAAAAAAAATGTAATTAAAATTATTTCGATGAATAATTAAAAATTAAAGAATAGTTTGCTAAGTGCTTTAAATTTTGGTTAATAATAATTTAATCGTTATCTGATAGATTACATGATTTTAAAGGTGTGACAAACAAACTGCCACTGAGATCTTCAACTTTTCCTTCTTTCACCTAAAATAATTATTAAAATTTATAAATTATTAAAAATACAAAGTTTAATAGTCTGTACAATTGAAAAAAAAACTCACAGCTCGATAGTCGAGGATCATTTCCTTAAAGGCAAGAAAGTCCGTGAATGCTAAAAGAATTTCGAAAATTTCACCTTCTAACTCTGATTTTTTGTTACTGTTAGGAAAAAAAAAATGTTAATTGCTGTTTAATTAAAAAAAAAAAATTGTAATCTTTATTTATTAACTCACCTCAACTGTTTTAAAAATGTAGTCATTGAAAAGTTTGGTATAACTTTTTTAAGATTATTTTCCAAAAAAGTTTCTATGTCTCTATTCTGTAAGTAGAATTAATTAATTAGACATTTTTTTTTAATTAATTCAATATAATTGTTCAAAAAAACATTTAACGTCTAAAAAATTTCTCTGTTAATTTTTTGTTTTATTTCAATTCACAGATATAGAATTAAAAACTTACATAATCATTAAAAATATCCATGTAAATCAATTTATTTTCTTCAATTGGCTCAAAAATTTGCCAATATTTTTCTAAATAACGCTGTTGCAACGTTTGAAAATCATCCTCTGAAAAAAAAGTGAAAAATTTAATGTAATTACAATTTTCTTATCGTTATCTAGAATTTCAAATTTTACACCTACACGAAATGTGTTAAATATATATTAATTAAATTTAATTACCCATTAAAATATCCTCTATAAGACCAATAACCTCGTCAAAGGAGAAATCATCTACTGTTATTTTATTTCTTCGAAGGCAATCTAAAAGATCAGAATCGACAGAATTTGTAGCACAATCTAAACGAGAAATTATTTTAATTGATTAATTCATAATTTAATATAAACATTCATAAAAGTTATTAAACAAACCTCCCACATTCTGTGCCATGTTTTTCTAATAGTTTTGCACACAATGCAAACACTTTTATTATTTTTCTCCACAAAGTTAAAGCATCTTTTTTTTTTTTTTAATTAATTGACTTTGTCTCTATTATAAATTAATGCTTAAAAGTTGATGGATTTATTTATTAAAAGTTGCTACGAACAAATTATTGTAATTGTCTTTATCAGAATATGTTACCATAGCAACACACTGTTTCTTGAGTCATGATTGGCTGTTGTTTTTTGTCCAAAGAAAAATTAAGAATTTGATTGGTTTAAAGTAAAAATGGCGCCATCTCCTGGACGTTTTAAGTGACACCTGTAGTGCGCACATAACCTAAAATATGTTTCTCTGTCAATATTGTCAACATCGTGAGGTCCAGTTCACTATGAGCTTTCTTGTGCTTCGTTTGTAAAGTGTGGGTGTTTAAAAAAAATTAAGAATTATATTGTTGAAGTTATGGGCTCACTAGGAGCTCTGACTTTCATTCTTTAATTAAAACTGTAATTTTAAATCACTAAATAAGACAATCTTCCCTGGGCTACGATTATCTTCAATTAAGCACAATTTCTACGAGGTAAATACAATCTTATATATTCATCATTATCAAGATTTCCCTTTGTTCATAAGTTTTTTTTATGAAACCATTATTTTTCAGCAAAAAAAAAAGTGTTTTTCTTATTTTTGTTAAATGTTAAAAAATCAAAAGTTTATTTTTTAAATGAAAATATTGATGATTTTTGCCATTTTGTCTAATATTTCATGAACGTATATAATAAATTGAAATATATGCCTAAATTAGACATTAATTTTGCATATTTGGTAAAATTGTGTTCTGCGTGAAATTTACAATTCTCAGATGTAAAAAGACGTGCATGTCAAACGTGACATTTCATTATTATTTTGTAACAGAGTAGGGACGCCCTTGTGTTCAAAGTTCAATTTGTACTCCATTAGCAATAAAAGTTTCATCGCAAATGCAAATACTTATCGATATATATATATATATATTTACAATAAATTATTACCGATTATGTAATAAGAATATTATCAGGCAGGAGTTTTAGAAATTATTGATAAATGAATATTGAAAATTCAATTGGACTAATTAAATATATATTATATAAGAAAACGATGCAATTATGACCCTAACTACGCAGTTGAAAATTATTCTCTTTTATTTTCAGCATTGGCTCCAATTAAAATCTAGTGCAATTTGATAAAAAAAAAGTTTTCTACAATTTTCTCGAATGTTCACAGTGCAAAAGTGCATTTATTATTGAAAGAAAAATAAAAATAGACAAGTTCTGACGTAGTAGAAATGCAAATAACAAGTCCTAGATTGTTTTTCAGTTTAATTGTCAAGGTTGACGATGATTTTTATGTTTTTTAAATTCATATGAATTTAAATATTAACTTTGAGTTTTAAAAGAATTGAGAATATTTCTTATGACAATAAAAATCGCAAACATTGAATTTTAGAAAATATTTTGATAAAATTTTGAAAATGAGAAATTTTTTTTTGGAAACTTAACAAAATAATTTTACAGAGCATTTTTTTCAATTATATGAATAGATTTCAGGTTATAATTAAAAAAAAAATATATATATATATAGCTAATTAAATTTATGCAAGATACAATTATTTATATTATTGGCTTTGAGTTTTATACACCTGTTGATACGTCACGTATATCTATAAAGATTAAAACTAACAAAGGGAATTTTTTTCGACATTCTGAAATTATTTTTTTTGCTTAAATGGCTTCTTGCATCTTCTATAGAGTTAGGTTTATTATTGAAAAGGAATAAGATCAAAGTCTATTTTTATATAAAAGTTCTTTGTCATATACAAGTTTTGACCTCACTTAAATTTAGTGACGTCAACTTCAAATCGTTTGCAAGCATGAGTTATTGTTTATTCAAGATATGAAGATAAATGAAAGAAAAAAAAACATGTAAACAAAAAAAAAATACATGTAAATATACATGTTTTAAAAATACACAGTTCGACTTTAAAAAAAAAAACGCAACTTATTTCAAGTTTTATGATGTGAAATACAACTAATGAACTTTTTTTTAAATTCGAATAGCATTTTTCTATTTAAAATTGGAATGGAGTAGCACAAAATAATTATCATTAATTAATAATTAATAATTAATTATAACAAATTGTTTTATACTTTTTTTATATATAAGGCAAGTTTATGTTCTCAAAAAATTAAAATCACATATGATTAATATAAAAGAATCATAGCAAAAAAAAAAAAAAAAACTTGAATTTTTCCAGATGAAATTAGCAACTTCTCTCAAGTTATCATTATAACCTTCATCTTTCAAGAATTAGCAAATAATAAATTTTTGTCCAATGCTCTTATCTAATTTCTATTTTTCTCATAGTTTTTTTTTTTCGCTAATCAATGTTAAAGTATTTTTGCAACTGATAAATCGAGGAAGTATTACCTCTGATGATGTTTACATCAAAGTTAACACGTTTCGTATAAAGACAACAAAAAATAAATTTTTATCGGTTAATTATTATCTTCGTAAATTCTATATTCAAGTTCGCGGTAAGATTATACATAGTGCGTAAAATTTTTCATTATTTATGATTGTTTTATTCGTGTAATTATTTTTTAAAAAATTTAAGCAAACATTAAAATTATCTTACTTAAAATTTGATAACTTTGTTCACAATTATTTCGAGTTGTTGGCACTGGCACTTGGCCAATCATTTAAATCTTGCAGCATTTACGGTAAATTAATGTCATGTTGATGATTATTAGTCTTTGAATATTTCATTGTCACATTTCAAGGATTTATTGTTTAGATTATCATTTTTTTATTATGTAATTCTGACCTTTGACTTTTTAAAGTGAACGTCTAGTTTTAATTATAATTATAAAAAAAAAATGATTAATGGATTTATTATCTTTATTTAAACATGAAATTTGTTAATAATAATTATTATTATTATTAAATATGTATTATTTATTATTAAAATTTTTTTAGAACGTGCGACGACAGCCCACCCTTTTTTCGAAAGGGCGGTGCAGAGTGGAAGGGAAGAGAAAATTTTGAATATCGAGCTGAAAAATTATTATTAAAACTGATAGATTTTTGAGGGAGATGAGCGGTCATGCCGCAGCCGGTCCTGTCGAAAGCAGTCAAGCGGTTCTCGAAAGGATTCAAGTTACTGTCTTATCAAATATGACAAAAACAACATCAGTAACACCCACCGCTTCGTCCGTCCCAGAAACAAACCTCGACACCATGGTGATGAGAATAATTTGCAAAATTTTAAAAATCGAAATTTAACGATAACAAATCACACGATTTATTTGAAGATTTAAAAAATTTTGAAATATAAAATAATTTTTGTATTTCAAAATGAAAAACTTTTATTTTCAATTCATGTTAATATGTCTATTTTGAAATGAGTTTTGTATAAATTTAATTTTGTAATTTTTTATATAAATTTTCAATCAAAAATTATTATTTAATATAAAATTTTATTTTGGAATTAGTTTTATAAGATTTTTATTTGTGATAATTTTCCAATAGTTTGTTAATAATTAAATTGATAAGTTTTTAATTTGAAATACTATAATTTGTTATAATTGGGAATATTTTTTTTTGTTTTTAGGAGAAGAATAGAGGAATATCAAATACCCAGAGGGTCTGGACAAGTCTGTTGGCAGGAGCGGCTGCAGGAGCTTTGGCCAAAACAACGATAGCGCCACTCGATCGTACAAAAATTAATTTTCAAATATCAAAGAAGCCATATTCAGCAACTGCTGCTATTGATTTTATAGTGAACACTTATCGTAATCATGGTCTTATAAGTTTATGGCGAGGAAATAGTGCAACCATGGTCAGAATCATTCCCTACGCCGCGATTCAATTTACAGCACATGAACAATGGAAAAGGATATTACACGTTAATGGTCATGATTCGTGAGTTTCAATTATATCCATTCGAAAATTAAACAAAAAAATTTTTTTTTTTTAATTAAATACAAACAACATTTACATCAATCTTTCATATTAAAAACATAATATATTTTTAATAAATTTCAGGGATCACAGAGTGTCACCTATTCACCTTTTTTCACCTATTTTTAAATTTGGTATCTATTTCACCTATTTCGATTTGTCACCTTCTTTCAGTTATTGAAGAAATTTTTTTTTTATTTTGTACTTAGTAATTATTTTTTTGTGTTTAAATATTGCGCTTTTACTTTGAATGAACAAGCCATACTTGGCCATTTGAGCATCGCACCTCCAAAACTGTAAGAGTTAAGGGGGGAAACACTTTTTTCCGAAATTTCGAGTTTTTTATTTATAGCTATATTAAATTCAATTCCAAAAAAAAAAATAGGACAAGTGCGAGTTACACTTGCACTAAAATCGAGGGTTCCGTACACGAAGCGAGCTTATTTGGTATAAAAACTAATGTTTAAAAAATATAAGTTTTGTATGTCAAATAATGTAAGTGATACAAAAAGAAACAATTTTTTAAAAAATCTTAAGAAAATTGTTCCTTTTTGTATCACATTATTTTAAACATATGTTTTTATACCAAATAAGTTCGCTTCGTGTACACTGGCATTTGTCCGATTTTATTTTTAATTAAAATAAACATTTTCTTTAAAAAAAAAAAAAAAATGTGAAAAGAATATTGAATTAAAAAAGAAAGAATAGGAGGAAGAGAAGAAAATTAGAAAAAAATCAATAGAACAGAGAAACGAATAAAAAACTTATGTGAAAAGTTCACTTTTTTCAAAAACAATTTCTTTTCGAAAAAAAACTTAATTAAAACAACTTCTTATCATGTTTTTTAAATTATTTCTCTAATCTACATACAAAAATGCGTGAAAATGAATAAATTTTAAGCCCTTTAGATAAAATTTTCTTTGTTTTTGGAAGAAAATTCATAATTTTTTCTATTATTGTCAGTTCTTTCCTGACAGCACCAAGACCATCAACTCCAATCGTCCTCGCTATATTTTTTTTTTGTAATCTACACGTAAAAATATATAAATTTGAATTACTTTAGATAAAATTTTCTTAGTTTTTGGTCGAAAAATACATTTCTTTCCCTAAAATTATCATTTTGCTTTAAAAATTTGATAAAAATTAATCATCAACTCCAATCGTGCTCACATTTTTTTCCCTGTAATTTTCACGCAAAAATATATTTATACAACAAATATAAACAGTCTGGGTTGAATATTGTGTGCGCTAGGGAGAATAAATCATTTTTTTCGAAATTCATGGTTTTTCCTTGACAACGCTATGATAATCCATTCCAATCGGGTTTGCTATATTTTTCCTGTAATCTACACGCGAAAATGCATATGTGTACTAAATTTCAGCCCTCCAGATAAATTCGTGTGACCGCTAGGGGGGGAGGGGGGTACACGATTTCAAAAAAAACCGATATTAATAGGGTTCCGAACCGAGTACGGAACCCTAAAAAAGAAAAGGAATGACGTGGAAAAGCTTCATAGCAGTATCAGAAGAAAAAATTCTCTTATAATGGACAGTGCTGCAAAAAAGTACTCTTTAGTAACAAATAAATTGTTAATAAACCTTAAATTACATGTTTATTAATCTTTAACAATAATTTTTTTGTCATCTATTTTTGAAAAAAATTGTACCTTTTCACCTTTTTTGATGACAAAAGGTACTGTGATCCCTGAAATGTATTAAAAAAAAAAAAAAAAAATTCAAGATGAATGAATTATTTTCAATTTTTCTTATGCAGATCATCAGGAAAAAGATTCTTGGCGGGATCATTGGCAGGAGTGACGTCCCAGGGGATGACGTATCCATTGGATTTGGCGCGAGCGAGAATGGCTGTGACGGACAAGGACGAATACAAAACTTTGCGACAGGTTTTCTCTCAAATCTACAGGCGAGAAGGTGTTTTAGCTTATTATCGAGGGTTTACTGCAACGATATTGGGGGTCATTCCATACGCTGGCTGCAGCTTCTTCACATATGACACACTGAAGAATCTACTGACTGGTGAGTCGGTTCATTCAAGAATTCGCTTCAGGCCACGTGGCATTTACATTGCTTGAGAATGATATATAAAATCAAAACACACTTAATAAGTAGTCAAAAAAAAAAAAAAGAAAATATTTTTTTCTAAAAATTCCCGCAATGTCTATTTTTTTGTATTTGTATATAAATATCAAGCAAAATGCTGTGACAAGTACCGTTTCACGGTCAAGGCCTTACTTACTACTTTGATAGAGACGCTTGTGCACAGTCCATGACAACTTTTAAGTGTTTACTTCATATTGGATGATGACGTGTCGGTAAACAGTGCACACAGCAAATAGTCCTGGATTTTCGGCGCTTTCTGGTCTGGCATGCGGTGCCGTTGCTGGGATGGTGGGACAGACGAGCAGCTATCCTTTGGACATCGTTCGCAGGAGGATACAAACTTCAGCTGTCAAGGGACAACACTACCGGACTGTCATTAAAACTGCGACCAAGATTTATACGTAAGCATATTCAATTTTATTATTTAATTATTTACCAAAAAAAATTTTACAGTAAAATTAGCATTTTTTTTTTTTTTTTACTATTTAACACGTCCATGAAGTTCTCAACGTTTATGATCAATAATTTAGAAGAAAAAATATCTTGCTGTGCAAATTATTATAATTTTTTGTCCAAAAAAAAAAAATATTTGCAACGTTTCTCGATCAACAATTTTTAAAAGAAATATTTGTAGGCAAAAAATTAATTATTTTTCGAGTAAAAAATATATATTATTTTTCAATCATTGATCATAAACGTTGTGAACTTCATCGACGTGATTTTTTTAAACTTCATATCAAAATTTTATCAAAAATGCTTTATTTTTAAAGAACAAATAAAGTAATTAAAATTATACTTTTAATTTTAAAGATTTATATAACTACAAATTTTTAATTCTTTAATTTATTATAAAAGCGTAGGAAAACTAATTTTCAGTTTAGATTTTCTGGTATTTTTTAATTTTTCTATATTTAAAGATAAAAATAAATTTTCGTATTTTCAGCATTTTTTATCTACATAAAATTTTATGGAAAAATCAAAAAAATTGAAAGTACCAATAAAAATGTCACTCAAAAATAAATAAAATACATTTTATAAATTTTTCGATTAAAATAATTTAAGAAACTAATTGCTAAATCTAATTTGAGAAACTGTTTAAATTGAAATAAATTAGTATTTTTGTTCAAAAATTAATGAAAAATTTTATAATTAAAAAGTCAATTAGTTAATTGTTTAAGAAATCAACTTCAAAAATGTTATTTAAATAAATGACAAATATTTAAATATTTTTACGATAAAATTTTTATTTTTAAATGTTTAAAATATTTCTAATATTGTCTACAAGAAGAATAGTTATTTTTTAATTAAAGTTTATTTATTTTTAATTTATCTCAATTAAAATATTATGGATAATAATTCTAATAAAAAAAAATTAAATTCTAAATTTATTTTATAAATTAAAGTCTGACATTGCGAAATAATTTTGATTAATAATTATTTGTTTTGCTTTTAGAGAGGAAGGTATAATGGCTTTCTTTAAAGGTTTAAGTATGAACTGGGTTAAAGGTCCTGTGGCTGTTGGAATCAGTTTTACAACATACGATGTGATCCGTGATACGCTTAGAAAAGTCATATGTTAATTTCGATTTTCTCGAGAGATTAATTTACGAGAAATTAGAAATTACAAAAACAAAAAGTTAAGTTCCAAAATTGCCATTCAAGTTCTATTTCTTTATATAGAAGTAGATGTAAATTTTAAATAATAATTGAAGGTTTCATTAAAAGCTTCATGTACATATTTTTGAAAAATTTCTGTTAAAAAGAAAAATTGTTTATCTAAACTTTTTTGTCAAGTGATAAAAAAAAAAATTTCATAATGAAAAAAGAAATTCTGTGAAGAATTAATTTGAAAAGAATGTGTTGTTGTTCTTTTTTTTAAAGAACATTTAACACACATTCGAGTGTTACAAAATTTTGTACATACACTATAAATAAGAATTAAGTAAAAAGAACTTAGTATATTTATTATCAAATGATTATTTCGTAAAATTTATAATTAGTTTTATATGTTATTTCTTTAGAAATATCAGTTTTATTAAATGTTACATATTATTCTTTATATAATAATCAAACTATTGAAAATGTAAACTTTTCCGCAGTACACTGAAAGATACTGATTAATAATTATTATTTAAAGTGTTTTACAATACGGGAGAAAAAAGGATACCTATAGCTAATTTAAACAATTTTTAAAATAATTTTCAATACCAATTTATGGAATTAATATTTTAAAATATCTGAATTATTTTTTATTGTTATAAGGGTAAGATTGTTAAACTAATGGAAGTTTTGTAAGAAATTTAAATATATTTACGTTTTTTTTTATATTAAGAACATGACTGTCAGGTCATTTCATATGTAAATATTCTTCGCAGATTTTTTCTTTTTGTAAAATACTTGAAAAATTAAGCTGAAATTTTGTGAATAATATTTACATGTTAAAGCACGTGACTTAACAGTCCACATGTCCTTAAGTTTTCTTTCATAGAAACTTTTTAAAAATTTGATAATTAATTTCTTACAGTGGGCATTTCAAATCAATTTACACTATATATGTATATTAAACTGAGACTTTTAACTGACAATATCTTGCTATTGCACAACTTTGATTATGACTTTAATGTTGGTGATTGGATATAATTTTTCTAATGAATATGTTTGTTATCGTTTTTCATCGAACATTAAAAAAAAATTGCAATATTTTTATATCTTGTTAGTTTACTCCTTTGTACAAATTACTTTTAGTAGACAATTATATATATATTATCACTTTGTGTTTAATTTACGGGGTTTTAAAATTGTATTGCGTTTTTTTTTTCTTGCAAATCTAATCAATTTACATGAATCGGGAGAAGTGAATTGAAGACTTAAATAAATTTATTAGAAATTTAAAAATACAAAAAATTATTATATAATATGAAGGTTTATTAAATTTAAAAATAAATTGCTTTTTAATAAATATAAACTATTTTTCATTTTATTCGCTAAAATTACTATTGACAAAATAATAAAGATGAAAAAATTTTTTTCTATAAAAAATTCATTTTTATTATTATAAAAAAAAGTCTGCGAGTAATAATTCATTGAGGAAAAAAAAATATGAACGATTCCACAAAAATAGACACTCAAAATATTGGTATATGTTATTATACCATTGTCGGATTCCGAGATATGAATAAACTCTGATTGGTCCAAAGGAAAAAAAGAACCTTTTTTTACATTCCAGGCGACCTATAACGCAGATTCAATTAAAATCAAAAGTAAATCACGATTTTTATGTTAATTAAAATCAATTTCTCATTTACAAAAAAAAAATACCTATGATCCAGAACTTTATGATTAATAAATTTAAATTGGTCATAAAAATTTGTAGAAAAATTGAAAATAATTTCCATTAATGAAATAAGAATAATAAATAAATAATTTCGAGTTTTCACACTTTTTTTTTTTGTTTCACCTGAAAATATTTTCGCAAATATTATTTAAATATATATTTATATAAAACTTCGTGGAAAGCCAATCTTACTTTGGCTTTGTTTCCTGATCGTTGACGTATCTTATATAAATTTCTTGTTCATCCGAACCACCTGGTGGAATTTCAGCTTCATTTAAATATGAAACACCAATTGCAAGGACCGTTCCATCTTGACTGAAACTAAGAGCGGCAACTCCTGCATTATATCTATGGAATTGACATAATCGTTTTTTATTAAAACCATCCCAAATATTCACGTATCCATCGGATCCACCAGTTGCAAATGTATTATACACAGAATGAAAACTAATGGCGTTGACAGGATAAATATTTTCCACATTATTCTCTTTTATCCTGTGGCATTTAAAGGCATATTTCTTCTTTTGTGCCTCTTGAGTTGTATCTAAATATTCGACAGCAACTCTACCCTCTATACTACTTAGAACATAACCCTGGAAAGAAAACAATGTGTACATTAAAATTTAATTTTTTATTAATTACATATTCCAAAATAATTTATTTAATTAAATTTTTTATACCTGTTCATTGGGGAATCCCTTGATACATCTTGTTTGATATTTTAAACTACTTTCGCGACGTTGAAACATCCCGGCCATATTTCTCAAATCCCATATACACACTTTTCGTTTAGCTGTGCCAACAACAAATTTATCACCACAAACTGATAAAGCTAAAACTACATCAGGTTGAAGATAACTTCCTACACACGTAGGACTTCTTGGATCCCAAAGTTTTACAGCAGCATCCCAGCCACCAGTTAATATTGCATTTACTGCTCCACAGTATTCCACTTTTCTAATGGGTTTTTCGTGTGCTCCCATTACAGATTCTATCAAATTGTTCAAATCAATTTTTCTTTTTTCAATCAATATTCATTTATCAAAAATTCAATTAATTAAAAAAAATGACAATTTTCGATAAATAAAATATAAATAAATTAAATAATAACAACTATAATTAATAAATACGTATCAATTAATAACTAATTATCGAAATTACCTGTATTTGTATTAATATCGTACATTTTTAAAGTGTTTCCTAATCCGCCACTATAAGCGTGTACTGCATCCTGAAGAATATTTATATTCAAATAATATAACAATTATAAAAATTACGATAAAATTTTTTTTTAAAAAAATGATATTATATATTACCTGAAATGCAACATCCAGAACAGGTAAATCGTGATTATATTTAACTCTAAGGGAATTTGCATGAATATCATACAATCGAACAGTACTGTCCCATGATGAAACAAGGAGAAATTGTGTAGAATTTGGACCAAATTCTACAGCTGAAATTGCATCCGTTGGAGCATTTTTTATTTTAAATTCTGTACGAGATTCCATTTTTTCTATGAATCTAAAAAAAAACATTGTAAAAACATATAAAAAATAAGTATAAACATAAATTTTGTTTCTTACCTAACCTCAAAATTAAAAAAAAATATTACCTTTTCAGACTGCGATCACTTATATTCAATTACAATAAAATTGAAATTGATCACTTAATAGTTTTCTATGTAATGGCAAATTATATATACACGTAAATGAGGAATTTTTAATAGAAAATTTTAATTTCACACGTCTTGTTTATAAATCGCGATATAAATTACAGGCGAACCTTTCATAAGACAACCTCTAATAAGACAAATTTCCCCTATCGTGTTCCCCTTCCCTAAAACTTTAGATATATATTGCGTCATGCGCAGTAGCGTCAAGCGGAGCATATGGCTAACAATGTAAACAGAAAATAACCTGCCTAAAAATGTGCAAAAAAACCCCTATCTGTGATCACAGTTATGTAGTTTATATTTAAAGTTTAATATTTCTGTAAGTGTAAAGACTGATTATGTGCAATAAGCAACAGAAGACTCACGTGCATCTTCCATTACAGGAGAAGATTAATATTATAAAAAGCCTCAATAATGGAAGTACAAAAAATAAGTTGAGAGAAATAGCTGAGCAATACCATATTTCACCATCGGTTGTTAGTAGATTGAAGAAAAATTCAGAAAGCCTTAAAGATGTTGAGAATTTAAGTCCAAAAGTCCTGCAAAAGAGGAAGGTCAAAAAACCAGTGCATAATGCTGATTTGGAGAAAGTTTTAATCAGGTGGTTTAACGAGAAACGTGCTGCGGGTGAACCAGTGAGTGGACCGCTGATTTGCGAAAAGGCTTTGGTGTTAAATGAACAATTAAACGGCTCGGAAAATTTTAAAGCTAGCAATGGCTGGCTGCATGCGTTTAAAAAAAGATATGGTATTAGACAGTTATCTATGAAAGGAGAAAAATTATCTGCGGATGTTGATGCTGCCATAAGTTTTGCCTTTTATTTTCAAAATTTAGTTGAAGAGGAAGGCTGCGATTTGAGTTTAATTTTTAATGCAGACGAAAGTGGAGTTTATTGGAAACGGCTGCCAGAAGTAACTCTAGCTGGAGCAAACGAGGATTATGATTGTCCAGGTAAAACACACTTTAATTTAACATTTTCACAGTTTTTCTAACTTTAATAAATTAATATAAAAAAATGTTGGTAGTTTTTAATCTTTTTGACTTGTAATTATATTGAAATTCGTGAATTGCAATAATTATAACCTATAAAACTGCAAAGTTGAATGTGATGATTTTTAAAAACTTACAAAACAATTCACACTTTTTAAATTTAGTTTAAATGGAAATTATAAACTCATTTAAAGTGAAATCTCCATGAAATCTCGACTCATTCCTAATTTATTAAACTAAAAAGATTAAGGATATATGTATCTTTAAACATCAAACTAAGTAGTTTTTAACAAGGAAACTAAAAATATATTTAAAATGTATTTCACTCAATTTTGAAAGATCCAGTTGTACAATTTTCCGAAAAAATTATTTTTACTTAAAATTTGTTGTTTATTAATAATTAAGTAACATTTTGTGTTTTTACTTGAAAGTTAGTCAACGGAATTATTGTAATTTGTATCCAATTTTTATAAACAATCGCTCATTTTAATCTCCAAAAGTTTCTCTACAAATTTATTTCTTGAATTTTGTTAAAAAAAAATTTGTTCAAAAGTTATAAAATAAATAAAATTTTTTTATTTAATATTTTGTTAATGAATCATTTATTAACAAAATTAAACCGCGAACTGAATTATAGAGAATCTTTCAGATATAGTAAAATGAGTTGCTATTTTTAATAAAAATTGGATAAAAATTAAAATTATTCACTAACTTTTAAGAAAAAACACAAAATGTTTATTAATTATTAATAGACAAAAAAATTTTTGCAATTTTCTCTGTAGTGACTCCAATACATATTTATAGTTACAATTTATTTTAATATTTTTTTTATGCAGGTTGGAAATTAAAAAAGGACCGGGTGACCGTTTTATTTTGTTCAAACGCAGATGGTTCTTTCACTCTACCATTACTAGTTATTGGAAAATCTGAAAGACCCCGTTGCTTTAATAATAATTATACTACGTCTTTACCAGTCACGTATACACATCAAGCCTCAGCTTGGATGAATGCAAAGATTTTTTTCAGTTGGTATAAAGATCAGTTTATTCCGTTAGTACAGGCCATGCAAGTGCAAACACAAAAATATGGAAAAGTATTGCTGTTACTCGATAATGCTAACTGCCATCCACCGAAAGAAATTCTAAATAATGTAAACGAAAATTTTAAAGTTGAATTTTTACCTCCCAACGTTACGTCACTCATCCAGCCAATGGATCAAGGCGTATTTGCAAAGGCAAAAACTCTCTATCGAAAGGATCTACTTAGATTGTTAATATTAAAAAATGACCACATTGCTGTTCAGGACTTTATGAAATCTTTTAACCTCAGAGACTGCTGTTGCATGCTTGCAAAGGCATTCCAATCCTTGACTCAGGAGAACTTACAAAATGCTTGGAATAAGCTCCGTGGAATTTCAAGAGTAATGGAAAAGAATAGTAATGATTCTGACAATTCAACAACAATTAGCCAAATGCATGCAATGGTCAACAAAATTAAAGGTAAATTATATCCTACGTTTTTATTCATTTATGTTCATAAAATGGAAATATATTTTTGCAATACTAATTTCTAAATTAGTTTTTTTTTTTCTAAATCAAAGTTTTCAAAATGGTGGATGATCAAAAATAGGTCTTGAAAATGCACTGCAATGTAATAAATGATTTATCATATAATTATTCAAAATAATACAACAATTCTTCTTATTCGTGAGGTTTTTGAGTCTCTAGTCAAGAATCGGATAGCAAAATTTAATTTTTCAAAATTCTGGATTTATGTGATAAATCACTGATTACATTGCAATGCATTTTTAAGACCTATTTTTGATCATCTACCATTTTAAAAATTTTGAATATTTAATTTTTTTTAAAAATGCCAACATAAAGTGTAGCTAAAAATAAAAGAATTTGTGACCTGAAAAATCTTTTGCTCAATAATTGAAAAAGTTATGAATTTTTTTTTTTTTTAAAAAAAGTGCATTTTCCCCGTGTACTTTCAATGGGAAATTTCGATTGATTACTGGCACTATGTATTGAAAACGAACTGGGGGGTGGTCCAAATAAAATTCGAAAGTCGACTTTTTTACGGACACTCTAATCCCACGTACATATTTTACACTCTCTTTATTCATCAACACTTGTATCATAAATGTTTGTTTATAGAGCAAAGTTTTTGTTATAAGATTATTATAATTAAAATTTACAATAACTTTCTTATTGTTGAATAGGTCTTGAAAAAGTTGATCGATCTGAGGTGAAAGAATGGTTATCTGAAGATCAGCACGAGCCTGGATGGAAACAACTCAGCGACTGCGAAATTATTGAAATTGTCACAGGAAAAAATCCTCAAACCATTGCGAAGGAAAAGTTACATGAGAGAAAAATCTTCCAATCAATAGAGCCTAACAGTATCAGTATTCCAAGTTCTGAAGATATTAACACCACAGTTCACATTTTACACAATTGGTGTAAACAGAAAAATGAATATACACTTTCGGATTATCGTCTCTTTCGGAAATGGGAGAATCTGACTATGAAAAAATCTCAAGAAGAAGTTTCCAAAAGTTCTGATGCTAACAATAGTGATATAATTCCAAAGCTATAATGTCAAAGAATATACGAATGTTATGAAATGTGTTCTTCATAAATAATTACATTAAAAATATTTATTTTCATTATATATTTAAAACGTTGCTTTATAATATTTTAAATTACATTATGTAAGAAAATTGTTGAAACTCAGATCTTTATTTTAATTCTAAATATATTATGAGACAAATAATAAAAATTACTTAATTCTCGTTACATTTGTACCCTATCTTTTTCATTTATAATAATTATACAAATTACATCATTATATAAATTCTTTTAAATACTTCTAGAATCGATTATCTGTTTCATTTTTTTTTTTTTTTTTGAATTACAACTATTACAATTCATTAATTTAATTTCTAATAAATAACTTTATTTTAGAGGTAGATGGTAATAATTTAAAAGATTAAAGCCAAATATTAAAGTTTGATATTTCCTTGTTAGATAATACTTTGCACACTTAAAAACTACTTATCATATCTCTTACCTGTAATAAAATAAATTCTAAAGAGGTAATTTATATTTTTCAAAAATTTTAAGCCCAATTAAATATCTTCTAAAATACTATGTATTTTTAAATCGAAAAAAACAAAATAACTGCAATATAAAACATAAATAAAATACTTAATAGAAATAAAAAAACAACCACTATTATGAATTGTCAAAACCTATCAAAACACAATAGCATAAATATTAGGCTAATTTTGGTTATGGAAAAAATGCAAGAAAGAAATTTATGATTACTTTCTGTAATTTTTCTACTATTTTTTATATTCATCTCTTTATTTCTTCTAACATAATTTTCAATAAACTCCAACATTATTTTGAAATAGACCGCCATGCGCAAACGGTCACTGCGCATCAATTTCTCCTCTTGCGAAAAACCTGCTTTAAGAGAACCCCCCACTAAAATTGTCTTATGAGAGGTTTCGCTGTATACAAATACAACGGTGAACGGTGTATTACCTGTATTAGCTACAGAGAAAATATCTAGACAATCCGCAGGATGTCACTCTCTGTTAATGTCTACTTATTTATTTTTTCTTAAAATTAATAAATAAAAAAAATAAATTTCGTATTGCCTTGATTTCAAATTAATTGATTAATTAATTTAATTCATTCATTAATTGTGAGAAATATTTTTAAAAAATCATAAAAATACACTATAGGATAAAATTAAGGTTATGTTATAAATTTCTATGTATATACACAATCCGGCAGGATTTATCATGTGTATTTTTGATGTTTTTCAATAAGTATTTACTAGTTTTAATTAATAAATTGTTTTCTTTAAAATGTTTTCACGGCTTAAAGTAACTACGTACTCCCGTATGATTTCAAAATCATGCTTATTATCACAGGTAATTATTGAAAAATTTTGAGGTTATATTTGCAATCCGTCTTTTTGTCATTTATTGTATTTTAAACTTTTAATGTGAGACTATATCATCAAGACACACATTTTGCAAATATGTATTTTTTAAAATTAAAATATATATATATCAGAAAGTCTAATTAATAAGGTAATTGTATTTTTCAGTCATATTCACAAAATAGGGCTTTACATGTTTTTCACAGAACGAAAGATCATGCTACAAAAACAAATTGTTTAGGATGTTTCTCGTCGTCTTCAGTTTATAATACTAGTTTTGTAAGATATGCAAGTACGAGCGAAACGCCAATTACACCTTTGCAAGAAGAATTACCTCTGATTCCTGGTAAATTATAAAATTTTGATTTTTATAATCTTCATTTATAGAAAGTTGTTAAGAATTTAAAAACAAGGAGGGGGTCGGAGGGGGTCCTTTATGTTTATTTCATAAACATTTTGCTTCCTTATTGTGTGAATTAAAAAATTTGCTTCCTCGTGGAAGATGCTATGAATTTCTCTAATTCAATTAATTGATTTAAAACATTTCGAGTTTAAAAACTGATTTTAAATTCATTAAATTTTTTGATAAATTATGAAAATTGTAATTCATTTTGGGTGTAACATATACTTTATATATACGAATCGATTCGTTTCAATGCAAATAATTCAATTATTTTATGTATTAACTTGAATTTAAAAAAACACAAAATTTTTTTAGCTAAAATATGAATTTTTGATTTTTCAAATTTTATTAATTCTTAAAATTTTAAATCAAATCTGTACTTTATATATACCAATCGATTCATTTTTAATGCAGGGAATAAAATTATATCATATATAAACTTGAATTTTAATACACACAACATTTTTTTAGCTAAAATGTAAATTTTTGATTTTTTAAATTTTATTAATTCTTTAAATTTCAATGAAATTTATACTTTATATATATACTAACCGATTTGTCTTGACGTAAAGAAGACGATTATATTATATATTACCTTAAATTTTTCTATTTAAAAACTTTTTCAATTAAAAAAAATTTTTTGGAAAAAAGAGAGATTAATGTGATAAATAAGCCTACCAAATTTTATCCAAATCCATTAAAACCTGTTAAAGATATTGTGTTCACAAAAACGATCCACACACACATACACATACATCCGGACAATTGATCAGGATCTCATATAACATGTTTCTAAATAGAGAAAAATTTGTTTTCACTATTTTTAAAAATTTTATAAACGAAAGGACTACAAAGCTTCCTTCACGAGGAAGTAAAAAGGATGAATTTTTTTTATTTATTTAAATAATTGTGATTTTTACAATAAGATGCACCAATAATACCACCGGAAATAACGGAAGTAATTGGAGAAGCATCTCTTCGAAGTTTTGAATTAGGATCATATTATACTCCAGTTGGATGGATGCAACATCTTTTGTTCTCAATACATACGACATGTGGACTACCATGGTGGGCAACAATTATTGTTGGTAATTATTATCTAATTTAAAAAATTTTTAATGTTACTGTATTTAAATTGTACTTGAAAAAAATCTACTTTAATTATAATTTTTTACTATTTTTTTTTTTTTTTTAAGGAACAACAATTTTAAGATGCGCAACGTTGCCCATTTTTATAGCAACGCAAAGGCATCTTGCACTTCGTGACGTATATAAAAAAGATTTATCGTACTTGGATAAAAAAAGGAAAGAGGCAACAGAAGACAATGATCATTTTAGATGTAAATATTTAACGATATAGACAAAATTTTTTACTAAATTTCTATTTTAAAAATGATTTTTTTTTCAATTAAAACAATATCATTTTAGCAAACATGTATATGCAAAAACAAGAAATATTCTACGCTAAACATGGTATGTTGACAACAATGAAATTGGGAAGAAACACTGGATTACAGGTATATTATGTGATAAAATTAAAATTAATTAAAAAATTTTTTTTTTCAAGTTATATAATAAATTTCATTTTTTTTTTTAAACAGGGACTTTGTTTTGCCTCGTTTTTCTTGGCAATAAATAAAATGGCACGTGCTCCATTACCAAGTTTACAGGAAGGTGGTTTAGCGTGGTTTCGAGATTTAACTGTAACTGATCCTTATTATATATTGCCAGTAATTGGTTGTACTTTTACTGCTATATATATGTATTTGACACCAACTCCCACATTAGCAGCATCCGTAAATTTTAATAGAATTCAGAAAATCAAATATGCCATCCCTGTTATTGCTTTAATACCCATGATTTATTTTAAAACAGTAAGTACATTTTTTTTTGTTTTTTAGTTTAGCTTTTATATTAAATGAATAAAAAGTTGAAATTAAAAAAAAAAATTTCAATTTGATTTGCAGGCTGTATTACTTTATGGCATAACAACAGCATGGCTGACATTTATTTTTCAAGCTTTAGTACGAGTTCCAAAAATAAGGGCTTTTTGTAAGATTGCTCCAATTATCAAACATCAAGAAATACCTAGAGATACCTCATCAAAAATTCAAAATGAGTCATTTTTAGAGCAGGTTAAAGATGGTAAGTACAATGAAATGGATTTTTTTTTTTTAAATCAAATTTCTATCTCTAGTTTTAAAAAAATGTCCGTTGAAAATGCATTTTATTATAAATAAATTATAAATAATATTTTTACAGTTTTAAGGAAAATAAAGAAAAATAGAAATCGCAGGTCGGCTATGAGTTTGGATCAAAGGCAATTTCAATCTGCTGGCAGAGGACCTCTGGTTAAAACATATAAATTCGATCCAACAAAAGTTACAATGCGTAAAGAAATTAAATAGCTTTTTTAAAAAAAATAAATTGTAAAATAATAAAAGCGTTTTCAAATTTTTTATTCATAAATAGATAATAAATCATTGACATGGAAATAAGATTGTCAACGTTTAGAAAATAAAAGATTGTTAATTTAAAATTTTGATTTTTCTTATATAGTCATCTATTGTCGATTAAATTCATATTTTTTTGAATAAAAAAGTAATATGTACATTTATTTTAAATTTAAATTATTTATAATGATTTAATAAAAATTCCCTACTTTAACGACATTAATAAAATGCGCAACAGAAAAAGCGGGAATGCGCATTATAAACACGTAACAAAAATACATAACCTTAAAAAAAAGAAAGAGTGCGTAAAAAAGTTGATATACAAATAATTCTGTTTTTTATTTATAAAGAAAGTAAAAAAGTGACATTTAATTTTCAAAAAAAGAATTTTTATATTCCTTTCAAAATTTATTTAATAAAATTTTTTTCTTCACAAAATTGAAAATTAAAAAAAAAAAAAAAAAAAAAAAAATGATAATCAAATTGGAAAAAGTGATAAGTTGTTCCTCGGAACATTCATTATATCCAGCGTCAAATCTTTTGGAATCACATTCAAATTCAACCTGGAGATGTGCAAAACCTGGTGAATCATTGGCGACAATTATTTTTCAACTTTCCGAACCATCATGCATAACAGGAGTTGAAATTGGAAATTATCGTTCATGTATCGTCATTGTTAATGCCTCAATATCATCTGAACCTGACAATTGGATTCCAATAATAAATCATCAATTTCTCACACACGATGAAGCTGCCAATGGAAAATTTAAGGATCAAGTGCAAATATTTACAAAAAAAGAACTTAATCCAGATAATTTGAAAATTAAATTCGACCGCGTCAAAGTCACTTGCATGCAATCGGCAAATCCAAGAGAAATTTTTGGTTTAACATTTTTTATTTTAAGAACCGAGGTTATTGTTGATATGGGTTTGGATATTTTTGGTCGATTTAAAATGAAGGACACCAATGAAGAAAAAGAGAGTAGTGTCGATAGATTTAAAGAAAAATATCTCAAATTAATGGAAAACAATAAACAACAAGCTGGAAATTATAAGAATGAATTGAAGGATAAAATTAAAGAAAATGGTTTTAGCGATTTTCAAAAACGACAAGAGGCTGAACGTGAACACAAGAAGAAACCTTTGTTAGAAAAATTAGAAGCCGGAAAAGCAGATGAAGTTTTTGGCAAGACAAAAGAAAAGAATGATAAAGTACCATCAACTTCAACTGCAATTAATGAAAAAATAAAAGATGATATCAATTCAAATTCTGTTGTGAGAACTCCATTTGGAGATATTGTTCCAGCATCGACGTCAAAGGCAAAAATTGAAGAGAAACAAAAAGTCATTAGAAAACGATCATTAAGTACCGATGAATCTGATGATAATGATGATAATAATGAAGTAATAAGTAATAAAAAAGTTAAATGCAGTAAATGTCAAACAGAATCTAAAGACGAATTATGTAAAGTTTGTAAAAGATTACCTCCACCAGATATAATATCAAATAAAACAAAAAAGCCTCCTTTAAATAAAGTCACAAGACCTAAAAGAAAGTTTGAAGAACTTTTTGCGGGAATCAGTTTTTCTTTAAGTGGATACGTGAATCCAAAAAGAGATGGAATCCGAAGGAAAGCTTTAAAAATGGGAGCAAAATATATTGCTGATCCAAATACAACTGATAAATTATGTACGCATTTAGTGTGTGCTTTTAAAAATACACCGAAATATCAACAATTCAATGGTCTCACGAAAATTGTTTCTCATAAATATATAGAAGACTGCTTTGATAAAAAGAAAAGGTATTTCATTTTAAATACAATAATATTGATAGGAAAAAAAATATATATATAATATATAAATTTGTCACTATTTTTATTTAATTTTCAGAATTCCATGGAGGCGATATGCTCTAGATAAAAATGAGATGGATAAATCTGATAGTGAGAATGAAATTGTTTGCAGTGGAAGAGTTATTCCTTCTGAAGATGATTTAGATGTTGATAGCGATGATGATTTTAAGCCTTACGACGAAGAAACCGATGAAGATTCTGATTCGAATTATTAAAAATGGAGATTAAAATAAAGGCTTTTGTTTATAAAAAAAATTCAATGGTTTACAATTAAAAAATGTTATAAAAATAATTCTTTTATACGCGCCTGCAAATCATTTTTGGTAATTCTGTACATAAGATGTAATTTTTGTACGAATGAAGTGTGATTAATTTATAAATTAAAAAATAGTTTTTCATTAATTTAGTCTAATTATTCTAGTATTCAAACATTTTTGATTCAGTTTTTTTCAAATATATATATATAAAAAAAAAAAGTAATAATTCTCCATGAGAAAAATGAGGTTAGGATAGTAGATTTTCAAATTTTTCACGATTCTCACGTGTCTTATTACATTCATTTTTAAATATTAAAACAAAATTTACCTTTTGCTTTAAGAATCCAATATTTTTCGATTAAAACAATAAATTTTTCCTTTCTAAATTCCATTTCGGCAAAAATATAAATTTGAATATAAACACAACATTCGATAGAAACCCGAAGTTTAATGCCGAACATTTCCGATTCGGGAAAGCCGAACAGTTTTTTAGTAATGGCGCAACTTTAAGCTGTCAAAAGTGTTGAGTAACTCACTACAATAAAAAATAGCAAAAATGGCAGACGATTTAAATAATACATTTGGTTTTGAGTTGTTAAATAAACTATACGATACACAAGTTACAAAAAAGGAAGATATTCTTATTTTATTTGTGCACTGGTATTGCATTAAAAATGGCTTCAGATGCATCGGCTTAGGTGACTCAGTAAGTATTCATCCAAATGTTCTGTAAAATTTTTTATACCAGAAACCGGCTAATCATAATATTACACTTATAATTTTATACTTTACAAGAGTTATAATGTTTAAATTTATCTGTAAAACGTTTTAATCTTTCAATGCCATAACCTATATAAACAATTTTTTTTTTTGCGCATTATTGAAAACTTTGTAGAGACCCAAAATTTACATGTTTTGGTTTTGTTTTTCATGAAAAATAATGATTAATTGTTGTAAACAATGTATAAATAGATAGGTTATTAATTGGTGTGTTGCAAGATATTATTATTTAGTAATTGTTAAAAGTTAAGTATTTTAATTACAAATAAAAAAAAGTATCTCTTATTATCATTTTTTATATTTAATCTGACATATCAATAAAATTCGCAAATATGAAAACAAATCTAGTTTTTAATAATTTTTAAAAATTTATTTTTAAGTTTGAATCACTTCGTTAAATTTAATTAACATCTTTGATTGTATTTTATTTATTTTCTTCCTTATTTTTTAGAAGACACGTGATCCTGCTGAAAAAGGTTCTGAATTGTTACCTGAAGGTTGGAATCAGCAACCAAATTATACACTTCGATATGTCTTTAAGGATAAACTCTACATTTTGCTTGGAACAAAATCCGATACAGATTTTTTGTTGAATTTATTGGTAACGAAATAAACAAAAAAAAAACTATTCTTAAATCTTTCTTTTTTTCTAATAAAAATATCTTTATTATTATTTTAAAAATTATTTCAATTTCAGAGGGTAGAAGGAAATGAAGCATCGTGCATTCAATTTTCGATTGAAACAACTGTAAATAGTCTACATGGATCTCTGGAAACTTTGATGCCAACATATCAAACAGCATTAAATACAATTGAAAATGATCTTATAGCTCCAATTTATAGGAGCAGAAATGAAAATTCTACTCAAACTTCTCAGTCAACAAGTCAAGAACGAAATATTCTTGATCAGCCTCTTCGTCAGCCGGTACTTCCTCCTGTTTTTCCAGAATGGTAAATATATCGTATCGATTTGCTTGAGCCATTAAAAAAAAAAAGAATAATTATAAAAACTTCTTTCTTTAATACAAATCCTTTTTAGAACAATAAATTTTTTTTTCGATTTTAAAAAGGGTGGATAGGTTAAAGTCGATGCAATTTTTACATAGAGTTTCAATTGGAAAAATCGCATCCACTTTGACTTACCCCTAAAAGTTAAGGAATCAATTAGTAAAATAAGTAAATTTACCTATGGGCTCAAAGTCAATATCGGTGCGAAAATGTTTTTATTTCTATAAGAATAACATTATAAATTACGATGTTTGTAGATAAATTACAATATCCATGATGATTATTAACTTCAAAATGAATTTTGGAATTCTCCAGAAATAAAATGAAAACTAATTTTTTAGGAATCAAATTCTCTAGGAAGAAATTGAAGTAATTTTTTATAAAACATTTTTAATTTCATATTATTTATATTACACAGGGTATTCAAAATGTATGGAAACTTGAAAATATCTCGAAAAGTACGCATTTTCATGAAAAATGTTTTCATATTTTTTGAACACTGTATACTTAATTTGTATTTGTATTTTTTTTTTAATTTGTAATTTACAGCCCAATTTAGGTAATTGCAAATTTTCTTCAATTAACAAAAATTGTCTTTTAAATTAATTAATGTTTAAAAGATTTATTCTTCATTGTATTCAAGGGTACCTGCTGATAGAGGTCCGAGAAATGTTGGTGGACAAGATCTAGATCCTCTTGGAATAAGAGGAGGAGGAGGAATGATATTTGATCCATTACATACACGTCCATCTCTACTTAGAGAACCTGGAGGCTTAGGTGTTCCTGGAAGATTACCTCCGTAATAATTAAAAATTAAAATATTTTTACCACTTCAATTTTTATGGTCTATTTGCTAGATAATTTTGGAATATTGAAAGATTTTTAAATTTAATAATGAATTATATAAAATAATAAATATTAAAATATCGAATTATTTAAATTAAAAATAATTGTTTATCTCCATTAATTTACTGAATAATGAAAATGATTTTAAAAAATTTTATAATTAATATTTATTCATCTTTTTTTTCAGCGGAGCTGTGCCACCTGGAGCAAGATTCGATCCGTTTGGACCACCAGATATTCTTCGTCCAAGACCACCACGAGGAAATCCTGACAGCGATCATCTTCCTCCTCCTGGCTACGATGACATGTTCATGTAAAGTCAACAATTATTTTTTACGCATTACAAATAAAAATTACTATTTTTACCAATATTTATTTTTAGCATATTGATTAATATGAAAAAATGACAATAACAAATAATAATTAGTAAATTTCACATTGAATGAATTAATCAAAATTTCAAAAACAAATTATTAACAAAGTTAATCGAAATTTCCAGACTTTTCTGTTTCATTAATTTTTCTGTTTAATAAAATTAATTTCTTTTAATTATACTACAAAAGATTTTCATATTCAATTTATTTAATAGAGCGAAAAAACGGAACTTTTACTTTAGTGAATTTAAATTAATAAAAAAAAAAGTTGAAAATGAAAATTAAATGACAAACAACTTATTAAAATGATAATTTAATTTCAAAGAAATTATCGAACATTAAATTAGATTGAAAGTCAACACTTTTCTTTTCTCACAAAATGACTTCCACACAGCTTTATTTCGTTATTGTTTACAATATTAACAAAAACGGTTCTTCTTTTTTTTATAGTTCATCATACACAGACGTCAAAAAATTTCTTTTTGTTTAAAAACAAAATTGAATTCAAGATACAGTATTATCTTTTGTTGTATTATATACAATTAAACAATTTTTTTTATATATTTTTAAATTACACGAAAATGTCATTAATTTAAATTACGGAAAAATTGAATAATTTTGTGTGGAATTGCAGAAAAAAAACTCAACATTTTATTTGAGAACGCTATAAAAAAAATTTTAATACTTTTTTGTTTTTAAATAGAAAAAAGAATGAGAGCTTTGTGTGTTTTTTATTTAAAGAGAATTCAAGATTAAAAAATAGATTTTTTTTTTTAAATTTTCGAAGATTGTCTAGTAAGATTACACAAGTTTTTGTAGTCTACTAAAAAATCTTCTGACTCGATATTTAATTTTTCTTTTAAATATGAAAATTTTCCGAGTTTCTGATAATATATGCTTACTAGAAAATATCATTTGCACTGAAATATATAGATAAAAACTATAAGTAGCATTTCGATTCCATTTTCCCTAATGCGACACATGTCTCGATTTTTTTCTTTTAAATAACTTTACATTTGAATTCTTCGTATATATATATTTATATACGTATAAAAAAATAAAACAAATATTTTATTATACTCAAATTGTTGAAAAATATCTAAACTTTATATAAAATACTAAACATTGTTAAAACGTTTTTGACATTATATATTATATAATTTATTAATATAATTATTGTAAGTTTATCATTACATAGTATATTAATTAATATATAATATATAATTTTGTCAAATAATCGCAAACTTGGTTGAAAATATAATTTTGCTCTGATTTATCGAAGTCATCTAATTTTCAATTTACTTGAATGCGAAAGGAATAGTTACAAAATACATCATATATGTTTTAATTAAGTAATTCTTTACGAACATATTATTTGAACTAAGGTAAGTCGAAGAATTATATATATATATATATATTATCAATATTGGATTTAGGAATCGACACGATTTTTTTATTTTATGAATGACCCTCGTCCCATCCTCTGGTAAAAAATATTGCAGTGCTTTTTTTCTTTTTTAATATTACAAAAAAAGAAAATTGGATTGTGTTCCAGTTTGCTGTTTCTTCTTTTTCTACTCAGACAACCGTTTTTTTTTTAAATATAATAATTGAAGACATACAAAAAAAAAAAATATTTGCTCTTCGAAATTTTATGAAGGATGAATTGAAGATAAAATTAAAAGGAAATTTATTGTAAAATAGAAAATTGCTTTTGTTAAATAGAGAAAAAAATTATTTTAGTAAATAAAAACTGAGATAGTGGAAACTTTAAAACAATTTGGAAAATTAGCTTAAAACGGTTGTTTCAAGTCAACAAAAAAAGAAACAGTCTATATTCTTAAAATTCTTTTTAGAAGTGAATTTGACTATTTTTGAACACAGTTTAGTGTGGTGCGCAGACTCGCTGATAATTTTAGTAAAATTACAAAACACATGTTCTATTTTTTTTTTTTTTTTTTTTTTTTCTGAAAAAGAACAAGTGTTTAATTTTGTTTGGAAGTTATCGAACAAGGATTCAGAAAAAGAGAGAGAAATTAGATAAAATCATGAGCGAGCTGCGTTTCAAGTGATATATAAATCTGGAGTGAATTACCTCACCTTTGTTTTCACAATTTAACTATTCGTCTTTCGAATTAATGCATTATTTTCAAGTCCAATAAAGAGTTAAGTGTCCACCGGCTCCAAGTGCCATTGGAAATGCAACGTAATGTCCTTCATTGACGACCTTTGTTCATAATCATTGAACGAGAGATTAAATATTTGTTTTTTTCCAATATCACTACTACGAGTTGGTTAAGGCATAAACATTAAGTGTCTTAATTTAAGGAGACCAACATATTAAATTAATATAGCTGAGGCTTCAAAAAGAAGCAACAAAATTGTACCCGGCATTTTGTTTTTTTTCATTGTACTTTTTCAATGAATAAATTTTAGCCAGGTAAAAATAAAAATAAAAATAAAAATAAAAATAAAAAAAAAAATTAAAAACAGTTGTTAATCCTAATTTGATGTTTGGTAAGGGTTCATTGCACAATTTAAAGAGAAAGATGATAAAGCAATTGATTAAATTTCAAATTACTTTGTCGTAAATTTTATCATTGACAGATGCAAATATTTTAAATTGATCGATAAAAATTTTTTTAAAATAATTTTTAAAGTCATTTTATATTTTAAATTTGTTTTTTGCTTAAAAGCAATTTTCCGTTTATTTTTCTCATCTTTCTTCTCCTCGTCGCGCTCCTTAATTCGAAAAAAAATAATGTATAAATTTCAGACGTTCAAAACAAAATTTCTCGGCGTAATTTTTATTTTTCTTTTCAGTCGATTTTTTTTTGTTGTTGACAATTTCGCCATCAACGAGAAGAAAATGCGTCTCAATACAAAATATAATTTACAATTTTTTATTAACCTACATTACTACCTGCGTGTGTGTACAAAACGCAAATAGATAATTTTGCTATTCACTTCTCACTTTGTTTAAATAAAATAAAATAAAAATAATAGAAAGAGTGATACGTTTATCAAATACTTGCACGCACGATGAAACGCGCTTATCGATAATAGATTATCACGGAACCAATCAAGTTTTCTTTAAACAAAAGTTTCATCGTGTTTGCCCTTCGATGGAAGGTCAATATCAATATCAAATCAATTTCACTCTTGATAGGAATAACATACTTTTTTAAATCTAATTTTAAAACAAGATCTACAATTTCACATAATCTCGCATAAATTTTTTTTTCCTATTTTCTCCCCCCTTTTTCAATTTATCACTTGATTTTCAAATTTCATTTTTCGACATTGCAATTATCGCAATTTGTCACTAAATTAAATACGGTATTGTTGAGAAGAGCAAAATAAAATAGTTTTGCAAATCTCTTTATATACAATAAAACACTGGCATATAGATAATGCACAAAATAGAAGCAATAGATCAAAATAATTTGTTTTTCATTGCTTATAAAAACCCTGCACTAATTCATTTTCTTGTCATCAATCAAAAATTCGCGTGATAACTTAGAAAAATAAATTGAAGTAAAAAACAGCTTTAATTAAAAAAAATAAATAAATAAATTGAACTGAAATAAAAATTGATAAAATTCAAAAAATATTGAATTTAAAAAAAAATTAATTGAATTCAATTTATAAAAAGTCGAAAAAAAACAGGCTCCACTAACGAAAGCGAGAAAACCAGATAAATTTTAAGTGAGAATTATTTTTTTCGAAAAATAAAGTTTCATCACTTTATGACTCGAATGATAAAATAAATAGACTTGGTTGCATTTCCATTGACAGATAATTTCAAGCAGTAATGGTACGACACATAATTTGTCGTCTGACGCATAAACTTATACAATAATGTGTACCAATTAGTATCAATTATTATAGTCGCTTTCAGAAAAGAATTATTTTATCTACTGGACGCAGCAAGAGTTTTTTTGTCCGTTCTTGAGCTTCAGTCGAGACTTTGGACGATACTTTTCCAAATAGGCCAGCTGCTTGGCATTGATAGCACCTCGTCTCTTTCTAAAAATTTGCAAAGAAAAAAAAACCAACATTCATTTAATTGAAAATTGTCTTTCCTAAATTTACACGTTTTAGAACAACATTAAAGTAATGCAAACCGGAAAATGTTCAAATTCTTTAATTTTTATTAAATTTTTCAAAATTATTAAATATTTAATAATTAGAATTTTAATTATTCAAAACGAACGTGAAATTATTGACATTATTATTATATACATATATATGTATATATAGGTGAGTAGATCACGAGAAGGTGTCGCGATGTGTTTATTTCATTATTAAAACTTAATAATTATGCGTTCACTTACTCTCTGATTAAAGCAACTGCGTCTTCGTACTTAAGGCCAAGCTCGATCAAAGCAAGAACAACGAGAACAGGTGCCCTTCCAAGTCCTGCTACGCAGTGTACAGCAACGCATGCATCAGGTGATTCACGGAATCGATTTTTTAGTAATTCGAACCACTCGTCTACTACCTGTGGATCATAAGCAATTTCTAGTTTTTAAACAGTACTAGAAACATGTTTAACCTGTTAATCGTGTACTAAAGACCTGAATTCCAATTTAACGAAATATAACACACATATATATAGAACATAACAATCTCCGTTCAAAGTTTATATCGCAGGACAAACTATTATTCTCAATTTTATTCAACACCAAAGTTCTATATTCAATAAAATTTGTTTCAACTTAAAATTTATAAAATTCTATATTTCATAATTAAAAAAAAATGTTTTTTTTACCAATTAATTAAAAAAAATGTTAATATTCAGATAAAACAAATACGCAGTAATAATGAAGAATACTTAAAACAATTTTATTTCATTTCATTTGATATGTTCTGACATGTTAATAAAATTTTATCATTTTCATTTGTTTCTGTTTTTATAAAAATTAAATATTTATTTTTCTCAAGCTTAATTAAATAGAATTTAATAATAATCTATCTATATTCGAATTAATTTCATTATTCTAAAACACTTTTCGTGATTAATTTTTTTTAATATTTACCTCATTTGGTGGGAAGGTGCCATCATCGAAAACCAAGTCGATGACGTCGATGCCCTCTTGTCTGAGTTCATCAACTTTGTACGTTGGTTCACAAACTCTTACTACTTCTTTAACATTGTGCCTCTTCAGTTCCTATAAAAAGCAATATATTGTTAAGTATTTTCAAATCAACAGAATTTAAAAGAAAAAAAAAAGTACAAGAATAATAATCAAAGAAAACATAATTTTAATTAATATGTTAATTAAAAAATTGAACTAAAAAGAAAAATAATATACAAAGAAAAATAATTTTAATTTAATACAATTTTAATTAACATTATTAATTTTTAATTAAAATTTGATTTTAATTTACAAGATAAAAAAGTGAAATGTTTATTAAAATAAATTTTTTCATGATAATGAATAAATGAGGAAAAATAATAGCAGAGAGCTAATAGAAACTTACTTGAATAAAAGTATGGATGCTCTGATCGCTGGGCCGATCAGTAATGAGGAACTTCATATTTTTGAATTCAATTTCGGCTGGTGCCGGTCTGATGTCTTTGAACGTCATGTTCATTTCCTTCTTGACAACAAGAGGAAGTGTAAAAAATCCCGTTTCTTAACTCTTCTTTTTCCTCCTTTTTTTTCTCTCTCTCTCTCACGCTCTTCTTCTATTTTGTTTTCTCTCTATCTTGAGGGGGAATAAAACACTCCTTTTTTTTGAACCTCAAACTACAAATCAAAACAACCACTCTTTCTCTTTATCAAGCAACAGAAGTTGGGTTTTGTGGATTTAGTCCATAGCTTTCTCAGTCTTATAAATGTGTTATTTCTCATTAAACAAAAAATTAAATACTCTTTATTTTTATACAGAGGACAGAACAATGGGTTTACATGTAAAACTTGGGGAGGGTGGTTAAGGTGCGAATCTCGCCGAAAAGGTGAAAAACTACGTTACATTAGGCGTTGTTGATATGCGCTTTTTTTCCCACTCGGGAGGGGAAACTTTATTTTTTGTTTTTTAAATTACTCGGAAGATTATCTGAAACAAAAAATTCAATTTGCAAATATTAATCATTGTCATCAATTCTACATTTTATTTTTTATTTATTTATTTTAATATACGAAAGGGCGTTGCCCGTAAATCTTTGAAATAAATATCTTAAATTAAAAATATTTCTCTTTAATCGTATGATGTTTTAAATTTACTTTTCAATGATGGTAAAGCATTTTTTTAAATTTAATTCAGGTTTTGAAAAACATTCGCTTCAATGAAAAATACAAAAATTTTACTTTTTTCAGAAATATTTAAATTACATTTTAAATAAATAAATTTTACAATTGGACAAAAAATTTAATAGGTTTAATTTGAAGTTGCAGTGTGATTCGTTTCAAAGTTTTTTTGTTTTATTTTTTTTATAATAAAAGACAAAATAAAAATTCCGTATGAAATTTCTATAGAGAAATTTCTAGATAGAATCGTTTTATCTGAATCATTTATCAGTACATTCAATACAATTTCTACTCAATATAGAATTTTTAAATAACAAAATTTGTTTTTCACCGAATACATCTTTTTTGTGTTTAATCTTTTTGTCAAAAATTTTATTTTCATGAATTGTCGTTTTTTTTTTCATAGAATCCATAGAACTTTTAAAATGACGAATTTTCATTTGACAGAACCTTTTGTTTGTCCAAACAAAACATTGTGCAAAAACATTTTGTCACGAAATTAAAATATTAACGAATCACAAATAATTTTGTTGATAATTTCTGACTGCTTAATTTGAAAATTCACGTTAAAACATTACTGATGAATATGTTTATATCGATACTTGAAAACTTAATGTTTTAAGAATTCTATAAAATATATATGACAATTTGTACAAAAAGAAAATTATAGGACATAAATGTAAATTCTACTAAACGAATATTTAATGAAATAAAATTCGGTTAAATTAAAATTTGGAGTATGGAAAATTTTATCTTATACAAAAGTTTGATTAAATAAAAATTCAATTTCATAAATTTGAGAAATTGTTTTGAAATAAATAAACTCACCTATTTGGCACTGGGTGCTCCCAGATGAGGTGCGTTCGGTAACTACAGTGCCTGCATAAGATAGGGTAAATTAACAATTGCATCTAATAAATTCTTCTATTTCGCGTATGATGATGACTAGCTGATGATTTCTGACTTTCGGGGGTTGATGTTTTTAGATATTTTCAATATCTTTCCCTTCTTAAATTTGAGATGGTCTTCCGCTTCTTTGCTTACTTCAGTGTGTATCTTTGTAGTTTTGGAACACTCGGGCGTTTCTCTCTATTTGTGTTGAGCCTGACAGTACTCTGCACTATCCAGTTGAAACTCCATGTATGTGAGGATGCACTCATCAGGAAACTGTAAATTAAGAATTATTTTAAAAAAATTTTTATTAATAATTTTAATTTTTAAAAAATTTCAATTTTAAATTTCTATCAAAACATTTTTTTTTTTTTTTTTGCAAAAAAATCACATTTTTTTGCTGTATATATATATAGAGAATTACGAAACTTTTCATCAATTATGATATACTAAATTGATAATCTAAAAATATTAAAAGTCAATAATATATAGTAGGAACTGATTTTTGGTTTTTATACGTTTTTCAAAATTCATCTGCCCTTAAACTTGGCAGAATTTTCTCAAGGCTAGGCAATAAATTTTCACGTCGCAATTAACGATATATTTTTAGACTGACGAGTGGATATTTCGGTCATGTTTACAAGAGAAAACAATCGCTGTTTGTCGACAACGATGTATGAAAGCCAAATTATCTAAAGCCAATTTTCAAGCTTGCGTGAATTACTTCGGCATGTCTCGTGAGTGGATTTACTTATCTTCTCAAGAAATTCGCAACTTTGACGTACGATTATATCAATAAACTGCGTCTGTCATTCAATAAAAAATGTATACATGTAAAAAAAATCTTATGATACTTTTTGTCAAAATTAAATTTTCATTAATTATTTCCAATTTCATTTCAATTTTTAATAATTTTAAAATTAAAAAAAAAATGAAATTATGCATTTAATTTAATTTTTTGTTTCAAAATCAATAAAAAATTAAAAAATGGAAACATTTTTCTTAAAAAAAAAAAAAAAAAAAAATTATCATTAGTACGGAAATAAGTTTTGAAACATAAAATAATAAATAGATATATTTCGTTTACTGAAAAAATAATTTTTATTTATTTTGTGAATATTAGAAAATAAATAAAATTTTCAGGAAAGGGAAGTTCATTTATACTTGATAGTAAGAGTAAATAATTTCAATGTGAGAGAGATACTTTTGTGTTGATGCCAAGGCAAACAGCTGATTTAGTGCCGGGTTTAAAATTGAAGAGCTTTCTTCCGCCATATTTATTCACTTATGTATTTTAAGCTAGTGACCCTTCTTAAAATTTGATCCATTAATAATTCTATTATTATTTTATAACAAATAATATTGATGAAATACTTGTCAAATTATATAGATATAACAATTCATAATTCAGTAAAAAAAAAAAAAAAAAAATAAAGGAAATTTTTTCTTTTTTTTTATTTTACATTATTTTTAATTACCAATTGTCAAAAATATTGAGTAATTATTAATTAATAAATAAAAAATAAATTTATATTACAACAAAAAATAAGTTAATATATTAATAAACAGACAAATCAATTGAATAATTAAATTAATAATTAATCAATATGAGAAAAGGTATAATAATTTGAAATAAAATATAGACAAAATGGAAAGATAGGTCGAAATATATTGACAAAAGGGAGAATAATAATTATTCGTTAATAAATTATTTAGACTTCTGAACAGGAAATGTATTTTAGAGCTTCTTTTTTTTTCACAATCGTAGTAATTCCTCATTAAATAATATAATTCATTAGAATAAATTTTCCCATTGTGTTAAATTATCGTTTTATTAGAAAATTGTATAAATAAAATGAAATGAGTAATACCTAGTATATAAAAATCGAAATAGGGGGAAAAAATATTTTAACAATATGACAAACAGCACTTGATAAAACATTATTACTCACTTGAGCTAAAATTGAGTCATGTCAAATATATTTCTAAAATACTTATAAAACAAAAATCGAAAAAAATCAACGTTTTATAAAGAAATAAATGATGAGAGAAAAATTTTAAACTCACTGAATAATTCAACTGATCGATTATTAATAATGTTCAGTTTTTACCGGTGCTCTCGATTTTTATAACCTGTTATAAGCTGAGAGGTCACTTTTAATATATTCTATACACCGGAACGTGTCATTTGAATTTGTCTCAATCTTTGTGTATTATGTTTATTACTATTGAGCAAATAAATAATGGCGCAGTCAGATTTTTTTCGAGAAGGGGAAAAAGGAATTCATCTCAAGCATAACTACATCTATACTATACTATGTGTCTGCATAGCAGAAACTTGTACTCAGAATAAATTTTAAACTAGAATTCTCATCACAAATTATCGACTTTTATATATATATATATATTTATAAACGCTGACGAAAAAAAATTCCCCGCAAACAATATTCAGAAACAAATATTCTTATTTCACAATAAAAATTTTTAATGCTTTTTGACAAAATCATCAAAAATACACAAAAAAATTCTTAATGATAAATAAAAACAATTTTATATGTATAATAATAATAATAATAATAATAATAATAATAATAATAATAATAATAATAATAATGTATAATAATATTAAAACAATAAAAATAAATGCAAAAAAACACAATAAATTTTGTAATAAATAATTTTACATATATAAATAAAAACAACTTTTCACAAAGTATATGATTAAAAATTAATTTACTTTTCGCACTAAGTGTAAAAATAAATATATTCCCCGTAATATCTTATCTATATATATATATGTTTTGATAACATAAAAAAATACACTTAAATGCAAATTCAAAAATAGACTGTATAAAAAAATTTTTTCTTTTTTTTTTTTTACATAATGTATAAAACGGTGACGACATTTGTTGGAGACGTCAATTGGCGCCGATGATGCATATGGTAAAAGTGTGACTGACTGTCGCGCAATGAACAAGAATAAACCAATTAATTGGCAGTGTGTATATATGTGCCACACGGTCTTTTCTGCCCGCGAAAATTTCCAAGGATAAATCACTTTTAAACCGTTGTACATTTTTGTTCACGTGAAAAAAATAACGATATACTTATGTACATATGTATAATAAACTTTCGCTGCGTCAAATAAAGTGATTTTTTTTTATTTAAAATTTTTTAAAATAGTAAAAAATTTAATTTTTTTCAAAATCCTTCATTCACACACGTAAGACGAAATTTGTTAAGTTTTTTTCATTTCATATATATATAATCTTGTCATAAAAAACCAGTATTTTCGAAAAACAAGCAAAATTTCTATATTAATTTTGAATTTTAATTAATTAATCTGCTTAAAGTTGTGTTTGTACGTGTACTAAAAGTTCTATAAAATAGAATAGTAAAAAAAAAAAAAAAAAAAAATTATATAATAGTTTTGATCGAAAAACAAAATCCGGTGCACAACTCCCCTACTTTTTAAATAAAAACACGTTTTCTTTAAGCAAATAAGATTATATTATTAAAGTAAAACAAAGTTTTCACCCTCTTGACTATTGTGGAAGCCTGATCGTGTTAAGACGACAAGGAATTAATAAACTCTGTATATATGTATACATTTATATAATTATTGTCTTGAAACTTGATAAATAAAATTAAATACCCTCTTCAAAAAGCATTTTTAACTGAATAAAGATTACAAACTTTTTTTTGCTCTTTAATTCATGTTAATACTACGCAGGGAGGAATAAGAGTTATAGAAAGTTTTAATATAATTTGCTTATATTTTTATTTTCAATTTTTTCCTTAAGTATTATTCAAGAAAGTAATTTATGATTTTCAAAAGTTATTTTAGAAATTTCATTAAATAAATTGAAAATGCAATTTTTTTTTGTAATACAAATGCGAAAGAAAGAAAATACAATTATAGAAAAAGCACTTCAAATAATTATATATATTATAGAAGAACTAGTAAAAAAAACTGTATAAATATTACCTACGCATGAAAAACATTAGTTTGTTATCAGAACACGTCAAGTATGACGTTAGTTATACGTAAAACTTTTGCATCATAGTTCTTTCGATAGTCATTCAATTTTTTTTAACGATCATACGCTGATACTGCAATAAATAATTTTATGTTTATTTTAACAATCAATCTTAACAATCATTTCTATTATTGATAATTTTATTTATTGCTTTATTCATTTAAATATTATTTAAGTATTTATTAATAAGAATAATAATAATAATACAGTGGAACCTCGATTATCCGAACCGAAAAACATTTTATCCGAACTATTTTTTGGTCTCCCGAATTAAAAATTTTATTTTCTCTATTTATTTTATCATTCATTAATTTCTGAGAAGAATGAATGATTTCTGAGTTTTTAATACATTATTAATTAATATATATATTTACATATATATGTATATACTTATGTATATTTAAAAACATATGTATTAAGTTAAATATATAGTTCAACTGTACATTTTTTTACTTTAATTATAAAAAAAAATTAAAATCTCTATTATCCGAATTTTCGATTATCCGAACCCGGCCTTGCCTATAGATTAGTTCGGATAATCGAGGTTCCACTGTAATAACGGCAAAAATGAATCATTAAAATAATATAATTATATAATATATATTATTTAAAAGGTTTCGACGAAATAAACAATTTACAATCCAAAAATTCTGAATAGTTTAAAATAATCCTGAATATAACACTGATGATTTTTATATAATTTAATTTAAAAAAATTTGTTAGAAAAAAAACATGTTTTTTAAGCATCAAAATATGTAGAAGCTTTTAATTATATTCATATAGAAAATGAAAACAGCAATTCTTCTTTATTAATTGAAACATAACACGCCTTGCACGCACCTGTTGCCATTTATTGTATATATATATACAATAACAGAGATATTAAATTTGAAAAAAAATCGGACAAGTGCTAGTTACACTCGCATTAAAACCGAGGGTTCTGTACCTTTAAACCTAAAATTTAAGGGAGTAAAAGTGTGAAGGCAGGTGGAAAAATTGCAATTTTGCTGAATTTTTCCTGTAATGTGAGCATGAAAACACATAGTCACATATATCGAAAATTATCAGTTTTTCCTTGAAAACGCTATGATAACCAACTCCAATTGTTCTCGCTATATTTTTTTTGTAATCTACACGTCAAAATACATATGTGTACCAAATTTCAGCCCTCTAGATAAATTCGTGTGGACGCTAGGGGGGGGGGGGAACATTCTTTGCTTCACTAGTTTCATAGGGTTCCCCCTTCGGGTACGAAACTCTAAAAAGACATTTTAACATTTTGGCAAAATAAGTATAAAAACTGTAAATAATAAAGAGATAATTAATTATTAATATTATTATTATTGTTAGGATTATTAATAATATTATTGTTATTAATTCAAATGAAAATTTCTTACAATTTACAATTAGAAAAGTAAATTTTTTTTATTTAAATTATATAAATAATATTATAATATTGTATAAATATTTAATAATTAAATAATAGAAAATAATAAAACAATTACAATGTTTAACTTTGGTAGATTATTAATCAAACGAGGCGCACTTCAATGATATTTATCTTCATTTATCAAATTTTTATGTTGACAATGCATTTGATAATCATTTTTTTGTTTATTTAAAATTTTTCATTTAATCTTAATTTACTTTATTTATTTATTTAAGTATCAACGGGCTTACAAAAAGAAAAAATGCCCTTTCGTACAAAGTACTATTATGATAAGAAAAAAGGAAGAAAATTATAATAAAAATAATAACTCTATAACTTTATAGAGTTTTATTAATTATTAAATTAAAATTTTTTTATCATCAAATGTGAGTCATTATTTAGTTAACAGTAAAATATTATTTAAACAAGTGCAATTTCTATCAAACTATTATATAGGATTAGTATTGTCGATTTATTAATTTAATAGAGAATTATTATTAAATTTTTCAAAGTCAGTGACATTTTATTTTATTTATTCACTTACTTTTAAGTAAGTGGTTTTAAAATTTAAAAAAATTTTTTTTCTGAATAAACTTCAAAAGAATGTGAATTCATAACAATAAAATGACAAAAAATCTTTACAGTCAGCGCTAAAAATAACTGATCGAAAGTGCGTTGAGAAAAAAAAATTAACAACAAATCTATTATTAGAAACAAGATCTACTGAAACTTCACATATAAAATCAAGTTTACTCTTATAATATTCCTCGAAAAATGATCCTAACAGGACAAACAATTTATTCATCTTTTATATACATATATATATGAAACAAAAATAAACAATATATATTTATAGCCCCAAAAGATATGCCATTTGCCAGCACAAATAAGATTAATTTAAAAAATAAAATCACTTTAAAAAACAAAACAAGATTAGTTTAATCTTTAAAGAAGACAATTTACAGAAATAGGAACAATATAATAATAAAATACCCATAAATAAATAAACTTAAACATTGATAAACCATAAAATTTATAAAAACCTATTATTTTTATAATCGCAAATACAATAATTTTTTTTTTACCGAAAAAAAGAAAAAAAAACGATCTAATGTTAAAGACACTCAGTTTCCTTTTCATTATTGTAAAACTATTCTATTTTTAAATGGGATTCTACTTCCTTTTTACACAATTTTTTATTCCGCGAGTAAAAGACACGTTCAAGGTTCAAGGTTCATGATACAAAGATATTCATTGAAATTCACGTGGCACTATTAAAGAGACATTTCTTCAATCAAACTATACATAAAAAAAATAAAATAGGACCCCAAAAATAATGTCCTGCATGTCTAGACGAAGATTTTTTTTTTAAATTCCTTTTTGCATCAAAAGAGAAAGGGGACTTGGAATAATAATAATAATAATAATATATATATATATACCTAACCTAGTGTAACCTCGTGTTTGTGAATTGTATAAGGTACATATAACGAGTTTAACAAATGCGAAGTATATAGTCGTAGGTCATGAACAGACCTTTTGTTCACTATATAGTTTATGACAAGACAGGATTTGCCAATAGGGAATATATACCTATATAATGGAAGAAGAAAGGGGTAAAGAAAGTAAAGGGTTGGCCTGTAGATATGCCATTCCCAGGAACCATTTCAAAACTATTTCAAATTGTCAAATGAAAACCTTTTGTCTGCACTTCTCTATTTCTATTCCCTTTTAAAACTCTTCTCTCTCTCTCTCTAGATATAAGTGTACCTCAATTCAATGCGAAATTTTCGATTCCAGAAGATAAAACGATAAAGAGACCATCTGAAGGTGATTCTTCCCATTTTTTCTATGAGAGGGTTTATACAACCCAATAATTACGTATAAAAATAATTTATCTCAATTTTATGACCCAGAAATATATCCTACTTGGTTTTTTGTCCGAATTGTCATTCTTAAAATGACGAATTTTTAATGATGCTGAAGTCCGCAACGTTTTTATAAACGAAAACGAAAAAATTAGATAATATCTATTACTTTGGGTTAAAATTAAAGTTATTCGGGGGTAACTGGTTTTTATAAAAGTATTAATTTCTTGAAAGTTTGTGCAAATTAAAATTAGAGGCAAATTGACATGAAAGGATCGATTTAACCCTTCCTAGGTGCGAGTTGGCGGTCGGACCCAAGTTGGGCCAACCATGTGCTCAGTCGGCCCATCTTGGGCAGCCAGAGGACGGGCCAACTAGCGAATTGATAACGTCAACCAACATAGGGTCGACTTGGTTGGCCCAACTATGGCTTCCAAAGGTTGGCCGACCTTGGCATTAAAATTTTTGCCGACCAATAAAAAATAAAATATAAAAATTTGTTATACGAATAACATATATTAGTAATTATTCTAAATTCATCATACAATTATTTTAGGTATTTAAACACTAAACGCAATCTTATATATTATGAGGAATTCCAACTCTCTATTAGAATAATTTCGAATAAGTTCGTTTTTTAATTTTGTGGTTTTGTATGGTCTAAAACAATCCTCCTATTATATGAGAAAAATTTCGGTGCGTAAAGTAAATTTCAGTGCGTAAAGTAATATTTCAGTGCGTAAAGTAAAATTCAGTGAGTAAAGTGAATCACTTTACACACCGTTTGAAAAAGAGCTTCTTTACACACACTTTTCGGTGTGTGAAATTTAACTTTAGAGGTTAGTGTTGCAAAAAATATATCTTATTAAAAATTTTTATTTAAAAAATGTTTAAAAAAAAGTCGAAAAAGTCGTATAATCCGAGGCCTGCAGTTATGATTTGTGAAACTGAAACATTTTTTTAGGTTATAAAAATGAAAATATGTGTTTTGACGGCAGAAACGGTACTGACAACTTAAATAGTAGCGCTAAATTTGAAAATCTAGAAAATTAATTATTATTTCAATAAATAATAATTAATATTTTTTATTTAAAAATTACTAAATATTCATACTAGTAATGAAAATATATCTAATATTGTAAAAATATTAGAAAAAATAATAACAATTCAAATATTCAAAATCATTCTACAAATGCTGCCAACCTAGAAATTTGAAATATTCCGGCAAGGATAATTTTGAGTAATTTAAAGATGAACGCAACGTTTTTAAAAACGAAAAATTAAAATAGAATGATTTTTTCAAGTCATTTTATTATTAATTTTGAATTGCACAAACTTTTAAGAAATTAATTTTATGCCAAAGTAATACATATTATCTTATTATTTTTTCGTTTTCGTTTATAAAAACGTTGCGGACTTCAGTTTCATATTTAAAGTTTGTCACTTATATACTCAATTTGAATTCGAACTTACATTTTTCAAAAAGAAAAGCATTTGTATAGATAATTTAATACAAATAGATTTTTTTCTGTGTTAAAAATAAATTCATTATATTTGAGTTATTTAGTGCATTATTTTAAATATTTAAATTTAATTTCAATTAATTCGAAATAGTCCAAATATGCGCTATCTGATAATTCTGATAATGATTCAATGCAATGCAGAACATTTCAATGCAAGTATGTAATTTCGGATAATTCAGATGCTTTAATGTATATTCAAAATATTTCAAGATGAATTCATAATTATTATATATTATAAAAAGCAATTTTAAATAATATTTTAGAAAAATTCATAAATGATTATTATCTATGTATCAAAAAAAAAAAAAAAAAATTGAAATATTAAACCTTTTTGTTTATTGTTATTTTCTAAATATTTACAAAAGAAAACATTTCACGTTTTTTTTAGACTGCAAAAAATAATTTTTATTATGATAAAAATTAAGTCATACAACTTCAGATTGCGAATTAAAATCAAATTTAAAAAACAATAATCACTTTAGATTCAATTTACATGTCATTAATTTTAGATCAATCATTTTCGCAAAAAATAAAAATACTTCTCACATCTTGACTTTGTCTTTTAAAAATTATATCTTGGAATTTAAAAATAATTTTTTTTTAAGTTAATCGATTTTTAAGTAATTGAAGATAAATATAATAATTAATCATGCCATTTGCAAATTTAAATTTGACAAGAAAACTGAATAGACAGGAGAAAAAATATATTAAAGATTAATGATAATAACACTGTGCATTATAAGATTTATTTTAACAAATTTTAGATATAATTTCCCTATATAAAAAGATAATTATAGAACTTAATTATTTATAAAACAATAAAAAAAAATAATCGAATCCCTCACATCGTAATGTTCTAATATAATTATTCATGACTATGTAAATTAATATTTATATTATATTTGCAACAACAAATTATTAGCAATAATTATTTAACACACACTCAAATTTATGAAAATACAAATTTTCTTCTTGTTGATTAATTAGTATACTTCTAATTTATTAGACAACAGTTATTCATTACGCTCATTATAAAAGATTTTGAAACTAAAGACAGCTTTGTTTTCTGTCATCATTAATTTATTATTACAAATATGCTCCATATAATTTTCAACGCTTGCAAACTCTATACAATTAATTAACTACAAATATAATTATATTAATCATTTCTAACTATGTATTCATATAATATTTATATGATTAACTCTACTATAATTAGTGCGATTTTTTTTATCACCTTTAGAGTTTATTATCATATATTTAATGTTTTGAAATAGAGAAAAATATTTTGTCACTAAAAAGTTCGACCGAAACCAAAACTTATATGTATTAAATAAAAAAAAAAAAAATAACAGTCTAAAATATTTTGTTTCAACAAGTGATATAAATCTATATAAATAAGTTCTTAAAGTGAAAAGAAAAAGAAAGGTTTACTCAAAATTTTTGGAGCACATCCAAAGTTCTTAAAAATTCATACAAAATTTGGGTGTCAGAGTTAAAAATATATTTCTCCAAAAAAATGATTATTTTGCCTTTTTTGTTTCAATTATATATATATACACAGTTTACTCTTAAAAGAATAATTTCAACTTAATCCAAATATATGAGAAATTAAAAAAAAATTTATAAAAAATACGGCTATAACTGCATGAGCAAGAAATAATTGTAACGCTAATCTTTTAGATGGAAAATATAGGTAGTACAAATTTTAAAAAAATAATTTTAGTCAATGAGAAAAATGTTTTCTTTATTTGTCTTTAAAAATAAAATTTCCATTTACTTTTTTTTCATAATTAACAACTTATTGGACTAACAAAAAAAAAAGTATTATACAAATGCCAATAAAATGTTTTGCTCTTCTATAGCCAAATATTTTTCTCAGTGCACAAAATTCAATTAAAAACAATACAGTATAACTCGTATAAAATAAAAACTATAAAACTCATGTTACGAAAGAATAATATAGCAACAAAAGGAAAGAAAATTGGCAATCTCTTGTCAAAAAAAAAAAAAAAAAAAAAAAAGACGTAACACAATTAATACCTCAATCTCATGTGATTAATGCACCGTTTTCAGGAGTCAATCACGTGCCAAGGTCATGAAACTTGCCAACAAATGAACCACACACAAACACACTATACACAAAACGTGGAGACACTTGTTACCAAGGGGGAAAAAAAACACTGTTTTTTTTTTAACAAGTCACATCTTACAAATATCTCGAAAACCACACTTGCTTCGTTTTGCACTCACAAAATATGTCAGTGGGTTGACCTCTTTAGTGGAACAAAACCCGGACAAACGTTGAAATCCCCAGCGATTTTCGTCGTTAATTTCAAGTTCTCTTTCTCTCTTCCTTTAATTATTATCAATGACAATAAATGAAAAATAAATAAAATTAAAAACCAAAAGAGAAGTGATCATTAAATATTATCAAAACAAATGCGACACATTGACGTTGTTATTTTCATGAATTTGCAAAAATTTTAAACAAATCATTAATAACCGAATTATTCATTTATCGTTAAAAATAAATTTAACATTAATATTATGAATGAGAATAAAAAATTAAAGAATATAGAATAATAGTGTGGAATTTTAATCTCTCTCTCTTTCTCTCTATCTCACTAAGAGAAAATCGTGTTCACGGCGTGATGGTCGTATCGAAACTGGGACAGCGGTAGAAACCAGATGAAAATAGCACGGCGTCGAGACGTTCCCCCCTACGTCCCACCAACTCACCCATCATACCCCAAACCCCTGCCCCACAACACCCACTTATATATAATAGTGTCGAACATAAGCATCACACTTCAATCACTAACCCGTGGTTTAAAATGACGTCATAAACTCCCAGTAGACAAGGTATAAACTATCATTTATATATATATATATAATGTAAGTTCAGTGTTTGATATATGATAATTAACCAAATTTTCAATATCAACACTGTATTATTATGGAAGATAGTCACAAAAATATTTTTTTTATAAATGTTTCAAATTCCTTTAGCATCTCAGAGAGAAACAGATTTTCAACACAAAAATTAAATATTTCTAATTCCTATACATAATTAAATAAAAATTAACATCATACTTTTGATATTGTGACGTCCTGGTATGTCAAAAAACTCACACTTTTCTTTTTGAAATTTATCTTAGGACGAGGGATGCAGAATGCCCTAATTTATTTTTATTAATTATCTTTTAATTTATGAATTATTTTGTATATGTATAAGAATGTTTCCCCGTGTAAATGTATGTTTGAATGAATGAATATTATATTTTACTAATGAGCAATTCCATGGGATGTGATCACAAGAATTTTTGATGATTGGAGCAATTTTATTGAAACCTTGTGGATATGTTCCTTTATTTGTACAGAATGAAAGCCCACAAACAATTTTTCAAAATTTTCAAAATTTTTTGAGATATCTCTAATTAACAATTTATGTCATTTTTTTAAAAAAAAAACCATGTAACTTTTTTTTCTTGTTATCTAAATGAGATCAACTTTTTTTCAAATTTCTCACAAAAAGATGCTATTTTAAGAAAAAAATAGTTAAAGAAAAAAAAATTTTTTTTGCCCGGAAAAAAGTCAAAAAAAAAAAAAATAATGGGACAGCAAGAACTTTGCGAGAAAAAAATTAAAACGTCCCGTGCGGCACGACGGGACGCGTGCATCTTAGTTTTCAAGTCCATTATATAGTATGAAAACTTGCAAATATCTCGAAAAGTACGAATTTTCGTAAAAAATGTTCAAGACAAAAGTTGTTCCAAACATTTTTGGAATTTGTACCACAAGTCTAAACCCAGAATTTCATTACGGTTACGAAATGGATGGAAACTAACTTTTTTATTGTGGGTCTCACATTGGGCCCCCAAAGATGAGATTTTTCAAAAATTCTCCCATGGAATTGCTCTAATATCATTTATTTTATATTAATATTATTTTAACTGAATTTACTATTTTTACAATTTTTACACATCTTTAGAATTTCAACATTTAAATTTATTATTCAACCATAAAGAATAAATGTTCGATAATCTGGTTCCGGGGTTTTCCCTCCACATTTTCAGGAAACATGCAAAATCCTTTTTTTTGTATCTATAAAAAAATACCATAAAAGCTGTATCAATGAAGAAAACGCTTAAACTACACTGAAAAAAATTTGCTTCGCATTAATGACTATATTAAGCATATCAACTTTAAATCTAGTCAGCGTAACCAAGCATCCTAGTCAATTCAGTTATGTAGCTTGGTTAATATTGTCAAAGTCGATTTAGTAGAATTGACCCCTTCTTTCTTAGTTATATAAACTAAGGTGTTTGGTTAATATCGCATGTATCTATAGTTAATTTTGCTAAAGTTTAATTAGTCAAAGTGATTCTAGCCAATATGTAACTAAGATATCTGGTTATTCTGATAAGCTTCCCTATAGTCATTCCGACTAATTGTCGAAATCAACATTGACCAAGATTGCCTAGTGGGTTCCTCTTGTAACCAGGCAAATTAGTCAATTCCTGGTATACGAGGGTTAGGACCCACTTGGAACGATTCCCCGGAAAGTGCCCCCTGGAGGTTCTATCAGAATTCCGCCGGAATTTCCAACGTAATTCCGTCGGAATTCTATCGGAGTTGCAAAGAATTTCCGATGGGATTCCGACGGAATTAGGACTCTAAAATTTTTGAAAAAATTAATCAGAATTCCGTTGGAAGTTCCGGCGGAATTCTGGTAGAACCTCCAGGGGGCACTTTCCGGGGAATCTTTCCAAGTGGGGAATTTTTTTCAGTGTAGAAAGAGTATCGATACACATAAGGATCTTAATCCCTAAAATTTAAGATCTCAATAAATAAAACATCTAAAATGAATGAATGCAATAAAGGATCATTTATTCTCAGAAATGACATAATTCCATTAAAAGTGTGCGAGTTAAGCCTTGCAATAAAATTTCAATTAGACAAAACAGCAAGGGACCCAACTCCACACATAGCGTAAACATTTGTTTGACAAATGTTTTATTGCACCTCCACATCATCACCTGGTACCTGGTCCACGTGGACCCTAAGGGTTTTTAATACTCAAATTCTATGTTTAGGGCGTGATTTTTATGTTGTTTTCAGCAAATCAGAAACCATAATTTTCTCCTTTTTCCGAAATTTTCCCTCCACCTTCAACTTTTTGCAAGTTTTCTTAAGAGTGAGAATGAACGACGCGGTTACCCAGAGCGTCGTCCACAGAAAGATTTTGGCGCAATTTTTAAAATCAACCAATCAAAAATTCTCCATAAAGTTGTGATTGGTTAAAATTAAAAATCGCGCCAAAATCTTTCTGTCGATTGTTTGTTCGGCCATTTGCAATTTAGGACAAATGAAAATTCTATCAATTAGAAATTCTGTTAAATGATTTTTCGGTTAAGTAAAAATTCTGTAGTATGAAAAATCGGTTATATGGAAATTATATCAAATAATAATTCGAACAAATGAAAATTCATCACAAAGAAAATTCTATGCAATAAAATTCTAACCAATAAAAATTCTTTAAAATGCCTATTATGTTAAATGAAAATTCAAGTAAATAAAAATTCTATGAAGTGAATTTTCAGTTATATAAAAATTCAGTAATATAGAAAATCGTTTTGATGAAAATTCTGAAAAATACTAATTCGAACAAATAAAAATTCGGCTCAAAAATAATTATGACAAATGAAATTCCATAAAATGAAAATTCTAACTAATGATTTTTAGAATATAATCATGCGTCGTAAATTTTATTACTTATAGAATTTGCTTTTATTGTAATTTTCATTTTTTTGAATTATTATTTAACAGAAATTCCATTTAATCGAATTTTTATATTACAGAATTGTTACTTAAACGAATCTTCATTTTACAGATTTTTTATTTCACCGAATTTGAATGTGTCAAAATTACAATGTGCCGGAATTTTCATTAGACAGAATAGCCATTTAAAAGAATTTGTTATTTTATATAAAAAAAAATATGAATATATATATATGTGACGTTCCATGAGGAAAGGGACCTTAGCTGCAATAGACGCATTTTCCAGAAAAGGTATTTAAAGTAGAGCGTCCCTGATTGGTTGAGACCCTCCATCGAAAATCAGCCCCACCACCTTACTACTACATCGTTCCTACAGCTCACGCTTACGACAAGTATACTAGTGTAGAAGTGGTGGGGATGGTTTCTGTAGTCCGTGCTGGAACGCGATTAACATGGTCATGATTAATGCTTTATAACAAAAAAACTAAATAGAAAAGTACAATTTTTAACTTTTGTATCTGAAAGAGCAACTCAAGATCTATCGACTGATATCAAAAACTCAATTTTCATTTTTTTGCAGCTAAGGTCCCTTTCCTCATGGAACGTCACATATATATTATAAATATCGTTTCTATACTGATAAAAAAATTATTTGATTCTAAGAATTAGTTGCTTTATCAAATAAATATTTAATTGTATTATTTTGAATTAATTAAATGGTATTTGTTTCAGATATTGAAATTATTGGTCCAAATACAATTTATTTAATCCAAATAAAAATTACGAGGTTAAAGTAAGTATTTCAAGTAACCGATTATTTGAATCAAATAAATTGTTTTTCAGTATAGCGGAATTATTTTATTATTAAATATTTAAAGATTATTAAAGATTTAAAATACCTTCTTCAAAATTAAACTTCATTTAAAAATGAAAAACGGAAGCAGAATGCGGAAATTAAAAACGAAATTCAATATAGGATGTGACATTGAAAAGAAGAACAAGTTAGTGACAAGACACGAACTGCGATTGCATATATAAAAAGAAATAATCGGAAAAGGGCTAAATATGAGATAATTTTCTGATGACCTTTAAAAAAAAAAAAAAAAAAAAAACAATTTTCAAGGCCAATACGAAGAAGATGAAACTAATATTTCTCAAATCACCTGTTTTTCGAATTTTCAATATTCTATGCTATAGAAAACAACTAATTTGTATTATTTATACCTATATATGTATATATCAGTTTGCTAAACACATATCATGTAGCCACGATATACATATTGAAACAATATCTGATGCTGCATTGCATGTTTTGAATGCATATTTTCAGATGGAGTTTCTGGCACGTGCGGATATAAATTATGTGATCGTTTTGTATCCCTGACAATCACAGGGTATCTCTGACTCTAACATAAGGTCAAGGTTTTTCGAGTATCGGATGGCGGTCACAATGTAGTCGAAGGTAAAAAAAAGATAACAAGGTTGCTTTTCTTCGATCGTTTAAAGACATTGAAAACTTAACAACTTTAAAGAAGACTCACTAATAATATAACCTGTTTCATATATATAACTCAATTAATTCAATTGCATCTCTCAAGAACCAAGTCAAATTAATAACTAAATAGAACTTTGCTCATTAATTTTACTTTCTAAAAAAAATTATATCGTGTATAATTTAACTTTCATCATATGTCATCTTAAATTATAACTTCAATTTTCTAAAAAAAGAAGAAGAATAAAATCATATTACTTTCTTGAAACAATGGAAACTTATTTTAAATGTTCTTAAACATGCAAGGTTTATTTTAAAATTTAATACCTATTGATGCGCATCTTCCGAAAATAAATTTTTTAAAAAATTTTAATTTTTCTTCTGTTATTTGATTTTTCTGTTTTCTGATTAAATTTCTTTTTCTCTCTTTTTATAACGTTACAAATAACCAAGATTAAATTATTTTCTTTTTTAAAGGGGGGGTAAAATATTTTTTCCTTTTTTTTCCAATAATAATACCATGTGTTCGCATAAACAAAGGAACGAGGGATCGATTGTTTCTAAAATAAACGCAAGGACTTGTGGAATTATACACTTTGCCGGAAGTTAAAGAATGTTCATGGCGTAAAAAAAAGGTATAAGGGCGAAGAATGGTAATTTTCTCTCCCATCTGCGATCGATATTTACTACTCATATAGCAATTCATAAAGCTCATTATCTACGACTCGATGATCATAAATCTCCGACAAAAAGTAATATTACACTTTTTTTTACATCAGAATAAGAAGACACTGAAATATATTCAGATATTTTTTTTTGTCATAAAAAATAGAAATAATAAAAAAATTTTAAAAGCAAAAATATTAAAATTCCAAAATTTCGAAGAAAAATGGAAAGTATATTGAACTTGACAAGTCCATTAGCATTTTCCACAGAGAGAAAAAAAGAGACTTTAAAATAAAAACGTTACAACAATATATATGAGCAATAGATAAGAAGAGTCGATGATAGGTTAAGAGGTGACAAGTACTTCCATTGAACTCTTATTTTTCTCTAAACGTTCATTGATCACCTCGATTTATCAAGACACTAAGAAAAATAATCAATTTTCAAAGTCAAATGAATTGAATAAATTTTTTCAAGATCTGACAAATTTCGATCACTATGTCAATAAAAGACATTTCTGTTTCATAAAAAGCCTTGAATTTAAAAATTATTTCAATTAATATTTTTTTTTTAATTGACGATAATTTTTAAAACAAAGAAGAAGAAGAAATATATATATATATCATTACAATTTTTTTTCAATGAAAACATTTTTAAATAAATACATTTCGAGCAGAAGATTATATTTATCATTTATCATATTTCAATATAATAAAAACCAAAATTGCCTAAAAAAACAGTATATTTAAGTTAAATACAAACTTCCTGGTTTCATAAATGTCGTAAAATTACGCCTTGAAACAAAAACTAATTTATGGTAATTGATAAAAAGAAAAAACCACTTTTTCAGAAACGAAGGTTTATGATACAGTTTTTACAAAGAATATTGATTTACCAGCATTAATATAAGTATATCTCAATATTTCACAAGAATACAAATATTTAACAAAAAATATTAAATATTTTTAAAAAAAAATCTTTTTCTAGTATTGCATATTATTACCCAGCGTTGCATAAGATTGCACACCAGGATCCCTCACTCTAGATCTGATCGATCGCAGAAAAAGAAATTGTATATATATATATATATATAAAGTGGAATAAATTGAAGAAATAATATATGTAGTTACCATCTAAAAATGTATTCATATCTTTAAGTTTTCAGGTGGCAAACAAGTCGACTGGGGGTCAGGCACATTGAACTTGCGAGATATCGTTAATTACTCTTGAGATAATTTATGTTACATCGCTCTCTTGATAAATTATATAGATACTACTTACAACATTAACTTTATATATATATATATATGTCTATAAATCGCAATATCAATAATGTCTTATCAAAAGATGATACCGGAGGATCGAAAGCTATATTCAAATAAAGACCTGAAAATGTTATCGAAACTTTTTGTTTAACTACTTTATTTAAAATAAATTTGACTATATATACTTGAATAATTTAATTATAAGAAATTTTTGCAAAAAAATAAACTAATTTCATTTCAGGAAGACGAAGCTGAAGTACACAATGTTTGTGATAAATGATTTAAAAAAATTATTTTTTAAAATGAAAAATTCTATAATTTTTTGCCTAAGAAATATTTCTTGTAGTTTTTATTAATAAGTATTTTATAATTTTCCGTGTTAAATAAAAATTGATTTCTAATCGTTGACCATAAACGTTGCGTACTTCAGCATCGTTGGGGACCGTAACATAACCTTAAACAAAAAAAAAAATTATTTTAAGCACTAACAAAAATATTAGAAAAATTAATTTCAAATAATTTCGAAAGATCTAGTTGTACACATTTCAGAAAAAATGATATTGAGTCAAAATCTTTCTTTAAATCATTTTTTTTTCTTTCAGCTGAGACAAAAATCATAATTTTTATCCAATTTTTATAAATAATATAGTTTATAAAAAAAGATAAGCTGTATACCTACACAGAAAAAACCTGAATTCAAATTGAGTATAGATTCTATACTCAATTTGATTCGCAACAAAAATGAAACTGGTTGTCTCATTTCGAGTTCTAAGGTAAAAGTATCAAAATGAAACAGGCAAGTTTCATTTTGAGAAAAAGAAAAATGGAAAAATATTGTGAAATAACGAATAATTTTGCACAAAAACATGAAATATAATAATTACAAAGAAGTAAATAACACGCTAGACTTAATATATTTGATTAAAAATTGCTTGTAATCGCGTAATAAAATAATAAAGGAAATATGTTTTTAGGTTAGAAAAATGAAAACATGTGTTTTGACAACAGGAACGGTACTGCCAACTTAAATAATAGCGGTAAATTTAAAAACTTATGAAATTAATTATTATCTACGTAAATAATAATAAATAATTTTTATTTAAAAACTTCTAAATATTCGTACTGGTCAAAATAATCTTTCTGGTGTTGTTGAAATATTAGAAACAATAATTGAAATACAAAATTACTCTGCTTATGATGCCAACTTAGAAATCTGAAATTCCAGCCAATATCATTTTGAATAACATGAAGTCTGTCCCATACTCATTTCGATACCCAAAAGAAAATGAGTTGCAACAAAAATGAGTCCAAGTTTTTTCTGTGTATATAGCTTATTTTACTCATTGAAACATTCACTATACAATCGTAATTTTTAACATTGAAAAGATTACGATTATAGAGAATGTCTCCAAAAGTAAAATAAGCTATATTATTTATAAAAATTGTGATTTTTGTCTGAGCTGAAATGAAAAAATCTAAATGTTAGAAAAATAATTAACTCAACATAATTTCTTCTGAGAATTGTATATAACTAATACCTTTCAAAACTGATTGAAATTAATTTTTTGTTTTAATTTATGTGTTAAAAATTATTTTTCAATTTGAGGTTATGTTACAGTCACTATCCTCCACTTGCTTCAGTAAGATTTCCACTGAAATTCAGTCATATTTCACTGAAAATTAATAAAATTCTTTATTGATTGAAACAGTCAAATCTGTTTTACTGATTAATGATAATTTAATAATTTTACTTTTTAAATCATTAATAATTCGACTAATTTTCAGTGAAATGTGACTGAATTTAAATGAAAATGTTACTGAAGTGATTTAATTGCTAAATTCCAGCTATTTCATCAGTAAAATTGCACTGATTTAAATTTAGAGAGCAAATAGAATTAAAAATTTTAATATAATGTAATTTTTAACAATAACTTATATAATAATAAAAATAACTAATTTCTATTGAATTTCTCTTTTTTTTTTAAATTCATTGTTCTTTCCATGAAATAATCCTTATATTGAATCATGTAAAATTCTATGAAATACCATATTATGAGCAAATTCAGTTTCTATTCTGTTTGATTTGTCCACATTCATGTTCCACTTTTTAGCAATTTTAAAGGCGTGGCACAGAAAAAACGAGAAAAATGAATGTGGTTTTTTTATAGTTAGTATTTTACTAATTAATATACACACCCATTCATAAACCACACATAATGTGAATTCTAAATTCCCTAAAGGCAACTCGTTAAAAAAGTAACGTTTTAAGTATTTTTCATTTTCCGATGCGGGTAAATATAAAAAAAATAAGAGAATTTAAAATCGACAGTAACACTCGCGGTAACATAATAATTATTATAAAAATTATATATTATAATTATTATTATTATACAAAAAATAAATAATAATAATAATGTGAAATTCAAAATATATAATATGAATTATTCATTTATTCAACATCTATAACCCTGAAACTATAGTCATACAAGTTCCCAAGACAAATAATATTCTTATTTATCGACATTTTGTCTGATATACACATAATAATGCGACTGTAGATATATAATAACCAAGCGTACTAATCGTTATTTACGAGTACGGCGTACTAGTATTATACTAGTTTTATACAAGTACAAAATAATTATATATGTCGTACCAGTACGGTACTAGTACAATAAAAGTATGTCGTACTGTTAGAATTGTAAAATATGATTACTCGATAAAAGTATAGTACTAGTACAATACCAGTACGTCGTACTTCTGAAATAAGAAGCACAACATACTTGTACGATACAAGTATAATACTGGTACGTCGTACTGGGAATCTTTGCTGGTAATGCCAACCCAACCTCACTTTCTTGACAATTGTCAAATATGAACGCGTCACTGAAAACGGTGCATTAAATGTTGGTGAAAAAAGTCGTTTATGATGCAGCAAAAGAGTTTTAACGTTTGTAACTTGTGCTTCTGTACTCATCTTGAATATCCGAGATTAAATTTATATTAAATTATCGATCTTTATAAGATTTATATTCTTTTACTTTGACATGCCGCTTTGTGCCATGGTGTTATTTCATTGAAGAACATCAAAATCTTTTCTTTTATAATCTTTTTTATACATTTATATTGAGATAAATTCATAAATTCGGTCTTGATCATATTGATATATTTTTAAATTCAATTGTGTGTTATTTCGTTATAGTTTTTCTTATACATATAACATATTTATAGGTTAGGATGTGATAATATGTTTTTCTTAACATCAAAGCAATTTTAAACATCAAGTTTAAAATTCTTTTGAAATAATGTTTAAATGTAAACAAATAATTAATTAATATTTGATAAAGTTAAGTAATTAAAATAATATAAAACACCGGATATTTTAAGATAAGTGAGAATACAAGTTACATATATTTTATATAATATATGCAAAGACATATATCATATAAATAAAAAAAATTATTGAATAAAAATAAATAACTAAAAATGAATTATTATTATTTCAGGTCTCCCACGGATTTTCTTTTAATAATAAATTAAAATAATTAAAATACTATTGTGGGATGAGAAAGGGGAGGGTATATAATATTTTATATTGTACATCATACTAGTATTGTACCAGTACAATAACAGTACGTTATACTAAGTCACAAAAGTTTTCAGTACGTCGTACTCGTATAGTACTCGTATTCTACCGATATTGCATACCGGTACGCCGTACTAGTACAGTACCTGGTACCGTGCGAAGGTACATGGCTGGTACAGTACTAGTACGTCTAGTACGTCGTACTAGTATTATACTACTACCGTACTAGTATGTGTGTTATCTGGGTATATATAACTTTTTATATTGATAATTTTTCTGAAATTACCTTTTTTACGGCACATGTTCAATTTAATTAGCATAAACGAAATGTGTCCTTATAGTTAAAACAATATAAAGAGGAAAGTTTAAAAGTGACTTTTAATTAGAGAAAAAGCACTATAATATTCTATAATTAATTTTCAACTTTATGAGACACTTTTCCTTTATGTTGTATCAACAATTTAATTTATTTGTATCCATTCAATTATCGATTATACAATAAGTATAAAATTAATTGCTTCATGGAATAAATTAAGTAATTGAACCGATCCAATATATATTAAAAATACAGAAATTACACTTCTTTTCTATTTAATATATTTAATCGGTTTTCATTATTTAATTATTATTTTTTGATTTTTCGAAACTCTGATGGTTAGCTTTTGCAAAACTTTTAAAAAATTCTTGTCATATTTTCAATAAGCGAAAGAGGAAAATAAATTATTTTTTACATTTATAGATATATTTATATTCTCATCAATAATATATATCAAACTTTAAGGAAAATTCTGATAAAATATTGTACTGACGAGAAGGAAATGATTGCAAATTATATTTAAAAATATAACGAACAAAATAATGAATAATAATTTTACCAACGTAAAATAAAAATATTTTTCCAATAATCTTCTTTCTCTTCCGTATATAACCCTCTTCCAAACACACTTTCATTTTTTTTTTCTCTTATACCAATTTCCTAATATAGAAAACCAATTTGAGTCGAGGGTAGTACGACCTGTTGCACGTGTAAAAAAGCTTGCATATATACGTTCTCCTTTAATTTTTTAGTAAAGTCGAACGTACCGAGAAAAATCCCTTGTGTGAGAAAAAGAGAATGCTTATAAAAATAATAGAGATATTTATCCTCGGAGAGAAAAGAAAAATCAATTTAAATTAAAATAGAATTTTCAAGAGAGAAATCTTTTTGTATGTTCATATCTAAAGAGCTTTACATATAATAATAAACTCTTATATCCGTTTTAATTATTAATGATATGGAAAAGAGAAAAAATTGTTTTAATCCTTCGAGGTATACATTTTTACATATAAGTATTATATAATATAGGAAAATAATTTTTTTATTACAACTTTTACGATCAAAGTCAACAAAAAAGTATAATGAAAATATTTCGAGAGGTTTTCAATTATAAAAAATTAAGACAATAATTTTTAAAAGTAAAAGTTTAAATTAAAAATTTCAAAAATTATAATTTTAATAGCATTTTTTGAAATTTGATATTTTTCCCAGTACGTTTCATAAAATTCCCTGATTTCCTTGACCCGTGGCAACCCTGATAAAAATATATTTGTCCCAGAGCTAAATAACTATTTAGAAATAAAAATGTTGTTTGTCACAAATAAACTTTCATTTGCAGCGTAAATAAAATCTTTATTTGAAATAATAAATATCTATTTAATTTTGAGATATATATATATATATATTTTTTTTTTTTTCTTGCTCCAGATGTACCAGAATGAATTTAATGAAAAAAAAACAAAGAGTGGCAATTTTTTCTACTTAATTATTTTGCAAATAAATTTGCAAAGAGTTTAATTAAATAATTTATTAACATGAATTATAGTTATGTCATTAATTTGATGTAAATGACAATAATGAAACAAAGAGAGAGAGAGAGAAAGATAAAGGGGGTAACGAAAATATTTCAATGCTCAATTATTATGTTGTCTGATGAAACATTGATCGTGGGCGTTAGAAATTTCGCGGATTTCCAGTGACGTCATTGTATATCCCCGAGTGAGGTCACAGAGCGCCGACGCGTCCCTTTTTCTGGGGGAAGCAAACGGTACGCTGACCTTTTCGTCGCGGAACACACTCACCATCGTCGTCGCTTGATGTTGGCGGTGGAGGTGGTATGGATATATGGATTTCCTCGATGGAGTCTCGCTCCCCAGCATTTTCCAGACAACCAAGAGGTTGAACGAGCCTGCTCAGGACATCGAACTGCGCGAGGGTCTTTATAGGCTCAGTTTACCCTTACTCTTCCACCCCCACTCCCAAACAACCAATATTTTACAAATAAATACAAGATATCGTTCGAAAAAAAAACCCTCCATAAAGAAAGAAGATCATGTGCCTTAAGTTCTCAACGTTCAAATGAATACAAAATTTATATACTACACTGAAAAAAAAATTTATTTGATTCAAACAAACGGTTACTTATTGATTATTATGAAATAATTATTATTTGAGTCAATTAAATGATATTTGTTTTAAATATAATTTATTTTATTCAAATAAAAATTATTTGATTCAAGTAAATATTTATTTGACAATAGTCTCACGGAGAAAAATGGGATTGCTGTGCAAACAATTTTTGGATTGTTATCAGTATATTTGTTGATATTACAATCCGCAATGTTAATATTACAATTAGGATTGTTGTCAATACAAATGTATGTTGTTTTAACAACAATACGATTTTTTTATTGTCAGTTTTGTTCAGTTTGCAATTCCGTACAGTTACAGAAGCAAACTCTCTGTCAATTGCTGATGGAACAATCCGCATTTTTTCAGCTGATAAGTTTATTGTTCCATGTCACGTGGTCATCTTGAATTCTCACAAACTGGCATGCAGATCGTCGTGTGGTTTGCTTCTGGCACATGTGCCACTTTTGCTTTTATTATTAATTTTTTTTAAGAATGACAATGGGCAGTTAAATAATAAATCCGGTTAAAGTGAGAAATCTATTGCAAGTGTAGTGAATGGATGAAGAGACAATTTCATCGTTTATCCGTAAGTTATACTCGGTTACTATTGAACATAACCTCACCTTAAAAAATACAAAATGCATATTAAATATTATTTAACAACAAATTTCAACTCAAAATAATTTTTTGGTTTCAGGTCAAAGAATTTGATTCAGAAGATGAATGTTCCACGGATTTTAATGCAAATGAAACTTTTGTTATTTCAACTGTTCCATAACAATTTTCTTTGTTCATCAAACATTTTTGTTTGTTCACCGAACAATCCGAATAATTTTCATAAAAATTCCATTTTAACCATTTTTTTGTCCTGAAAACAAATAGAACTGCTGTTTCTATATTGACAATCCGGAATTGTTGTGTCAACTTAATTTTTAGTAACCACAACAATTCTTTTTTCTCCGTGCAAGTAACCGATTATTTAAATCAAATAAATTTTTTTTCAGAGCAGCTGATTTTTTATTTGTTTAAATTTACATTTAACTGATTTTTTTACAGAACTTTCATATTTGTCCGAATAAATATCTGGAAGAAAAATTAAAGCGCTAATTTCAAAATTATACCAGAAGTTATCAACGAAATTGTGATTGGTTATTTTTAAAATTAGCGCCTAAATTTTTCTGCCAGTTTTTAAATAATAAAGCAAAAATTGTATTTTTTTGACAGAAACGATATTTCCATGTGTAGATTTCTTTAGTAAAACGACGAAAATTACCATATTATAAAATGGATTTCAAATTATTTTTTTTCAGTCTATAATTATTAGTAATTATCAATCTTGAGTGCGACTTTAATAGATTTCAAGTGATTTTAATTGTCTCTAAATGACGAAATGGTAGATTTCAAATTACTTTAGTGATAAGTTGTCACTTCTAATTATTTCAAATTGAAAAAAAATAAATATTCAATAGCAAAAACAAGGGGAAGAAAAAATATTTAAAAAAGAAAAATTGTTGCGGGATATACAGTAATTTTTAATCGAAAATGGGAGGAAAAAAATACAAAAATATAGGAATAAGTGCTTTAAAGAAATACACGATTATAAACAAAATTCCTATTGGATTTTTCTAAATATAAAGCAAAATAATAATAATAATAATAATAAAGCAAAATTATTATATCATTATTTTGCGAGAGAAAATAATGTTCATGCAAGCATAATAAAAATAAATTGAAACGATTATTTACTGGGAGAATGTTATGATAAAAAAATAAAATTCGCTAAATAACTAAAGCACGAAATAACATTTTTTTGTACAGGAGGAAAACTTCCTCCAAGATAAGAAGCTCTAATAATTAATAAATAACATAGTATAATACAAATATTATCATTTTCACAATGTGAGTCCATAAATTGATGATATCTCACGTGTCATAAACAAAAAATATTGTGCAATCTAAATGAAAGAAAGTATAATGTTAATGAGGGGTGGTTATAATTACATCATTATTTAATCTATACAATATACACGGACAAGATATTTATCTTTCGCGATATTGATTATGATTATAGAGAGACAATGGACAAAAGGAATTAAAAATGAAACAACATTAACAGAAAACAAAAATCATGCTCAAAACCTAAAATAAAACTAAACAAAGGACAATTTTGTTTGCTTATCAATGCGTCAAATACATATCATTCAAAAAAATTCATTCAAAAATGAAAAAAAGAATTTTACTTTAAGAAAACTTTTCTCCAAGTATATAGGAATTGCATATAAACATTGAAAGAAGTTAATTTTCAAAATTAATCATTAAAAACAATTTTTATTGTTTTTATATCGTTAAAAGTTTTTTAAAGCTTCGTGCGAAAGAGAAAATATTTCTTCGAAATGATTTTCTATTTATATGGCACCACAAACAATTTTATCACTTTTCTGCTATTGCTATACGTAAAGACAGTGCAGCTTTGGCTTGCTAACGTCAGGGATAATGAAAGCCACACCACGTCAAGAGTGAGACCTCCGTCGAATCGATTTTGCATTTGGGTCAGTAGGTTGCAGTACGAGCAGTGATAAGAGGTTGACTGAAATAAAGGACCCTAACTCAGATAATAGTGACTTCACAAAAAGAGGTGCGAAACAGAATATACTATATGCTGCACCTTTACAATAAGAGATTATCACAGAAAATTATATTTCAAAAAAAAAAGAAAATTTTTCCCACATTTTTTACGCTATGACAAATATATATACTTTCTGATAAATAGATGATGGACAGAAAATTTATTTAATAATAATCAAGTAACCCAATTTTACTTAAATCGAATGAAATTTTATAATTAATAAATTTTAACAGAAAAATTATTCAAGAGGTGAAATATATGACAAGAATTTTTTAAACTTTAAAACGATCAAGTGGTTGTTGCTTTATGTTGCCGACATCGTTCGTTCAAGTACTTTCGATCTTTCAACCTTGACAATTTGCTTTTTTACATTAATTGCTTTGACCCAAATTATTGAGGACCTATTCAGACTGTGATTTTAAAGTTTCTGACTTCATAACACCAAACAATTTTACCGCGCACAATTTGACAATTTTTTATTCCTCTCAAAAATGCACTAAAATTACAAATTTATTGAAACGAAAGAAGTTTCAGTAAATTATGTAAAATCAACTATAATGGCCCCTATTCAAACCTTAAGAAAATTGACCTCAAAAACAAAAATTGTAAATTTAAATTTTACCTTCACCTGCGTCGTCTCTTGTTACAGAGAAAATTGACTAGCTTCTGTTTTAAAACATAAAAAATACTTCATGTTTTAATCAAGCAGGATCAAACGATAGAAATCTCTTACACGATTTTGTAAAAATATGATTTGGTCGTGAGGACAGGAATTTTAGGGTGACTCAAGGTCAAATGAACTATATAAAATGAAATTGTAAATCGAGTACAAGGCGCGCTAGTATTCACCTTCACCTTCAGGGGATTGTTCAACAAAATCTAAAGACGATATTGAAGGGAAAAAAAGAGGAATAAACAAAGGAAAAAATCTATATATATATATATATATGTATGTAAGGACGAAAAGATCACCCTAGAAGCTGTTCTTTTTGTCGGCACTGTCTAGACAGCGCAGAGGGGTCACAGAATCTAGAAGCTGGTTTGGGCCACGGTCGACGACCAAAACGTCGATTTACGAACATTGAATTTTTTAAAGATAAATTCGTAAACGATCATTATTGAAAAACTCACGCGCTGACCCCTTTGGTCATTATATTATCGTACACGTGCTCATCAAAAGGATTCCTGATGCAGCGGAACAAAAAGTGCACGAGGTTTCTACATGCTTTCGTCGACAATATATAATTATTTCATTCCTAAAGTATATCGTCAAGCTTTGCTTAAAATTTCCACGTGGATTCCAATTACTTTTTTTTTCTCTACATTTAGAAAAAAAAGATCATCTTTTTTTTACACACACACACACACACAAAATAATTGACACGTGGAACAACTGAAACATTCAAGAAATATTTTTTCCTCTAAATTGTTGATCATAAATGTTATCAACTTCACGGACTAAATTATACTTTCGTTTTCCCTAATTTAAGACAGAAAACAAGCTTTAAAAATCTGTTTGGTACAACGATGGCACGTGCTTTCGAATCAAACAAAAGTTCCTGACGATTATATTTGAAACACGATACTATACAAGGTCCATCAAGTTTAAAAGTGTGACTCACCAATATCAAATTACCGTCTGTAATTATATGAGATTCATAATCCAAAGTATTCCCAAACAAAAACAAAAGAAGAATAAAAACATCCAATGCTTATAAACATTATATGATCAAAAACTATTTTGCCGACCATGACTTTATATACATGCACACAAAGTGAGTGCACAAATCAAGGGTGGCTGTAAACTTGAACGTATAGTAAAAGAAGTTATTTTAGAACCGTATTTATAAGATGTGAAGCTGAGGTCACTTGCTCTTATTTGTGTGTGATGAATCAAGACGCACACAATTAAAACCTATAGTGGTTTCAAATATAATAATAATTAATGCTAAGATAATTCTTTATCAAGCAATGTTTTTGAATAAGACACAATGTTCAATAAATTGATCCCATAACCAAGTTGGTGGTCTTTTGCCTTGTGGAGTTCCCTTTTGCTGATCGTATTACTTGCACATCGCTCGGGTTATATCGTCTAAGAAGAAAGAGGGGGTAACGAACCTTTACATCCAATCCAGAGAAAATTACAATTTTTTGTCAAGATTATAAATTTTTTATAAGGCTCAAATTTCATGTGCCTGAAGTTCAAATGAACGAAATAAATTTTTTTGGTCTATAATTTTTTTAAAAATTACATACAGCAACGAAAAATAAAAAAGTATATTAAACATTTAATATTAATGTATTTTTGAATACAGAAAGCAATATTTTATAATAAAACTTGAAATTAAAAAAGTAGTAAATAAATTTTTCGTTCATTTAAACGTTCAGAACTTCAGGCACATCAAATTTCTATAAGAAAATCAAAGAAATGGTACCAGTTAAGGAAATCTTTTCAAATCGATAAACATATTCCAAAAACTTAAATAATCAAATGACGAAAATCAAAAATGCACTCAATTGTTATTGTCAGAACCTTTAAATTCGTAATTTACTGTTTCTATATAGATCTTTTCATAACCGTCGCCAACCTAATTGTACGTACAATGAAACTGATTTCAACGAATGAAAAGTTTTCAAACATAATAATTTCGAAACAGAACGTTATTTCTTTCTTGGTATCTATATCCTTCTCACTCTCTCAAATGATGAGAGTGCAGACAAATGACACGTGCACTGAAAGGCTAATTCATTTTTCACTTTATACGCACGTGTCAATTGCGAGGCATCATCAGCAATAAATTGATTATCAAAATATATTTCTCAAATGATAATAAATGTCCTCTCAATATTTTTCGTTAATCAAAAAATATCCATTTTGAAATGGAAACATTTTTTAAAATGAAAATGCCAGTAGCTTAATAGCTTGACATTGAACATGTGAATTATGGGACAACAATAAAAAGGTAACGGTAAATATGAGAATGACACAAGCCACGTTCTCTGCAACACTTTGGCTCGCGAGTTGCACACACAATAGACACAAAATGCTGAATTGTCCTCTATATATATGTATAGGTATATTATTAACAGACAGTCTAGTCGTGATAGTAACTCTAGATCTACACGTGGCCAGAATTAAAAAATGAGAATCTTTTGTATCATCCTTATATATACGATAACTCGACTTGGATACAGAAGTCAGATGCAAGAAGATGAGACTTAGACAGATAGATCTAGTTTCATTCTTCCTTGTCTTGCAAAAGAAAAATAATATCCTAGACTTTTTCAAGGATTATTTAAATTTAGCTTATTACTCTGTATTCAACACAATTTGCAGATAATATGTATTTTAACAAATAAATATGAATATTAAAATTAATAATAGAATGTCTGAAAATCACCTAATTTTTTGGCTGAAAATAAGTATAAGTCTTGGACTTAAAATCATGCCATGAAGGTTAAAATTCATTCAACATTCATTTTTACATAAACGGTTTCAGTGTAAAAAATAGGGATTTTGTTATGTGTGCACTGAAAAAAAATTATTTGATTCAAATAATCGGGTACTTGACTATTATCAAATAAATATTTACTAGAACCAAAATAATTTTTATTTGAATTAAGGAGGTTATAGGGATTGACTGAACTAATCAAAACAGAAACCATTATTTTATGATTTGACTTTCTCGGTCATGACAACTTTACTAGCAGTTGTTGTAACTAAACAGCGTTGAGTTCCGTTTAGTTCACGATACTCAACAGTGTTTTTGGCCTCACTCTCTTTTGAGTGAATGCTACGCTACTGCTTATGTTCCCCCACTTTTTATTGAGATATCAAAATGTCGGACGCTTCTTTCTCCAAACAGTACACTCTGTTTATGTTTTTATTTAATTTTTTTTATCTTATTTGAATAAATTTATATTGAAATTATTAGGAATTTATCAACAGTGTGCATTATTATTTATTTTTAGGGCCGGTTTCACCAACTATGGTTAAAAGTTAATCAGCGATTAAAGCCAATTTAACAGCTCATGATTGGTCGGTTAGGGATTTAATCGCTGATTAACTTTTAACCGGAGTTGATGAAACTGGCCCTTAATGAAACATGAAATATAATCAACACATTATAGGTTATCTTTGCTATGTTCAAAACAAAAGCAGCCATTTTAGATTTTTAACTGATTTAAAGGTTGGCACTATTGTATACTGAACATGTTACTGCTACTAGACGGCTGTTTAGTAAAGCCTACTCTTATTGGGATCTGAAATACTGCGATACGCCATCTGGTGAGAGCCTTGTTGTGGTGGCCATGTTTTCATTCCGTGTTTCTCTAACATATACAAAAGAAAGAGATAAAAAACCAAGATGGTTGTCACAAGAAGGCTCAGGGGTGGGTCAGTTTCGCGTGATTTCTGATCCCAATATTGGTCCGTCGAAAATTAACAATACTGTTTACACTGGAGTCTCCCAAGAGAGGACTTCTGAAGAGATGACTAAGTAGTGACGCGGCGCGGTAAGGAGTGAGGGGGGAAGAGATGGGCGGGATCAGAAAGAGGAACGTGAACTCAGGAGCGTTTGTTTTTAGTGTACCTTTCTCGCGTAGTGTTTTACATACGTAACAGAATGTATTCTGTTAAAAAAAACACATCTCTGTGATACGATATACGGCCCTGGAGTGTTTACAATTTTCGGCGTCAAGGACGAATTCCGTAGAGAGGTCCAAGACTCTTTCTGTCCTCTCTTCGGAGACTCTAGTGTAGTTACCACAAACGAACCGAGAGTCTTACTTACTATCCAGTTCTCTCCGTGCACTTTTTTAAACAGATATTTAATCATTAAATATCTGTTTTGTATTAAAAAAAGTTTCATCAATTTCCTAATGTTAATTATTTTGTGGTGAGTAAATAAGTATAAAAAAGTACTTAATTCCCATAAAACACAATGTTAATTGTTAAAGAACAAAAACGCTTATAACTTTTTTCACAAAAACCTAGAGGTCTGAAAAATTTAGCTACATAATTTTCAAACATTTATCTAATAGTGGACCAAGTTTCATTAAATTACTAATGTTAATTGTATTTCCGCTATAACCTCCTTAAATAAACTATATTTGGACCAATAATTTCTGTATTTGAAACAAACATCATTTATAACACAGCCACACAAAAAAAAAGTACCCGGGCCGGGGAATGAGACCACCATTTCTTGATGTATTTTGATGCGCTGAACACGAATCTGAAGTCCGTTTAGCTCCATCACGTCAGGATTTTGACATAACCTCAAAAAAAATAGCTGATTTTAAATGACAGGAGAAATTTTTTAAATAATGGCAGATTTGCTTAAATCTTGTTACTTGGGGGTTTTTGGGGTTGCTGATTACGAATTTAACGTCAGATTTATAAAATTCAAAATGGCGGATCCAATAAGGCGGACGAATTTTTAAAAAGTAGTTGGATTTTTACGAAAATTGGTATCTAGGGGTTTTGGGAGTCGCTGATTACAAATTTATCTTCAGATTATTCAAATTCCAAATGGCGAATCCAATATGGCGGACAAATTTTTAAAAAGTAGTTGGATTTTTACAAAAATTGGTATCAACTTGAATAACTAATTTAATAATAGTCGAAATATGCATTTTTAGTATAATATCAAATATCATTTGGAATAATTTATTTTTAAAGTCATTTTGAAACAGTTTTATGTTCTCAATTAGTAAGTTTTACTAATTTTATAGAAATCGCAGTAATTAGGGCATTAGTAGAAATTGATACACTTACCCTATAGTTAAGATTTTAATTAATTCAAATTTAGAGAGTATTTACCATCAATTTAATATCGAGACAATAAGAAATCACAATCAATAAATTGTTATAGTGCTTATGTAACAGAAATTTATCATCCATAAACAAAATCAAAAACCGGTGTTTTACATAACAGGAAATGAGGTTCAGTTGAATTGGACAAAGTGATATTATTTTAGACAGGGTGTTGTGATAATATTAAATTCAATTAATTTGTTATTAAGTAAATGATAAAGAGTACCTATAACCTTGATTTAACTCCTACGAAAATAAAAGATCGAATGATTCAGATAAAAGGTATTTTTTGTGGATGTCAATTTTAAAGAAATAACGATTGTATTCTGAATATTGACACTGAAAGAATTTACGGTGTGTATTAATGAAGACGCAATCATTACGTAAAAAAATCATTAAACATTACCGCATGGATATTAAGTGGCATGTTATTAAACGTAATTATTCAAACACATTGATACATATAGAGTTGAGGTTCAGGTAGAGCTAGATAGAATACTCTATACATTATGAAGGTTAAATTGTTCACATGTTTGTAAATAATCTTTTTCATGATCAGTTACAACGTCTTATATCTCTGTATAAAATTACGAATAAAAACGTGACTTTGAAATAAGAACTATTTTATATATGTACCTATATACATTCAGAGGGACGTTTTAAATAAGATTTGGATATCTTTTTGCAAAATTATTCTCACACTTGTGAATAAACACAGAAACTTTCACCACGATTTATACAAAATCAAAAAATAAAAACAATTAAAAATTGAAACTATTCATCGTAACTGTGAAAACATAACCTATAATTTATCGACTTATATATTCAAACTGTGACTTCAAAATCTATCTCTTTAAGAAATTCTGCACATTTTTCTTCCATAACTTTTTACTGAAAACGATGCTGAAATTTACAACGTTTATGATCAACAATTTTTAAAACAATATTTTTTTTGTGCATGAAAAATTCTATAAATTTTCGTTTATAAATTAATTAAAATAGTGAACAAACGAATAACAATGTCAATCGCAGTAAAGTAACTATTAGAAAACAGAACCATAGATAAATATTTGAAAAATTAACTTCCATTAACATGGTAGTCGATAAACTTAAAATTACTATACACGGAAAAAATTAATTCAGTATATTTTACAAAACTGTGACGGAGAAGCGGATACGAAACTTTTTACGAAACTGAGTGTTGTAAAATGTCACGAAATATTCAGGATAAACTACAGAAATTTCGTTGCTTATACTGAATATTTCTGGAGTTTATCCTGAATATTTCGTGACATTTTAAAATACTCAGTTTCGTAAAGAGCTGTATCCGCTACTCCGTGATATATCACGGAGAAAAAAATTATTGTGGTTACTAAAAAAAAGGTCTACACAACAATTCCGGATTGTCAATATAGAAACAGCAGTTCTATTTGTTTTTAGGACAAAAAAATTGTTAAAATGGAATTGTTATTAAAATTATTCGGATTGTTCGATGAACAAACAAAAATGTTTGATGAACAAAGAAAATTGTTATGGAACAGTTGAAATAACAAAACTAAATTGTTAAATCGGTAATACAATTTGTTGTATTGTGGCGTAGTGAAATGTTGTTTTCTAAGATTTTCAAATATTTATTTTAAGAAAATATTGTAATTTAGTTTTCCCAAAAACGCTTTCACTTTTATTACTCTTTGGCAGATGTTTTTAAGATTAGAGTTATAGTTTTATTACGGCGCGTCAGAGGTACCGTACGTATACAAAATTGCGGTACCCGGATTATCGCCCGGACGACAATTTACCTCATCTAGGTAAACAGTTACCTATGTAAAAATCGTTTACATTCTTTTCGAAAAACATCTCACCGCCTCCCACCAGAATCAAAATTGTTTTTGTACCTTCCAGGGTTTTTGCTACCCTTGGAAAAATCAGTACGGCTTGGGTTTTCTATTTGTAAACACATACTTTTTGCGTATGCGCATTACCCAAGCCTCGACGATAACCTTCAATTTAATAAAAGACTTTATTTTAGTTTAATACAAATTCGAGCACTCATTTATTTACTTCCCCTCAAATTGGTGACCCCGACGTGATTTTCTTTAGAGTCGGTGAGGTGAAGTGATACAGTGTTTTATTGAAATTAAGATTATTTTTTGTGTTATTCTTCGGTGATTGTCAAAATGCCAAACCAACCGGGCAACGGCACCAATGGTGAACCTGCACGAGTAGTGACTCAACACAGTTTGCGCGTACCCCAATTTTGGCCGCAGAAAATTGAATTATGGTTTAAATTGCTCGAAGTGCAGTTCACGACAGCAAAAATAACCGACGACGATATGATGTTCAACATTACGATTGCTCATATAGGCGAACAGTATATTGAGCAAATCGAAGATGTTGTTCTTAACCCCCCTGTGACCGAAAAATTTGATTTTTTAAAGGGCGAGTTAACCAAAAGATTGACGGAATCTGACAGTACGCGAGTGCGAAAATTAATGGAAAGTGAAGAGATGGGCGACCGAACGCCCTCGCAATTTTTCCGCGACTTTAAAAAATTAGCTCTTCCGTCAATCACAGATGAAGTGATTCTTGCAATCTGGCGTTCAAGATTGCCCGCGAGTATTCAGCGAGTTCTAGCTGCCTCCACGGAAACAAAGGCACAAGTTTTAACCGAAATGGCAGATCGTATGCATGAGGTTAAGTCAGGAACTGATCGAGTTGCGGCAATCTCGCAAGATTCGGAGTTAAGTGTTTTACGTGAAGAAATAAAACAGTTAAAACTTCAAATAAGTGCAGTGACAAGTGGCCGCAATCGTTCTCAATCGCGCGGTCGAAAACATGGGGCATCGAAAAGTCGTAGTGGTACGCCAGCGCCGGCCCGTTCTTCGGACGATGCTCGGGTTTGCTGGTACCATTGGCGATTTAAAGAAAAAGCAACCAAGTGTCGGCCGGAATGTCCTTTATGGAAATCGGGAAACGAGCTGAGCCGTGCGTAGAAGCGGCACATAACGACGGTTCAAATTCTCGCCGCATTTTTGTTACAGATCGACGTTCCAAAATTTCCTTTCTTGTTGACACTGGTGCTGATGTGTGCGTATATCCTCGAAAATTAGTGCGCGAAAATGTGAAAAAGGACAAATATGAACTTTTTGCAGCAAATGGCACAAATATCGCTACGTACGGCACCATCGCGTTGGATCTCGATCTCGCACTGCGACGTAGTTTCAAGTGGATATTTATAATAGCCGATATCAATAAGCCAATAATAGGGATAGATTTTCTATCTCACTACGGTTTATTAGTCGATCCTCGAAATACGCGTATAATTGACTCTATTACAAATTTTACGACTCAAGCACGGTTACTAGACGTGGAAATCGCGACAATTAAAACAGTTTGTGAAAATTCGAGGTACCATCGCCTTCTCGCAAAATACCCAGATATTACTCGCCCACCAGTTTTCGGAAAAGAAAGAGTGAAACATAATGTTCAACACCACATCAAAACAACTCCTGGACCACCTGTTTTCAGCCGACCTCGTCGATTAGCTCCCGACCGTTTAAAAAAGGCAAAATCTGATTTCGACGTATTGGTACAACAGGGAACTCTTCGTCCTTCCGACGCAGATTGGGCATCTCCGTTACACTTGGTTCCGAAAAAAGACGGTTCTTTACGACCTTGTGGCGATTATCGAGGTGTCAATGCCCGAACTGTACCCGACAGGTATTCTCCACCACATATTGAAGACTTCTCACAACATCTTTACAACAAAAAGGTATTTTCAAAACTAGATTTAATTAGGGCTTATCATCAAATCCCGGTTGCACCTGAGGATATTAAAAAAACCGCGATTACTACTCCTTTCGGCTTATTTGAAGCCACAAACATGATGTTCGGATTGCGTAATGCGGCTCAAACTTGCCAAAGATTTGTTGACGAAATAACTCGCGGTTTAGATTTTGTTTTTGCCTATATTGACGATTTTTTAATAGCATCAGAAAATGAGGAGCAACATTACGAGCATCTGAACATTTTGTTTAAAAGGTTGAATAAATACGGCGTTGTAATTAATCCCGCGAAGTGTGTTTTCGGTGTGAATGAAATTACTTTCTTAGGTTATACTGTAGACTCTCACGGAATAAAACCTTTAACCGAGCGCGTCGAAGCAATTAAAAATTTTCCACAACCTGAAAACGTCAAGCAGGTTAGAAGATTTTTAGGAATGATAAATTTTTATCGACGTTTCATACCGAAGGCGGCCGAAATTATACAACCTCTTAATAATTTATTAAAAGGTTCAAAAAAGGGGAGCGACAAAATAAACTGGGAAATTGAAGAAAAAAATGCTTTTCTCGCGTCAAAAACAGCGTTGGCAAATGCCACGATGTTGGCCCATCCCGCGCCAGGCGCACCGATAAGTATCGCAGTCGATGCGTCCGATTATGCAATGGGAGCTGTTTTACAACAATTTGTAGACAACTCGTGGGAACCATTAGCGTTTTATACAAAAAATTTAAACTCGGCGCAAAGAAAATATAGCGCGTATGATCGCGAACTTCTATCAATGTATTCGTCTGTCAAACGTTTCAGCTATGCTGTCGAAGGTAGAAATTTTGTTATTTTTACTGACCACAAACCTCTAACATTTGCTTTCAATAAAAATCTCGATAAATGCTCACCGCGACAGTTTCGCCACCTTGACTATATAGGACAGTTTACAACGGACATACGTCACATTAAAGGACAGGAAAACTATGTCGCAGATGCCTTGTCGCGAATAGAAATTATTACTCAGACAGTTGATCATAAATCACTAGAGTCCGCTCAAAAAGAGGATAAAGAATTACGCGAAATATTAGAATCTAATAATAATTCTTTACAATTGAAAAAGGTAAATTTTCAGGTTTTTGACGCTACCCTGTACTGTGACGTCACGCGAGAGACTGTTCGACCTTACGTTCCTGAATCTTTAAGACGCGATATTTTCAAATCATTGCATGAATTATCTCATCCGGGAATAAAGGCTACACAAAAACTTTTATGTGCACGTTTTGTATGGCCCTCAATAAATAAAGATTCGAGGAAATGGGCTCGAGAATGTATAGCATGTCAACGATGCAAAATTACTAGACACGTTTCATCACCCGTTGGTAATTTTGAAAAATTAGCAGGTCGTTTCGAACACGTCCATATAGATTTGATTACAATGCCATTCTCGCAAGGTTACCGCTATTGTTTAACTTGCGTCGACAGATTCTCGCGTTGGCCAGAAGCAATTCCCATTGTAGATATGGAAGCGGCTACTGTGGCATCAGCATTTCTTTACGTATGGATTTCGCGTTTCGGGGTGCCATTAAGAATTACGTCAGATCAGGGACGGCAATTTGAATCCGATTTGTTTAAAGAACTCTGCAGGTTGTTAGGGAGTAAACAAATTCGAACGACGGCATACCATCCGGCTTCAAACGGATTGGTAGAAAGATTCCACCGACAATTAAAAACCGCGATTAAATGTCACAATTCAGATAATTGGGTCGAAATTTTACCAATTGTTTTGTTAGGTATTAGGACGTCTATGAAAGACGATTTAAATTCAACGGCAGCAGAAATGTTATATGGTACAGGTATACGCCTACCTGGAGAATTCTTTGTACCAAATAATTCAGAGCCAACTTCTCAATTTGTAAAGCGCTTAAAGCGATCAATCGAAAATGTAAAACCGAGTCCGGTAGTTCGACATGGTACAAAGAAAACATTTATTTTTAAAGAATTAAAAACAACAGAATATGTATTTCTACGTCACGACGCTGTAAGAGGTCTCTCTCAGCCACCTTACGATGGTCCTTACAAAGTCATTGAGCGCAATGATAAAACTTTTGTAATCGAAATTAATAATAAACATGTCAGAGTTTCCATCGATCGACTTAAACCTGCATTTTTAGTTTCGGACAATAATGATATAAATGTCAATAATCAGGACGACGACGAAGAACAAATTACTGTAGAAACGAACATACAGATAAATGTAGACAATAGAAACGAAGCGAATAAAGAAAACGATAATAATGTAAACAATAATCATCGTCAAACACGTTCAGGTAGAACAGTTAAATTTCCTAATAGATTTCAGGCAGGATTTAATTAAATATGTATAAATTTTAACGACGGATTGTTTTATGTGTGAGTATATATATATTTTCTTTTTTGTAATATTATAGACAGCATATATATTCTTCTTTAGGATTTAAGTTTATATGTATGCACGAATGACTTTAAATAATTAAAATTTTCTGTAAACTTAGAAAATTTTATAATATCGTTACCACTGGTGAGGGGGTACTGTGGCGTAGTGAAATGTTGTTTTCTAAGATTTTCAAATATTTATTTTAAGAAAATATTGTAATTTAGTTTTCCCAAAAACGCTTTCACTTTTATTACTCTTTGGCAGATGTTTTTAAGATTAGAGTTATAGTTTTATTACGGCGCGTCAGAGGTACCGTACGTATACAAAATTGCGGTACCCGGATTATCGCCCGGACGACAATTTACCTCATCTAGGTAAACAGTTACCTATGTAAAAATCGTTTACATTCTTTTCGAAAAACATCTCACCGCCTCCCACCAGAATCAAAATTGTTTTTGTACCTTCCAGGGTTTTTGCTACCCTTGGAAAAATCAGTACGGCTTGGGTTTTCTATTTGTAAACACATACTTTTTGCGTATGCGCATTACCCAAGCCTCGACGATAACCTTCAATTTAATAAAAGACTTTATTTTAGTTTAATACAAATTCGAGCACTCATTTATTTACTTCCCCTCAGTATTAACAAAGCTTTAATCGGTCTAATACAATTTGTTCAGTTTCTTCGCCTTCTAAAATAATCGATAGCCGATATCCGTAGGTCATATCACCAGTTTCATTTGCATTAAAATCCGTGGAACATGCAGCTTCTGAATCAAATTTTTTGACCTGAAACCAAAAAATTATTTTGAGTTGAAATTTGTTGTTAAATAATATTTAATATACAGTTTGTATTTTTTAAGGTGAGGTTATGTTCAATAGTAACCGAGTATAACTTACCGATAAACGATGATATTGTCTCTTCATCCATTCACCACACTTGCAATAGATTTCTCACTTTAACCGGATTCATTATTTAACAGCCCTTTGTCATTTTAAAAAAAAAATTAATAATAAAAGCAAAAGTGGCACATGTGCCAGAAGCAAACCACGTGACATGGAACAATAAACTTGTCAGCTGAACAAATCCGGATTGTTCCATCAGCAATCGATAGAGAGTTGGCTTCTGCAACTGTACGGAATTGCAAACTTAACAAAAAATTCGTATTGTTGTTAAAACAACATACGTTTGTATTGACAACAATACGAATTGTAATATTAACATTTCGAATTATAATATCAACAAATCTATGGACAACAATCCAAAAATTATTTGCACAGCAATCCCATTTTTCTCCGTGGAAATCTCACTGATTCAAATTTAGAGAAAACACGAAGCTGAAGTACGCAACGTTTATGATAAATGATTTTTTAAGAAATAATTTTTTAAAATAAAAATTCTATAATTTTTTGCCTAAAAAATATTTTTTAATAATTTGTTGATTAATAAAAACTACAAGAAATATGTTTTAGGCAAAAAAAATTATAGAATTTTCCATTTTTTTAATTAATTTCTTTAAAAATCGTTTATCATAAACGTTGCGTACTTCATCTTCGTGAGAAAACTGAATATAAAGATTTTACATACAAAAAAAATGAAATCAAAAAGTCTTAAATATAAATTATATCTGAAAATACAAAAAAACAGTAAGATTTCTTATATAGTTGATATTAATGACGTAATACGTGAGTTGTATCTACGCAGATATAAAATTACCACGAAACTCATAGTTTATGCCAAATGAATGTGTTGATTTTTTAAAGGATTGACGTCAGAAGTGAAAATAGTTTTTTTTCCAAATATTATTTAAATATCAATAATATATAAAAAAAAATTTTTTTAACTTTTTAAATTAGTAACAAAGCTAAATAAAAATAATTCACTTGAAAATTGGTAAAATATATAGACAATTTTCAATGACGGAATTAATTAAAATAATGAAGAATAATTAAAATATATTATCAAAGTGTATAAAATTTTTGTGAATTACTGTGGTATTGAAAATGTTATAAAAATTTTTTAAATATTAATAAAGAAAGTAGAATAATAATTGATGATGATATTAATGATAATAATTTTCATAGATATTAATGATAATATAATGAATAATTAATTCGAATCCACTTCAATTACTTTTATGGCTTCTTAATAGACTCTATATACTTGACGTTATTAAATATTTTAGCAGCTAATGGTCATTCAAAAAAAGGATTACAATTTCGAGGGGGTAACCAATACTACATAAAATTTTACACGTTTTTGGTTAGAGATCATTGACCTCGCTTCAAATATAGATATTTTACTTAGAATAACCTTGAAGCTAGAATCGGAAATATCTCATCAAAAAAAAAATGGTCGAAATTGTTGGCAGATAAAATTCTTATTTTTAAATAGAAATAAGAACAAAGATAAAAGAAAAACTATGTAAAGTATATAAGAAAATAAATTCAAACTCTAATCTAAAATGATTTTTAACATATATTCTGTTGATAACGAATCATCACAAATTGTCAATTTATTAATAAGTTATTAAATAATCGCCAGTTAACAAAAAAAAATCTAATCCATTTTCGATAAAAAGTAACATTTATGTTATTAATAAAAAACGATAATATCAATCTTAACTATTAAAATCATCTGATATCAATTGTTGGTAAATAATAATCGATATTTATCTATTAGTCAATTGTAATCGAAACTCATCGTCAGCAAATGTAAGGATGTAATCATTTGTTTTGATTAATATTTCATTCAGCAATAATTCTTTTCGATGACTACATTACATCAATAAAACATATCATATAACATCAATAATATAGCTAAATACTGAATTCGCATAGAAAAAAATTTTTCCAAGAATCTTTACACTCATACGTTTCCTGAAAGTTGACAGTAAGCCACTGTTCATTCACGTGATACGATCAATTTAAAAAAAAATTACATTAAATTGTAAGATTTGAAATGATATAATAGACATGGTTCATGGTTTCTATTATAAAAAAATATTTCTATATATAAAAAAAGAAATATTCTGTAAAAAAAATTCTAAGGGTGTTTTCTTTCAAAACTAGGTGAATGCACACGCTCAGTTCACATCTCGATGTAAAAAGATCGATAGAGCTCAAAATTAAGTGTGGCAAACTCTTTAATTTTTGTTTTTTTGAAAAATTGATCACATAAATTTTTTTTTTGTATTTTGCATATTACATTATCACGCAATTATTATTTATCTTATATTTGTACATAGTTGAATTTAATTTACAAATTATGCAATAAATTAGTTCAGTAAAAAAAATAATGCAAAAAAAGCGTAACGTAAGGTAAGAACTATCCCCCTTTAACCTATCAGTCTCGTAATGTATTATGTGCGCGACCTCTTTTATCAAAATTAGTAAAATTTAGAAAAAAAGTAACATATTTTTAAAACGAAAAAGATATAAACAAATTTAATAAAAGTTTAACATATTTCAATTAAATTAATATATCAATATTTAAATATTTATTTAATACTGTATCATTAGTATACTACATATATGTATATATTGAATGTCAATTTTTCAAAGAGCGCCAATACAAATTGTTCTGCTTCAATTTATTATATTTGTGTATGAATAACCTCGAATATTCTGGCTTCCTTCGATCGAGAATGAAAGTTTGCCTGATTGAGCTCGGGGATGAAATACCTAGGACAAGCCAAAGCCATCTTTTCCCGCTTCAAAATGAAAATAGGCCAATGAGTTTCGTTGCACTGAATAAAAACAGAGCAGGTCAACGACGAACCAACAAACGCCTACATTTACACATTCTTTTCAATGCAAAAAAGAAAAAAAAATCAAAACAATAGCAAAATAAAAATTTACATTTTTAACACTCTTTAACAATCAAAAAAATATTATATACCTAACCAACAAACAAAAAAAAAACATTGTTTTTATACACAGTCAAAAGAATGCAAAAACAATATTTTTAAAACAGGAGAAAGCGATGAGCTTGACTCTGCATCCTTTGTGTTTAACATGGGCCATTCTTTGACGACTGGCAGGCAGATGGGAAAAAATCCTTACCACAGACAAGCCTTTATACCGTCAGCATGTATAATGCAAAGGTTTCAATGCGTGCAAGTAATGTATAGCATGCATGCACTTGCTAGAACAATTTCATGTCATGTCTGGCGCCTATCATCGTCAAGGAAAAGAAACAGGAGCCAAACAAAAGAAATGTCAGACAAATCGGGAGTTGAGAATGGGAAGGACATCGAAAGTTTCCCGGGATGGGAATCTATATGGGCGTGAAAGTTGGAGGGAGTTGGTATCAAGAGTCACCGGATGTTGAGTTGCTAGAAGTGGAGCGGTGAAACTGTCAAAAGATGGTTGAAATAGCTAACCGATAGCGTAAAAGAACACAAAGAACCCTCTACCTTGAATTCGCGAAGAGGGAGAGATGATATATATTGGTCGAAATGGGTTCGTCGCCCTCCCAAGACCCTTAACTTACTAATGTGTCCCTAAACAGAGATATATATCTTGCAATTATCGGCAAGTTGTTTTTTAACATTTCTACATCTAGAAATACATTTCTATATATTGTATCTTTCACTTGTTTAGATAGCGAATTATTTATAAATTAATAAAATAATGTAACTCACCAGAATCGCCATACACATTGAATACGGGGCGTTCGTTATTGAGACGAGAATCCAAAGATGACAATTCACTGAACACTCGCGTACGTCCGCACGCAAAAGAAGCTTGGAGCAACTGGATAAAATTCCAAATTCTGGCAAAAAGCGCCAATGACGCGTAGCGGCGAAATTTGGAACTAATTTCGAAACTGCGTGTGCGCCTTGATAATTAGCGCGAAAATTCAAATGCTGAATTTCTCAACCTAATAAAAATAATTAGAAAATTAGTATTAATAAATAATTACAATAAATATGTATGAATAATTATTAAATTAATTAAACAAATAATCGATTATAGATAGTGAATTTTAAATTAATAAAATATATATTTTTTTTTTAATAAAGTTTTTTCTTCTAACGAAATTATTATTTTTTAAATGACATTTATATAAAAAAGAATAAATTCGACGAAGTCAATATTAACAGTTTTTAAAGGTTTATTCATTGTAAATACATTTTTGTTCGTGCTTAGCTCTCAAGACAAAAAAATAAAGCCAAACAATATCTGCTTTAAAATGTTCAATAATGCTTTTCTATAAGCTAAAGAGCATTTTTCTATTTGTTTCATGTGCCATAAACAATAGTACAGATAATATAATATTATTAATTTTCAAAAATGTTGAATAATAATTTTTTAATTGAAGCTTATTATAAAATTTGTAATAACTAATTTAATAAAAAAAATTTTAATTATTTTACAATAGTAAAATAGAATTTTGTTAAATAAAAAATTAGGATCTTGATAATTGATATGAGTGATAAAAACATTTACCGAAAATACAGTACTGATTGCAGTCGCACAAGATCATTTATCGTGTAAACATGAAAACGCATTAACTTTTAATATACATAATATTCTTTACTTCTTAAAATATAATTTTCTTATATTATTACTTGCGTTACGCAAATACCAATTTTTTTTTTATATTTACACTCTTGTAATTGAATCTCGTGAATTATCTTAATTTTTTTTCTTTTGGTAACTTTAAGGCCTGTTGAAATTTCATTTTAGACAAGTACATTGTTAAAATGGAGTTACAATTTTTGGTGAGCAATTTTTTTTTTTTATTTCATTTTGCACAATATCTGAATACTTCAATGAATTGTTTTTTGTTTCAAACAATTTACACCTTTTTTTTGTTATTTCGTTTTATAATCTATCAGAAATCGAAGATTCTAATAAAAAAAAAAAAATAATAAATTCCGTAATTTGTTTAATTACCTTCCAAACTGTAATTTAAATTATATTATTATTTCCAATATAGTTTTCGATTAAAGTATTTATTCTTTTAAAACGTTTTTTCTTTATACTATTTCATCCTTCTTTTTACTTTTTTTCATTAAAATTTGTTTCGTTTAAAAATGTTACCAATTTTTCAAGCATTAAAAATTATCGCAGATAATTAAGAAAAATCGTTTAAGAAAAATTTTCTTAAAATTAAGAGAAATAATTAATTAATATATTATTATAAAATTAAAATAATTTTTATGTGAAATGTTAACAACAATTCACTGAGATAAGTTTCGTAATTTTCTCTATACGATATCGACGATATCGACAGTAATATTATACAAAGGTTATTTTTTCTTAATATGGTCCCTACAAAAAATAGGTTACATCTATAAGCGATTTACAGTTCATTGATAATTTTGTATATCAATAATATTACACGTCTATTTCTATATTTAATACTTTTCACAATTTTTTTTTTTCACTATACCATTTTCGTTTCTTTTTCCTCTTGAAAAAGGAATGTTACAATAATTTTTTTAGTCGATTATGAATAAAAATAAATTTCTTAATTATAATCTACCAGCATTTTTACAATAAAAAAAAAGTTGTAAATACAACACAAAGAACCTATAATAATTCCGTTATATTTAAAGATTTTTTTCTTTTTATTTTCACGAGAAAACACAAATTTCTTCATGAATAATTAAGTAACGACAAAATAAAAAGTAATTTAAAAAAAAGAAAAATCCAAAACATTTTTTTCTAAAAATTTTGAAATTTCACTGATGATCATGATGACAAAAAATCACATAAAAATAAATTTATTCTACAAAATTTATCAATTTTTTACAACGTGTAAGTCATTTTACTTTCAAGTTTTCCATTTCATTCAATTTAAACAAAACAAAAGTCTCACAGAAACTTTGATTTTTCATAATAATAATAATAATAAAACTTATACAATTGCATTATTAACTAGTTATGTACATACAATGTCTTAAATAATATCGATCTTACTCGATACTATTTTTAGAAGAAAAAAAAACATCTCAGTGAGTTCATTAACAAAATTAGTCTAATTTAAAGTAATGAAATTACTAAAAAAAAAATTTAACAATTGTGTAATATTTTCTTTTTCAAACTGAAAATCAATTCAGCAAAAACTAGTTTATTTATATTTTTCTAAAACAAATGCGCCAATTAAAAAATTAAATATTTTCATTTTCCAAGTAACCAGCACTAAGATTCAAAAAATATTTAACAACAATAATTCACTTGAAATCACTTGAATAATAACAAATTATTATTGTGAACTCACAGAGAAGTTTTTTAAGATTTCAAGTTTACATTTGTTTTTTCCGTTACTTATTTATAATTTTTTTTTTTCATTACTTTTTATCATAAATTTCACAAACTGCTTTAAATTCTATCGTCTCAAGCGTATTTATCACAATATAAACCTGCGAGGTACGTACGTTCGAGTGCAAAATATATTAAAAGAAATTATTAGATCCGCAAAAATCTATTGACGATTGAATTTAAAGTCTAGAAAGATAATAATGGACAGTATTTACTTTTTTTCTTAATAATTCTAAAATTTTGCTTGAGAATTTGATAAATTGACAGCGTAAGGCCAAGTAAGCTGCTAAAGAAATAGAATATTTATTTGAATTTGAAGGTCCTCAGATGTGATACGAGAAGTGTGTCCTAGAAATATTTTATACACTTTTTTTTGTTACTTCAGATATGTTTTTAAAGGTCATTTATTAGGCTTTTCTTGAGATGTGAGATAATTTTAAAATAAACTTTTCGTTTCAAGGCAGATTAGGTAAATGACTAATGAAAATTTTCATTTCGTTTCTAATACATAAATAAAGTGTCTTAAATTTCTAAAGACAAAACGTACCTGAGTGAGATATTAAATGTATCTTTTCGAATAAAGATTATAAAGTTAAATAGATTTAATGAAATATTGTAATTAATCTGATCAATTTTTTTTTCTAATAAAAAATCTTCATCCGTGAGAGTCAATTGACAAAAGTTAATATTGGGAAAATTTTATTTAAAATCAAAATTATTATTTTCTATTCTTCTAATAAAGTAAGCTAAAAAAATATAAAATAAATCAGTAAAATAATATATAGAAATTATAAAATAGATAAAAAATTTTAAAATATAAAAATGAAAAAAAATGTTAAAACATTAATGTAGGTAAATATTTTTAAAAACATTTTTCCTAGAAAAACATGTAAAACTAATATAAATAAAAGATAAAATTATTCTAATTCCAAATATTAATCATTGTCAGTGACTATCACAAATGCCTTAGGTATAACTACATTTTAGGACATTATTGACTCGCAATCGATGAAATCATTTGATAACAAGTGAAAATACAGGTTTTCGTTGCATGGAAGTATTTTTCTTTTTTATGCAATATTTAAAAATTTTTCGAATCTAAAATTTTTCAAGAAGTTGATTATTTTTTCTTTCAAAGAAAATTAAAAATTATTTCAAAAACAAACGATACATTTCATTTGTTTCTTTTTTTATAATCAATGCAAAAAAAAAATATGCTTCGAATTCTTGTTATAGTATGTTACCTATTCATATCACTACGAATATTTCTCTCTCCAACACTAATTACTATATTGACTAATCATTTCCAGAAATGTTAATCTATGTTTAAAAAATTATTTAACTGTGACTTACGCTCTACTATTTGTGTCGATCAATAATTTGTTACTATATTATTAGTCCATTTATCATTAAATTTTAAATTTATCTAGTCTTATATTTCTTAAGGCAGGCTTTTTTAAATATTTACAAATTCACGTTCACTTTTCTTTTCACTAAAAAAGAAATCATTCGCCTCAAAAAAAAGAGATCGCTTGAAAACTGTATAATGATATACTATTTATAGCAAAAAAAAAAGAAGAGAAATCTTCAATTTGAAGTAATTTCAATTTGACAAAAATTTTCACAACTTGAAAATTTAATTTTAATATCTACTTTAACGAATCAATATTATTAAATTCTAACTAAATCTGATTCGTTTTCTTTTTTTTTTGGTCACATTCAAACGTTTATCAGTGATAAATTATTTGACGAAAAAATTTATTGTACATAAAAGTGAGAAAAAAATAGTCTAAGGCACAAAAAATAATATGATTAGTACAACTTCAATTCTAGTTATATAGAAAGAAATAATTTACCACAAATAAAACAATTTGAAATGACTGATATATTGAAAATAGAATCTAGAGTAAAATAATCATTAAACAAGGAAATCGCGATTCTCGTTTGTATTTGATAAGGGTACCGTTTCACCATCAAGATCTTCGGGGGCCAAAAGTGCCTGCCTTGTATCCGAGATTTCCAAATCATTTTTTGAGCGACCTGAGGATTCAGTTTCCTCAAGATTCGTTGACTTTGTAGGCTCCGTGGGAGATGAAATTGATGATTGCGTAGGATTTTCAGTGCTCGGCGAACTGTTTTCTACGTCTGTTTGATGTGGTTTTTCTTCAAATACTAGAAACAAAAGAAAAAAATTATCTTAAAACTATTTTAATTATTTTATTGAGTTTTTTTTCTAATTTTTCAAATTCTATTTTTATAATCTATAAAAATAAATAAAAAATATATAAGTCCAATACAACTTAATTAACAATAATTTTTAATTGATTATAATTATAATGACTTACGTTTGTCGAGACTAATTATAGAGCCGACTAATTCATTGACTGTTAAAGATGGTGGCATATCCTCCATGTGCTTTCTTCTTCTTACGAGCCACCAATCAATTAAAAATAGTGCAAGAGCGAGAATTTTTATTCCAGCGCAAAGTCCAACGTACCTAAATTAAAATAAAACAATAATTTATTAAAAAGTTAAAAGGAAATTTGTCACATAAATTGAAATAAAATAATAATTACTTGTATCTAAATTGCTCGATATCATAGAGAAGGCATCGTCCGCCTTTTTCTCCACAAGTACTTTTCCATAGCAAGCACGTTGAATCTATTAAATTTCCAAAAAGAATGGGAGCTGGTATATAACCAAAAAGTCTAAAAATTACAAATTGCATTCCCAAGGCAAATGATCTTTCTTCCTCAGAAACCGAACTGCAAAGATCAAATCAAATTATTATCAAATTTATTGCTATAAAATATGATTTAGTATTTATTTTTATTTTCTATTTCTATAAAATCATCTCAATAAAAAAATCCGAAAGGCCTTACCGTAAAACTATCATTAATAGAGGCATTTGCGTTACTGCGACAACAAACGTCATAAAAAATAAGAGTATAAGAAACGGAAATATTGTCCGACAAGGGGAAGTACATGGTCCTGCAGTTGCAACAGGAACTACAGTAACTTCAGCAAATTCAGGAGCAACTGGCGGAACAATTGATAAATTGCTGTGAATACCTGTAGAAAAAATATTTCCATAAAAATTGATGAAAATTATCCATTTTCAATGATTTCTAAGAATTCTAATTATTTTTTTTTTATATTTATTTGCAATTTTCTTAATCTTGATTTAAAAAAAAAAAAAAAAAAAAATACTTACATGCGCAATTAGTGAAATTCGATTTAGAACTGAAAGCAGTACAACCAGCATGACAAGGACTAAAATATGTAAGACCATTATTTCCACAAACAGGTTCAACGTCGGTCATACGACATTCGCAACCAAAATTGCAGGCGGCAGTGAGATTAACTTGAAATGGTTCAAGACCTTTCGTACTGCTATTGTAATATGGAATTGTCGTGCCGGCCATTTTGACATTATCGCAACCAAGGAAAAATAATAATCCATAACAAGTCAGGCAAATAATGTTGGAGACTAGAACAAATTGCACGGCGCCCTTTGGCCTTAACTCAAGTCGTTTTAGTAGACAGCCTCCGATAAAGATGCCAATGCATGCTCCTGGTATCGCGATTGAACCCGTAAAGACACTCGCTTGGCTCTTGCCCAAACTAAATTGCGTTTCCAAGTACTTGGGCAAAAATACAACGAATCCTGAAACAATCACTAACTCCATGCAAGCGCCTAAACACGTCACAATATAAACTGGATTGCACAAAAGTCTCCACATACTTCGTGGAATGTCTGAAATAAAAAAAATTATTTTCAAATCACAATTACATTTAATAAAAACAAAAAATACAATTTTTTTTTTATTAATTTAATTTGTCAAATTGTTAATTCACCTTTGATATCTTTTCCATAAGCAGTGTCATTTGTGTCAATTGGTTTTTTTATTTCTTTGGTGGTTTCTTTCTCCTTAATCGGCGGTGGTTTACTCTTTTCGATAATTCGAATTTTTTCTTTCTCACGTTGCAATGTTTTTGGGAAGCTGAAGAATGGAATAGCAGTTATAATGAGAAGTAAACCGCAGAGTAAAAATCCTCCCCACCACATTCCTACCCATCGATGATCTCCTGGATCTGTAGGTAAATAAATTCATTATTTATAGCATTAGAAGAAAATAAGTAAAAAAAAAAAAGAAAAAATTTACCAATGCTTATGATATTTCCTGCGAAAGAATCCATGTGATAGGAGAGAAGGAAAGCTCCAAGAAGGAAGCCAAGAACTGGACCAAACGCTGCCATACTGTAGACGCAGCCTAAAACAAATAATTATTTTCATAATTTAATTATTTCCATTTTAAATTTAATTATAAATGCAGAACTTTAATTAAGAAAAAAGAAATTTACCAATGTACAGGGAAGCACTGTCTTGACTGACATGATCGTCTATGTACGTTGTACCTAGAGTAAAAAGAGGTGAACCTCCACATCCTAATAAAAGTTGAGCAAGCACAAAAAGTAAAACAGGGCCAAATGTCGACGGAGTTCCTTGAATGCAATTATCACCCCTTAAATTGTTATGCGGTGCTAAGGGTGGTGACGCGAGACCAGTTGAAAGACGACCTAAAAAATGGAAAAATAATTTTTAGATTGATGTAAATAAAATTTTTTGAAGAAATTTTTATTTCACTTAAATAATTTTTTAATTATATACTACAATCGTACAAGAAAATTTAAAAGGTTCAAAGAAATTCTATATTTTTGATTAAACACTTTTTTGTTAAAAAAATTAATATTAAAAAAAAAAATTCAATTATCTTTGTCCTATAATTATAGTTGTAAACATTTACTTTCGATAATTCAAAGGAGAAAAAAATAGTTTTTCAAATATACCTAATCCCATATCTTGCTCACGCAGCGAAACTCCACGGCAAATATTGTCTGAATTGGAGGCATTGGAAGTGGTTGTGAGGTTTGGTTCAGCTGTAAAATGCGGAATGACAAAAACCATTGAACCTAATCCTGTTATTACGGCACCTGAAAGAAGAGAGAATATTTTTTAAATAATATTTAGAAAAATATATTGATAAGAAACACAATTTGTCAGATTATAATTTATTCAACGTTTGTGACACATTTCAGGAAATGTAATTTCTAAAGATTCTAAAAGGTAATTTTTTAAACATCATAATGTCAATATCAAAAAAGTACATAATTTATCGTTATGTTCAATTTATAATTAAATATACATGCATTTGAAAAGTAATAATTTTTAATATTAAAATGCAATATTTTAATTGTTCTTACCGATTGCTATCCAAACGGGAATGTGTCTTCGACTACCAAGATAACTGACAAAAATAACAGTAATAACATTTCCTATTTCATAAAAGCTTGCTATGAGACCCGAAAGACTGGATGGGATCTCAAATCTCTTCTCGATCGTTGTGATCACAGAATTAATGTACCCTGAGCTAAGTGCTTGTTGTAAAGTAACAAGGAACGACAACAAAAATACAAAGACCTGAAATAGAAAAAAAAATCACACATCAATAAAGTGAAAAGAAAAAAAAAAAAAAAGTTTTTCAATATCTCTCGCAATTTTTATAATAATTTATTAAAAAGAAAAGTAATCAAAAACTTTCCGGGGTAAATGAATAGTCAATATATATGTATACTTTATTTACACACACGTGAATTTCAGCAAACTGCACGTGCGATGTAAACTATTTAATATTCATAGGAAAAGTAGCATGTGAATATAAAGTACTTTAAAATACAAGTATACATATAGATAAAACAGAAAACTGATTAATGGACAATAATATTAGTATTTGTTCTTTTATGTTAAGTGTATTTTTTTGCATTAAACATCGATCTTCTCTGTACAGAAAATCATTTTTCCATTAACATAATAAAATAGAACAAAAATGAAAAAAAAATTTATTAGCCTTTTTTACAATTTTAGTTATTAATTTAAAGGCATACAATTCTTATATTCTGGAAAACACTTTTTTCAATTATTATTATTATTTAGAAACTTTATTATTAAGTGAAACAAAAATTATTATTATTATTAAAATATCCAAAATTTTTTGCAATTTTTTCTTTCCTTCAAAAAATTAATAAATGATTTTTGACTGAAAACCAGATTTTGAAATCTAAAATTAGAATAGAAAAAATATTTCTAAGGTCAATTCTATGAACCAAAAAAATTTATACAAAAAAAAACAAATCTGTATCATAATTAATATAATAAGGATAATAAAGAAATTTTTAATATAATATTTTCTGTCATTCAAACAGACTGCAACTTCGTTAACGTCAAATTAAAATAGAAATAAAAAAAAGCAAAATGAAACATTATCGATTGATGTTTCAAAGTGGTCTTATAAAAGTAAAATTGAAATGTATTTTCGAGACATCAAAATTCAACACTTGCAATTTTCCAGGCGTTATATTGTTCGATAATAATGATGGATTAATATATATATGTCGACACACGTGGCTTATTGCATAAAATGAAACCGAACAAAAATTTGATTACGAACCTTAATACTTGCAAAATTTTGAATGAAGGCCGGTCTACAAGTTAGAATTCCACAGTCCTTTGAATCCGGACTGACAGGAGGTGTTTGCGGTTTTTCCTTTTCAGTCCTGAAAAATATGAGAATTTGACATAAAATCGTTAATAATTAACTTTCCATTACAATAATTAACAACATTTTCAACTAAAAAATGTTGATATGATAAAAAAAAAGGAAAATATCTTCTAATTAGAAATTGAATAATTTATTTTAAAAAAATTTTATATTACAAAAAATAATTATAAAATTGAAAAAAATAATTATTTGAAAAATTTACATTAAAAATAATTTTGTCGGGATAAAAATGTGTTTTCTCATTTTTTTTGTGATGAAAAAATTTTTTATAATTAAAAAAAAAACTTCCAATTTGATAGTAGTTTTTTTTTTTTATTAAAATAACAAGTCTATTATATTAGAGAGAAATCTTCTTAGTAAAAGAAGCTTTTAAAAATTAATTTACCTGTCTATCATGGAAGCACTTGGATTCCTGCTATGACATTTGATGACAAAGTCTCTGGAAAAGTGCAAAATAAAATGAAATGATGAGGTGAAATAAAAAATTTCTTCTATATATATATATACAGGGTGTTCAAAAAGTATGAAAAATTGAAAATATCTCGAAAAGTACGCATTTTCGTGATTCTTCGCTTTTCACTATTTGGTCCCGGGCCCAATGTTTTGGGTTCAAAAATGTGGATCTTTTTATTGGGAACATTTTTGACAAAAATGAGTAAATTTCACGATATTTGCAAGTTTCTCTACTTTTTTGAACACCCTGTATATATAAAAGTCTATATATAAGAATAATTTAGATGGAAAATAACATTTTTTTTTCTCCGCAAGTTTGAAAAACGTAATAAAAAGGAATTGCAACGACAGCGATTAAAACCCTCTGGGAATAAACGTGTAGTCTTATGCATTTTAATATTTTCCCAAGCCACAATTTATCAAATCTCTCTCGTGCAACTAGAATTTTCTTTGTTCACAAATCATCAAGGAAATAATTTTTTTTTCTTCAATTGACGTTGATTTTTATATATAACAATAAAAATCGCAACATTTTATAAAATAGAATAAAAATTTTCGATTTTAGAAAATTTATTTTTCAATTATTTTGATTTTTATCTCATGAATAAATAACTAAAATAAATTAATTTATAATTGTTAAATGTATAATACTTTCTCTATGTTTTATTAAAAAAAAATACTTGTTTCGATTTATTTATATTTTTTTATTGGACAAAACAAACAATTGTAGTGAATGTGTATTAGTCAGAAAATTTCTATGATACGTTTATAAATCGTGCCATGGCCACCATGAGATTACTTTCTACCCGCGGATAGACCTCCATTACTTTAGCAAACCATGTTGAGCATTTAATCATGAGAAAATTAAATACTGTGATTTTTCGCAAGCAAAAGAAGTAATAATTCTCTTTCATAATTTTTCATTCGTTAATCATTCTATAGTTTCAAGGTTTCGATAATATTAAATGAAATTTAATTCATAAATTATATTATAAGGAATAGATGCAATTCTTTCTTTGTTTGTACTGAAAAATGCGAAAAAAAAATGTCTAGTAAAAGAATTTTAAATTCAATTCATCTCTTTCTTGGTAACATGTACTTTTCCTCGAAAGAATGTTTTACTTTCATAAGATTGTCTTCGGCTATATTTAAAAATTACTCACTTCAATGGACGGTAGTTTTAATTAATTGTAAAATTATTCGAAAAGCATGAAACAATGGTAGTTATATTACTAATGGTTATCTTTAACTAATAATAATTTTACTTGATATTTTTAAATATCGAAAGGAGTTCAATTAACGTTCACTCTGATTAATGGCAGTTGCAATTAATTCTTTTTTTTATTATTTAAATTTAAAAATTATTCTTTTTTTGAAATATAAATTTTTTAAAATAATAGTTTTAAATAGTGAAAATTTTACATTTTTTAATAAATTGGTTGAATCAATTAATTTATTTATCTTATGATCGCTTATGATTGAATATATTGTAATATTTTTTTATTCCTATAGTTAAATGTTTTTTTTTAATTTATGAAATTGCATAAATGATTTTTATAAGCTCACCTATGGTCCATTATGCCAGAACTTGGATTTCGACTGTGACATCTTATTACGGTATCATGTGTCAATGGCAAATCTGAATTTTCGCCAGCATTACCACCTGTACTTTCTGCATACAAACCAGTCATAGCATACATACTCTCATTCCTCCTGTGTCCTGAATAATAATTGCTACCTGAGTCGGACCTGTTGAAAGAAAATTCTATCAGAAAGGTCAAATCATCAGTTTGGTCATTTACGCACGAAAGTGGATTTCAGTGTCATCTTGATTTTTACTTTCAAAATTTTTATTAAAATTAAATTAAATTGTAAAATAAATATTTTAATAATAAAAAAAAGATTTTATTACTTTTATTTTTTTTCTCCGACAATTTAAATATTCTTTTTATTTAATATTATAATTTTCCACTTTCTATAAAAAAAAAATAATATACTTTTTCTTCTTCTTTAATTTGTGAAATTAATCAATTACAATTTACTTATTTATCGAAAAAGAGAATTTTTTTTTGTACAATCTCTCATTATATCATTTATAATTAATTTTTAAAATAAATTCCTGTTCAGACAAATCCCTTTATGAACTTTAAGTCTATTATATTCTAAACTCCATGGATTCTGAAATCTGATCTCTGTCGGATTCTCTTACCCTTTATCATTACATGAATATGAATTTGAAACCCTTCAAAAAAAAAGAAGAAAATAAAAAAATACTAAGTATAGAATGCAGGTATCTAGATTATAAAAAATGAACAGATTTAAAAATATATTTTTTTCGCGACAAACTATAATTTTTATAAAATATATTTACATTATATTCTAGTTTTGTTTTTTAATAGGAAACGATTTTTATAATAAAATCATAAATATTTCGAGTAAAATTTAAAAATTATTGATAAATTTTAATAATAATTAATAATAATTCTTAAAAATATGTTTAATATTAATTTTTTTCAAGAAAAATTAAAAATATTCTATAAAAGAGTAAAAAAAAAATTTCTTTTTATGAAACTTATGTTTATTTAAATATATAATTGAAAAACTTAAAATCAATTTTAAATAAATATTCCATTTTCAGGTCTTTTTTTACTAGTTCGCATAAATGTGCAATAAACTATTAACAGATTATGGATTCTTTATGAAGGAAGTAAAATTATGCATCAACAGTAGTCAATAAATTATTGATATAACTATAAAGTTTAGAAAACCTCGTAATTTTGTATATTATTCGGTTTATAAGATTAAATAGTGCGATAAATTTACAGTAAAAAAATTTAATCCCAATCGCTTAATAATTTTGAAATATAATAATATACTGTAAGCTCGTTTAATTAATTAGCATACATTTATTGGCCATTTTTGTTTTAAATTTGAAAATAATATTAAAAATAATTAAATAAAAAATTGTTTATAAAAAATTTTTGTTAAATAAAATTTCCAAATTAAAAAAAAATTTTTTTTTTAAATATTATTTTTAAAGACTTAAAAAAAAAAATTATGCGATAGTTAAAGTTTTTTTTTTATACCTTCTGTGCCCAAAGCCAGGAATGTCACCAGTTTTGTGACTGCCGTCGGAACGTTTTTGGCTAAAGGCACTTGATATGCTTTCAGCACGTTTGTGGCCACTTTCTGACCATTTGTGACCAATAAATCCTCCTCCAGATTCGGTTCGTCTATGGCAAAACATACTTGATGACGAGCCATTTCTCTTGTGTCCATTTGCGTTGTTTGAAGCCATCTTTCCCTTCTCAACGACCCTAATCTCTTCCTCTTTGAAAAAAAAAAAAAAAAATCTAATTACGTTGCTCTTCGCCAAGACATAATTGCTACATCCTCCAGTTTACTGCAACAAAAACAAGACAACATAACAATTAATCCACCATAGTATAATGATATTATAATTACATAGTACAATTATAAAAATAATTAAAAAAAATAAATAAATAACGAGAAAAGAAATAAAAGTTCTTTAAAATAATTAAAAAAAAAAAAATAGGAATTTTTCTCGAATTTAAAATAAGTCAATAATTCAAATTAAAATCAAATAAATATATATTTATTACGTATTCAAATTTAGAGAGTATAGGATTCGTTTTTTAAAAAGCGAAAGCCTTAGAGAAAATGAAAGTTGTGTTTTTTAAAAAGGGAGTGATAAAAAAAAGAAACTCCTAAAGAAAGAGAATGTTACTAAAAGAAATGACTAATGGAAAGAGTAATGAAGAAAAGTTCTTAAAGCGCAGGAAATATTTTTCTTAAAAGTCTTAAAGTGACTTTTATAAGAAAATTCCCTTTTGGAAATTTTTAATGAAACACTTTCTTTACACTCTAAATCTCTCTTAATATTAATTATTCTGTTCTAAATCAAAATAATTTTTCAAAAATTTTTTTTTTTTTTTCTACAGTCAACCTTTAATTCAAGGCTAATTAAAATACTGATTTGGCACGACGACATTAATATGAATTTCAGCCAAAGTAGAAACTAAAAAATAATTTAAGCGTTTGCGATTGTCACTCTTTCTCTTTTGTTTCATCTTAATGAATTCCTAGGCATGCGGACGGCTTTTTTAGATTATCGATTATAGAGTTGCCCTTGATTTTAGAGCCCAATGAAAAATTGAAGAAGCTTATTCAACCACAATATATTTGAAAAAGTAATTTTTATTTACTAAAAAGTAACATTGTAACACTTCTTCTTCTTTTTTTTTTTTTATTCAAGTGTTTCCTTGAACTATATATTATTCATATGCCAGGCGATAAGTCTTCGTTTGACTTTTTAGTCTCAGGGCTTGCTCTTTTTCTCTCCTTCGTATCAGCACTGTTCCATTTAGATTGATCCGGAGAAATTACACTCTCAAAGACAAAGAAACATCATCATATCTTTAATTGAAGACAATTATTCCCAATTGGAAACTTAGACATAATTTATTATTCATTGTTTAGTTTATTTATATTTATTTCAATAAATATTAATTAATTTAATAAAATAAAGAAAATTCGTTGAAACAATAGAATATAGGACAGAATAGAAAAAATTTGCATTGAAGTAACACATTTAACATTAACGTTGGAATAAATGTAAAATTTTTCTTGAAAAAATTCATTTCACGAATAGAATGAATTTTAGTTAAACGAAATAAAGAGAACCGTTATAAAGTCGCGGAACTTTATTTCATCTCTGAAAATATTATACCGTTTGTTTGTCACGAGATCATCGAACCGCAAAGGAGAAAGAATAGCAAGTGATGCAAATTAAAATATATACTACAAAAATATTACGAGTTCATAAACCCTGAAAAATTACCTCTTTTCATTGACTCATCAAAGAAGGATTTCACAAAGGAGTCTATATATTATATATTGCAATTAGAAGTAACGCAACTTTTGAAATCACTCTTTTTAACGAGACTTATTCTTTTTAAGAAACATTTTTTTAATATTTTACTTGGACTATATATTGAAATGTTAAACATTTTTTTTTCTAATATAATTTTTGTATAATAAAATTATTTAAAAATATTAAAACATAATTTCTGAATGAAAATATATTTTCTTCAATTGTTATAAAAAAAAAATGTAATTACAGTTATATTTTATAAGTAAATATTCTTGATTCGAACTTAAGAGATTATGAATCAGTGCGTGTTAATGAACTCATGTACAAAATATTCCGAATGCAGAGAATTTCCGTTATAAACTAATTGTAAGATTTAAAGGACAAGAAATCGTTTTTCGAGAGCACACAACTCAAAACCTTAATTCTTAATTTCTTTTTTTACGCCTGATATACAGAGCGAAACATAATTTTTGATAAAATCCAGTATGACAAAAGCTATTTGAAAGTAAATAATGCTTAATTTATAGAATAAGTTTTTAAACGGAGAAAAACATTTTTGACATAAAAAATGAATAATTAAATAAAAACAGTATAAATAGTAAAATTTTATATTTTCATTTAAAAAAATATGAAGAAAAATATTCTTTTAACTAATTAATTAATATTTAATTATTCTTTCAAAAATATAATTATCCTTTTTAATTCAATTTAATAATAAAAAAAATTATAAACAAAAAAAAAAATAAAAGATTCATTCTAAAATCTCGCAAATTTCCTCATACGAGTGCATTGTCCACTGGTAATTATGTTGTTCACCTCGCGCATGTATATTTGAAAAGAAAACGAAAGTAAAAAGCACTGTTCCAGAAATAATATGTTGAACCCTTTATATATATACATGAGTTCAAAGTAACATCAACTTTTTTTTTCACAGACAATACACTTAAAAAAAAAAAAATACTATAAAGCACATGAAAACATAATGGGAGAGAGGGAAAGGACAAAGAATATGTAAAGAGGAACAACTTTTTTTCACTTATGGATTTGAAAGATTCGAGCAAACATCCTAGAGGTGTGGGTCGCGTCAAAAAAAAAAGAGAAAAAAAAGAAACGAATACTTTATATATATGAATAACGCAGTCGTTTGTAAACTTAACATCTTTCAAAAACTCATCAAATATTCAACGATGAGCAATTTTATACTTCTTTTTTTAAAAAAAAACTTTTCGAAATATTAATTTACCATTGTTTTAACATTTTTGCATTATTTAAAAAAATAATATAAGAATTATTATATAGTTAGTAAGAATAAAATATAGAATTAAATTAATTAAAATTAAGATAAAATTAAATTAAAATTTATTTGAAAAAAAAATTAATATATTTCAAACAATTAAAAGAGAAGAGAAAAATAAACTGTGTGTATTTAAATTTCTATAGAGAGTTTTTCACATTGCTGAAAATTTCAAAACAATTTTATGATCAATGATTTTTAAACCAATTTTTTTTTCCCCGATGAAAAATTTTAATAATTTTTTGTCTTAAAGATATTTTTTTGCAATGTTTATTGATGAAAAAAAATAATGTGCTTTCTAATCATTAATCATAAACGTTGTAGACTTAAGTAAAATGCGTTTTTCAATATAAGTCGTATTTCCGATTTCCAAATATGGTGAGAATAAGAACAGCTTTGTAAAAAGACATCATGCAATTTGAGAAGGATTCAACCCTGATGGAAATAGCGACCCAGAAACCAGCCTATCTCTATTTTATATATATATATATTACTTATAAAACTCAACACGCGATGGCCCGTTCAATCTTCAAAATATAGCAAATATAATAAAACAATGATATTTTTGATCTATGTGTGTTAATGTCTTTATAAGGACACGTGTGTATAACCGTTCCCCAAAGTTCATTAGTTCGTATAAAAAAAAAATTTATTCAATATAATCTTCATTGAATCGAATTTTATGTGGAAGAATTTTTATTCAATCATTATATTTCAATTATTATAAAAATTTATAAAAATTAAATTAAATTAAAAAATAATTTACATTTAGAATCGAATTTTCATTCAAATTTTCATTAATTTTCGTTCAAATGAACGAAATAAGGTTTTTGCTCTATAATAATTTAGCTAAAAAAAAAAATTCTATTTAATGAAATTCTAGCAAATGAAAATTTCAACTAATAAATTTTTATTTTAATCAAATTTTCATTAACGAGAATTTCTATATTATTACTAATTAGAATATTTATTTAATATGAAGCTGAAGTATATACCCAACGTTTTGTGATAAACGATTATTTTAAAGAAATAATTTTTTAAAATAAAAAATTCTCTAATGTTTTGCCTAAAAAATATTTTTTTTTTTATAAATTTTGTTGATTAATAAAAACCACAAGAAATATTTTTTAGGCGAAAAATTATAGAATTTTTCATTTTAAAAAATTATTTCTTAAAAAATCGTTGCGTACTTTATTTAATTTTTATATTTTTAATACATATACAAATTTTGTTTTTTTCTCCGCATACATTGAAAAATTCAACTTGATATAAAAAAAAGCATCACAAAAAAAAATACAAGATGTTATTTTATCTGCAAACGATTGGCATAATCGTGAACAGGATTATATATAATTATAATTATATTCTAAAACCAATATAGATTTGTAGTCACGCGACCGCGAGCAAAGAGAGAGAAAATGTTCAATTTGAAAGTGCCTTTAATCAATCTTCTCTCCTCTTACTTAACAACGATCTTTCTCTTAAAATTATTATGCTTGTTGTATAAATCTATATGTATATTCTTGACAATATAATTCAATTTCCAGACAATTTTTATAATTATAATTTTTCCAACTTTCTAGTATAATAAAATAGTTCTTGAAAATCTCACAACATTCTGATGATAAATGCAAGTCAAAAACTAATTATGAAAGTGCATTATTTAATAAACATAGAAGAGAATGAAGTTATAAATTTTCCAGATGGATAACTTTGAAATATGTGTGTGTGTGTTGCGAACTTATAACAAAAACACGCGTATCTTGAAATCGATTCGAGATACATAGTGTATACATATATGGAGGATATCTGGCACACTAGACTCATTGCCACGAGTTTACTGAAACTTGTGTAAAGAGTCAAGGACTTTTATACACCTACAACCAATTCATTAAATCACATAGCGCACCTACTAGAATTTTTAATCCTCTAATATATATATATATATATATACTCTAACGGGAAACAAGAAGAGTAAATAAAGCAATATAAACTAAACACTTTTAGTGTGATGAAATTAATTTATAATCATAAATATGAATATGCTCTAATATATTAATTTAATTCGAATTTGCACAATTTACGGCCTTTAAAACGACCATTTTCTATTTAGTTGAATTTTATAATCTGTAGAAATTTTTTTTCACTGAAACCTATAAATTTTTATATTTAGTCGACTTTTTAGCATTTTTATTAAATCTACATTTCATTAATAATTAATTAATAATTAGTTTTGAGCCGAATTTTTATTTGTTCGAATTAGTATTTTGCATAATTTTCATCAACCGATTTTCTATATTACAGAATTTTCATATAACCGAAAATTCACTTCAAAGAATTTTTATTTGTCAGAATTTTTATTCGCTCGAATTTTCATTTAACATAATAGGCATTTTAAAGAATTTTTATTAGGTAGAATTTCATTGCATAGAATTTTTTTTGAGATAAATTTTCATTTGTTCGAATTATTATTTGATAGAATTTCCATATAACCGATTTTTCATACTACAAAATTTTTACTTAACCGAAAAATTATTTAACAGAATTTCTAATTGATATAGAATTTTCATTTGTCCGAATTTGCAAATGGCCGAACAAATAATCGACAGAAAGATTTCGGCGCGATTTTGAAAATCAACCAATCACAATTTTATGGATAATTTTTGATTGGTTTATTTTAAAAATCGCGCCGAAATCTTTCTGTCGATTGTTTGTTCGGCCATTTGCAAATACGGACAAATGAAAATTCTATCAATTAGAAATTCTGTTATGTAAATGATTTTTCAGTTAAGTAAAAATTCTGTATGTATGAAAAATCGGTTATAAGGAAATTATATCAAATAATAAATCGAACAAATGAAAATTCATATGAAAGAAAATTCTATGCAATGAAATTCTACCCAATAAAAATTCTGTGAAGTGAATTTTCGGTTATATAAAACTTCTGTAATATAGAAAATAGTTTTAATGAAAATTCTGCAAAATACTAATTCGAACAAATAAAAATTCGGCTAAACAACTAATTATGACAAATGAAATTCGATAAAATGTAAATTCTGACTAATTATTTTTAGAACATAATCATGCGCCCCAGAATTTTTATCTTGAAATTCCAGATTTATTGAAAAAAATTGTCGCATTTTTTATTTAGCCAAATTATTATTTAATATAGAATTTTTATTTAGCAAATTTAATATAAATTACTATCACAGTTTTCTGAGGCTCTCAAATTGAGACCATAAACAGCATCAAAAAGTTGCCCCATTTACATGAGAATTTGGGGTCCGGTGAAATTTTCTGCAACTTTGAACTTTTGTAGTTTTTGACCTCCTGAACAAAAAATGTAAATGGCAAAATTCAAAAAAATGGACAGATTTTTTTAAAATTGAGGTTTAAGTTCAAAAAATAGTGTTACAAGCGGAAAAAATTCAAAAATGAGTAAAACCAAAAGAACTAAACAAACTTTCTTAAAACTCGTTAAAAAAATAATTTTTAAACCTTTTTTCGCATCCGGTATTTTGAATTTTGAAAAACTATCATCGAATTCGTAATTAGCGACCCCGAAAACTCCCGAGTAACAAGATTTAAGGGAATTCAATGTATTTAAAAAAATTCGTCGGCCATTTTGGATCCGCCATTTTCGATTTTCAAAAATTGACATTGAATTCGTAATGAGCGACCCCGAAAACCCTCGAGTATTAAGACAGTTTGTTTACTTCTTTTGGTTTTACTCATTTTTGAATTTTTTCCGCTTGTAACACTATTTTTTAAACTTAACCCCTTCGCAGTGTAGCAAAAATAAAGCTTCAGTGCCCCGTATGTGGGAAAAAAATTTTTTTTTTTAAATTGATATTAAAAAAAAACCCGAAAATCTAAGAATACCCATTGACAAGTTTATTGTATTGTTAAAATAATGAAGTAAACGATTATTAAAATAATGAAGTAAACTATCGACAATTTATCATATTTTGTGCCTACTTATTTTTTTTGAGATGCCTCTATAATAGCGGTCATGCACACTGGTGGCACGACATTTTTTTTGCCTCTATAGAGGTCAATAACAGTGAAGGGGTTAAACCTCAATTTTTAAAAAATCTGTCCATTTTTTTGAATTTTGCCATTTACATTTTTTGTTCAGGAGGTCAAAAACTACAAAATTATAAAGTTGCAGAAAATTTCACCGGACCCCAAATTCCCATGTAAATGGTGCGGGGTTCTTTGTTCGGAAGTATGCAAGCACGTATTGTTTAAGAGATGACACACTATTTATAAGAACAATGGCAATTTAACTATACTTAATGAGTTTCTAGAATTTTTTTCAATTTAACACTTCTCAAAACAATGATAGAAGCTCTTATCAAATTCCAATTTATAATATGTCGATTTATTTTTGTTAAATACTAACGACCTTATATAACATTTAATGTAATAATAGTAATAATAAAAATAATAATAATAATAATAATAAGCTTCTTCTAGTTTTTCAAATTAAAATTTTCACTAATTAAAAATAAGAAATGATAAAATAATACACATTAATATTAATTAATAAATTACAAAATTAAATAAAAATCAAGTAGGTACATTAGTTAATTTATTTATTTTAATATTATATTATAAGTTTATTTGTGTGCGTACTGGAAGTTCGTTTAAAAGCCGAAAGGCATGAACTATATTAATAATAAATAAATAAATAATAATAGTTAATTAATTGAAATTTTTTTTAAGATTAAATATTAAATAATTTTGAACATTTTGAAAATAGAAAATATAAGAAACAGGAAGTAAATATTTCGTATTTTTCCGACGAGTGTAAGTTCAGGGCAAAGCCTAAAGCTTTACATTATTCATACATCAGTGCACTTAAATATATACACACACACACAAATATAAACATATGAATATGATTCTATATATGACTATGTTGGATATTTGTTTAAGCAGTAAAACTTACGGATTAAGAATGTTAACAAGGAAGTCTACGTTTTCACATATTATATATATCACACGTGTGTTATATAGAATAATGTACACGTAAATTTTGTTATCATAATTTTCCAACTTAAAAGTAAACATTTTGTCGGTAAACGGAAGCAAATATTTATAATTTAATAAACTGTGTTTTGTAAAAAAATTTATACACTTTTATAAATATATTGATTTCAGAAAACCGTTAAGAATTTTTTACATGAAACAAATTTTCCTCTAACAAAATAACATTGTTATTTAAAATTACATACATTATTTATCATTTTTGACTTTCTAAATGTTTAATAGAACGAATTTTTAAAAAACTTATTCCGTAATACTCTCGTTAAATTATTTTTGAGAATTCTCAGTCCTTAATAATAATAAAAGTAATTGTCAAATGAATTATAAATAAAAAAATACGAATTATTTTATAAATAAGAAAGTATAACATGAATGTCAAGGTTAACTTTAAAAACAGAACAAAAAGAAGAATCATTAGGTTTAGTATTAAAGAGAGATATGATGGTATATAACTTTTTTTTTTATAAAGAAAAGTCGGTTCGTGCCTAAAAATTTTATTTTATTTTTCAGCAAAAGATGTACTCTTATATGATTCAAGTAGCTGATTATTTTTTTTTCTTATACAAATACACGTTCAAATTCAGACTTTTACAAAAATCGAGAATTTTAATTGGGAAAAAATTTTTATATTGAGAAATATTTTTTATATCCTATAAAAGTAGCAAATTTAAAAAAAATCAAATTTTTAAAAGGGAAATTCTAAAATTACCTATACAATGTAGATAAAACAAATAGGTTCATAGATAAAAGATTATATTATTGAAAATAATTTATACACTGAAAAAAAAATTTATTTGATTCAAATACCGGTGTATTTAGTTATTATCAAATAAATATTTACTTGAATCAAATATTTCTTATTTAAATCAAATAAATGGCATTTGCTTCAAATACTGACTCTCTTAATTTGAATCAGTGAAATTTCACTGGTGAAATAGCTAGAAGTCGGTTACTGAATCATTTAGTGAAATTTTCACAAAAAATCAGTCATATATGACTGATTTCCAGTGGAAATTTTACTAAATGAATCAGTCAATCTGTTTTACCCATTACCGATAATACAGACTGACTGATTCATTTACTGAAATTTTCAATGGAAATCAGTGATATATGACTGATTTCCAGTAAAAATTTCACTAAATGATTTAGTAACCAACTTCTACCTATTTCACCAATGAAATTTCACTGATTCAAATATTTTATATTTGATTAAAATAAGAAATATTTGATTCAAGTAAATATTTATTTGATAATAACCAAATACACCGGTATTTGAATCAAATAAATTTTTTTTTCATAGTGTATGAGATTGTGGAATGTTTAAGTAGGACAAAAGAAAATAATTCCACTTTCTCCGTGCGATTATGATATATAGAGAATCTCTCTTGGGATTCTCGATTACTGGAACAAGAAAAAGTAACTTAATACCGATTGCGTTATAAGATTGGTATTAGCTCATGACGAGGAGGAATTAACGATTGCCGAGGGAAAAAAAAGAAAGTGACAGCGAATTTTGTAATAATTAGCGCAAAAAAAAAAAACACAAATCCATACGTCTTAATGACTTCATTATATATAGTCCTGTGAAAAATATAGAACGTTATTCAGAATACTTTGTAAAAAAATTCTGGAAAAATGGGGCGCATGATTATCCCATAAAAATCATTAGTTAGAATTTTGATTTGAAAAAATTTTTAATAATTACTTTTTAGACGAATATTCATTTTTCGAATTAGAATTTGACACAATTTCTCTTCAAACGAATTTTTATTGTACAGAATTATTAAAACGTCGAATTTTTATTTGTCTAAAATTGCAAATGGCCGAACAAACAATCAACAGAAAGATTTCAGCGCGTTTTTTAAAATTGACCAATCACGATTTTCATGACAATTTCTGATTGGTCAATTTTAAAAAACGCTCCAAAATCTTTCTATTGATTATTTGTTCGGCCGTTTACAATTTCGGACAAATAAAAATTCGTCGATTTAAGAATTCTGTTTAATAAAAATTCGTTTAAAGAGCAATTGTTTTAAATTCTTATTCAAAAAATGAAAATTCGTCTAAAAAATAATTATATCTAATAAAATACTATCAAATCAAAATTTTAACTAATAATTTTTATGGGATAATTATGCGCTCCGGAAAAATCAGTTAGGTACTGGTATAAAAATATCTATCATTAATTTTGAAAATTTTCACAAAAAATTATTTATTTACAATTCTATATATATATTTTTTTTACACTTTTTATATATATTCAGTTTCTTTACAATTTTTACACTTAAAAGATAAAACGCGTATACCTAACTTTATTAATGCATAAAAAATATCAATATTTGCTTGTGCAAATAGTTGCGGTGATCTATATAACGTAAAATTATTGCTTGTAAATTCCGAGTTAGTCGAAGGACACTTACAGAATATATATTTAAAAAAATTATATATATATACATTTTATTTGTATAGTTGAGAAAAAACTGGGTCACTCAAAATATAATTTTACATTCTTTTTATTTAATAACACAATTTTTAAATTAATAACGAATTCTCTTTTGACCGAACAAAGATCAGGCATAAGGATATTTTTCAAGAAATTTAAAAATTGAACCAATGAAAAATTATACAGTAGAAAATTTTGATTGGTTAAATTTGAAATTCGCACTGAAATAATTATATAAAATTATAATTTTATGAGAATTAGAGTTGAAAATACTGTGAAATAAAAATTACAAAATTAACCAATCAAAAATTTTCAAGAAAAATGTAATTTGTTATAATTTTAAAATTCGTGTAGAATATATGTTGCAAACTTTTAATGTAATTATTATTTTTTTATTACTATTATAATATAATATATGCTGTATGTCGTTAATTATGATTAATATCATAAATTCTGATAAGTAAATTTGTCAACTTTATAATAAATCAAAGATAATTTTTCATTTTTATTGTATTTTGTGACTAGCAACTTCCTCCTTTTTTAAAATTATTATTATTAATAAAAATAACAAAAGTTTTTTTTATCGATCAATGTCTATATTTTTCTGAAAGAAAAAAAAAAGTTGTTTATACTTTTAAAGTTATAAGACGTAGAACAGAAGCTGAATAAATTTCCAAGAATAACAAACTATGTATGCTTTCATAATTCTAAATAAGATGATTTTTTGATGATTCACATATAATTATAATATATATGAAATGTTAATTTGAGATAAACTTTCTCATTTATCCTGAATTACACTAAACATGTATAACGGAAATATTTTATAATTTACATTTAATTTATGTTATGATTAAATAATACTTGAATATAATTAACAGTAATTAATCATACATAAATCAATTTCAAATATGTGAAAAAAATTTTCTTTATCACAAAAAAAATATAAATAATATAAAAAAAATGCTGTAAAACATTTTTCATTTATATGAAATAAAAAGTTATTTATAATTTATCTATTCTTTTATAATATAAATAAATAAAACTTTGAACAAAATCATAATTTTTTTATGAATTCAAAATGTATTCGTTTTTATTATTCTTTAACTGAATTTTCAATAAAGTCATTTTGTTTCTTTAAATAAAATATATATTAGATCTCTCCTTTAAGGTTTATCTTGGGTCACTTTGTGTCAAAAATAAATATCCTCTTTGCAAATGAAGCTCTTTTAGGGTCTCCCACGTCGCGTCAAAAAGATACAAAATTCTTTGCGTGTGGTAAACTAAGATCTGATGTGCGTCTCTCTTTAAATGACCCATAATCCAAATAAATTTTGACAATTATTGCCTCACGCCTACATGAAGTTACTACGAAAATTTAATTGACTCTTGACCAATCATAATTATGCAAATTTTAACTTCCACGAAGTTTATATAGGTTTTTAAATTTGAATAAATATATTTGAAAAAAAAAATAAAATTGTCCTAATTTTTTAAATTTAAAAACAAAAATAGAAAAGTTATAATAAAAATAAATAATATTAAAAATAGAAATTCCGTTCTATTTCTTAAGGAGGAATTAAAAATTTTTAAACAAAAATTCAAGAATATTTATCATTAAAAAAATATATATAAGGGTGAAATATTTTTTTTAAATTTATTCACGTTGATAAATATGGGATTTTCACCCGCAATACATATATTGCGTTTCCATGATGAATAAAATAAATAGCAACTTTTATCAGTCACATGATTGACGTTCTTTATAATATTTTATCTTCGCACACGACCTGAACCCCAATATATTTTGGAATAGATCCAAGTGGCATTGAAAAAAGTTAAAACATATATATAGAATACGCGGGATGAAAAAAAAGGGACACATAAAACACTATCCGCAATGCTGTCTTTTAAAAACTTCAACATTATATAGAACGAAGGTATAATGAAACATTTTTGTTATTAAAAATTCATTTTTTTCTTCTGTTAAATAACTATATATATATATATATATATATATATATATATATATACAGTGTTACCTAATCCGGCGGAAATGAAAATTAGTTATACGATTCAAAACAACATCACGATATATCGTCACATTTACGAAACTAAATATTATTGACGTGTATTATGTAACATTATATGAACTTACAATTTTCTTCAAAAAAAGAAAAATTCAAGAAAAAGAAATTGTTTTTCGAGGTATATTTTTTTTCTTCAAATCGATACGAAGCTGAAGTATGCAACGTTTATGATAAACGATTTTAAAGACTTAATTTTTTAAAATGAAAAATTCTATAATTTTTCGCCTAAAAAATATTTCTTGTAGTTTTCATTAATTAACAAATTATAAAAAAATATTTTTTAGGCAAAACATTATAGAATTTTACATTTTAAAAAATTATTTCTTTAAAAATCGTTTATCATAAACGTTGCGTACTTCAGCTTCGTAAATCGATCCTATAATATTATAATAATTTAATGCGTATACCTAATAATTTATTAAAAGAGGAAAAAAAGAATTCTGTAGAATCAATTTGGGGTAAATGGGGACAAGAGGTTTTGGAGCTTAATTTACAGTTTTAAGGCCAGGTCCAAGTGAGGCAGCGCCATCTACATTGATACTAAAATTTTGGAAAATTTTCAACAGCCTTTTCTTGAAAACAAGATGGTAAAATGCTTTTTCCTTTATGGATAATTGATTGTTGGCAAGATATACACCAGCTAAAACTTGTTTTGAGTTAAAATAATAAAAAAAATTTCATGTCAATAAATTAAATATGAGCACTTTTTTCACAAAAACTGTAACAGTACTTTCTCAGAAATTACAATCAAAAATGCAATTTCCATTTGGAAAATTAATAAACGCTAAAAAATACACGACCTAAGATTTACCAATCACGAAAATAACAAAAAAAATTTTTATTAAATATTTAGCATATTGATACGGCTTTACTGATTGTGACAGCCCTTTGGTAGATTATGTATTTCAGATGGTTAGCAACAGCGCCAATCTCCTCCTTTTGGCAAATCTGCGAAACGTCTGGTGACATATATAACCTGCCAAACGGCTGTCATAATGAGTAAAATATGTTATGTTAAAATACTTTTTTTTGTTATTTTCGTGATTGGTAAATCTTAGGTCGTGTATTTTTTAGCGTTTATTAATTTTCCAAATGGAAATTGCATTTTTGATTGTAATTTCTGAGAAGGTACTGTTACAGTTTTTGTGAAAAAAGTGCTCATATTTAATTTATTGACATGAAATTTTTTTTATTCTTTTAACTCCAAAACATTTTACCTTATTGTTTTCAAGAAAAGGCTGTTGAAAATTTTCCAAAATTTTAGTTTCAATGTAGATCGCGCTGCTTCACTTGGACCTGGCCTTAAAATTAAGTTCAACGTCAATATTTTAACCTCAGATCAAATTTGGTTTGATTTTTAAGTCTCTTTTTTTCAAATGCGAGACAAAATACTAAAATAAAAAAAAATAAAAAAATTTCAATTGGTTCAACTATTATATATCTACTACAATTTTTTTTCAAGTTTTTTCATCCCTTAATAAAGTAATATACTTAAGGAAAATTTTTTCTTAAAACTTTCTTTAGAAACTATGCTGTCCCCATTTACCCCAAATTTTATGAAATTTTCTAAATCTTGGGGTAAATGGGGACAGTCAATTTCATGCGTTTAAAGCTTATCTAAATTTTTTCCCGCAAATATTACCTTTTAAAGAAAGAAAATTACGTAATTTGTGAAAAAAATAGCAATTTTGTTGCCCCATTTACCCCAACTGACCCTATATATGGGAAGTTACTCAATTTTGATAATTGATTTTCTAATTTCGCAGATTAAAAATCAGTTGACGTGTGTTCCACATTAATGATACGTATGCCAAAATCCAAAAGAAATGCCATCACACATATTATGTACACTTCAAGTCAACGGCAATGGAGAAAGTAAACGATTGCCATAATCGTCGATTTCCTCTTTTCAAAAATGGGGTTAAGGTCGATCATCAATTTTTATATAATCGATTAGGAAAAAAAAGTGCGTGATAGAAATTTTACTCTCGTTTTTAACATATACATAACTTTCTTTTATGTATATATGTATGTAAATAATCCAATATATTATGTTTATAGCTTCGTATTTTTAATTATACACTTCATATATACTTATAATAGGTATATATTAAAAATTTAGGACGCATGTTTATGTTCTAAAAATTATTAGTTAGAATTTTCATTTTATGGAATTTCATTTGTCAATAATTATTTTTCGATTATATTTGTCCGAATTTGCAAATGTCCGAACAAATAATCGACAGAAAGTTTTCGGCGCGATTTTTAAAATCAACCAATCGAAAATTATCAATAAAATTGTGATTGGTTGATTTTAAAAATCGTGCCGAAATCATTCTGACGATTGTTTGTTCGGCTATTTGCAAATTCGGACGAATGAAAATTCTATCAATTAGAAATTCTGTTATGTCAATGATTTTTCGGTTAAGTAACCTTACTGAAAATCCCTATATAAGATCTTGTACAATTTCCTGTACAGGATCAGCATTTGAACTTGTACAAGTTCTGACCAGTTCCTGTACAGGAAAATGCATACGAATTTGGAACAAGTTCATGTGTGAGATCTTGTACGAGATCTGGTGCAAGATCTTGTACAAGAAAATGTACATGATCTTGTACAATTTCATGTATAAGTACTTGTACATGAACACGTTCATGTTCTTGCACATGTATAGTTGTAAACATTTTTTTTTAATAAAATTTGAGATTTTGATAATTTTTAACCACTAAGATTCGTAACTCATGCATGCTAAAAACTATTGCGCAGCTGTACAGGTTAAAGTAAACTATTGCGCAGCCTTTGAAGTTTTTTATTTTTAGTAAAGAAAAACATGAATTAACATGTGCAAGAATATGGACGTGTTCATGTACAAGTACTTATACATGAAGTTGTACAAGATCATGTACATTTTTTTATACAAGTATCTTTCTTGTACAAGATCTCACACATGAACTTGTTCCAAATTCGTATGCATTTTCCTGTACAGGAACTGGTCAGAACTTATACAAGTTCAATTGCTAATCCTGTACAGAAAATTGTACAAGATTTTGTACAGGGATTTTCAGTAAGGAAAAATTCTGTAGTATAAAAAATCGGTTATATGGAAATTCTATCAAATAATAATTCGAACAAATGAAAATTCATCTCAAAGAAAATTCTATGCAATGAAATTCTACCCAATAAAAATTCTGACAAATAAAAATTTGGCTCAAAAATAATTATTGACAAATGAAATTCCATAAAATGAAAATACAAACTAGATTTTTAGAATATAATCATGCACCCAAAAAAAAGTAATCTTATATACTTAGAGGAAAATTCCTCTTCTAATATCCTCTAAATATTTCCTCTTAAAACAAGATTATTCAATTGAAATGTAGAATATTTTTATTCTTCATTTTAATGGAAGAATGACAAAAGGATTCCTTTTGTATTTTCCTCTTTAATTAAGATTTTCCGTTTTAAATTTAGAAGATTTAAAAAAAGGAAACGGAAAAAAATAATGTAATCGTTTGATCCCTTTCCCTGGGTATGATAGTTGTGAAGTTGTTTTTTAACCTTTCAGTTTTAATATTTCTGGTAAAATGTCAACAAAAAGGACAAAAAAATGGATTTGCTTTATTAAAAATACAGAAAATATAGTTAAATTCAAATTAAATGAATATTTTTAACGCTATTTTTAGATTTAAAAAAATTTGGATATTTCTTGTGAAATTTTACTACTCAGGTAAATAGAAATACTATAACCCCATTTTTGAATCTTTCGAATTTTTTAAATCTTTTTATTTACTTTTTTAAAAAAGTTTTAAAACGTTAAATAATTTCATATATGAAATTTTTTTCTGTCCTATAAAAAATGTTAACTTTTAAACATATCATCATGTTTTAAAATTATTTTTGCGCTGAAAATCTCGTTGATCATTACAAATGATTAATGAAAACTTATTTTTTGTATTTTAATTATCAATATAAAATGTTGATAATTAACCAAAAACATGACATTGTTAATGTTATATTAAAAAACAATTTTTATTATTATATTGAAATGAACTATTATAATTTTACTTAATTTTAATTTAAAAATGTATTTTCTGCAAAGATTTTATTATTTGATTGAAATTATAATTATTTTATTGATGGCTTTGACATTAAAAACAATTTTACGAGGTTTGGATGTCGACATTTAATTTAAGAGGAAAATCCTCTTAAATGAAGAATAATAATTTTGATACCAAAATTAAGAGGAAAATATGCATTTATTTTAGAGGAATCCTCTAGATTGAAAATTACTTTTTTTAGGGTGTGCATCCCAAAAATTTTTTTATTTTATAATTAGTATTATATGCTTTCTGCGCAAATAAGTAAAAAATTATAATGAATTATTATAAATTATATATAATTGTAGAGAAAAATGAATCAAAATAAAAAAAATTCATTCACATAGTCGCCAGAACTTCAGGGACATTATTTCGCTTTTCAGATTTCCAATCAATATAGCCTAGATATAGATTTCCAATTTTATATATATATATATGTGTATGATACCAATAAAATAGAATTTATAAACCGGAAAAGGCCTTGTAGAAAAATTGAGTTCGGAATTTATAAACTTCATACAGCGACATTCTTTTGCGAAGAGATTTTATATATTTTCTCCTAAAAAGCCTTGAACCATTATATATCTTTTAAATTAAATTTCAATGATTTTGTTTATTCCCCTAATTGACAATTTAATTATACAGTAGACTTTAGACAATAAAAAGTATGTAAAAAGGTTAAAAGTATTATATAGAAAATGTTATATAAACAGAATTAAATTTTCCAGACATTATAATTCAAATGAATTGAAAAAAAAATCACGTATGTTCAGACAGTTTGAAAGTCGATTGCAATTAATAATGAAGAGTTAGTCTCGAGCATTAAACTTACTGAAAAGAGTTCTTTTTTTTACATACAGATTAATAATAAATATAGTTTAAGTAAATTTAGACATTTTTTTTTCAATTTAATTTTTCTTTATATTCAATAAAAAAATTAAAATAACAAAAATTTTTCACTATAAAAAAAACTTCTATTACAAGTCAAATATAATTAATTCAACAAAAATATAATTTTATTAATAGAAAAATAAGAGCACATATAAATGATTAATTTATAAATTTAATTAATAAATGAAAAATCGATTTGAATGAATGCAAATAATTCTGATGTAACCATTATATGAATTCAATTTACAGTTCTATTACAATGAATCAAAGTAAAAGGTCATCAGAGTTTTAAATCCTGTTACTTTTAAAACAAAAGAGAACGCACTATCTATATTTAAATTAAATTTTGAAGTTTAAAAAATCGTTTTTTTTTTTATAGAAACTGAAAAGAAATTTTATAGAAATTATTAATATTTGGTAGGGGCGTAGGAATAAGCCTAAAAATTAATCAAAATTTTATTTGACTCCCGAATTTTTAAATGCTATAATTTTAATTTCATCGAATCTTCATTTGTTTAAATTATTATTTTAAAAAATTCTTAAAATACAAAATTTACGTCCATACTTGTGATGTTAAAAACATTTATGATCAATGATTGGAAAAAAACAAATATTTTTTCATTTGATAAATAATAATTAATTTTTTTTTGCCAACAAATTTTTCTTTTAAAAATTGTTGATTGAGTAATACAACAAAATTTTTAGACCAAAAAAATTATAATACCTAATTTGTTTAGAAAAATATTTTTTCTTGACGTCTAAATTTTCATTTTTGAAAATTTTTATTTATCCCAAACAAATAGAATATTTGAAATTGCTTAAATTACAATTAACTAAAAATAAAAAATAAAGTACGTCATCATGCATGTGACAAAAACAACAAACAATTTAATTAACCAGGAAACCTAATTTACTATATATAGAGAATTAGATGTTATATATAATAGGAGATGGAAGTTCATCTCATTGCAATGGGGCAAGAACATGAATAATAAATGACAATTACAGTTTCTTTCGAGTTTGAAAGAATAATTTGCGATTCCTTTAAAAAGTCTTTTTTGTAGGAGGTAAATGCTCTCATATAAAATTGCGAGTAAATCTTATAAGAGCAAAAGACTGCAAAAAAATAAATAAAGAAGAGAAGAGATCTACAAATAAATATCAGAATGACAAATAAGTGGCGAGTTCCTTACACTCTTTGGATGAGTCACCTAATAATGTGTACAACGCACGTGGTTTTGTGAACGCATACATTTATATATTAATACTGGGTAGACAACAAGAATTGATAATTTAGTCAGAATTTATTAAAATTCAAGAGAAAAACTACTATTTTTATACTAACATATCTCTTTTACAGACATAATTATTGGAATTAAACACACATTTCAAAAAAAATCTTTTTTTCACACTCAAACTAATTTATAACGTTTTGCCTATAACTACAAACTCACTTTTTTCATTGATACCAAAATCACCAAAAATTTAAGGAGGATAGAGGCCCTATAATATCCTCAAAACTAAAAAATAGTTTTTAACACAAACAAAACTTTAATAAAAATTAATTTAATTTTAGAAGATGATGTTCAGAACATTTTGACTTTTTTCTTTTAGAACAGGCAAAAATCACAATTTTTATTCAATTTTTATAAATAATAGTTTATAAAATATAAATAATATAAAAATTTTATTACCAAACTTCTTATGCTCTTCAAATCACTTTAACACTGATATAAAAATTTCAAAAATTTAAGATTCCTCTGGTTGCAACTACCTTTTACTACTGAATCTCTCTATATATATATACATATATATATATATATATATATATATAGATAAACGAATTGGTAAAAAATAATCTGATGTAAAATATAAGAATGGGGGTAGGGTCCTCAGAAACATTAGTAATACTTATATACAATACAGATAAGAGAGAAGGAAGGGGGGGGGGGTTAAAAAAAACTTCCAAAATATGCCAACCTATTATTCAAAAGACTTCGCATTAAAAATTCTCTCTCAAATGAATTTATTATATTTACAATAATATGTTGTGCGTCAAAATTTTTTTTACCCTAAGTAAACTAAACTTATTGAAGTTGAAATAAATTATCAAATAAACCTACGCAAGTCAACTTGTTTTTCAATTTATATACATATATTAAGTCTCTTATAGTATAAGGGTTAATATTAATTTGTGTGACTGACGTAATAAAAAAATTATGTATATTTAAAACAAAAAATATTATTAAAAAATTTTATTGATATTTGTTTCTTTTTTATATTTATAGAAAATTCTTATTATATATAATAAATATTAGTAGAAAAAATTTGAATTATATTATTATAATAATAGAGATATTATAATTATTGTAAATAAAAGGAAATTATTTTAATAAACTTTATTTACTATATTAAAAATAATTTACTGAAAATTTTTTTTCCAAATAATTATTTTCTATATACGCACAAAAAATTAGAAAAGAATGCTAGTAATGCTATATATATATATATATATAATTCCGCACACCCTGTATATTTTTACGCTCTAACTAAAACCGAATAACACAATAGAATTGTTAAGAATCTTTTATCAACTATACTGTTTGAGTCTGAGAAGAGGAGACTGTATATATCATTGTTGATATTTTTTCAAGTCTTGCTTGGTATTTTCTCGGTCAATATGATTAGTATTGTGAATCATCTTTTTAAAATTTCTTCTCTATATTACGAGGAATTTTGGGAAATTTTTTTTTCTTATCCTCTTTAGAAAGAATAAATTAAACTTTAAATATTAAATTAACTATTATTTATATTTAATTTAAGGTATTTTAATAAAATCAAAAAAATATTGAAAATTTAATAAAATATTTTTCACGAGCAAAAAATATTTTTAAGATACAATAATTTTTAAAAACAATTTTTATAAATTCGAAAAAAAATTCTCGATAATATTCAACCAAACTAAACATATGATTTCCAACAAAATGTTTATAAAGAGATAAACTAAACAAACTGTGAAAATACACCATCTGTATAAAGATTCTGATAAGACTATAATAATTTTTGATAATGAGAGAAATTCTTATGCAACGCACATAATGTTGCAATATAGAATATTTTATGAGGCATTATTATTACTATTTTTTTTTTTTATAAAATATGATAAACTCATCCAGTAAACGATAACAAACGCGTACATCAAGAAGTAACTAGTTTTTAATTCAATGTAATATATATTTAAAAAAAAAGTAGAAGAGAATAATTAAAAAATAAATACTCGGCTCGTTTAATAAAAGAAAAATGTAATTTTAATTGCGCAAGCGATTAATTTCATAATTCGCAAGCATTTTCATACTCCCTATATATTTTTATTTCACGTATATGTTTATGCATGTAGTCAGATGTTTCTGAAAGGAAAATTCGATTCCAACACGTGTTATACATTTTAATTTCAATCCAAAAATATATTACAATCCATTATGAGTCAGGTGTTCAAAAGAGAGAAGTTGGAAAAAGTTCATTGAACAAAAAAAAATAGTGAATGAATAAGTGCATTTAATTTAAAAAAAAGGGATAAAAATGAAATATATAATACAATATTATTATATTATAATAAATAATAATAAATCGCATTAAATATAATACTAATAATACATGTAAAATTCTTAAAACAAAAAAAAAAGAAAATGTTTTAAGTATGTTACTCCAATATTTTTAAAATAAGAAAATTTACAATTTAAAATTTCATATATTGACTTTAAGTCAATATTTGACTAATAATATTTTCAAATTTCAAGTTAAAATTTTAATATATTCACTTATGTCGTTTACCTCTTTGTAAAAATGATTAATAATGTTATATTTTTCAATATTATATGTAGTCCTTCATTGTAGTATTATAACCTTTTTTTCTAAATGAGCTTTTTCTAAAAAGAACTAATATAAAATATGATCTAGTTTTTCAGAAAAAAAAAGTGTAGCACAAAAGACACAGGAAACTGGTGAACAATTATAAGAAACCCAATGCCACTGAATATAAAGCCATTCGCATATTGTCGCGAGGTCAATGCATTTACTGACAATTTAAATAAAAATAATATTTTTTTACAACTGCATATATAAAAAAAAGAGTTCATGTATCACTATAAAATTAATTAAAAATAATTTAGTGAATTGAAAATAGAAGAAATATTTTTTGTATAAAAATAAAATTTAAAGTTTTAGTATACTGAATTAATTTATTATTGTAAATTTAGAAATAATATATAATTTATTATGTTTTGCGACAAGATTAAAATTTACAGCCTTGCAAAGAAATATGTATATTCAATATGAAAAGAAGAAAAAGAAGAAGAAGATTACTCAATTTTTCTTGACGAAAACAAAAATTTTAATGCGATGTTTTACTCTTCTCTCTCTCTCTCTCTCTCAAGAAGAAGAAAAAAAAGAAATTTTATATTTTTCGAGACTGAATTTAAATGAGATATTGTGAAGTTACAGTGTATTTTAATTCAGTTTTAATTAGTTTTACTTTCTAGGAAGGTTGCATCATTGCAATCATAAAGCAGAAAATTCTCAGGGAAAATGGCAATTTTCCAACAATGCCTATATAGTATATAACGCAAACGGAAGAAGTTTTATGTCTCTTGATATGGATGTTGGTCATTTTATATATATATATATACATAGAACACATCACTTTCATTATAAACAATTCACAACTTGAAATAAGACTTGCGTGCGTGTAACACAAGATTCCCTTGACAATGACTTGTCTTATATTTAAAAAAAAGAAATCATCTAAGAGAACGTATACATTTACAAGTCGATATATATAGTGAAAAAATTGAGACCGAAAGTAAACGACATCCTTGATACATGATACATGAAAGCCTTGGATAATCAGGAATAAAATTCTAAATCCCTGTAAAATACACGTTTGGAAGAATCCCTGAAGTTCTCATTTTACGCTAAATTAGGAAAAAAGAAACAAAAGAACGGAAATGAGAAATAAAGTCGTTTCTTCCTTTTAAAAAACACTCTCAAACTTATCTTAACTACAAAAATTGCATAGCATGTTATTAATGAAAAGAAAACGAAAATTTTGTATGCACTTCGCCAGTTATGTGGAAAAAATTCATAATTTTTTATTTAAGATTTTAATTATTATAATCACTTTTAAAGAGAGAAACAAATTGATAAATAGTGGGGGGAAATTTGTTATATATTGTAAATCAATAAAATGAATATTAAAAAAATATAAAATAAAAATTAATTCAAATCGTTAATTAAGCTTATTTAAAAACTAACATTTAAAAAAAATCTATTTAAATATTATTAATTAATAACTTTATTAGAACCCATGAGTATTCTAATAAAAGAATTTTTGTTATTTATATGGCATAACCTCATTTTTAATTAAAGAAAATTTTATTCTTCAAGATTACTGATACTAAAATGTACAAAAGTTAAAAAGGTCATCAAAAAGAACTTTGTCATTTAGTGTTTTATTTCAATTTGAAATTAACATTGATAAGAAAATAATTGATAAGAAAAATCAAACACACAACTAGTAAAAACGATATAATTAAATTTAACTTAATGTTACGTACCAATAAAATTAAACATACTTAAACTTTACAAGTCGATTGCTTTACAACAAAGGAATTTTTTTTTTTCTAAAGAATATACCATAAATAACTTGAATTTACATAATTTCTAACAAAAACCGAATGTGTTTTATTTACATAATACATGCTTCGAAAATATAACTGCAATATTTTGGAGCAGAGGAGATTATTCAAATTTTCTTAAATTCAGAACTTTAAAATAATGCAAAAAAAAAAAAAAAAGGAAAACAATTACACAATTTATATTTGTAAACAAAAATTAAAAGAAATTTCGAGAAGAAAAATTAGAGTAAATTTGACTTTGAATTGTAATTCATTGAGGAAATAATTTGTACATAATTTCTACAACTAGTGATTTATGAGAAGAAATTTTATCTGTGGAGAAAAACACTTACCAAAGGACGCTGTTGCGAGATTCTCGAGACTCCTTTGTGTCCAGGACACTGAAAAATCCTTGTGATTTATACACAATGGTTTTTGTGAACAAGAAACCAATGACACATTCACAAGCACCTTAACTGCACATCAAATAAATTTTCCTCACACAATCGTCCTCACTGTCTTATCACCACGGTTTTATCACGAACGAAAAAAACGCGGAAATCACATGGGGAGCAATCAAACATTAAGTCGCATTGAAGAACCAGCTGCTCCAGCTGGCAACTGTGTTTTTGACCGACGAACTGAAATGCGCGCATGCGGTTGCAATAAACGACACTAGCGCCATATTTCCTTTCCCTTTAATTAAAAGAGCGCGTTTATTCAAATTTAAAAACATCTCCTCTCTCTCATTTACCGATCGAGTATAAAATATATTGTTTTAAAACTTTAGAAAAAATTAATAATTTATTAAGCTAAATAGACACAAAAATAAATCTTTTAGATAATATAATGTTAAAATATGAAAATATATTTTATTTTATTGTAAAGGAAAGAAATCAAAATGCAATTTGTAATGCACTGCTGCATGATAAAAAGTCTGTATACAGGGGTTTATGATAATTTAGTTCTTTCGTGAAAGATCGTAAATAATATGGAAGAATAATACATAGATAATGACATAATAAATTAAATTAATCATTTTTATTAAAAAAATAAATCGTATAGAATAACATTTCTCTAAAATGTAAGTTTCATGGGCTTTTCTTGAAAAAAAAGTTATAAATAAAGTAATATAACTGTTTTTCAAAAAAAAATTTACGATTGAACAATTTTCAATAATTTTAAAGATGTATAGTATAAATATTTTTTTTATTTTTTTATTTGGCAACGATTCACTTACTACACCTCCTACCTATTTCTATTTCCTTAACGTTATTTTTACAAACTACTCTTCTTTCACTTCTCATTTCTTATCTTCCCTTCGAAAGAAATCTTTTTCCAAGTCTCTTGGATCAACTTTTTTTTACCCTCTTTTTTCACCGCCCTTTTCTCAAACAAAACTTTCCCATTGTCTTATATGTATAAACAATTCTCCCGTTCCCAATTTTTGGCACCCTCGCACTCATTTTTTTCACACATCAGGATCAACTGTGCTATTTCTTTTGTTTCTTTGTCCATTTGTTTACCTTGGAGAATCTATTTTTATCGCCATTGTTTATTTAATGATATTATTACTTTAGAAATTAATGAATCTTTTTTTGCCTTATTTATATTTATCAATTAATTGATAAATTTTTTTTTTTTTATTTAATTCATTTATTTGTTGTGATAATTAAACATGAAATTAAAAAAATTAATTTGATAACATTAAAAATTAATTATACAAAATATAATTATAAAAATATGAACTAAAAAAAATATTATTTGATTCAAAATAATCGATTACTTGTCTTTTATGAAAATAAATATTTATTTAAATCAAATAAACATTAGAGTTTTTTTGATTAAAAAAAAATAATTATCAAACCGAGTCATTAATAATAAATTACTATATCCAAGAAAAAAATAGAAATGAAAATAATGACTTTATTCTTATTAAAAAATTAGTTTCAAAAAGTTACAAAAAAATAACAAAACACCATTTGTATTATTTTAATCTTACAAAACAATTGATTAACAAATGAATTTAATTTTAAAAACTTTTTTAGATTACTTAAATTTTAAAAATTTGATTGACATAAGTAAGCTAAAGAAATTTTGAAATTTGAAAACTTTTAGATTAATTTATTAACCAATTGTTTCATAATGTTAAAATTATTTAAAACAAATACAGTATTTTCAGTGCAATTAAAAATTAAATTTTAATTATAATTAATTTTTAATTACAAATCTCAAATATGATTGATAAAATAAATTTAGATTTCAAAAATTCAACTTCTTATCATTATTTAAATTTTGTAAGTTTTTTTTTTTATTCTTAAATTTTACTTTGGTAAATCTCCCTATAAGAAAATGATTTTTTTTTATGTCTTTATAGTAAAATAGTTAAGCTTGTGAGCTTGCAAGTTCCAAGAATAGCGCAAGCGCAAAAAGCTTACGACTGTTGTTGTTTCCAAGGAGCTTTCGGATGATTGGCTGTAACATACAGCCAATGGGGAACTTTTGGATGTTGAATTTAAACTTTTTCCGGTTTCGAGGGATTCACGGGGCCACGGGGGCAACTACGCAACCGCTATAACAGTCGTTTGAATATTACCACCGTTTCTACCAACAACCCGCGACAGTTTACGAAATAAACTCCAACTCTCCGTAACATTTTTGATATTTAAAAGAACAATTATTTTTATTTTTCTATTGTTTATTCGTGAAGAGTTTTTTTTTAAAAAAAAGTTTTTTTCGTTCTCATCTTTTTTGCTCAAAAGTGTAGTAATATTTAAAAAAAAAAAATTATTGTTTCTTTTTTTTTTGAAAAAACTAAAGTTAAAACCACTTAATCGACACGATGGTATGTTCTATTGATGATATTGTAAGTCGTCGCCCTGGTAAAAAATTCCTTATTAAGTTTTTTATTTTTCTTTATTTATCTCTCCTCTTCTTTCTCTATTTTACTCACATTCACGCACACACTTCTTGAAAATTATTTTATTTTATCTTTTACAGTTCTTAATTTTCTTAATTGATATTTTAGTATAAACAGTAATAATTAATTACAAATTTTTTATTTTTTTATGAAATAATTTGGTTTTTTTTTCTCAATTTTAAACTATTTTTATTTTATGAAATTTTTTTTTTTTATTTATATGAAAATAGAAAACAATTTTTTTTTTTTTTGTAAAAATGTGAATTAAAACAGAAACGAAATTTCTTCTTTCATTTAATGGAATGAATTATAAAATGTTTGAGAGAATTAGAAATTTTGTAAAAAAAAACTATTTTAAATAAAAAAAATTTCAAAAAGAAATGAAATTTTTTTTTAACAATAAAAGAAAACTGTAAGGACTGCTTTTGATAAAAATAAATAATTTTCCTTCTGCATATATATCTGTTAGCTCTTAAATTGTGACTATACTTTTAATTCTATCTTGTGCATTAAAAATAAGCTGCAATTTTTTAACTATAATGATAAAAATATCGATGGATTTAAATATTTTTTTCGTAAAATTTCTTATAATTTCTTTTAATGTAGTACTGTAAAAATATATTTTGTTTATAACTTTCTTATCTACAATATTAAATATTTTATTACAGAAATTTTTTTTAAATTTATATTTATAGAAAAGAATTATTTTTTTTCTATTATTAAAAATATTTTTTCATATTTACAATAATAATCTATTTAAATTTTTTATAATAATATTAATTATGATAATAATAGATAATTTCATTACAAAATTTTTTTCACATACAGTATACACTTAATACAACAAAGACCTCAATGTTAGTTAAAAAAAAATATGTAATAATTTTTTGTAGTTATAAAAATTGCCTATCCTTAATATTCTATCTTTTCTCTATATTTATTTCCTCTCGTTTTCCTTCTATGTAAATGCCTGATTATTGTACAATCTACTTTGCACTCTTTCTTGTGAAATTTTCTGCATTTTGATTTTTTTTTTTAACAAAAAGAGATGTAAATTTAAATTGTAACAAAATTAATTTAATTTTTAACAGAAAATTTAGAGTAAAATATTAAATTAAATATTCTGCTCAAAATTCTTTTTTTTATAGAGAATGTTATTGATTCTCAGAGTAAAGTTATTTTTAATAGCAATTATTTATATATATATATTTTTTTTTATTAAAAAATGTAATTTATTTTTAAAAAATACAATTTTTATAAAAATATTTATTTCTGCATTGTAAATTAGAAAATTTTCTTTTTCAAACGAATACAACATTTTTTTGGACCAACAATGATTTATTTAATTTCTAATAAAATTTCCCATATGAATGAAAAATTTTTTTTAATTGAAAAAAATATTTTAAAAATATTAAATCATGGGACACACGTTTTTAAACGTATGAAATATTCAAATATTAAAAATAATTGTCGATTTCTCGCATGAACAGTTGGCATGAGGACTTTTTGTGCTTTTACAAAGTTAATTATTATAAAAAGTGCTATTTTGAAATAATTCATCAAAAAAAAAATTTAATTTTTAAAACTACTTAAAACATATTCAAATCTATTTTAAAATTAAACTTATAAATATTTTTCATTTTACAATTTTTGTTTAATTGTTCATTTATTTTACCCACTTTCTTTTCATCAGTTTTTTCTATCTTTTATGTTTTTATATTTTGAATTGAAAAAAATATATTTTATAAATTAGAAAATGAATTTTTGTACAATTGTAAAAAAGTTTAATTGTAAAGCACTGTTTTAAAAAATTTTATTTTTGGCATCTATTGTTCGTTTATAAGAACTAGAAATAATAGTATATTTATTCGTATTTGTTTATAGGCTGACGAGCTGCCGCCAGAGCAGATTGCTGGTATGTAGCAAAGTAAAAAAATAGAATTCTCTCTATACTCAATTGACTTCAAGTCGATAAAAACTGAATTCATGGAATTACGTCAGTTATTCTAATCGATACAAAAAACAAACTTTCTTTTATACAATTTTCGCATTTTATTTTCCACGAAATGTATAATATAACTTTAAATTATTCTCTAAAATCAAATTCAAATTATTTTCCCCTTTTAAATTGAGAAAATAAATTTTTTTTGTTTATTAAAAAAAAAACTATAAAATATAAATTAAATCATTTAAATAAATTTTAATTGTTAATTAAATAATATTTAATTATATTTAAATTTCTTTTATCATCATTAAAACTGTAAATCAACATAATGTATTGTTTAATTATTAAAATTTAATATATAAATATTACCTCTTTTATATGTCTAATTAAATAAATTAATTAAAATTACATGAATAATTATAATAAAATGAATCGAAATTATTTTACATTTTATAATATTTATTTAAATTTAAATTCTTTTTATCTAATTAATTACTGAAACAATTATTATGATGATTATTTATTCATTTTCATATGGGGTGAATAATTTTATTAATATCCATTCTGATTCTAAATTTAGTTAATAAATTTCTATTTTCTTGAGACGTAGAGTTTTTTTTACGTTTCATTTTATTGTATACGTGAGTCATTGACAGGCTCTGGTTAGATTTTTTAAATAATATGTTTACATTTTAACAAAACCTACATTTTAGCAAAATCGTTTCATCTTCTGGTGAAAGCTATTTGTCCGCGATTCATTTTCCATGTTCTGAATCATGAATCAAAATGATGGAAGCATCTGTTATTCAACCAAGTTTAAAAAAAAATTCTATTAATAATTGTAATTTTTTTTTCACTACAATATCAAATTTCGCCTATTTAATCTTGTATTTAAATACAATTTTCACCTTTTCTACAAGCTCAATAAAATATATTTTTTATTTATATATATATATATATATATTATATTTATCTCTAAAAAAATTAATTAATTGTTTTCGATCACTTTATTGTGCAAATGAGTAAAATTTCTAATTTATAAAAATTAAAAATAATAAGATGCATCAATATTTTATAAAAAAAAAAAAAAAAAAATTGGGGCGTATATATTTTTAAATATAATTTAAAAATTGTATTTTTGATTTTTAATACCCGTCCTTCGACGTGGACAACATTTTCATGGAGAGTTCCAAAATAAACATGCAGACCACCCGCTCTGGACTTTCTCATATTATTAGAAATCTAGATTTTATATAGTTCGTTGGTCGTGGTTTGTTTTAGAAATACGAGAATATTTGAAAATGATTGTTCCTTGGAAAGTTATGAACAATATGTTTTTTTATCAATTAAATTCATTATTGTGAAAAACGACTTACCTAGTATATTCTGGATCGAACTAAATTTAGTTCTCTTCTCAATTTGACTAGATGTTTGTTCGTCTTTCTTTGTCTCTCATTTCAAACCAAACGTCATAGGCAAACCTCATTTACACGTTCCGGAAGGTGGCCCGGGGTCTGTAACTATCTTTAGTCCTTCTTTAAATCAAAAAGCATTACACACGTGGATATATCCATATGTATATTTGTTCCCTTCACTCATCATTCGACATGAAGAAGAAATCCCAAAAAAAGATCTTCCCCTTGTTTTTTTTCAAATATTCCCCACTTGATACTCTGCAGTAGTGCCTAAAATAAGAAAGAAATTTAAATAATTTTCAAAATAATTAAACATGAGAGGAGAAATTAATTATTAATAAAGTTATTTTTTTTTTAAATGACATTCAAAAATAATAAACAGAAAAATGAGAGAAGAAAATTTTTATAAATATAATAATTAAATTATAGATATAAAAATATTTAAATAAATGATGATAAAGTGTGGAAATTATTAAATTATTTACTTTTTAACAAGTTTGATTTTTTTATTTCACTTGTTAAATATTATATGAAATGAAACATTTGAAATAAAATATGTGATATAATATAAATATGAACTTGTAACTTCTAAGTATCATTCAGAGATGATTCTAAATTTTGATAAAATATGACGGAGAAACATGGATTTCCGGAAGATTTCTCCTACTTAGACTAGTTTTTAATCAAATTATTTACAATTTGTCGTCAATTTTGGCTGTATTCCAAAAATTACTCTTAAAGTAAAATGCAATAAACAGACTTATAGTATGACTTTTTTTCAAAAATTACCTTGAAAATTCAAATTTATTTTAATTTATTTCTATTATTGCATATATATTATATATCAACATTAATTTCATATTCATATTAATATTTATTTAAATGCGTATTTCAATATTTCTTCCAAAATATTTTATTTAATATGTTAGTAAAAAAAATTTTTAAATGAAGCATAAAAAAATTCTTTTTCTATAACATCTATTAATTACATTGTCAAAAAAAAAATAAATTTCATATTTCTGCTCCTGGGATAATTCTTTCCACTTTCCATAGATTTTTTTTAAGCGGAATACAAATCTGCAATGAAAAAAGCACTAGCTTAAAAAAGATGGAAACTTAGGTAAAAACCAAGAGTATTTTTTGGCAAATTTGTATGCAGCGTGAAAAAATTTATTAAAATTGATAAGAATTATCTCAGGATCAAATTTTTAAAAATGAAAGTTCTAGCATTCCTTACAGTTAAATATTAGAATTGCGTTTATTTCCTCCGAACATTAATTTCTCTCATTCCTTCAAAAATTATTTTTTTATCTCTCACTATATGATATTTTTGTTTCAAATAAGAATTATACTTAAAGTCAACCAATAAATAATTTATATTTTATCCATCTGAAAAATAAATGGAAAATTAGTTTTATAAATACAATTAATGAATTTTCAAATTAATTTTTTTTTTTTTATAAAAATTAAATACATATATTACAAAATAACATTCATGTCAAATTAAAAAATTAAAATTAAAAAAAAAACAATAAAATTCAAAAGCCCTTTGACGAGAATTTGCATTTATTTTCATAGTGTTATTTAAGAATATTTATCAAATTGCAAAATTCCATCATGACAAAAATCGTGATTTTATTCGAGAAAATATACATATACAACTTGAAATTTATTGGTCACTATAAGATTTAATCGTATAATGAATGTTTAGGGATGTCGTAAAGCATAAATAAGAAATCAAAATGATTTCTGGAGCAAAGTGAGAGTTGAAAATTTTTTGCTGAATTAACGTAGAATCGGTCGTCGTGGGTGATAAATAAACCGACTAACCGGTAAGAACGAATGTTGCAGCGAGCCAAATAAGTTTCGGGCCAGAATCGCAGGGGGAATGGAAGGAAGGGCATTAACATCGGATCTAAATTCGAACACATTGGCGTCAGCGTACGCTTGATGATTTCTACACTCGGAAAACCAAATTTAACATTCCCTTATTATAGACTTTACTTTCATTTATTTTCCTTATAAAATTATTAGAAGTCTGTATATATATATATTATAATTTAATAACAATAAATATTTTGCTATCAGAATAAAAAAATAGAAGAAAATTACGAGAAAATAATTTTAAATTATAATAAAAATGTCTTTTTTTTAAATTATATATATATATAGGAAAATAATTTGTTTAATTAATTAATAATAAATAAAAAGAAAAATTAACATAATGAAGAAAATGAACTTTTTTTTGTAAAAGTGAGAAAATAATTTTTTTTCTTTTTCTCTTTAATTTCTAGTCTTGCGCAAGGCTTTTGACAGTTTTGACAGGGAAAAGAGTGGCAGCATACCTACTGACATGGTAGCAGATATTCTTCGACTTATGGGACAACCTTTCAACAAAAAAATTCTCGATGAACTTATTGAAGAAGTTGACGCCGACAGTAAGCGAGAGAGAAAATATTTTATTGTAAATCTATTAAATTGAAGAGGGAAAATTTAGGGAAAAAAATTTATTTTTTTCAGAATCTGGACGATTAGAATTTGAGGAATTTGTGACTCTAGCAGCAAAATTCATTGTTGAAGAGGATGCTGAGGCTTTGGAAAAAGAGCTACGAGAAGCTTTCAGACTTTATGACAAAGAAGGTATATTTAATAAATTTGTTTCCTTAAAATCTTTTCAAGGATTTATCAATTTCATTTTTAATTTTTACCTTGAAAATATTTTTCATTTCTTTTGAAATTATTTATCATTTCTTTTTAAAATATTTACCTTTGCTTTTTTGAATATTCAACTTCTATTTTAGAAATTCCACTCTTCTTCTTGAAATATTCGTTTGCTTCTTTTAAAATATTCTTTTCGAAACTTTTTCAAATAATTGTCCTTCCCTTTGGAAATATATTTTCACAGGCAACGGATATATTCCAACGACATGCTTACGTGAAATCCTCAGAGAATTGGATGATCAATTAACCGACGAAGAACTTGACATCATGATTGAAGAAATTGATTCTGATGGTTCTGGCACCGTTGATTTCGATGGTAAGCTAAAAAAGAAAATTAATTACTATCATTCATTATTTTTTAGTTAAAATTTGGTTCATCAATTTCTTTATACAATTTTTGCATAATTTTATCTGATTTTGAGTGAAATTTTCCACATATTTAAATTGTTTTCTATTTTAATTAAAATTGTAAAGAAAAAATGGCTCAAACTTTGATTATATATTTTAATTGGAATTTCGATTGAGACTTTTGCTTATATAGAATGAGCACAAAGTGGATTTTGGTCTTTTTTGAGTTTGATCAACAGAAGGAGCACTTAGATCTCAGAGAAACACGTTTATTTATACATGTGCCATAATTTGGAGCGATCTCGTTTCCGCGCGCTACTTTAACTCGGGGGCGTAAGGAATCGTCGTGATTTATCATAACAGTTTTGCAATACACATACTAAATTTCCTGAAGCGATTGGATTCGATATTTTGCGAAAAATCCATGCCTCGTAAAATTGCTTTTAAACTCATATCAGCAAAAAAAAAAAAAAAAAAAAAAAATGCTACAAATTTCTTTTTTTAAAAAAAGTACATATATTTTCGATTTATAAAGTAAAAAGAATTGAAAAACCAAATTTCTAATTATTTAAATTTAATAAATATTAATTAACTAGTGAATTTATTTATAATATTTAAATAAAATTTTAATTGCCTATATTAATTGCTGATTATAATTACTAAATTTCAATAATTTTTTAATTTGAAAATTAAATTAAAGTGAAATTGATCATTAATTAAATTGACATTAATGAGGGATAACAAATTATTACAAAATTTGTAGAAATCGTTAAGACTCATTAAAAGCAATAAAATTAAATATGATTTTTAATAAAATGAAATTGATAGTTTAAAATAGTTTTCGACACTTATTTTAATTGGCTATTACTTAGGGCAATATTAAGAATGTTGTGATCAGCAGTGAATCGAGTTTTTGGCGAGAATTTTCTGGCGAACTTACAGAATCCACTGTATATATAATGCAACAGATCATCAATCATATATACGAGAAGTTCAGGTTGGATAGAAAATTTTCTAATGCGCAACGAAGTGCAAAATTTTAAAGTAAATAATATTCCATGTCCGTTGAAATTTTACACGAGAGTAACTTAAGAAAAAAAAAATACTTCTCATGTTCCAAAAGTTCAGTATCAAGGACTTGGCATTCCTCAAACTTCTTCTTCCTCCTTTTCACACACATATATATGATGATGTTGATGATCCACCCACTGAGACAAGCTTTCTGAAAGAACATGACATTTTTGATTTATTGTCTGCATTTACGATTTCTGTCAACGTGAATGCAAGCACAGAAATTTCTTACTTTTTTTTTTACTTTTTTGAAAAGTAATTCAAATCTTGAAACAGTTTTGGACATTTTGAAAGAAAAAAAAGTTTTTAATTTTTTTTTTAACTGTAACAAAATTTTTAATTGCAATTTATTTATTTATTTCTATTTTTTAATTAAATTTGAATTTATTGTTTATAATTTTGCAATAGTAAATTTTACAATTCTAAAAAAGCTGTAAAGAATTTGCATTTTTACAATTGTAAATAAAAAATTTCACTTACCCAATTTCTCGATTCAATATAAATCAACAAACATTGAAATTCTTTCTTTTATGTTCTAGAATTTATGGAGATGATGACTGGAGAATAAAATATTGAAAGGATGAGATGAGAGAAGACCAATTTGGTGCAGCAGTCATCATTTACTTTTACTTGTTATATTGTATTTTCAACAATTCGATGAGAATTTGTCTGAAAAACATTAAAAAAAAAAAAAAAATATCGTAAGTCAGAGAAAAGGAATAACATCTAAATATTGTCCAGAGATTGGATAAAGCGACTCTCTTTGGACGTTAATTCGACAATCACTTTGGCTCGATTTTCTATATATAATAAATACAATTTTTACTATACATAAGTTACACTACACTCCGTTCTTACAAGAGCCTACTTAATTTTCCATGGTCAGTATTTATTGTTGTTAATAAAATTCGCTAGAAAAAATGATAGTGTTGTTATCTTTCAATACCAAACAAAGTAATGGAAATTTTTTAATTTAATTTCTAACCATCTTTTGCGTTTTAAAAATTAATTAAATAGCATATCCCTTGATCAATGAAATTTAATTATAATTAAAAACAAATTATTTCCACAGTGTAATTATCTTAATAGTAAAGTTAAATGAATTAAAATTTAATTTAATTAAATAAAAAATTTTAAAAAGCTAAAAATAAATTAATAAGGTTTTTAAAATTCAGTGGAATGAGACATCTACTCTTCTAAATCTTGATTTATTTTAACATTTAATAATTACAATCACAATAATTTGAGAGTCCTCCGTGTAATTGACAATAGTCACAAACATAACAGAGTAGTTGGTATTTCAATAGAGATTTCGATAAAAAAATAGAGCCGCTAGCATATTATAGACTAGGTTGTTATTATTATTCGATCAAAAATCTCGAGCGAAATCAATTTTTGTGCTCTGGCAATTCTTTTCGTACGAAGAAGCGTTTGACTTGGTCATGGGCACACTCGATCAGAGTGTTTATAATAAGTATCATCATAAACTTGGCATAGATCAAAGGATTCACTTAAAACTGAAAGTACAATAGATCTTTCTTTCAGAAAATGAAAATCTAACTCTCTAATCTTATGATTTAGATTTCTATTTAGATGTTTACATAAATTAAAGACTAGACTATGATCCACGATATTTTATCGTAGAGTTGGCAATTCTTTACTCTTCACTACATTCTTATTATTTATATATATATACTTATATAAATTTATATATATATACATATAGTATCTTGATATTTACGATCATTTATTACACAGCAAGATAGAAATATATTTAAAATCACTTTTCATGAATTTCAAATATTTAATATCACCTTTTAGTGGCGATTTTAAATGTTAAAAATCAACTTTTGCATATTTTAAATATATTCTAAAATCACTTTCTGTATACTTTAAATTATCTAAAATCACTTTTTGTATATTTAATTATCTAAATTCATTTTTTTTTGTATATTTTAAATATCTAAAAATCACTTTTTGAAATATTCATAAAGCTACTTTTTATTTGGACCAATTGTCTAAAAAGAATTGGCCAAAGAAAAATTGGAATGAATTTGACTTTTCTCTATGTACAATAAATTCGATAATTTAAATCTTTTCGATTTTTCTTTATATATATAAATAAAAATTTGCTAATTAACTAAGAGCTAAAATTAATTAATAAATATTTAAATCTCGTATGAGATTCTTTGGATTTTGGCATTTTGATTTTCTATTTATTACTAATAAAATAAGATAACGAAAAAAATATTATCTAGAAAAAGTAGTACAGGCGTGTATAATTATTATTTGTATTATCTGTAAAATAATTATTTTCATAGAATTTTTTTCCCCAATTTTGGAAAATCGCTATTGCAAAATAAATATTACAATTAATGTCTATTCTACTTTTTCAATATAATATTTTTTTTATGGAAATATATAATATGTAAGAGAAAAATAGTATATCTTTTTTTTGCTTCGAAGAAATCGTTCCAGATGTAAATATTGTGGAAAGGCTTCTTAAACGAGGGTTTGTAAATCGTCTTCGTCTTCCACCTTGGGAGATGAAGGTGATGGAAGTAAATGTCACATTTGAAATAAATGTGGAAATTCATTGCTAATGTCTCGCACCAACTGTTGATCTTCTTGACTTTCAGCAGTTTCCTCGCAAAATATTCTGCAAATCGTAAATCAACAACGTAACATTCTTTCTATATTTATTCAACTATACACGATGATATTAACCTTGTAAAACTTTTTAAAACGTCCTCAGAACGATGTCGATGATCATTATAATTCGACGTTCGTAATACACGACGACACAATTCCAAATATTGCCTTCGCTAGAAACATTTCAATTTGTTGTATTTTGAAAAAAAAAATTATTTTCACACTATTTTTATAATTGAAAAATTATTGACTAATAATTTTTCTTTTAGTTTCTATTAATTATTTAAAAAAATAACCATTGACGTGTTTGTAATTAAAAAATTTGATAATTAAAAAAGTTTAAAGATTCGTTTCATTGAAATTTCAATTTAAAAACTTACCCTGTCACCGGGAGAAATATCAAATAATTGCCTCAAAATAATATCAATCAGAACTTTTACGTCATTTGTATAAAAAAGATTTGCCGTAACTTCTTTACTGAATAAATCGACAAACATTTTTAAAACAGAATCTGGCGGCGCCGGTTGATGATCGAAAATGCGAACAGGATCCTCTACATCAGAATAAAAATGAAATTTTTTCTAAAAATGTGAAAAAACTGAAAGATTTCAAAAAAAAAATAAATATAAGATGAAAAAAATAGAGAAATACAAATAAATATTTTAAAAATAATTTTAATTAAAAAGAAAGTATATTAAGACAACTTTATTACCTTCTCGGTTTAGAAGAAATAAAATCTTTTCGGTAAAAATTTTGGCAATTGTTCTCCCTTTAAGGGCATTCAAAACAATATTCTCCGATGCCATAAACTGCAAATTGTATGATAGAATGAGATTCACAAATAAATCAGGAATTTGATCATCCAAATCATTATCCGGAGGATTTTCAATCAATTCAAATAAAAATTCTATAAAGTCCATGCCGAGTTGCTCTATTGAGAATAGAAAAAAGATATTGCGTAAAATATTTAACTTTCATGTATTGCAAAAAAAAAAAAAATAATAATTTGAAAATATTTTCTTATTATGAAGAGGAAGAAAATTCAGAATTAGTTAAAATTATACATATTTAGAAAAATTGTAATTATTACCTAAATGTGTAATTGGCATTGGTTCACCCATTGAAAATATCATGGTGAGCAAAAGAGACGAATAATTCAATTTTGACACATTTCTTGGATTTGCTCGCATGTCTCTATTTTAAACGAATAATGGTCAATTTTATAAAAAAAAATTTTATCTTAAATTATTTTAAAGGGAATTATTTGAAATTTTTCATACCTGGCCATTTCCATTGGTAGAATGCTATTTAACATAATTGTCAAAGCTATTGGATCAAGACTGCACATTACACCAAAAGATTGTAAAAGTAATTGCCTAATGGTCCATCTAGGTTCCATTTGATAATATTGAATTAACGTTGTCACTCCGTTATATTGATCTTGTCTTAAAACATACCTTGAGACATTGGCATCAGCGTTTGTCTATAAAAAAAAAGAAAAATTTTATTAGGTAATTTTTCATTTTCAATAAATAATAAAGTTTAAATATAAAATGACAAATAAAAAGTAAATGCAAAATATATGATAAAAATAAATATATTTTTAATAACTTACAAGAATAGATGTAAGCTCTTTGATATATTCTAAAATTATGGACTCATCTTCATACAGCATCCAACTTCTCTGCTGAGAATCTTCCTTACAAGAAGTGAGCTCCTTAAATATTACTTTTAACCTATTAGCATCATATGTTTCTTCAATTGTCATTTTTGAAACAGTAAGTGGAACTTGAAGTTGATTTAAAATTTCCTCCAAATAGTGACTCACCGAATGTGGAAGAATTTCATATAAACCAACGACAACAACAGAAACGGCAACTTTTGACATTTCATAACTAAGTTGAGTATTTCTTCTCACTTGATCCAATAAATGATAGGCGGTTCTTGGATTAATATCAGCTGTACTTGATGTTTTATTTTTTACCGGCGAATGATTTGGAGATTTAACTTTAATATTTTCACAAATATTTTTTTGCACAACATCATCTGGTGGTAAAATTGCTTCAGATGCCGATTGACGAGTTAAAGATTGTCTTCGTTTCTCGGTAGCTGAATCCCGTCGAGCTGATAATGCTGTTTCTATTTTATTTGATTTTTCATTTTGATCATTTTCATTTGATGCATTGTTACTTTTTATTGAGGCATAAGTTGCATTACTTGATGTTGATTTATTATCTTCAGTTGAATTATTACTGACTATTGGAATTAATTCATTATTATCCTTATCGGGTGTTGTATTGCCAAAATCAGGTGGCATTGGCGCTTGTTTTTTAGTTTTTTTACCCTGTTCTGCATAACGTTTCTTATCTTCTAATTTTGATAAAATAGCCTGTCTATCAGTGACAATTGAACTTTCTTGTTTATCATTGTTAACCGAAAATAATTTAATACATTCGTCTAAAAAGTCTATAAAGAATTGTGGTTGAACCTGAAAGGGGGTGTGGAAAAAATTTTAATATGATTTTCATTTCTAATGATTAAATAATTAGATATAATTAGAAAATTTTGATGATAAATAATTATTTTCCAATTTAATATATGTCAAACCTTTTCTGTTGTCGCGTAATTAGAAGGAATAAAACCAACTTGACCCTCTTTATTTATAACTTGCCACCAATTCCTCTGTTTTGTATTTGATTGTAAGAGAACAAAAAGATCATTCTCTCGAAAACTGAGAGCTTTATGAAAAGTTGCATTAAAGTCGTATAAAGCTCTAAGCATTTCATAATTTCCTGAAAAAAAGAATTTAATTGTTAACATTTTGCTAAAACATTATTGAATCAAGTAAAATAATATATTTTAACAATTTTAAATTAACATAATATGCTTTATTTAATCTTATTTCATTATATACACTATCATTATCAAAATAATTAATTTAAGGCTTAATTGAACATTTGAAATTAAATTTATTTATTTTTATTAAAGTAAAATAATAATTGATTACTGTATAAATGATCATTTAATGAATTAAAAAAATTATTCAATTTTATTTAAGGGCATATTTAAAAATAATTTAATTTTAATTACTTTGGATTAAACTCTCTTCATAATAAAATAAACAAAAATTACATACATACAATTCAAATGCCACGCCTATATAAGATATATACAAAATTATTGATTTGACTAACGTAAATTTTTTGAATATTTTTTTGATATTGATAAAAAGAATGATTTCAAGAAATTGGAATATTTTTAAACATTTTGCTTCTGGATATAATTGATTAAAAAATTTAAATAAAAGTGACATTTTCTTGCAAGTTTTATTTTTGATATGTACGTATAACATAAAATAACTAGTTAAAATCTTAATTAACAACAAACAATAAATAAGATTAATAACAAGTTAAGTGAAATAAATAATATATATCTTTTAATTTGAAAAAAAATTAGAATAAAAATTTAAATTTTGTGGGAAAACATTTTTTTAAATAAATATACCTGTGATTAGAACATAAGGTCGATTTTTAATAATTTATTTTAAATGCATATAAATTCTCAAATTTAATACAATAATTACAACAAAAATTATATTGAAATTAGTGCGGAAACAATATTTTTGCAAAAAATGACATTTAGCTCTTATATTTTTAATACATTTTTTATTTTTAATTTTCGTTAATATAGATAATAAGTTAATGAATCTTTATAAATATAAACAAAAAAATACTTGTTATTTATTTTATTTCATAATGTTCTTCAACATAAAGTTAATGAGTAAGAGAAACTACCCCAACATAAACATGGAACATTCCTTGCACCCGCAAACGTCAAACACTTTAAAAAACTAATAATTATTTTTTCTAAAATGATTAAAAAAATATGACAATTTTTTTAAAATACTCAAAATTTTAAGAAGATTTATCTTCAAGTAATAATGATCTAACATTTTTTTTTTTTTGTTAATAATGTAAAATTTGAAAAAATAAATGACTTACCTAACCTAGCCTGATTATTGTCACCCATGGTTGAAAGTGAATGATTAAGTTAATCGTAATATTCACTAACGGGCAACGCCCAGGTGAAAAGTAGATTATTGAACCTGTATTTACAATCCGACATTAGTTTCACTTTCATTTGAACTCCATAACATAATTTTTATTTGTCTTTTTCACTTTCGGTTTATTATGCGGATTATGCGGGTTTACACATGCAAGCAGACAAGAAAGTCACACACACTTGTACACAAATGGCAAAAGTCCATTTAAATGAAGATGTCGCTTTTTGCAATCGGGTTACCGGATAACCGATTCTATTTTTATTTCAAGTTACCCTGAAATAAATATATTATAAGATTTTTAAAATCTTATTGATTAATTACAAAAATATATATATTTTTTGCTAAATTTAAGTTTTATTCTTTTTAAACATATTTTTCTATTTATATCAAGAATAATTTAATTTTTTTGAAATATTTAGAGTTCACTTATTTATTTTTTCATTTTCTTATTATTTTTTAATGAAAATAAAATGAGTTATACTTTGAAATACTGGTAAATTTAAATTTAGATGAATATAATATTTATTGTTAAATCGCAGGAAAATTTTTTAAAGAAAAATTAAAAATAACGCAAATTATTATTATTAATATTAAACTTTTATTATGAACAACTTTTATGTTACAAATACAAAAAATGAGTTTGTACAGTTCACACGATTGATTTTAATTTAATTATAAATTTCACTATGGTTAGGATTCAAACATACCGACACCATAAAGCAGATTTCTGCGGGTAAAATGAAGAGCAAAAATTGATGAATTTTTCGTTGCAAATGTTCTCAAAAGATAGGAGTCGGCATTTGTTTTTACATCGGGATTATGAGATACATTAACATCCTCTAAACTCATTTCCTCCGCTAATTTCGTAAAGTCCCATAACTTTATTGTACAATCTAACCCACCTGTGAAATAATAATTTGTCTTATATTCTTATTTTCACTTTCTAAATTTTCTTATTTATTAAAATATATAACATTCTTTTTTTTAAATTAAATTTGATCGAGATTAATTTGAATTAATAATTTTTTTTTGTTTTACCTGATACAAGGAGTGTTCCGTCTCTACTGAATGAAAGACAATGAATTATGCTTGTATGTCCGGATAATGCAGCGACTAAATGTCCATGTGCAAGATCCCAAACAAGCACACGATGATCAGCACCTGCAGAAGCCAAAAATCGACCCTCTATAGAAAAAGCAAAAGCATATATTGGAGCCTTGTGGCCAGTCATTAATCTCACTTGACTGCCAGTAACACAATCCCACAATCGAACAGTCATATCACTTGAACCTGTGGCTATATAATTTGAATTCGGATGAAATTGAACGACCTAAAAGTAAAATTTTTCGATATAAGAGAATTTTTACGAAATTTATATATATTAAATAATCAAATTAATTTTCTTACATCAACATCTGAAAAGTGACCAGCGAATATTCGAAGTGGTTGAGGACTATCGGATGCCCAAAGTCTTGCTGTTTTATCATGACTGGCTGTTGCAAAATAATGACCATGAGGAGAAAATTTCACGTACCATACAGGAAATAAATGTCCCTTGTAGCACACAACGCACGTCCATGTATGAAGAGACCACAATCTCACTGAAACATTTTTTTTTAAGACATCATTTAATTAATAAAAAAAAAAAAAATAACAATTATCAATTAAAAAGTATAAAATTCCAGTTTAATTAAATAAATACAAAAATATACCAATAATAAAAAGAAAATATTCAATTTTACCTGTTGTATCTTCAGAGCATGATAATAAGAGATTTTTATCAGGACTAAATGATAAACAATTTACTGGTCCACTGTGTCCATATAAAAGCTTCACCGATTCTGATGTTCTTTCATCCATCATTCTCACCAATACATCATCTATTTAATTAATAACAATTTATAATTCGATAAATAAATAATTGCCAAAAAAAAAAAAAATTAATAATTCTATATTTGAAAATTCACTTACCAGCTTCTGTCACAATTTCAGCAAGCTGTTCAGAATTTTTCATTACTTTCAATTTTTGTGGAAGAAGACTCCAAACTTTTATAACCGAATCGCTAAATCCAACTCCCAATAAACTTGAATCTTCCGATATTTCCACGGCCGTAATACTGGTGTGAAAAAAAAATCAAATACAATACATTTGAAATAATTATGATATAGGCACATAAAGATAATAATTTGTGAAATAATCAATATATAAATATTCTATTTACCTGTGAACAACATTTAAAAGAGTATAGAAACAAATAGAAGGTAAACAATCTGGACCAAGTTGAACACGTTTTGTTGCTTCTCTGAGAGCTTTAATTTTCTCCATTTTATCCGCATCTTTTCTATTAACAAAAAAAAAGTTTCTTCAAACAAAATCAACTTTAACCCTACGTTGCGTTATTTAATTTTTTTTTCATATTACTGTATTGACTAACAAAAAATATATAAATTAATAAAATTTGACTTAAACATCTAGTTTCAATATTATTTATTTAACCACTAAAAATTCAGCATTCACATAAATAATTAATATATAGTAAAATCAAATCTACAAAATGTTAAAAATAACTGTTTATTGAAAAATTAAATTATTAATATTAAATAAAAAATTTATTTTCACTATTTAAAAATTTAGAGATAACTTACAAATTTGGTAAAGGCATTCTTCCAACAGGAGGTGCATTGGGATCAGATTTTGTTTTCTTTGAGAATAGAGGATCTTTTTTCGGTTTCTTTTTCTTTGGTTTATCTCCTTCTCCACCTCCCGTATCTTCCTCCTCTTCCTCGGGAGGATTCACACATTGAATTTCGGGCTCCTTTAAAAGTCCATAATAGACTTTTGCTTTATTATCTAAAATAAATAAAATCTAAATATATAGTATTCAAGAAAGAAAAAACAATACTAATGAATATAAATTTAATTATTTTTAATTAATTTGATAAATTTTTTGTTACCTTGTCTTGTCGCTTCTCCTAAAATTGCTCCTGATGTGGCTTCAATTTGTTGTTTATTTCTAGCAACACCTTCATACATATCGAAATAAAGTCGCTCATTAATGATATTTAACAAGCTATTACATTTCTTTTCCTGTAAGTGACGTTTTAACATTGATAGCGTGTCCCTTGACATTCTTATTATAAATTGATTTGATCTAAAATTGAAGGATAATGTAAGAAAATTGTTTTAAAAACAGTCAGTGTTATTAATTTTATTTTTCTTAAAAGTCAATTTTTAGTAAATATGGTTTACAATTAATAAATCATTTTTTATTATCATTTTGCTTCCTCATGGAGGAAGCTTTGTAGTCCTTTCGCTTTGTAGGAAGGTTTTTTGGAGGAAGATTTGTAGTCCTTTCGCAGGGTGTCTAACAAGGATTGAGAAAAAAATTCCCTGACTTTTCCATGACATTTTTTGATTTTTTCCTGACTTTTTAATAACCTTATTTCTGCTTTCTTTGGACAAAAATATGGTTACTAACATATTTAACAATAAATTAATTTCTAATAGTAGTAACAAATGCTAATAAAAACCATTCAAGTTTTTTCAGATTAAAAAATTTTTAAATTCACAAAACATTTTAATTTTTGTAAAAATTTACAGAAATTTCCCTGACTTTGAATGGAATTTTCTGAAATTCCCTGACTTTTCGCTGACATTTCCCTGACCAACAAAATTCCCTGACTTTAGCTGACCGTTAGACCACCCTGTTTCGTTTATAAAAATTTTCAAAGTGGCGGAAACAAATTTTTTTCTATATAGAAACATGTTATATGAGATCCTGATCAATTGTCCGGATGTATATATATATATGTGTTTGTGGATCCCTTTTTTGTTTAGACGATAACTAACAGGTTTTAATGGATTTAGATTATTCGAAATTTTTTTTTAATCGAAAAAATTTTTAAATAGAAAAATTTAAGGTTATATATAATAAAATCGTATTCCTTACGTCAAGACAAATCGATTGGTATATATAAAGTACTAGCTGTCGCACCCGTCTTCGACGGTTATAATATTTAGATTTAATAAATTTTGAAATTTATAATTACATCCAACTATGCGTGTTCTCCTGTATTAAAATATCTTTTTATAAATTTTTAATTATTATTTATTCAATTCAATTTAATTTTTTCACTGCTTTTAATAAAATTAAAATAATTTAAAATTGTATTTAATTTTATAGTATTGAAAATAAAAATTATTTTAATCAATACAATTTAAATTAAAATTTTAAAAAACTTTAAAAATTATTTGAAGAATAAATTTTTAATAGAAAAATTTCTTTTAAATAAAATGAAAATAATTTAATTTTATTATATTTATTATATTATATTTAAGTTTATTTAGTTTTATTATATTTAAAAATAATTTGTATCTATAATAATAATAATAATAATAATAATAATAATAATAATAATAATAATAATAATAATAATAATAATAATAATAATATTCAATAATAATAATAATAATAATTTAAATATAATAATTGTTAATTTCAAAGAGTAAAAAAGTAATTTTCGATTTTTTATTTTTACAATATCTGATTTCATATTCAGATTTGCAATTATTAATTTTAAAATTCTGATAAAATTCTTAAATTAAAATTCTTAAAATTTCTTGTTAAAAGCATACTTAATTGGTCACAAAATTTTAAATAAAGAACGTTTAGTAAAGAATTATCAAAAAATAAAAAATGTTAAATATTTTAAATTTTTTGAAAGTGTCATATTTTTGTTTAAATTAATATTTTTCATTGGTGTGCAGCTAAGATTGCGTTTAATACCCAACAGACTAAAAACATTATTGTTTTACTTATAAAAAGTTGAACATGACGAATTCTTATATTACAATGTTATTAAAAAAATTGGAAATTCAAAAATTTGATTTAGACTTTTAAATTCAGACTATTTACTTAATTTAATAAAAAAATTGATTGCATTTATGTGAAAAAATTAGATACAAATAGTTTCAAATCAATCTGACAAAAAATAAAAAATTTGCATTTTTTTGATTTTTTTAAATTTTTTGAAAAAATGTCATAACTTTCGTTCATGTTAATATTTTTTAATCAAAAATGGCTAAGATTTTAAGTTACGTTAAGACTGAATACGCTGCCAAGTTTTACCTTAATCGGTTGAGCCGTTTTAAAGTTGTGCCGGTACAAAATATTGACGACAGACAGACAGACAGACAGAATTTTTATTTATAACATATTTGTTATCTTTACTACTTAAAATGATAAACTATGCAAGAAAAAATTAATTTGGAGCAATGTACAGACAAAAGTCTGATTTTATTAATATAGATAGTTTCAATTTAAATTTAAAGAATTAATAAAAGTTAAAAAATCAAAAATTCACATTTTGGCAATAAAATTTTGTGATTTTTTAAATTGAAGTTTATATATGAAATAATTGTATTCCTTGCATGAAAACGAATCGATTGGTATATATATAAAATTTACATTTGTAAATAATTATAAATTATTATTTTTCATTAATTTTCATAAATTTCAGCTAAAATGTGAATTTTTGATTTTTTAACTTCCATTAATTCTGTAAATTTAACTCAAATCTACAGGTACTCAAATGTTTATATTATTATTATATTATTTTTGTATGTTTATTTCAATGTTAATGCTTTCTCCACGAGGAAGCAAATTTTTTTGCTGATCGTAAAGAGGAAGCAAAATGTTCATGTAATGAACATCTGAATTTACAACTTGTTTGAATTAATTTTTCATTCATTTAAATTAAATAATACCTACTTGAACGTGTCAATGAGTTCATTTCCATCCATTTGTTCTCGTTTTGTGACATTCGACAAACGTTTCAAATCGGCTTGATAATAATCCTCCAAATTTTCACTGTATTTTTCCAATATTTCTTTAGCTTGTATAGAATGATTATTGTATACCAATTCCAGATACATGTTTACCAAAACAGGATATAAAATTGTACCCAATTCATGCTGTAATTATTCAATAAATAATAAATATTTTTCTTTTTTTTTTTTAAGGTTCTTCTTTCTTATTTCATTGTAGTTATATTATAACTAATAAAATATATAACTATATAAATATTTATTACTAACCTTATAAATATCCAAGGAACCCTCGACAAATTGTTTTAATTCACTGTAAGATTTTTCATAAAGAGCAGGATCACCTTCGCTTTTGTAAGCGGATAAAACATTGCTTACTTCTGAATCAGTTTGTTGGCTTTCCTCGAGCTGTACATCACTTAAATTGGCTTCTTTTCTAAATAAATCTTCAGTATTCTGAAATAATAAGATAATAAATATAAAAAAAAATTAGTTTCAATTTTATAAAACAAATAACTATATATTAATTCAGAAAATTGAACAGGAATTGTTTTCTATTAATAATAATTTTTGAGGTTAGAAATTGAAAAAAAATTGAGCCTATTATACTTACTTTGAAATTATATTTTCTGAGAAGCTGTAGCATAGCCACCATAGTTTTTTTATCGTTATCCATGATTGGTCTTTTTTTTAAGTTACTTTATACAACAATAATTGTTTCTTTAAAAAAAAAAAAAAAATTTTCACTCGACATTAAATGTCACTTTGGCGTTTGTATACAAATCCATTGAAGTTGTCAACACTTTCAGTTTAAGCAGTGCGCCGAGAATGGCGCTGTTCTCATTTGATGCCGCGAAATTTGAATAATAAACTTAATGAAAAAACATTTAACAACAATATTCTTGAACTAGATAATATTAATTTTTTTACTTATTTAAAATTTTAAAATAATCAATTCATAGTGAAAATAATGTATTTCATATCCATATAGTTATTAATACAAAACAATGTGTAACACTAAAAAGTGCAGTCAGAACAAGAACACTGATTATACAAATTTAAAAAATATTTTCAACAAAATATAATACTTTCATTGTTTGCATATTCATAATGTAGAAAAAATGTTTAAAAATATATTATTATGTTTTCTAAAGTTATAAATTTTATAGGAACAAATATTCAAGCTTCGTTGGCACACCGGCATAATAATTTACAATACTTTTAAAATAGAATTTTTTTTTTACACATTTTGGTCACAATAAGAGTTAGGAACATTCGTTTAAACATTACAAGTACATTAAAAAATATATATCAACAATATATATATATATATATATATAATCAAGTTGATTCATTAATCACATTAAAATCTGATTTTGTCAAAAAAAATATTTCTCCCTCATATTATTTCGATTTTCGATGTTTTTTCATTTAATTTAAGTCTTAATATTGTATTTTTTATTCTATTCAATTTCCTATTTTCTATTCCTGCTGAGAATAATTTTCATTTAATTAGATGCTTAATAATTGAATAGTGTAAAATATTTTTTTTTCTCAATGTTGAAGAGATGATTTTTTTTTTAAATAATGCTTCTTGAGATTCTTTTTCAGCGTACATCAATCGAAAACGTCTATTAATAATTAGTTATCGATAAATGCAAGATTACGGACATTTGACATGAAGAGACAATGTTGATTATTTTTTGGTAGATTACGAAATAAGGGCGAGTAAACATTTCTTGTAGTGTCCAGAACAATCTCCCTGAAAAGAGAAGAAATTATTTTTTTTATAATATAGTATAAAATAGAAAAAATTTGTAAAGTTATGAAAAGAAAAAAAAATTATGGAAATTGATTAATAATTATATGATTTTTATAAATAAATTCAAACCGAAATCATATCTTCTAAAGATTTTCCATATTTTTCCATAAAAGCCTCTTTTATCTCTCCCATATCTATTTCCGAACGAGTGACAACAAGACGAATAAGTCGACGATCATTTGTTCCTAAACCTTTCATACTTTTGTAAAGTTGTTCTGCAAAAAATCCTGCTCGATCTTTCACAACTTTCACTGAAATTATAAAAAAAAATTAGAAAAGCGAAATTTAAGTTAGAAAAGATAAAATAATATAAATATAATAATATTCACCGATAGCAACAAGAGCTTTTTTAATGTCTCCGGAAAATTCATTTTCAATTGCTTCTTCAATATCGTGTCCTGTAATATTTGCATATTCGGAGAAAATTTGATGCAGTTGAACAATATTCCTTTGCACTAGAATCGCATTGAATACAGACTCATCAGTTCCAAATTGAAGTTCACCTGGAAAAAATAAATGGCCAAAGAAAGAAAGAATTATATATAAATATTGTAATTGCTTTTTAGAATTTATTTGATTTAATTAATTAATTAAAATTAACATACCAGCCTGAAGTAATTGTCTAGCGTCTTCCCGAGCGGCTTCTTGATCAACGTTAAATGATTCATCACGATTAGCACAGCACAAAGAAATCATCAAACGCTTAAAGTGTCCTGAAGTGTCGTCCATTATATCATCTTCCAATGGTTTGCCAAACACTAAAAATTTCATATTTTAAAAAAATTCATTATTTATTTTCTTTTAATAAATTTTAAATTATGCATGATTGAATTAAATTTTTTTGACTCATTTAGAAAGAATATTTAACAAATATTAAATAAATTTGTTTAAGTTAAAGAAAACCTTTGTATTGTAAACTGAATTAAAAAAAAAAATAAACTCACTCGATTCGTAGGCTGACTTAATGATATTAATTTCATGATTTGAAAGTGTGCAGAGAACTTCAATGAGTACATTTTCATCGGTACCAACACCTGACATTGCATCGTGTAATTCTTTTGCATAAAATTGAGGCAAGGGCGTCATCATAGCAAGAACAAGATTTTCGAAATTTCCTGACAACTCCGATTTCAAGTCCTTGATAAGATCCTGTTACAATGAAAGACAAATATTAAAGTATTATATTTTATAATAATTAAATTTTTCTTAAATAAATTAAAAATATTCTAATTATTAATTATTTTAAATTAAATTTTTTTAATATTTTTATAATCTTTGTAAATATTTAAATTAATTTATTTATAAAATTAAATTTAAATTAAAATTAAAGAAGAAAAAATAATTTTTTTTTTTACCTTTCCATAAAGAGTTTTGAATTGAAGTTCGATTTCCTGGCGTTGCATGTTGGGACGATAAGCCAGGACATTGATAATTGCTTTCTCATCGGTTCCGAAGCCTTTCATCGCTTTCCGTAAAGCTTCAGCATCAGCTCGTGAATCAAAATCCTCTTCTGGTACAACAGTGGGTGAAATCTGAAACAAGTGAAAAATTAAGCAATTAGAATATAATATAGTGAATTAATAGATTTTTATAAGCAAATGAAGCAGTAGCGGTCTATTTTATCCTTGTTCTGCGATTGATGAATTTTTAATGATTTCTTTCCTTTTTTTAACATAAATAAATGATATTTATGAATAAGAACCAATAGAACGAGAAGAATTGAAGGGTTGAGACGCAGGACAAAATACTTAAAGCAATAATTAAAGGGGAAATAATTAATAAGAAGAAATGAAACTGCTAATATGTAAATATGAAAGGATTATTATTACACAATTAGAAGGATTTTAATTAGGTGAAATTTTTTTACTATTAATGTTTGTTAATTTTAAATCATCACAGATTTATACATACAAAGGAGTTCAATACGAATTATTTTACATCTATACAAAACATATATGGGCGAAATCACGTGAGATTTCCGTCGACTCTTTAAATTCGGTCAAATATATTTTTTTCTTGTTCTGTAGTGAAAAAAAAGAGATACGTATTTTTTTATTTATTTTTATTTTTTTTTTGAAAAATTTTTGAGTTATGAATTTTTAAAATTTCAGTTTCTTCAATGTAGACCTATTTTCAATGGCTGATAACTCAAAAAAAAATGGATTTTTTCAATTTTTGATAAGAAAAGAAAAGTTTCAGTTTTTCTTTTACTTTTCAATAATGTTAACAAAATTGAAAAAAACTAAAACTATTCTTTTCTTATCAAAAATTGAAAAAATCTATTTTTTCGAGTTATCAGCCATTGAAAATAGGTCTACATTGAAGAAACTGAAATTTTAAAAATTCATAACTCGAAAATTTTTTAAAAATAAAAAAAAACATAAAAAAATACGTATCTCTTTTTTTCACTACAGAACAAGAAAAAAATATATTTGGCCGAATTTAAAGGGTCGACGGAAATCTCACGTGATTTCGCCCATATACATTTGATTAGTGATATACTGGTTAATGATAACTATCTAGACACCTTAGTTATTTTTTAGTTAAAATGATAATTGAAAATAGTATAATAGGGAAACTTTCTATTTCTTATACGAATACATATTGACAAATCAAGAGAAATAAAAATATGGAATACAATTTGAAAATAAGAGAAAAATATTAATTACACAGTAAAAATAAAATAAAAATAATTCAATCTGTATCAATAATAGGTCATTTAAAATTTTTCTTTTAAATTTCTCTCTTACGAAACTCAAGTTTTGAATTTGTTCCAAGTATCATTAAATATATTGCTTCGATTTGGCCTTGAAGGAACATAAATTTGCATTTGGTTCATAAAAAAAAATTGGCTCATTCGCACAACAAAACATTTTTATTGTCTGAATGCAAAAGTAATCCAAAACAGAAAAATTCTTTTAATATCTCGACTAATTTCGATATTATCAAAAGTGACACATGATATTTCTCTTAAAATTAGAAAATTTTTTTAAAAACATAAATATTTTGTTAAGTAAAAATTTTGATTAATAAACATTCAATTGAAAAAAAAACACTTCCTTAAACACATTATATATTTTTGTGAATATTCTGTTAATAAGTGATAAAGAAAATTTGCTATTAAAAATCTGATTAAGTATAGAAAAAATTTCTTTTTACATATATAATCGTTTGAAATATTAAATCTATTAATTCGCTCAATTAGAAATTTGAGCTAATGAATTTTAGATGAAAAATTCCTAGTAAAATTTTGTTATTTTCCACTTTTAGTTACTGATAAAAAGGACAAGTTTTTTTTTTTTTTTTTTTAATTAGTTTCGTAATGGACGCACATTGAAAGGATGAGTAAGGTCGCATGATTTTAGAAGAAGTCTCACCTTGGGTTTGGCTTTAGTTATCCGGGGGGTTGGGGCAGCATAATGAGTTGAATAAGAAGACCTCGAAGCAGCTTGTGGTGGATAATTAACCCCAGTACCCTGCCCCCCGTGATAGCTCCCGCCTGTATATGGTGGAGATGAAACTGATGATTGTGATGGATTAGGACAATAGGATGGATTTTCTAAATTCTGATGTAAATCTGGATAGATTCCAGCTGATGATCGTGAATAGGAATTACAAGATTGTGACGATTGGGTCATGTTCATATTCATAGGCATGCTTTGAGGTTGAGGCATTCCCATTTGAAGATTCTGATGATGCTGAGGCATTCCAATAGGCATAGGCATTCCTGCTTGAGGATAATATTGTTGTTGTTGTTGTTGTTGAGGAAAAGGCATTGAAGGGGGAAGATTTCCTTGATTTGGATAGGGATTTGAAGATGGATAGGGACTTGAAGTAGGATAGGGATTTGAAGATGGATAAGGTCCTGAAGAAGGATATGGACTAGAAGAAGGATAAGGACTAGAAGAATAAGGAGAAGAGGTGGGATAAGAACCAGTAGGATAGGAAGGATTAGGTTGAGGCATTCCAAAAGAAGTGGGAGGTCGTGAAAAACCCAAATTACCACCTGGATGATTAGGCGGAGCACTGGGGGCAGAGGGTGTACCTGGGGGAAGACCAAAGGACGTCGGTGGATTTTGTCCTGGGAATGGCGTCACTGGCGGTCCCTTCCGGATTTAAGGAAATAACGAAAAATGTGTAACATTCGGTGCAAACTACATAAAATATTCTTTTCTAATATATCAATAGTTAGTCAGTTTTTATAATGTGTGTCTCTTTTATAAAAATAACGAAATACAAAAATTATTATAAACTAAAATCTTCTTTTTTTTTAAACAAAAAATGAAAGAAAAACTTATTCAAATTTATAATGACTTTTAAAAAAATGTGACTAATATTAAATCAGATTTCCCACTTATTAATAACGCAGTATTAGAAGAATAAAAAAAAAAGTATCTTACAAGTTAAATATATGTTAAGATAATAAGAAAGGAATTAATGATCTTTTATTGATAAAAACTTACCTGATAGCCGTAACTCATTTTGTTTATTTTTTAATTATATTATCTTTCCTTGAATCTGAAAAATAAAAGATAAATTGTAAAATATACTGTTTATTGAATTATAATTACATTCAATTGTCTCTTAATCTTTTATTTGCATTAATACGTAATTATTTTGATTTTTAATTTAATTGCAAGAATAAAATTATTTTTAATATAATATTTCATTCAAGTCTGATACACAAAATTTTGCAACAAGGATGAAAGTTACGACATAATTGGTGCGTATGATATAATTATTACTCTTTTGAAAATCAGCCGGAAATAAGATGAAATAACAATAAGTTGGCCGTAAATATTGTATTGGATTTAAATAATTATTATCATTATTATAATCGATATTATGTAAAAAAAAAAAAAAAAAACCCGTGAATTTGAAATTTTTATATTTAATAAAAAATTCTAAAACAGAAATTGCTGGTAATAATAATAATAATAATAATATAACGTCACACTTCTAAAGTGTTTCTTCTACTCACCGGATAAAAGTAATTTTACATATTAACAAATAAATACAAAATATATTAAATTAACAATTAAAACAAATGTTATTTTTATATATAAATTAAATTCTAAACAAAACTGTATTTAATTTTTATAACTAATGCAAAATTTTTATGAAATAATTAAATACTTACTTTAAAACGAATTAATAAAAAAAAAAAAAAAAAATTGAATTACAATTATCGTTTTAATATCGTAATAACGAAATTATCGTTTTATTATAATGAATAAATTGATTAGTTATAAAATAAGACAATTGAAGCAATAGATATTGGAATGAGTCATATCTTTGCGTAAAAATACAGTTCTCTATTTTTTTTTTTTTTAATCGATCTTCCGTTATGTTAAAACATTCATTGCAATATTAATGAACAATTTTTTTAAAATTGTTTATAACCGGCATTCTCAGAAAAAAAAAATTGTCAACTTACCAGACTATATTTCCGGAGAATTTAGAGTAGCAAATTACAAACTTGACTATTAGAGAATCTTAACAATAACGCAAATTAGTAACAACTGCCTATCTGCAATGGTACAGCGCAAAAGGTACAACTGAGTACAACTATAGAGTGAGATGGGCGCACGAATGCGACAATTCACATATAAGAATGAATTGCAATAAGAGGGAGAGAGATAGAAAAAAAGAGAGTGAGGGAGAAGAGAAAAAAGTATTCTCTCAACTATACAAACGATATATACGTATATATATATATATATAGTATATGTGACTCAAATTCAATGCATACGTCAAAGAGCCACGTCACTGGTTTTTCTGTTGCAACCATTTCTCACTAACACAATTACTTACTTATTTAAAGATAATTGCATTGTATAGCTGTTTTGTTATGTCACATATATTATAGGAAATTTTAATTTAGAAAGAAAATACATCTGAACACCACCTTTCTGAAGAAATAATTTCTTATATTTACATTGATATATTTTAAGCCGGTGAAATAAAAAATAATAATTGTTAATAGAAACAATTTTTAATATATGTGAATTCTATAAAAAAAAAAGCTTATCATCTATTAATGCAAAAGTCGTGTACTCCAAAAAATTAGGTTATGTTGTTATCTATGCATACGTATCATTTTTTAATTATTTAATGGAATCAGATAACTAATTTTTTAAAATTTTGCCATTTAAAAGTTTTCTAAGAAATATAATTATACAATTAACTGTCTATTTAAATAATTTCTTACCTTTTGAACCTTTTGGAGTTCACGTGTATTATAATATGTAATAACCTTAAAAGTTATCTATCAAATTATCAAATTCAACAATATTACAATAACAGGATTACCAACTTTAAGGATTTTAGTTGTGCCTGTATCAAAATCCGAATTATTAATATCGACAATATCGAATCATCATTATTATTAATTTACAGTAACTATTTTCTTCCATTTTTATCAATATTGTGTTAAAAAATCTTTGTTATTTAATAATAAAGATTTTAATTTTTTACATAAGCATTTAATTTTTCAATGTTTACAGACTTGGAAATTTATAGTTTTTTAATTTTTCAAAATTCTTTCCAAAAATGAATTGAAGATCTTAAATTAAATTTGTAAATAGTATTTAATAAAAAAAAGAATTAAAATTAAAAATTGTTCTTTCTAGAAGAAATATATATTCTAATTGGAAAAATTAATTTTACTTGAATTAATTTTGAAATATTGTATTTCTAGGGGAAAAATTGGGGAAAAGTGATTTAAATCGATTGGCAACATTGCGTTCAGTTAAAAGAATGCTTCACGTGTCTCATTGTTCAGATAAGTTCAGTTTAGTTAGGTTTCCAAAATGGCAGACGTAGTGAATACTGTTATTACTCAAACTGCCGAAAATTTAACAAAAAATGCAAATGTTACTGGTAAAATTCCTGCAACTCCTGAAGGAATGGCCATTGCCTATGGAAGCCTTATTATCATGGCGGTTTTACCAATATTTTTTGGTAGTTACCGGTCTGTTAGACACCATAAGGAACAGCGGGTTAGTTACTATTTTGTATTCATACTTTTCAATCTCTTACGTGTACTTTATCCTCATTTACAAATTTCATTAAAATATTAATTTTCACTCTCTTATTTTTCAAAAAATAATGCATAACTATTTTTACAATTCTTATTTTTTTTTATTATATTAATTTTTTCTATAATAAAGAAAATGTTTCACGTGTATATGTCGTTAGGCAAAAAATTCGACACTAAAAATCTTTCATTAAACCTTTAATTTTTTATATTTAATTAAAATCTTAAATGAATATAATAATTAAAATATACTATTTAAAACAATTTGTTGAAAAATAAGTTTGCAAAGTTTATTTTCTTTGAAATTTTACCAGTTTTTAAAAATAAAATACTCTTCAGTAAATGCCACGTGTTATTTTTTTTTAGTTATACATATGTCAACGCTGTCATGAAATGTATTTCCTTATTTATGTATATATATATACATATGTTTATGTATATGTGTAACATCTTGGTGATATTATATCAAGAAATGAATGTGATTTTATGTCTAATTAAATTAATCGATATTTCTTTCTATACTTATAGGTTTTTAAAAAATCAATTTTACTTTTTAATTATTAAATCAAGTATTATACGTTGATTTTTTTTTTGCTTTCAATTATGAAAGTCAATAGATTGTAACCAGAAGTTATTTAAATATGTGGAAGTTTATTGACGTTACAATCTTGTATTTTTTATTTTATTGAGATAAAAATTCAAAGCATTCATTATAAGGAAAATTTTTTTTTTATTTTGAATATTATGTGAGGATAAATGAATTAAAAAAATATAATTATACCTAAATTCATTATTAATTATCATATAATTTATTAATTAATATAAATTAATTTAGATTTAATTAATAATTTAAGTTTATTTATATTTATATTTAGTTTACGAGTCGAAAAATGTTTTTTTTTTATAGGGCATTCTTAATTTAAAAGAAATGAAGATTAAATGAATTTAATATATTGAAAGATATTAAATGTTTAGAGAAAAAATTAATTTCTGTTTAACATATGTGTTATAATTTATTTATTTTATGATTTGATTATAGGAACACTTTGAAACAAGTGGAGAAAAACCTGAAACAATGTCACATAAAGAAGCAGCTATGTTTCCTTTTGTATCAAGTGTAGCATTATTTGGATTGTACATATTTTTTCAGGTAGATAATGAATATTTTATAAAAAAAAAAAAAAAATCTCTTATAATTGTCTTATCTTACGAATTCTCAAACAATTTTATATTTTATTTAATTGCAGATGTTTTCTAAAGAATATATCAATTTGTTACTAACTGGTTACTTCTTTTTTATTGGTATTTTGGCGCTTAGTCATCTTGCAAGGTAATTTTGATTAAAAATTAAATTAAATTTTAATTACCATTTAATTAATTCATATTTCAAAATTTCATTTAAAATAAATTTAAAATATTTTACAGTCCAGTTATATCATCGTTAGTACCTGCTGCGATACCAAAAACAAGATATCAAATACATTTTACTGGAGACAATGATGATATTATAAATTACAAATTCACACTTCACGACATTGTCTGTCTCTTTTGTTGTTCTCTCGTTGGTGTTTGGTATATTTTAAAGAAGGTAAATTTGTCAATTTCAAATTTTTCGTTATTTTTATTTATTTTTTTTTTTTAAATTATACTTAATAATAAATGTAAATTTTTTTTTACAGCACTGGGTGGCAAATAATCTTTTTGGAATTGCATTTGCAATTAATGGAGTTGAATTATTGCATTTAAATAATATCGTCACGGGATGTATTTTACTATGTGGACTTTTTATTTATGATATTTTCTGGGTTTTCGGTACGAATGTAATGGTAACGGTTGCCAAATCTTTCGAGGCACCAATTAAACTTGTTTTTCCACAAGATTTAATTGAAAAAGGTCTTGGTGGTAGTAATTTTGCAATGTTAGGCTTAGGAGATATTGTCGTACCTGGAATTTTCATAGCATTATTGCTTAGGTTCGATCATAGTTTAAGTAGAAAATCGAATACTTACTTTTATACCACCTTTTTTGCATATTTCATGGGACTGCTTATAACAATGTTGATTATGCATTTATTTAATCACGCACAACCAGCACTTCTTTACTTGGTTCCCATGTGCTTAGGAACTCCACTTTTACTTGCTCTTATCAAGGGAGACATCAAAGCACTCTTTTCGTACGTATTTTTGTTTCTAAATATAGATTATTCATACATTTCGATTCAATATTTAATTAAATTATTAATTATTTCATTTCAGATATGAGGATCATCCTAACAAACCAGAAGAAACAGCAGCAGTAACGGCAACACAGACGCAAACGCAAGTTGAAGCGAAAAAAGTGAAGTAATTTTTCATACTTAATTTATTTGTAAAGCCGTGTGAAACATAGGTAGCATATTTTGTGATTCATTCATCTCTCAACAAAAAAATAATGTATCATAGATAATTGATCATAAAAAATGAGAAAAGAGATTTGTAATATATATATTCATCGACGTAACTCAAATTGCATCTATGTTTCATACTTATAATGTGGTAAAAAGGACAAGTTCTATGTAAATTAAGGAACTTTCCTTATTGTCATTAGTCAATGATAACTACAAGTCTTAAAAGTGAGCGAGAAAGTACTGATTTTACTGAAACAAACAAACAAACAAACAAACAAACAAAAACCTGTAGTCTTCAAACGCAATTTGTTTTTGTTACAATATACAACTTTTTTTTCTTTCTTTCTAATTCACTTTCCGTTCAATATGCGACAGAAATGTGATCAAGTACTGAAATTTAGTGAATTTTTTTAGTTTTTCCTTTGATATATTACACTTCTTACACTGTCCGTTAAACAATTAAGCTAATTAACTGTTCATAAACACAATAAAATCATTCCGTTATTATTTTATAACAAAAAGATTAAAAGTTCGATTAACAGTTGAAAATATGCCAGTTTAATTTTTTATTATTTTATCATGTTTCTTCCAACCCTTTTTTAAAGGGATTCTATTTTTTTCATTATATTCTATATATAATTATTTTATTCTCATTGAATTAGAATAATTATAAACAATAATTGTGTTCAATATAATTATAATTTTACTTCATGTCTTCTAATTATTTTATAATCTACTTTTATATTTTTTTGAGAATGTTTTTTTTTTTGTTTCAATGAAGTTATACAATTTTTTATAAGCACTTCGGTATTGACGAAATTATCAAATTTTCTGGCATGTTATCACTGTTAATATCGAACAAGTATACGAGTAAAAATAATTGTTATTGGCATTGAAACAAAAAATAATAAAAGAAATCCTTGTATAATACAGGGTTAATTTCGCGCACAAAATTGAAAAAAAATTTGTATTCTTCCATAAAAACTCAAAAAAAAAAAAAATAAAAAAATTGTTATTTATTCGTATATCTATACTTGCGATGTTTTAGGTGTACAAATTAAATTGCTATTTGGCATCGCTTTAAAAATGTCCAAATATTTAATAAATCTTATAAATCCTTTGAATTGACTTTGTGATTTTCTTGTATATATGTATATATATATATAAACAAAACATGGCTGTTATAAAATAATATAAAAAAACTTTATCAACTTTCTTATTTTTATTGAAATTATATAATAAAAAAAACAAATATGTTTTGTTTTTTATGTAGAAAATATTGAGACGTTATTAATTAAGCTTTTGCTGCATTCTCGACTGCTAGATTCTGTGCCATTATTGGTGCCATTTCCGTGATTCCATCCTTGGATATTTTTTGTACTTTAAAATTTGGTAAATTTACAATTAATCGCTTATGAATTTCACGAACGCATGTTTTCATTAGCTCATAGGCTTCAGCTTCTGACATTGCTGAAATAATGCAATATTTTTCATCTAGTTAAATAATCTCAATTTTAATATATATTATAATTTTTAATTTTTTTTTAAAGAATAAGACAAATTTTTCAAAATATTTTAGTTGATTTTAAAAAATGTTCTGTAAGAAAAACTTACAAGGATCGTAAAGCCTGTCAAGGATGGTAAGAGAAAAGAATCCACCATAGCCGTGTGATGCATAAGGAACTTTTATACATGACGCTAAATAATCTATGAAATAAAGTTCTGGACCAGTTTCATCGTCATGACCAGCTAACAAAAGATTCACATGATATGGCGTGCGAGATCTTAAATAATCCGCAAGATTTCTACGAGTGTAACTGGCTACAGCTTTTGGCGATAATTCATATCCATTTCGCATTTTATAAAGCTGCATATTTTTACTAATGTATTCGGAAAATTGAATTGCATCTCCAGCTTCTCCCGAAACTGCCATCACAACCTTATCCGAAATCTTGTGAATTTTTTTTTCGTCTGCAATTTAAAAATAAATTTTGTTTCCCCATTTAAACAGCTGATTATTTTAATTATATATTCTATATGTATAAATATATTATTTTATTTAATCTAAAATTATGCAATATTTATTATAAAAAAAAAGGATTCGAAAATATAATAAAAATAACACTTTTTTGAAGTTTAAATGAATATTTATGCATAATGTTAAAATAGAAAAAAAAATTAATATCAACGTTTATTAAATAAACTTGTGACTTAAATATACTATAGTTAAAGAAATTTGAGTATATAATTAAAAAATAAACAAACTTTTGGTGAATAGCAAATATATGCAACTTTTGAGGTTAAGTCAAGAAATTAATTTCTTACCGCTTTTTAATACAACAATGGACATTGTATTTGTCATATCCGCAGCTACTAGTACAAAATCTTTAAATTGAATACCAATTGAACACTCCATTTTACTTGATGAATTAACAATAAATTCTTTACAAAACACCAAACTCACTTTTTACACTATGAAAAATCGTCTGTCATCCAAAGAAATCAGCTTGTTTCACCGGGTAAAAATTCTTGTGTTCTAATGATTTCATTGGCTTATTTTACAAAATTCATGAAAACTATCCTTGAATAATTTAAATGTGACATTTCTCTTGTAAATTTGTCCACTGTTGTCCAATTACAGCGCAGAGTAAAAATATGATGATTTTTGGAACACTTGAATTTAAACACCACAAAATGACCGCCAAATCTTCCATGTTTATACGTTAAGTGTCAAACAACGCCAAATTGTTTTTTTTAACTTCTAATTTTATGCATCATGTGGAAAATGTTTTAAAAACATTAATTTTAAACTATTTTTTGAATGGATAATGAAGTGAGTTAAGTTAGATTTTAAAGTAAATAAATTAGAAATTCTGAATAGTGACGAGAATAATTATTCTATTTGTTTTAATGCTTTTTGTTTTTTTAACAATTAGAAATAAAAAAAAAAGAAGTCAGTTATATTTTAAGTGTTTTAATTAATAAATTTGTGTTTTATGTCGAATTATTTGATAAAAATGGTGTTAGAAATTTGTCAAGTATAAATTATGTTAATAACATAACCTATTTCGAAGATGCAAAACTTCTATTGATATAGAAATTTCTAATTAATTATAAGTTATATGTTTTTCATATTTTTCTCTATAGTTGAAATACCTAAATTATTTTTATATTTACTATTATTTATTAATTAATATTATTTGCTTTGACGTTATTTTTATTTAACATTTAATATTTTTTTTTTGTTTTTCAGCAAAGAATATTAGTAGGAAACAGAACAATCTTTATCAATTGCTTTATATTTCAACGTTTTTAAATTGTTCTTATAAAATTTAAAAGAAATAACACGTAAGTAACAAAAGAAATATTTGAAAAATATAATTTCTATTCTCTAAATAAACGTAATCTTTCAGGATGGACAGAAGAAAAAGTTTAGGAGTCGCTCTCCTTACAAATACAGTTGAAATGAATGAAGGAAATTCTTCACCATTGCGAAGAAGATCAAGTTTTGGTCTCACTATACCAAAGTCAGTCTCGACAATAGTTGAGAATGACGATGAAGCAGAACGTTTGGCACGACGACAAGATCGTCGTCAAGAAATATCGGAGACACCAATATCGTCAACATCCGATAAACGTCGTTCCCTTGGTTTATCAAATATCGCACACATTCCAGCGGGTCAAATTTCCGAAAAAATAACACAATGCATTAAACTCAGTACTGAGAATAAAATAAATGCAAAAAATGCCTTTAGTTTAGAAATTATTGATTTTATGACGTATCTCATAAAAAAGAAAGATAAAGAAATGTCAAATTTACAAGTTGCCAGCACATCTTTGGATGTGAGTGCAAAAATTTATGGATTTCGCGTTGATGGCGTACATACGGATATGTTGAAAATGATTGGCGGTCTTGATAAACAGGAGAAAAAAAATGATGACGAAAATGCTAATGGTCAGGGTGAAAATGGTCAAGATGGAGGTGAAGGAAACAATGCGGCAGATCAAATTGCACAGAAAAAGAAAAAGAAACGATCAATGAGAAATATTCTTAGCAATGAAGATGCATTAAAGGGAAATGTTGATGTAATAAATCCCATTTCATTGATAATGGGCGATGGCGATTCACAAACGACAGATCTTTTATTTCAAGCAATGTTACCATCACATGAAAATGGCAATATTTATCTACATTCATTCAATGATGTGATTTATGATACAATTGTCGAGGAGAGGCCAGCAATATCAAAGGAAATTGAATTTTCCAATGTGAGATTCAATAATGATGATGATATTTGTCCTTTGTTTTCTAATTTTCAAATTATTGGCTGGTCCGCTGATAATGAACCTGAAGAACAGCCACACAATGAAAGTAAATATCAATTTGATCTTGATGCAAGTTTACCGGCCGATGATGTTGGTAATTCGCGAATGGATATTTTTGATGTGGATGACGATTATCATGAGGATGTAGATAGATTTGGTGCCAATACAAGACAAGTGGAAAATATTATTGATTTTAGTGGTGTCATTGCTTCAAGTGGTACAAGAACTAATTTTGAGTATTCATATCTTCAAGATAGTTTAGCAAGTCAAATACAATGGGTGGGTCCTCTTCATTGGAAGGTTCGATTGAATAAATCAATTGCCAATAGTCGAGTTATTGGAAAGCCAGCTGCTCATAAAGACACTACACGAAAAAAGAAGGAAATCACAATTGATCAGAAGAAAGAGGAGGTTAGAGATGCTATTCAGGAGAAATTTCTTCCTGGTCATGCGGTGAGATTTTTAAAAATTAATTTTATATACTCAACAAAAAAAAAAAAAATTGTAAACCTCTACATTTTTAAATTAATGTTTAAAAATTTTTCAAAAAATTTTAATTTGCAGATAAAACTCCAAGTGAAAACGGCCAAAGTTGGATGGGCGGAAGATAAAATAACATTTCCAAAAAATGAGCATTACGATATGAAAAATATTGGAAGATATTATTTCCGACCACGATTGCATTTCCATATTCCGAGAGAAGAAAATATAAATACAACACATTTATCGGATGAAGTTGATAATTATAATTATAACAATGAACACGATGTCTCAAATTATTGTCCAAATATTCAAAATGACGATTACCAAAATGGTGATGATAATGATAATGGGCCTGTGAGTGGTTTTAATTCTGAATTAGAACATATAACACCATCGCAAGGAATATTTGCTGGTGATAATTTAGTTGCTGCACCAAAATTGGCAAATAAAATTTTCATTCCATATTCGTTGCGTGCTAAAAAAATTGACATGCGTCAATTGAAAAAAACAATTTGGAAATGTTTAACAAAATCAATATCCGATAAGGAAAATATCGACATTCGAGAAGCAGTTGAACAGGAATTGTCCGACAAAGTAAAAGAAGAAAAACATTTTTGTTTGGTTTATAAAGAATTGCCGAAACAACTTTCAAAATCAAATGCAGAAGCATTAAGTTTACCAATTGCTTTCGTTTCGATGTTACATTTAGCTAATGAGAAGAATCTTGAAGTGAAAATTGTCGAAAATTTGGACGATCTTTCAATAAAACAAAATTAATAAAGAATTTTGTAAAATCAATTAAACATAATTGATTCAATTTAAAAAAAAAATAGTTTAACTGACGAATGCTCTTTAATATTAACTGTATCTTGAATTGGCAATTAAGTGGCAGTTAATATAAGATGTATATATAAATACAATTAAATACTTCGATCAAATAATTGAGAGTTAGTAGATTAAGTTTTTTACAGCAATATATAAAATAATGGTAAAATTAAAAATGAAATTTTATGTTAGAAGCTTATTAATAATAAATTTCATAATTTAATTAAATTTAAAAAAAAATGTTTTAATTCTTTTAATTTTGAATAAAATTCAGTTAATAACTTCATTTGATACAAATTTTTGACATATCCGGTAACCTCTTGGAAATTTTAGAAATTGTCCATTTTAGAAAATAACTATTTTTCTAAAATTTCTTTTAATTTCTATAAAATAGAGAAATTCAGAATACTTTTTTATTATTGTTATTATTATTAATAGTATGTTTACAATGAGAAATAATTTATTAAAATTTGGAGTGAAAAAAAAGTTTTTTAATGGCAAGGAAATTTCAAATACGCCAAAACCAAATAAAACCGATTCGGACAAATTGGAAAGTGAAAAGGATCATCGCAAAAATAATTGTCGTTATAATGAATTTAATGAATATCTTCCAAGTCACAAAAGTAATGTTTCTATTGGAATTATTGGAAGTGGATGGACCGCGGCGTATACAACTTTACTTCTTAAGCAAAATCTTTTTGTAAATCGTATTCATTTTGTCGACACAAGAAATACACTCGAGGGAGCTATATCTGATGCTTCATTTATGGATACATCGCCGAAAATTAAATATTATAAAAAGAAGTTTATGCGTAATGCCCTGAAAGACGTGAGTTGAAATTTTTTACATTTTTATTATTTATTAATTTAATTTTTTAATTATCGATTTTTGTGTTAAATAATATATGAAATTTAAAACGGATGTCTTTTTTCCTATAAAGATGGACATGATCGCACTTTTGGATGAAAATGATTTCAAAATGGGAGACTCCTCGGTTTACGCTCAATTTAGATCGTCTGTTAATTATGTTCGTAAAACAGCGGAGAAAATGGTCAATTCTTGTCCAACAGCGATGGCGATAATTTTTGCTAGGCCAGTGACAGCAACTCTACCATTGGTTTCGGAAATTTATAAATGTGCAGGATGGTATGATCCAAATAGAATAATTGGATCCGTTGCTCTTGAGGCAATGCGTGTTGAATCTTTTACTTCAAGACTTCTTGATTTGAATCCTGCTTATCTCACTGTACCACTCGCTGGTGGTGCTGATGTCTTCTCCACTGTTCCTCTGTTGTCAGTGTCCAGACCCATCAATGAATTTAAAAAGGTTCAGAAAAAAAAAAATTTCAATTTAAAAAATATTTTTAGTTTTTAAAAATTAAAAAAATTTGCATCTTTAATTTTTTTTTTATATTTTTATAATTAAATGTTGACTGTAAAAATTAATATTTTTTGCAATTAATCGAAAAAAAAAAAATTGAAAAGTATTCTTTTTTTTAGGCTCACGAGGATCTTTTGATGAGTAAATTTCAAAATTCAGAAAAAGAATTATCACAAACGGAATTCGGTGGTCCAGTTCTGTCATCAGCAACTGCAATTGCAAAATTTCTAACAACTATTACAGCTGGATTAAATGGTAACAATAAAGCAATTGCCTCTGCATATGTTCGATCAAATGTATTGCCATTTTGCCGTTTTTTCACTTCGGAATTGCAATTTGGACCGAATGGCGTGGAAACAAATTTTGGATTACCAAAAGTTTCGCAAAGAGAAATTTTGCTTGTTGAAAAATCAGTTAATCTTATTAATGACTATGTGGATATTGCAATCAGTGAAGCACACAAACAAAAAGAGGCAAAAATTGCAAATTAACGTTAACATTTTTTTTTATATTTTAGTTAAACAAAAAAAAAAAAAATTAAGAATATTTTTAAATAAAATCCTAATATAAATACCATACATACATTTTAATAATCGCGTTTTAAATGTGAACAATATGGTTTTATTAAAATATTTATGTCTAAAAAAAGTTATTTAGTAATTATTTTTCTAAATAAAATTTGCAATTTTTAAGATGAATATATTAAAAATTAAAATTAACTACCTAATATATTATTTTAAATAGTATAACAAAAATAATAATATAAAATTTAACTATAAAATAATTAAATAATAATATAAAAAAGGAAAAAATAAAGAAGAAAAACAGAAAAAATACATACATTACGGATTATGATATATCAAAAGTTATTTTTAAATTTCTCATTATTTTTCATTGATAAAAAGTCATCATTGTATAAAAAGTGATTACGAGATTAATGTTTAATGCCAAAAAATATCGAAAAATGCAACTTTTATTAATAATATAAAGGTAGATAAAAATTTTTAAAAAAACTTGTAAAATTTTCATATTTTTAATTTTAATTCACAAAAGATATTTATATTACCGGGTTTCTTTTTAATTTATTTTATGAATTTGTTTATTATATTCTATTTATTATTTAAATATTTTTTTGTAGTGTTATTTTATTTGCGCGCACATTTTGTGCGCATCAATGCACAAAGCGCTCATGCGCTGTTTGTGTTCACCAGTTGATTTTTTGTTCGTTTGGCCGTTTTCATATAGTTTGAAATGTGGCTCCAGAAAGTGCAAAAAAATACGTAATGATCTATTTGTGTGATAAAATTTTGAAATGTGTATTGTTACATATGGAATTCCAATAATATTTATAATTCATTTTGCTTTTTCATTATTTCACAATAAAATTAATTGAGAGAATGAGAAAGAAAATAATGCGACGCTTTACCTGGTGAACTTGAGATTGAATCAACCGCAAATTTTAACAATATTTGCCTTGCAGCTCTTTATATTTTCTATAAATATCTTGAAATTTGTGACATTTAAATTTGGAAGCTCATTTGAACGTATTTGATACTGAGGTGAAAAAATTAAATAATTAGAGACGTCTAAATTCTAATTTAGGGACAAGAAGTGCGTTATTTTGTGCTTGTAAACAATATGTTTCTATGAAAACTAACGAAAATATTCTCTGCGAAAAGAAATCTTTATTGAGACTATTAAAATGGGTAATATCGTATCCAGATTTCGTGTAAGTATTTCACTTATGACATATTGATATTTATATATTTTCGTATCATTTTTCCGGTGATTCACACTTTTAAGGTTAGGAAATCTGTTTTACTTATATATATAGCTTTTTATTACTTTTCTTTTTTCTAGAAAAGTTTAACAAATATATTTAATAATCTAAGGTATTTTTCTAATTTCTTTTGTTTATTACAAAATATTGGTTTCTTTGTATTATATGATTAATTCTAAAATATGAAAAAACTTGAATTTTGACATTTCTGGGTATTTAACTATTTAATCATAAAATATTGAATGATTCTTCGAAATTGGACAATTAATTTATGTACAAGCATTAAAATGCAAATTAGACATTGTCATTCAATGACACGGCAGTAGGCATTGAACTCTGAATTGTTATATATTTAGGAAATCTATTCTATATACAATATATATGTATATATTATATATAGAATACGAGACATTTGTAGTATACAAAAATATATTTGATATTATATTTTTAATTCATAAACTAATCAGTAAATTTAAGTCTTTTAAAATGATATGCGTTACAAATTTTGTTTTAAAAAATATAAAAATATTTTTATAATGATTGAATTTGATGATTCATTTCTTCCTTTTGTATGCCGAAGCACTAGACAATTATGAAGTCAAGCCTATATTTAGAGGAAATGGTGTCAAAATAAATTAACATTCAACTCTTTTACATTATACAAAATAATTTATTTAACTTGAACTTTATTATTCATACGTCACCAAGGAAGTTTCGAATTTTCTTAAAACTTTTGCTACCTACCATTGAATATTAAAAAAAAATATATATATATATATATATAATTTTTAAAAAACTTTTTTGCAATATTATTATTTTTAATTAATTCATTGTCATTAATTGTGATTTATTTATTTTTTAGAAAAAGAAAACAACCATAGAGATTCTTGAAAATCTTGACAAGGTATGTGATGGAAATATATAATAATTCTGTTTTTTTCATTCACTGGAATTTTCTCAAAAAAATTTTTTTTCCAGAATATCAAAGAAATTGAAAAGTATGGACTTTTTACTGAACAAAGACACAAGAAAATAGTTGGAACTTTGGTTGCTTATAGTGTCATTTTGTACATAATAGCAGCATTAACATGTTACTTTTACTTTTTTCCTACATCGCCATACGACCAATTAATTTATGTTACGCCATTGCTCATCTTTCCAATATTGTAAGTTTTTTTTATTTTCCTATATTTATATATTAATCTAAAAATAATAATGAAATGTATGTAATGTATAATAATGAAATCAATAGAATACTAAAAGAAATAAGTAAAATATTAATCAATACCATTTATTACAATTATTATTATTATTATTATTATTATTATTATTATTATTAAATTCTCCACTATAGGATAATATTCGTTAAAAAATTAGTATCTTGGTATTATAAGCGGAAACTTCGACGAAATGAGGAAAAATTATCATCTATGCAGCAAGATAAAAAAAAGATTTTAGATGAAGTAACAGAAACTGAAACTTATAGAAAAGCCAAAGAAATTTTATTAAAGTTTGCTCCTGATCAATTGCGAATGTCACCTGTAAGTTTAAAAAAAAAGCTCTTCCTAATTTTTGATAATTAAATTTCTTTGAAATATATTTTTATTTTCAAATTTTCTACTAATAAAAAATAATTTATTTCTATTTTATAGCTGTCACCTCAGGTTAGTGCAAAATAAAATGATATTCCATCAGGTAATTTAGAATTATTGAAAAAAAAATCCAAATTTGTAATATTCACTGAAAAGGTAGTCAACAATTTACTAATCTTCTTTAAATTATATATTTAAATTTTTCTTTATGATTTAATTTAATAAAATATGTTTTTTTATATTCAGGATTACGTAGGGAATTTTTTTTTTTTTTTTAATTTCTCTAATCGTCTAATTAATCCTTGATTCTAATTTATTTTAGTCGAACTATTCCATAACATCGTCAAGTGCAGAAACACCTCGTCGTACTAATACTCCCATAACGTCCGGATTAGTTCCATCGGGTGCTTCAGAATTGAGACGTAGGGCACTTACATCAAACGCTGCTCAAGCCGGTAGATTGTCAAATGTTGGACCATTTAATGCGACTCTAAATTCTCCTCTTTTATCTCCACTTGCTTCTTCGAGCTATCAGCCTGTCAGGACAAATAATGCACCAACGACCGGTCCCAGTAATTATATTGTTTTTTTTTCTGAATTATTTTTACGATTTCTTCAATTATTTTAGGTTTGAAATTTTGATTGTTAATTTTCAAATTTTAATCTTCTTTTACAAAATATTAGCTGGAACTCCTCTTCCACGGCCGATACTTCCACAACAGAGAAGTTATTTAGATAAACTTGTGGAATATTTAGTCGGAGATGGTCCATCAAATCGATATGCCTTAATTTGTCGTCAATGCGAATCGCACAATGGAATGGCATTAAAGGAAGAATTTGAATATTTCGGTAATTAAAATTGTTTATTAAAAAATAAAGGGTGTCTACCAACTGAAAAAATTGAAATCAGTTAGGAAGTTTGAAAAATTTTTTAAATAAAAATTTAATATCATTTTGTAGGATTCAAATGCTGTTATTGTAATTTTTGGAATCCAGCACGCAAACAAAAACCATCGGCTCCTAAATTGGATTGGGACCCTAATCCTTTGAATTCATCTTCAATGGCATCGCTTACATTGTCAAATCTTGGTACCAATTTACAAGGTGCCAAACGCTCAGATACTGAGGGTTCAAGTAGTCCTTCGGAAACTGGTAATGTTTAATATATCACACATCAATTTAAAATCATCGCATCATTAATGTAAAAAATATAGAATCAACAAATGTATTTTTTTCTAGATTCGGATATTGAGGTAGTTGAAAAACCTGTCGAAACGCCAGAAAGTGAAATTCTCGAAGAAGAGGAGGAAGAGGAAAATATTAATATTGGTATGTAATTTTGTTTAAATAATTTTTAATCTATTTCAATGCAATTTAATTTTTTTGCTTGCTGTTTATTATTGTCTTTAATTAATTGAAATTGAATTAACTAAACTATTTAATTTTATTTGAAAAAAAAAACATTCTGGAATTTAGAAATTTTTTATTTCCGTAAATTTAAATATTATTACTTTAATTAAATAACAGGCTTAAATCCATCTATGGATGAAGAAGAAAGAATTGAGCAAGTCAGAGAGGAAGAATCGCAAAGTGAAATAATGGAGGTCGATCAATCTCCAATAAAGTAATTTCACTATACAATAAAATTGATTGTCTAGATTTTTTTTTAGAAAATCCACAAAATGTACCATTTTCATTCTATGGTCAATTCTTAAATGTGATGAATATTGATCTTATATTTTATAGGCACACTTGAATGTGTTTTTTTTGTAAACAAGAAAATTCATGCATATTTCTCGAAAATTCTCTCATAAGGAATTTCCTTGAGAAAAAAGTTATTCGATGACGAAATATTATAGGCCAAGGCACTATTAATAGGATGTAAAAAAAAAAAACATTTCTCTTGTTTACTCTGCTCAAAGAAATTTATCGCATAATAGAAGTTTATAGAAAAGAAAAAAAATTGAATAATTGTAGATCATATTTACAAAGAAAGAAAATTCTTTCACACATGAATTATTCGAATTAAAAATTATCGCATATAAAAAATGTTTTACATGAAAAATATTTTACACATAAAATTGTTTGTACACAAAAAAAAAAATAATCTACACATAAAAATGTTGTACGCATAAAAAATGATTTATGCATAAAAAAAATATATACTGAAAAAATTGTTTTACAGAAAAACAAAAAAAAAGGAAAAAAAATTGTTGAGCAAAATCAAAATTGTATTTTTAGAAAGTAAAATGAAGCATTTTTCAAATGTATTCAAAATGATTTTTGTATTGTACACTTTTTGGAAATTTTAGAAAAAAAAAACTTGTTCAACACTAATTTTGTATATATTTGTAAGAATTAAGAAATTAAGATTGAAAATAATAAAAGTCATATTTACGTGAATAAGGACAATAGACAATTAAATATAATTTATAAGTTAGTCAAATTTAGGTGTTTTGTGTGTGCATTAATGTTTAGTTTATTTTTAATAATGAAATACTGTATGTTTCCAAAAAAAGAAAAAAAAAAAAAAATAGAAAAAAATCTACTTTGGGTTTCGATAAAAATATATTTTGTCATATTTTGGGATATTCAACTATACTATATTTATATACATATAGATTCAAGATTGTGATATAATTTTTCTTACGTTATAAAATAGGATTACAAAACAAAATCGTCGAGTTCATATATTATATGTTTCACGAATAAATAATAGGTTCAATATTTTATTTATTTTTTGACATATTCTCATTTATTTTTAAGATTGTGTTAAACAAACGTTTAATATTGCGATTTAAATGTAAAAATTGTATCACAATTTCATACAATTTAGTAGCACAAATTGATTGAATAAAATATAATTCTTTTTTGCTGCGCTATGTTAAATGTTTAAAAACTGATTTTGTAAAATATTTAAAATTTTGCGGCAGTATATTGTTTGCCATAAAATATCATTAAAAAATTATTAAATTAATTTATATCTTAATAAAAAAAATATAGACTGAAAAATTGATCCTTGGATTAATTTGTCATAAAATCGACGAATCTCCAATATCGCTGTAGTTTTTCTGTATAATCTTATTTTATTTATAACACAATGCTTTGTATTTTTTTTCCTTAACGTTGGAAATATTTTTAAGAAGCAATAATAAATGGTCTATTACTCAAAAAACTGTGTATACCTTTAAATATAATGTTAAAATTTTGTTGAGAATCAAAATGTGTTATAATTTAAAATTGTAATTTCGTATTAAAGTACATAAATTTATATTTGACGTCATTTAATCTACTTTAAAGTATTCTACACAGTTTTAAATTGTATGCACGTATTTCATTGGCCACTGGTTTCTAATACGAATTTTGATTTGTCAAAGTAAATGACGAAGAAATAAACAGCCAATGAAAATCTTTCTTTCAAGATCATGTGTTCTAAAAGTCACTTTCTCATTTTAATCTTTCATGAAAACTAACCCCAGTTTCACTGTAAACTCGTGAAGAGTGTAAAGTCTCTGGAAAAGTAATCGTTGAACGACAAATTATTTTACAAGGTAAATCCTTTATTTTAATCAACATCTTCAGCAAATGTTAATTAATCTTTAAATCTTTTGATAATTTATTATTTAATGTTATTATTTTTGACAAAAGTGCGCGAATATATTTCCAATCAATAGAATTGTGTTGCTCCTTGAAATGAAATTTTCTCTCAACGAGTATTTACAAGCATTTAGTTTCTTAATTCGTTACTAGATCGTTGTTTATTATTAATGTTAGCTGTGTGAGTATTTTTATTAAAAAGATTGACGTGAAAAAAAAGGAAAGTTTTACAATTATAATCCGGGAAACCGGTGTAAATCACGTTATACTTTTCGTTGCTTTGTTAGGCGCCATAATAAAAAACCGCCTTTAATTGTTAATTTTGCAAACATCGTGTGCAATTAATGTTTTATTTTATATTATTTTAGTGGGGAATTAAAATTAGTCATCGAATAAATATAATTTCGACGAGTTTCCTTAAAAAGAGAATTGAACGTGGGTATAGGATTAGTTTGTTAAAAGTGGGGTGGGGATGAATGGTTATATATGGAACACGTGCAACTCTATGGGGTTCTTACATTAATTCATTTTCTTGAATATAATGTACTTTATATTTAAAATTTTTGTTTTATTTTTATCTTTCTTCATTATTTTCGTTTTTTTTTTTTTTTTTGTTAATTGCCTTTTAATTATTTGGTTTGTTATATGGAATTAATGGAATAATGTATATTTAATTTTTTTCCAAGAAAAAATAATGTCTATTAATGTTTTTTTTTTTTTTTTTTTTTATTTAAGTAATTTCTCATATCAATTGTTATCAGATTATATTATAAATGTTGGGACATTTTAATATTTTTGTTAATAAATTTTTTTTTTAAATATGATAATTGAAAATTGCCTTTTTTTAGACTTAAAAAAAAATGCCAGAATTAACTGAATTGGACAAAGCTGCGACGTCTGAGCCAACCAAGGTGGAGGCTGCAGCAGCTGGATCAGGAAGTGATTCTGATTCAGATGATACTATTCCGGAATTAGAAGACGCAGCAACAGAAGATGCTGTCGGTTTTCCCAGACCTACTGTCACTGGTCTTCCCAGTGATATTGTTTCAAAGGCGAAACAAAGCCGTGGCGAGAAAAAAGCCAGAAAACTCATGAGTAAATTGGGATTGAAACCAGTAAGAATTGAAATTAATAATGACAAATTTAATTAATATTAATAAAATCCATTGAAAATAATTACACAAAATTTCTAAATCAAATTAGATTTTTGAATAAAATAGTTTATAAAAACTATTTATTTATTTAAAAAAAAAAAAAAAAAATTTATGAAAAATTTCTAAATGATGATAGATGTGAAGGTTTCGCTTTTCAATTTCACAGTCGTAATCGAAATATGTAGAAAACCTTGGCAGACTGATATTTTTTATATAAAAAAAAAAAAAAAAACATTTTTATAATACTTGGAATAAATTAAAAAAATTAATTTGAGAAATAAAATTTTCGTTTTAGGTGCAAGGTGTAAACAGAGTGACAATTCGCAAGTCAAAAAATATTCTCTTCGTTATCAACAAACCAGACGTTCTTAAGAATCCAGCTTCGGACACTTACATTGTATTTGGAGAAGCCAAAGTAATTTAATTTCAAAATTAGACACATATTTTGAATTCTTCATATATATATTTGTTTTTAATTTGTATTTTTAGTTTTCTTTTTATATTTTTGATTTTTATTTACACAAAGTAGGGGAATATTTTAGTAAGAAAAAAAGTATTGAAAAAAAAAACTTATTTGAAATTAATATTTTTTTTAGATTGAAGATCTTAGCCAACAAGCCCAGGTGGCGGCAGCTGAGAAATTCAAGGAACCGCCAGTGATCACAGCAACTGAAGCCGGTGGCAGTACGACGGTAATTGTTTTTATAAATTTAAAAATTAATACATTATAAGTGTATTATATTTATTTTTCATACTTTATATTTGTTTGTTTAAAGGTTGTGGCACCAATTCAAGAAGAATCAGAAGAAGAGGTTGATGAATCAGGCGTCGAAGAAAAGGATATTGACCTTGTAATGAGTCAAGCGAACGTCTCGCGAGGGAAAGCGATCAGAGCTCTTAAGAATAACCACAATGATATTGTCAACGCTATAATGGTAATTGGATTCTTATATTTTTAATCGTTTTTTTCAAATTTTTATTTCAAAGTAAAAGTTTTTAGGTTTTTAAAAATATTCTCTTATTTTTCATTAAATGATGAGTATTGTGAAGGTTTCGCTTTTTTATTTCACAGTCAGGAATTGAGAACTGTTGAAAACCTTGGCAGACTGATTATATAGTAGCAATTTAATTTTAATTGATTTTTGCTTTGGAATTCGTTGAAATATTCACACGTTTCGTATTCTTTTTTTTCTGTTAACAGGAGCTGACGATGTGATGAAACAACTTCGAAGCATAATAGGCTACGGTACATTATAATTCACAATAAGGCCATTCTTTTATTTGTGAATCAACTAATCATTTTCTCTTTCACTCTCTCGCTCTTTCTTTTATCCATCCAATATTGACTTCTGCGACGAAGTAAACCCTTTCAATAACAGCATTCAACAATTTTTGGTCTCGAATGAAGAAGAAAAAAAATTAATGTATATACACAAATTCAGTAAAAAAAAAAAAAATAATAAATAAACACTTTTAATTTGTCTTCAAATCGTGCTGAAAATTCATCAAGAGACATTTTTTTTTTTTTTTATAGAAAGTAAGATAATGAAACTTGTAAAAAAAAATTTGACTGTGAATTTGCTTGAAATGTTGATTTGATATTTAGCTTTGAAAAGTTTTCGAATATAATTCATATGTTTATATAGGAAATATTATAATCTACAGTAGGTAATTTGAGATTTTACGGAAATATGTGACTAGTTCGACGTTTGTAATACAGATGACAGCATGGTTCTGTTTTCATCAGTCAAAATTAATTTATGAAATAAAATTATTAATCTGTGAAAAATAGAAATTTTTTTTATTTATTAATCTTTGTTTAAAAATTATTTTCAAAAATTTATAATTTTTATCTTCATTTTAAAAAAATATAACTTAATTATTACATTAATAAATGTAATAAATTTTGAAATAATGAGATTTAACTTTTATTAAAAGTTATTAAAATAAATTATTGATAAATTTTTCTCTAATTTGTAAAAGAAAAGTTTTTTCTTTTTTTTTTTGTCTTAAAAACTTATAAAACTTTCATTTGTGAAAAAGCAATAATGCAGTATTTCATCGGACACAAAGTATAAGAAATGAAGTGAAAGATGAAAATATGGAAAAAGAGTTTTGCAAGTCGTTTATTGCACATGTTGCCAAAGATGTGCGCGCAAAAGAAGAACGCGTTATTATTCGGAGGGAACCCTCTTCTTATATCGCTATCTCCAGGAGGGTGTAGATTCTTCTTGAGACTAATATTATTTGAGAATTTTTGCTTTTCTCTCTTATATGCGGCGACACGTGGTTGGGCTCTTAAGATCCACATTATTGCTTGTGAAAAAGTTCCGCAAAATTGTCACGCGATAAAAACAAGAACGAGGGTTGCGAAAAATTCTTCAAATGCCAAAAAAAAAAAAGAAAATTCAACCACATCAGAGGAAACTTTAATAGTTTTTAACTTTCATCTAAAATTTTACACATATGTTTCCACTTTGCAACTAGTGCGCGGGGAAATAATATGTAACATTTATTTTGAAGAAAACTTTTTAGATTAAATGTTAAAATTTTCTTTGCGAATTTTGACAGTAAAATTGAAAATTGAAAATTTCGATGTCTTAATATGGGATTTTTCTTTTCATTTTTTTTCCATTTTTATACTTTTTTTCTTTTTCTTCTTTGAATCCCTAAATTTTTCACGTTTCTTCTTTTGTTTTCTTTTCTCAAATAGAGTTTTTTAATTTTTATTTTTTCTTTTCTATCCTTTTCCACTTTCTTCTTTTTTTTTTTTTTAATTTTTGTTCTTCTTTTATTCTTAGCTATCACAGTACAAATAATAATAAATTTAAATATAATGTACTAACTTTTTACATATATCATAATATAAATGTATTATATATAATTTTGAAAAGCTAATAAATGAAGTAGCAGTGAAGCGATGAACATGTTTAAAATGATTTTATTTTTTTCGTGCGTTGCTGACACGCTTTGTAAAGAATTTTAGAGGCGATTAATTTTGCAAATTTTTAAATGTCGTGAGCCATTTAAGGCGATGGATATAAAGTGAAGCGTGACGTGACATGACATTTGTTTGTGCGTGACATAAAGATGTCCAGGCCAAACGGTGGACGACGACGTGCGAAGCATTTACAAACTCACTTAAAGCACACGCGTATGTTTATATATATATATATATATATACAAATACTTATATGTATATTATCTGATGTCCTTTTTTTATATATATTTTTTTCCTTTCTGTCGCAGGGTCATTAGTTAAGAATCATATATATATATATACTTCCTAAGATGGATTAGCAGTTTTGCTTATTCACTCCTACATCTAAATTTCACTTCATTCTTTTCTTCATTTCTGTTCATACATATTTATAATTATATTTTTTTTATTATTTGTATTTTTTTACTATTTAAAATAATTTATTTTTGATAAGGAAATTTTTTTAAAAATTGTTTAAAAAATGAAAATGAAGAAATAGAAGATAAGATATAGATATAATAAAATGGATGGTCCTTGTTATAATTTTAGTGTTTAAAAATAATGATAATAATAATAATAAAAAATATACATGAAAAAAACCATCTTTTATAACATAAGAAAGATATAATAGTAATAAAGAAAAAACAGAAAAAAGAATCGAAAAAATATTCTAATAAGGAAGAAAGAAAGAAATGGACTTTTACAAAAAAAAACTGAAAGAAGAAACTAATGAGCATCAATAAGAAATTAATGAACCATTTTCGGAAGAAATAATATAGTGATTTTTTTTCAAACTTTGTGCAAAAGAGAATAATAAAATTTGATTAGTATTGTAAATTCCTATACTAAAAATCACACTTTTCTATAACAAATTAGAATAAAACAATATATTTTCCACGAAAAAAAAAAAAAAAATTGATTACAAACACGAAATTGGCTTAATTTTATAGTTCAACAGTTTCTTATATAAAAGAAAGAAAGTACAATTCTTTCATTTTATTCTAAATATCGTGAAAGTTAAAAGTGTTAAAATATTGTAAAAAAATATATATGGGCAAATCCACAGAACCGGCCGATTTTTACTTATCAAGATGAAAATTTTCCAAATAGCAAGCACACCTTTTATTTATGGTTTACTTTCTTTAAAATATATTCAAGAACAATTATCTTCTTGCGTGATTCATTTTATTTTAATGCCGTTTGAGTTAAAAGCCAAAAACGAAAATATTATTTTTCTTCTGGAAATTATAATTAAAAATGGCATTTCTTTGTTTTTTTTTATATATTATTTGAAATATGTGCAAAACATTTTGAATAATAAAATATGATAAAATACAAATAATTAATTTTTTAATTATCAAAAATAAATTATTTATATTTTATCATATTTTATTATATATTTTATTTATTAGCATTTAATTTTTTATTTCTGTAAATTAAATTGTTTACTTACTAATTTTGATATTAACTATTTTAACCAACAAACTGACATTATTGACATCGATTTTGATATAACTTTGAAAATAAAACAAATGAAAGGATAATTCATTTTTCACGATTAACTAGTTAAATTTCGATAAATTTTTTTTTATTTTTAATTTTTAGACGTTATAAATTGAAAATATAATTTGGCGTTTGCATACAAGAATTATAATAATGTCTTTATATAATCACACATGTTTTCAACTCATCATATTTTATCCTGTAGTTGTGCTACTGAAAAAAGGCTAAGTTGAAAATGGTTCACGCTTAAACATAGAGTGATAATTATTGGAATATTTTCTTTAATTCTGATTGCACTCTATTCTATGATACATACATTTGTTCGTCTGTTCACAAGCAATAAGCTCCAATTTGAAAAATTCAAATCGAATAATCGCCGCAAAAGATATTTACAAAAATGTATAGACATTTCATTATTATAAAATAATGAGTAACGCTACTTTCAACGACTATCATTTCTTTTTATTTAAGAGCACATATTTTTTATTACTTTCAAAACATTCTTCAATAAGTAAACTATAATTCACCACAGTTTGGAATTGTTCGGATCTATGCCGAACAAGTTATACCTATAAGAATTAAAATTTATACCTGGAGTAACACCGTAAATTTCATTTTTTAAGTTACTTAATTCGATTTTATTTTTTATAAAAGACTAGAAGGTTCACATTTATTCAATTTTCTTATTTCAATAGATTCTCAGAGATATTACAAAATGGTTGAAGTATGAAAATAATTAATATAATACTTCTAAAATAGAAAAATATGTGAGTAACATGAAATCGGCCGGTTCTGTGGATTTGCCCATATATATATAAATATTTCCATTTTACCGCACATATTTTTATAGCTTCCTTAATATTTTTTCATATTTGGTTATATATTTCAACCAATTTTACATAATAGAGAAGTTCCTCATCTATAAAAAAAATATGATATTAAAAATTCAATAAGAAATAAGCGCATATCTTATTAAATAGGAAGTTTTGTTTAAATACACGCATTTTTTTTCATTCAAATTCAACAGAAAAGACAGACAGCAGAAAATTTTTCTCTTCCGGGATACATCGCACAGGTTTTACTGTCAATTTCACATGGGGGCTAGTTGCTGTTTACAATATAAAGTATATATATATATATATATACGCAAAGACGAGCTCTCGTTACACGAAGAAACTAAACTCTGCTTTAACGATCTCCATTTGAGGATTTCCGCATAGTATGGAGGATTATATACCATGGGGTCGCGTGCCATTCCATCTCTAAGAGAAAAGGGGCTTTTGTTGTCTTGGGAATAATGAATTTACAATATATAAACCTTTTTTTTAATGAATTTACAATATATAAACCTTTTTTTACAGGTATATATATATACATAACAAGAGAAAATATAAAAGAAGAAATTAATCATTTTTATTATTTACTGATAATTATACATTGAAAAAAATTTATTTGATTCAAATATTCAATTACTTGACTATTATATCAAATAAATATTTACTTGAACAAAGTAATTTTTATTTGAATTAAATGAACAAACATAAGAAAAGTATAATGTTTTTTCATGAAAAACAAATATATTTTATTTAGTATTTTCATATGTAACAATTCTTTTCGTCTAAATCGCACAAAATTAGTTAAATTGGTATCATTTTTGTTGCAGTTCAAAATGAACGCAAGGCTGAGGGAAAATTAAGTAGTAATTCATAACTGGTGGCCTCTAAGAGCAGAGGCTTTGAAGCGATAATTCGCACAGGGACCAGTCGATCGCCTTCTGAGATCAAGGTCGCGCTCGGCAACTTTGCTATACGCGAAGGCTCGACAGAAGAGGTAGCGTTGATCCCGAAGCGTCGTCTTCATCAGTATATATATATAGTGTAATGCATATAAGATAAGAAAACGTTTTCGACACCCAAGCTTAGTTTATATATATATATATATTCTTCGTCTTATTCTTTCTTCATCGTCATTATACATATCTTCTTCTGCGATAATCATACCGAGAGGGCATATATATGTATACTTTCAATATAATCGTGAAATAATGGTGACAGAACGGCAACGGGCTGTCCTGTGAGATTATAATGATTCTGCCGATGATAGTTTGCTTCGTTATTATATACATATAGCGACTGAACGAGCGCAAGCAAAGAGTTCGTGTTTATAGGGCTGGAAGCGATTGCCCGACGCCATTACTCACACCGTTTGCGCTTGCCACATGGCACGACATCTTCCCCATATATACTATATCTTTCTTCCCTATATACTCTTCTTTGAAAAAAAATTTTCTTTTCTACCTTCCTTTTTCGTATGCCAATGGCGTATAATCTATTTGAAAATTAAGTAAGTTAAAAGTTTTTTTTATTGAAAATTTCAATGTCTTAAAATAATACTTATATTAAACATGCGGCGTTGAAAAATGGTACTAGAAACAACTTTAATATGTAAAAAAAATGATTTACAAGAAATTAATGAAATTAATTATAATTGAATTTTTAGGTTAGGTGTCTTGTGTGTAACGATGTGTGTACGAGTATACAGAATATAGCAATAAACGAGTTTTCTAAAAATCCATTTCTGGATAATAGATTTCAAATATATCCCTTGAATTCAAATATACTAAAACTATATGCAATTAGACTGGAACAATTTTTTGAATCGATTATAATAATATAGGTAAAAGGGAAAATAAAAAAAAATATTTCTTCGCATTATATGCTGCGGATGTTGAAAAGGCATTTCTGCGGGTCCACTACTATACATTGAACGAGAGAGCGAGAGTAGAGATAATTATCTCCTTGCATTTCTCGCGAAAGATGAACGTTTCTGAAATAAGTATCCACAAGAAGAAAATATATTCGACAAAGCTACCATTTGCGGCAGTTCTCTAATTCCCGCCCCTCGTAGTCTTCTTTACGATGAGACATGGCGCATTTTCGAGCGCTTGTGCTGCGGGAAATCTCAAGAATATATATACCAAAACCAATATTCTCGCTTCCCACTTTTTCGACCTGCCTATATCTCGCATCGATATGGTTTGTGCGCGCCAAGCGCTTTGGTTTATATGACCGCATACAGCGCGCAAAATTATCGGAGCGCGCGTTATAAAGCGGGAAGAGAGAAAGGTGGAGCAAACACATTGGCCTCGAAAAAGATGGCCGTGGTCGGCTATATATATGTGTATATACGATAATCCTCCAACATATAGAATCCATTTTTTTTTCGCCCGTTGATAGGTATTAATTTCGAAGTCTATACGCCCCACACTTCTTCACTACATATAGGTGTATATATATATATATACGACTATAATGCGCTTGCGGGAACCACAAAAATCCCCTCGTGCTTCGGAACTAAAACATATCTAATTTCCATCGCATCAAGTATATGTGTATATATGGCCACAGGTAGTCTGGCATTTCGAAAACATTTTTTTTAATGATAGTATGTCATAATGAAACGCTATACAATATTAATGTGTTCATAAGGAATTCGGAAGCAGCTGGGTCTTCTTTTATATATATTTAGGTCTACTGCTTATAAACGTTGTATATAATTATATAGTAAGATTGTTTTCTAATACCGGTAAGTTGTTGAGAAAATATTTATATATTTAAAGCGAAAAAAAATCAGACTTTGTTGTGTGATGCGATTTTATAACAAAAAATGTTTAATATTTCTTCTTTCTTCATTTATTTAAAATTTTTTTTTAGTATTTCTTCTCTCTATAACTATTGTTCAGTTTATCTTCTTTCTCTGAACTATTTAATGACTTCATTGAAGGTTCATATTGTATTTTCAAAAAAAAGAATAAATACAAAATTAACCGGGAGTCCAGTATGTAAATTCATTTCCACATTCCTCTCCATTTCTACCCCAATGGGAAATTGCCAATGGTAACCATTGGGCCATTATAGGACCAATGATGGTCCAATATTGGGCCAATGCTGCCATTATTGGTCCACTCTTTTGCCAATGGTAAATTTCCCACTGGGTATACATCCACTTTTTCCAATTTCCATTCTCACTTTCACTTCCAATTCTACTATTTTTAAATTTCCAATTCCACTTCTTTTTCTACATCCACTTTCACTTCCACTTTTTCAATTTCTATTTCCACTTCCATTTTAAAATCCACTTTTTCCAATTTTCATTTAATTTGGAAAATGTGGAATGAACCCAAGAAGCACGTAATATATCCTCAATATCAAGGTAATATTACACGTGAGATTCGTAATATAACGCTGTAATATTACAGTAATCTTACAGTGATCTTAAAATGTCCGCCTCAAGGTAATATTACAGACTGATTTGAGTTATTCATAAAGCATAAAAAACGTAAATATATTATAAGTCAATTTGGCTTGTTGGTAAAACTCTGGACTCGTGTGCTTTGAGTTCGGGGTTCGATTCCCTGGATGGGTAGATTTTTTTCGTAAAGAAATGTTCCCATAATATTACTGTAATATTCTCTTGTAATATTACCTTAATATTACGGTATAATATTACTGCAATATTACTGTAATATTACCTTAATATTAGCGCGTAATATTACAGTAACATTACCGGTAATATTACCTTGAGGCGGACATTTTAAGATCATTGTAAGATTACTGTAATATTACAACGTTATATTACGAATCTTACATGGAATATTACCTTGATATTGAGGTTATATTACGTGCTTCTTGGGAAAATTGGTAAAAGTGGAAATGGATTTGGATTTACATAATCAACCCCCAGCAGAATATTTATTTTCATTATTATTTTTATTTATTTTAAGAATAAATAATGAAGAAAAAAGAAATAATGAAATGAAAATAATAAATTATCAAGAAGAAATAATAAGGCCAAAAAAAAAATATCAAACAGAAAAAATTAAATTAAAATCAATTATTGTCAAAAAGAAATACGAAATAAAAGCAGGTCAAACAGAAGAAATGAAATGAACATAATGAAATAATGAAATAATAAAGAAAAAAGTAATAAAATATCAAAAAGAAGAAATGAAATTAATATAAATTATTATATAAGAAGAAATAATTAAGAAAGAAAAAATAAAATGTCAAAAAAAAGAAATGGAACCTGAAGAATAAAGGTCAAAAATAAGAAATGGAATGCAAATGGCGTTTCTGACATAATTCTATAGTTATACGCACAGAAGTCAACCTGCAAAGTTAATTAGCTTTTAATGTTGATGGTCTAGTTTGAATGGCACTTGTGTTGCTCTGCCCAATTGTCTCCAATGGCCCGAGAGCCTAAAGATGAAAGGGAAACATAAGTTACGGTGTATCAATTTTTGTACCTTCTGTATATATAATAGTATTCATTGTTTCGTCATGCTCTGCGGTAAAACAGACCCCGTGAAGTCAATGTATATATATATAAGAGCTATATCCCCTATTTAGGCATATCCTACTCACTATCTAAAAAGTTACTCCAGGTAAATATTTTTTTTTCTGAGTTGGGTTCACAATGGTCGTTTATAATGTATTTTTCGCATTTGAAAATGCGAGCAAAAGCTGAGAAAATTAACGGATGCCAAATATTGTGAAACTTGTATTTAGACACACTCCACAAAGTTTGAAAACTCACGTCATACAAAAGACCATGAATTTAAAATATATATATATATACGTATACGTGAATAGACATCTAATGTTTTCTTTCATGCCAAATTTCGAAATGACTATGAAGAATTCTTTTCAGACTTTTAAGAGAGAGAAACTGAATGTATAATACGATATCTGTAAAAAATTCTCACCTGTTGCTATATGTATATATATTGTATATAATATTCATAAGAAGAAGATTAATTTCAAAGAATTAGTTTAAAAATTATAGGTAGAGGCATAATTAATTAAAAAGTCGATTGATAAATAATATGATATTTCAAAATATTTAAAATTTATAATACAGAAGCTTCTGTACAGAAATTGCGTCCAACTTTACCCTAATTTAAAATGGGGCATTGTTCAAGACCTCACCAGTTTTCCTAGTTTAAAAAAACGTAAACAAATGTATTTTTTTTTATATATCTATTGTTGTAATATTTATCTTCGACTTTATTCTACTTATTTTCAATGTGGTTTATAGAAGAGAATCGCAACCCGTAAAGAAATTATTTAATATTTACATTTTTAAGTCAAAGTTATAATTATCCGACAATGTTTTTATTTGAATGGATTGCAATTTAATTGATAATTAGTGTTTATTTACCATGATATATATATGTATGTAAGTGTGTATGGATTAGTCAGGAAAAAGAGGCTTTATTTTTTTTTTATTCAAACGAATTCGAGATTCAATCTAAAATTCAGCGCTCAAATGGTATAACAGTTAGTCACGGTAAGACAACGAATCAAAAGTCTTGATGACAACACTGATAATTCGACTATGTAATAAAATCAGATGATACTCTTGATTCTTTTAATGAATGCCATATATTATATTCTACCCGTTCTACAAAGTTACGTTTTTTGTAAATAAGATATATTTATATATACAAGAAGGAAAAGATTTTAAATTGTTTTTATTAAACCCAAGTCGTGACCTTTCCTATTTATATATGTAAACCAAAATTTAACTATACATTTTTGAAGCTTAAATTGATATAAGTACTGCGCCAATAGTCAATTTTAAATAGGATATTTATTTTTCAAAAAAAATTGTGAATTTTTTTGATATAATTTATATTTATTTGTTTTTGATCTAGTTTGTTAGTTTTTCTTTTTTATATTTTATTTTTTCGTTTTATTTACTATTTTGTGATACTATTATAAAATAAAATAAATATAATGTAAAATTTTATTTTTTTAAATTAATATTTAATTTTCCACTAAATATATAATCATATTTTTTTTTCATAAATATTTAAATTTAGCGCCATTGTCTATTGTTTTGTGTTACATGGTTGCAACTTGTACTTATGTCAATTCACAAGATTCCTAACCTGTCAAAAAAATTTTGTTTAATAATTGATTAGTAAAATTTAATTATTTCAAATAATTTTAAATAAATTTCAATAATTTTCAAATTCAATTTTAGAAACTTTTTGCCTAAAACTCAAAATAAGTTTAAACTTTTGTTGCAGCTCAATATGAGTGTCGCATATATTTTTTTTTAGTCTGTGATGATTATATATAAATAATATATAAATGATACATATGCGATATAATGTCTATTTCTGAATGAGTTGATTTCTTATTTTCAATTTATTTTTTATAGAGTCGGTTTACAAGGCTTATAATTGACTCTTTTCATGCCAAGTGGTGCAGCACCCTTTCGAAGAAACGGTCTCTAATTTGAAGCATTCAGACTACGGTCTCAAACTCGCAGCCATCTTCATTTCATTCTTTTGAAACACCGCGCGTTGGTTGCACGGAAACACACCACCAATACACTTGATCGAATATCATATATATACATATATACATAATATATGTATATATGCATATATATATATGTGTGCTTATTCCATCTCAATCATCGAAGTGAGTCTTCAATTACACCTGCAGGTATACGCGCCAGACTCTTTAGGTGATCTTTCGAAACACTTGTTACGACTCTCGACAAGACGCAGATAATATAATATTATAGACGTATATTCACATGATATTTTTAACGATGTGTAATGAAAATTCGTTATATGAATTTCAGGTAAAGAGATAAATTTTGTTGAATAAATATATATATTTGCTGCGTACAAGAATATAATATACGGCAAAAAGAAAAAATTATAATATATATGAAAAGATTGTATAAAAAGTGAAAGGTTATAAAAATTTTTGATTTTATAATAAAACATTTCTAAGCTTTATATAATATTCTGTTTATAAAAAAAATATTAAAAAGTTGAGGTTAAAATTTCACAATTTTTGTCACTTAATTTCATCTTTTCAATATTTTATTGTTACCTTAGTTATAATAAATTCTAAAATTAATTTTTGTTAAAATTTTCATTTGACAGAATTTCATTACTTAGAATTTATGCGGATTTTTATTTTTTCGAAATATTTAAAATAAATTCCATTTAACTGAATTTTTATATTACAAAGTTGTTATACTCAAACAAATTTTCATTTAACACTTTTTATTTAATCGAATTTGAATTTTGAAATTGTCAAATAAATGATTACCTCGAATTTTCTAGCCAAATATTCATTAATGTTTTGAATTTATATTTGACAGAATTCTAAAAACACCAAATTTTTATTTCAAAAAACTCTCATTTGTCCGAATAAATATCTAGCAGAAAAAAAAATTTGGGGGCAAATTTTAAAATTGACCAATCAGAAGTTATCAACGAAATTATAATTGGTTAATTTTAAAAAATGCTTTTAAATTCCGTAAAATGTATAAATATGAACAAATTAAAATTCGACTAAAAAGAATTTCTTTCTAATTTATGCAAAATAAAAATTCTTTTAAATGAATATTTAATTCAAATAAAAATTATTTGGTTCAAGCAAATATTTATTTGATAATAGTCAAGTAATCAAGTTTTTGAATGAAATAAATTTTTTTAAGTGTGTTTGAGTACAAAATAAATACTAAATAAAAATTTTACAAAATGTACTTTAATTTATTAAAAAAGACGTTGTCAAAAACGCTCAAAATTCTCCGTCCGTATGTGTAATAAATTCAGACCCAACTTTAATTTTTAATTTTAAAAATTCGTAATTTTATTTTCATTTAAATTGAAATTTGTGATAAATTATAAAACTATTATAAATTATCCGAAAGATTTTTCGAATCCATGCAAAAACGCGATAGAAAAATTGGAAATAGGAAAGTATAATAATAATGACAGCTGCGATTTTGTGCTCCCTGCATGCTTCTGCCATCTAATGGCGGCAGGACCGAATTTTAGAGACTGTTGAACAGTATTAGAAATGCTCTAAAAAATTCTCTTCATATTTTACTGAAATTTTCGAAAATAATTAATAATTTCTTATCTGAAACCAAGTATGATTTAACCTTCTAAATTTTCAAATTATAATTTTGATAAAGTAAAAATTGTGTTACATTATTTTGATGAATAATATTTTCCTAAAAATTTATTGTAACTTATTTTTTGATAATTCACAATCTTTAAAATTTTTCTCAATATTTGATTTCTAAGTTTTTGGTAAAATTTTGATTTTTCAAAAAATAATTTACGTTCCATTATAGATTGTCTTTACTATTTTAATAAAGGTTTTTCAATGCAATTTTTATAGTATACAAAATAAACGACATTTTAAGAAAATTAATGAAATGTCAGACAGCTATAATATTTAAAGAAACAAATTATCATTCACTTTCACTAATATATGTATGGCAGGTTATAAATAGTCATTTACATTGCGGTTGAATAGCCCCCATCACCACACAAACCAATTGTGCCATAACATATAAAATAATGCATTGTTATTTTTAGAAAATTCATTTGCAGTAAGAAGAAGAAGAAGAAGAAGCTTTAGTAGTCCAGTCAAGTTAGCATTTTTAGATGTTTTAACTCAGGACCTCAATTTTTTGGCTTAAACCCTTTATTTTGGAGTAAAACTAAAATGATCTAAATTTGGTACTTCGAACTCCTACCGGAACCTAAAATTTTTTTAAGAAATAGGTGCATAAAATCAGTTTTTTTTCAAATTGCCGCCTTCCATGACATTTTAGTATAAAAATAGTTATTATAAAAAAGAAAGTGTACCAAATTCTGAGTAATTTGATAAAAAATGAACCCTGTTGCTCAAAAATTAATCGATATATAGCTTCCGCAAAAAAAACCATTTTTTTTAGATTTTAGCCAAAATCCGGTATTTTTCAGTTTTTCCAATATAGCTTTGAAACGAATGATTTTTTGAAAAAATGACCAACAGAAAAGTTAAAGCTGACTTAATTCCTGACAATTTGCAAAAAAGAACAATAATGTAATACCTCTAATAGTTTCCGAGATACAGTCTCTCAAATTTGACCCTTTTGAGGTTTTACATAGTATCTCATTTTATTATCATTTGTATTAAAGGTACCTATTAAAGGTATAATATTGTTCTTTTTTGCAAATTGTCAGGAATTTAGTCAGCTTTAACTTTTCTGTTGGTCATTTTTTCAAAGAATCATTCGTTTCAAAGGTATATAGTGGAAAAACTGAAAAAAAATTTGAGCCACAGCCCTCACAGCACCAGATATCCTAGGATATTCCAAAAACATCTCTTGGATATCCTAGGGATACCCCAGGGATATCCTAAGGATACTTTAAGGATATCCAAAGTAGCGGCGGTTAGGATATCCTAGGGATATCTAAGGATGTCCCTAGGACGTCCCAGGGATATCCTAATCATTTCCCCGGATATTATTAGGATATCCTGTGGATATCCCAAGGATATCCCTGGAATAATTAGAGATGTCCTTAGGACGTCCTAAGGATATCCACAGTGTGTCTATATTATCTTATGGGTTAGAATATCCTTGAGTAGTTCTAAAAATGTCCCTAAGGCATCAATAAAACGACCCTAACATACAAATTAATTAAATAAAAATGGAAAACATATTTTTTGGATGTATTTATAATCGTATTTCAAAGATATCTAAAATGATTTACCTTGTCTACAAGAATTATTTTTTCTACTATTTCTTTAAAAAATCTCTTGAAACCAACTCAAGCGCTAACTATGAAACACTTGCTCAACTGTACATGTTTTATGTTATTTGGCACAATCTTGCCCACTGCTCCATGTGGGCAAACAGCCGAGTTGTTCCTCCTGTCCCTAGTCTTCGCTGTCCCAGCTTCGCTGCACAGTGGCCAGAATCTTTAATTTACTGTTCAAAAAAGTCACTGAACAAGATCATGCCAGAATAGTATATTGTGCATCTAGGGAGGAAAATGGTTGATTTCCACGAGTGTAGTTCGCAGTTCGAGGCGTAGCGAGCGCACGAGCCGCAGGCGAAAGTTTGCGAGTGAAGACGAGAACTGTAAAACACGAGTAGAAATGATTTCCCTCCCGAGTTGCACATACTATTTTTTCTAACACACGTATACCGAAAGTACAAACGCGGTAGTGTGGATACTATTGATGATGGTATGATTGTGTCTGGTAGTAGTATATAGTTACTACTTGTGGTGTATCAGACGTTTGAGACTCACTATTGTTCATAGTTTGATTAATATGTAATACCTAATAACAACATCACCGGGAGGGAAAGTAACTTTTCCTCCCGCTCAGTGACGTCACCGGGAGGGAATGTAACTTTCCCTTCCGCTCGTCGCAAAAGACATACTTTTCTCCCGCTACACAGTAGGTAAGAAATGGTGTACTTTCGGTGTGTGTGTTAGAACAAAAATTTTTCATTCGGTCAGTCCCATAAAAAACGAATTTAAAGTGTCGGATATCGCATTTTTGGCTTTAATATATGCTCTAATTATCAACTTTAAGGCCCAGATTTGAAAGATGATTGACAATCACGGGGAAACTATTTGTATCAAAAAATCTCTATCTCAAATAGTCAAAATTTGAATCATAAATGATATCCCTACGGAGATCTTAGCGATAGTTCTAAAATATTTTAACGATATACCAAGTTTATCCCAAGAATATCCTCACGATATCACAAGGATAGCCCTGGAATATCCCAGGGATATCCCTAGAATATCCTCAGTATATCCCCAGGATATCCCAAAAATATCCTACGTAACGGCGGTTTGGATGTTCTGAGGATATCCTATGGACGTTTTCAGGATATCCTACATTAGTTTAAGATATCCTGAGGATATCGTTTGTTGTGAGGGAGGGTTCATTTTTTATCAAATTACTCAGAATTTGGTACACTTTCTTTTTTATAATAACTATTTTTATACTAAAATGTCATGGAAGGCGGCAATTTGAAAAAAACTGATTTTATACACCTATTTCCTAAAAAAAATTTAGGTTCCGGTAGGAGTTCGAAGTATCAAATTTAGGTACTTTATTTTTACCCCAAAATGAAGGGTTAAGCAAAAAAAAAATTGAGGTCCTGAGTTAAAACATGATATGCCTTGTTTTGTCGACTAATTTGACTGATGGACTATAGACAAAGTTTTCCACGTCAAATTTTGTTGGGTAGCATCATCAGAAGAAAGGAAACGCGAATGAGTGGCAATAATAATATAAGCATGCCAATATAATAAGAGAGTAAGTATATAAGCCTCGTCTAGAGTTTCTCCCGCGTAGACTAATATATATACGCTCTGCATGAGTACCTATACTTTTAATGGTGAGCTGCCGGGCACACCATGGGGTTCTTGTTCAAGCCCAGGAGGGAAGAAATAAATTAGAAAACGTTGCGGTTCACTCGAAAGAATATAGGTGTAATAGATATAGGGTTTCTGACAATGAGAAAAATGGAGGAAAAATGAGGTGATATCTGAATAACAAGAGAAGAAAAGAGATATAGGGAAAGAAGAAGTAGAAGAAGAAATGCCTGCTGTAATGCTCCATAGTCTTTGGTGAATTTAAAAACCATATGCGGCGTGGCGATGGCGGACCCAACTATCTGAAACCCAACTTAACTACATAACTACATCTTTCTTTTACGTTCCTGGTGAACAGGCCCGCGGGGCCTTTCCCCTTCTTCTTTATTCTTTTTTTCTTCCGTTTGTTTTATTTTCTCTTTACAATATATATATATCCTCTCTCTCTGATTCTCCACCTGAACTCAATCTTTCGCCTCTTTCCCTCTCTTATTTTTGCGATTCTTCCTTCTGGAGTCTCTATCCTTTTATTTCTTCTTTTTCTTCCTTCTCACTTTTTCTTCTTTAGTTATTCTTCTTTTGCAATCTTTTCTTGAGCGTTGCCTTATCTCACATGTTCTTTAGCCCTTTAATTTCTCCTCTTTCTCTTTATATTCTATTCGCTTTCTTTCTCAATTATTTAAAAAAATTTTATTTTCTTCCGTTCTTTTTGCAAACTCTTTTTCACATTCATTTGTATATTATGTATTTTTAACAATCTTTTTTGACTAATACCCTAGTAGAAATTTGTCGTGGATGCACTAGATTGACTCAAGTTACTTGACAGTTTTTCTCGCGGACGCTGATTCTAGCTGAACTGATAAATAACTGTGAAGTTACTGATCAGTGCTTTTTGAAAGAAATTCAAGTTGAACTTGATAATTCCACGACTCAAAGCTATCCAGTTTTTTTAATGGCACTGTCCAGTGCTGCTCGAAATTAAATTCATATCCTTGTCATGGCGGTGGCGCTTCAATAAGTCTAGTAACTGGACAGCTATGCTAGGATTTTGTGTATTGACATTTCGCTTGCTTGATTTAAAAAAATTACAACTTGTTTATAAAAATTAATAATAATAATATTAATATTCCTTTCTCAAAAAAAGACAGTGCATACAAAACACATGAAAATGTATCGAAATATCTCGGTGGTCGAAAAAATTGAATTTAAGAAAAAATGAACTTTGCTTTCCAGAGCATCTAAATCAATATTCATTTTATGAAAATCACTGTAAATTATTGTTCCACATATATATTTTTTGCATAACTTATCTTATTGCAATAAATATACACTTGCAAAATATTATTTGTTGTAAATGTTTGCCAGCTGTCATGAATCAGAAACGAACATAACCTATATTTAGTTGAAATCACTTGATTGGCCCAAGACAAAATAGCGCGCGCTTTTTTAAAATAATAAAATTTATTAAATTATAATAAAATAATTGCAATAAATTAAATTATTATGAAAATAATATTACCTTGAATAAAAAGTGTTTTTAGTTTTTAAAAAAAAATGATTAAACAATTATTATTATTTTCAGACAAATTTTACAAATATAGTAGAATATTATTTTTCTGTTTGAGTATATTATAATAATATAATAATAATAATAATAATAATAATAATAATAATAATAATAATAATAATAATAATAATAATAATAATAATATTATATTATATCAATAATTATTAATTTATTAAAATAATTTTATTTATAAAATTTTACATATAATTTTTGAGGATAATAAATAAAAAAAATTAGTAATTAGTTTTTTATAATTGTCTAATGTTTAAATTAAATTATAAGTAAATCATTTAAAATCAAATAAACATCTAAAATGTTTATTTGCCTAGAAAATAATAAAAATAATATGCACAAATTCATAATATTATTAGGTACAGTGAAATACGTCAAGCATTTATTCTAATATCACTGATCAGAACGGCCGAGTTGCGTAAAGCGTGCGTTTCTTTCGTTCCCGCCCAGCGGACCCGTGTTCGCTCCCCGGTAGCCCCAAGATTTTTTCGTTGAAACTGCGAGAAGTGTTTTAAGGTTTATGTTATGACATTCATATTAATATAAAAATTATAATTGTTTCAGTGTTGTTAACAGTTCAGGTCAAGATGTTGCTTCAATCGTTTTACTTATGTAAATTTTTTTTTTAAATCCAGTTTAATTGTGAATGAAAAATTACATTTTTATAACGAATTACTATATTTAGTGCAATATATTTTCTTATAATAATTTTTGTTGATAATTGGAATATTTTTTTTAATTACATAAAATAAACGTGTTTACTACATTAAATCTTATTATTAAATGAATTTCGAAATATTTAAAAGAATTAATTTGACTAGTTTTTCAAAAGTCCTATTGATAAATAATTATCAAGTTGGGCTGGATAATAACTTGATGAAAAAAGCGTGACATGACATTCGAGTTTTTAGCTAGCTGGTCAGTCAAGTAACTAGACAGACTCCAGCGCGACTAGGCAGTTCCTTTAAAATAGCTAGGACAAATTTCTACTAGGGATGGAAGATTTTGAGGAAAAAAATATAACTATAAAGTGTTAAATAAAAATTTTCTTTGGCGACAAAACAATTTGTCACAAATAAAATTTATTGGAAATAAATATAAATATTTATTTATCTCCGAGATAAATTTTTTCTTCTCTGGGTGCGCATGTAAAACAATAATGAAACATAAAGAGTTATTTATATTTCTTTTCTCTTTTGGTCGCCTTTTCTTATATTTTATTTTTACGATTGTAAATCCATTATGTTTTTTTGATATTTCGAAATTCATTTGTCATATTCATTTTTTTCCGTGTCACACTTCTTCTTTTTAAAAAATTTTAAAAAGTCTCAAAGGAGAACAAAATTTTTATAATTTTAGTAAAGTACATTTGATATTTTAAAAAAATATTTTTGTTGATATTTCATTTTTATTTTTCATACATTTACATAATTTTTCCGTTTATTATTTATTCCTTTTGTGGTCTCATATTTTATTTCTTTTTTCTTCGTGTTTATTTCTGTAGAATATATTTTACTTCTTCTTAATATTTCAGTATATATTCTCTTTATTGTTATAATTTTTCTGTTTTTGAAAAATGAAAATTTTTACAAAAAGTAGACTTTCCCTTAAGTTTTACAATTTTTGACATATAGAAAAATAAAAAATCAGTATTTTGGAATCTAATGGTATGACTTAATAAATATGTTTTGTATTTTCACTTCAAAAATAAAAAAACAGAACCTAAAATTTTTTTGTCGTAAGGTCCCTTCTCTCGTGGAGAGTCACACATACACGTTTGTAATTTTGTTTTTTCTAAACCACATTTTTTCTTTCTTTATGATCAATTTATATATACTTTTTGGTATTTTCTTTTTGTTTTCTATAGTTTTTATTTTTGCTCTTAATTGATTTTTCTTAATTGACAGATAAATTTTCTGTTTTAAATCCATTTCTTCCGTTTTTACTTTTATTTCTTCTTTTCTGATCTTATTTCCTTCTGGAGAACATTGAAATTTTGAAGAAATTTCGAACTCTGCGTGTCTATATATATATATATATATATATGTTTTGCGGCTTGATCATTCTCTTCTTTTCTGTTTCGTCTCTCTCCCTCTCTCTTTTGGTCTTTCTAGCCCTCTTCAGCATTACTCTTTCACTTTTTTTTATCCTATTTCTCCGTCTCTTTTGCTCTCTCACTCCTCTTTTCTGCGCCGCCTTTCTGTGTTACGTTATAGGAGAACGATCCGCCAGAGCCGCGCCGCTGGCGGCACGAAAAAAGGCGGCCCTAAAAGAACTTCATATTTTTTATGCTCTGACAGCAACTTGGGTGGTCCAAAATGGCTGCCAATGATATAATATAGTGCTCTTTCTCGCGAAACTTTAACTGTGAGTCGCGTTATATGGGCACTCTCGTGGCTTATTTCCTCTTGCCGCATATATACAATATATATATATATGTTAACCACATGTGCACCTTTTGCCAAGTATACTTGAGAGCATTATCTTGACTCCTTTATATGTGTATATGGCATGTAATTATACTCGCGAACATTACCTTTCGTCCCTTTATTATTATTATTATTATTATTATTTTATTTTTTGCAACAAGAACACAAGTTAAACATTTATGAGGTTTTCCACTGAGGACTATATTTTTATTCTCTTCAGTCATTAAGTTAAGTTCAAGCTTTTCTTTGCTTCAAATTGTACAACATCTCGCAGATGCGATCGATAATGATTATCATTTTGACAATTTTATATCAGTAATCAAATCTGCTTTCATGCTCGTTCAAGCATGTCATATTGCTTATAGCGACTTCGCACGCTGGAAATCATCGCGTCTTTTGAAGGGATGCTCGAATTGCAGTTAAGCCTCAATTATACTTTTAATTCGATTGACAAGACAAGATTTTCGAATTTCTTTATTTTTTTCGGGGGTTTATTTTCAAAAAGAAAATTTTTTTTTTTTGAAAGTTTACAGAAAAAAGTTGGTGTGATTTTTGTTGCGGGGAGGTATAATTTTATTTTGTTCAATGCTTATAATAAGCGTATAAAACGCGGTGGCGCCCTCAACTATACACTAACAAAAATTTTATTTGATTCAAATATTAGGTTACTTGACTATATTATTGAGCTGCCGAATCAAAGAAGGACATACATAACCCATTTGAATTACATTAGTTAGTGTGTCTCTTCTAACTTGAATTTGTACACACCATTCGAAATAAGTAACGAAAATTCTATACAGAAATGAAAACGCGAGTTTTTTTCTGCAGTCAATAATAATCGGCAAATTACAAGAAATAATTACGCAAGCGGAGTATGAAGAGATTTTAGCTGATGCAAAAAGTGCAAAATTAAGTGGATCGCAAAAAGTATTTGTTCAGTAAAATAGTCGCTTATTCAATGTTTCGCACATCGACAAAAAAGTTAAAATAATTACGCGATTTATATATTGGCGTATTTCTTCGAGGTTTCACTTATTAAACGATCACGTCCTCCATGACCAGTCCCGATGTGTGTAGATTGCAAAATATCAAATGTTTCTTCTAAATTTCTAATGCAACATATAATATTTAACTTCACCGTCGTCACAATTAGAGATCAATTTTGAAACGCCCGCAACTTCTAAAATGTCATATCTCTTTAACATTCTGCACTGAAGACTACTTTTTGATCCACTTAATTTTGCATTTTTTACATCAACTGTGAAGAATTGATCATAACATGACTCTCAATATCATTAAATTTAATTTAATTTTCAATTTGCCTAAAACGACCTCGGCAAAACACGAATTATGCGCCTATAGGCAAATCAGAAAATGTCTATGAATCTTTAGGAAATTCTGGAATTTCCTAAAATCATAGGTTAAACCCGAAATGCCTAGGCAAATCGTGTTTTGCCTGGAGTTCGAGATTACATATATATAATATTTTACAGAAATAAAAAAAAAGATGTAGAAATAGCCATTAGGTTAATTTTCGTAATTCTTTTATAAATTTAAAGGTCATCGAATTTATGTTCATAATAATTCTTATTGGGGGGAGATGATAAAATAGCAATTAAATTGAAAATTTAAAAACGATAGCAATGTCTTACTTATGTTTTTCATTTTGTGTTCGGCGCCAAATGAGCGTTAATATTATGTCTTCAGCAAGGCCATAAATAGGGGGAATACCGGATCCAAAGCCTCTTCTTACAATCATTTATAGAATTTAAACACCGGGTTCAGCAAAACCCGTATATATGTGTCCAGAGAGCGCATACATATATACACACACGAAATAGTAGTGACGAACAAAGAATTTCGAGAGAGGGATTCTTATTAAGACTTTTAATGTATTCGCTTGTATAATTAAACAGTTCTTCAGGTAAAATTTAGCTGAAAACACTTCGAATTGTTCCAAACGGTCAGTGTGTTAAAAAAGATACAAAGATTTTACAGAAAATAACATTTAAAAAAAACTAATTTTCCCACTTTTTTTTTACCTCTATTCTAATTTATTTAGATTAATTAATTTTTCCGTCTAAGGTTGAAATATAAAATTGTTAAAAAAATGGAAACATTTTTGCAAAGTAAAAATGTCATAACCTTTTTTTTAAGTTTTTTTTTTTTTTTTTTTTTTTTTTGGAAGAGCGGGCTTACACCTTGAACTTTAATGAGTCCTTGCTCTGAGTTTATTCAGGAGAGCGTAATTTTCTATATCCCTTGAGAGATTGTTGATTGGACGTTTTGCGATGGTAAGAATATATATATATATATATGTGAGAGAGAGAAAGAGAGAAGTTTATTACTCTCAGCTGAATCGTAAAATTAGCTGCTCAAGCATGTAACAGCGCGTAATTATATCGATAACCGATGTTTTAAGGAAGAGCACAGTTCGCGATTAAAGGATGCGGAGCGACAATGAACGCGCTTGACTACTCGCCAGTTATTTGTGGTGAAATTCGTCTCGGCATTTCAAACCTTTAACGAAACATTGAAGAATAACTAAAAAAGGAATTCTCATTTGCAATTAGTCTGTAAATTGCTCCTGATTACAACAATAACAACTTTATAGCCGCTTGCTTACAAAGTTTACGGTACGCGCAAGATAATAATCATATATTTTTTTTTTTTTTGATGTCCCTATGGTTCCTGATAATAATTATAGACGGAAAAAAGGATCATTAACAAATTTAATTAAAATAATTAGTAAAACTCAATTATAAATACACGATTTTTTTTCGTCTATTTTCTAATTAACTAAAATGATTTTATTTTTTCTTTATCTGAACTTTATTACATAACTTTCTTTAACATTTTTTAACCATAACTTATTCTTTAATCTTCATCTTCTTTGTCATTTTTAATTTTTTTACATAACTATTTCAAATTTTATGAATATTTCATCTTAACAATGTGGAAATTAAGTTATTTCTGACTGCAGGTGCAAGTGGCTATATAATATGGTTATAGAAAAACTATGCGGATGGAGAAAATCAGAGAGTCACTCAAACTATTTAAAAAAAAAATAGGAGAAATTTTATTTATTCTCGATTTTATGCTAGAATAATAATTCGTTCTATGCCGACGGACGCTTGGAGCAATATAACGTGCCCGAAATTATGGAACTATTAGAGCCAATTTGAGATTAAAATATTGCCTGCTAATAAGATCGCACCAGGCGTGCACGATGCATAATTGTATTATTATGTTCTCTCTGCCTTTAGCGAAACAAATTACCCTCCCATCAAACCGCAACAGGGTTTTTAACATATATATATACGTGCACTATAGATTCGAAAGTGTGTGTATATATGTATATTCTTTCCTGAAAGTATAATTTCCATAGCGCGCAAAGCTTAAATAAGTGCCGATACTAAATATGTTGAAATTCGTAAATTGTAATATGTATCGTAAACGAATAGTTATAAAGCAATAAAATTCAATTTTATATTCAATTTTATACCGGGGAAACAATAGACGCGAAGCCTCTCTCGAGGTTTATATATAAATATGTGTAAAAAAATATATGTTAAATAATAAATAGTTGTTCGCTTTTCCTTATTTAAAAATAAGCAAAACCATTTCAAGAACGCTAAATTTTTGCCTTCGATAATATTGTATTCATCTCCTATATATTCTTTGATTAATGTAATTAATGAAATTATTATTTTAATATCAATTCATTTAATAAAGACTTACATCAGATCCTATATGTAATTAAATTAATGCTTGATGTGTGTAAAATTGATTAAAGAGATAAATTTTATTATTCCAACCACGTCAAGAATAATTATTTAAAGAAATTTTTTGATTTTATCATACATTTATATAAAAAAATTTATATTTGATTAAAATAATCGGTCACTTGACTATTATCTAATAAATATTTATTTGTATTAAATAATTTATTACTTGAATTTAAAAAATGGCATTTGTTTCAAATAGAGAAATTATTGGTTTAAATACAATTTCTTTAATTAAAAAAACTAAGGTTTTCGAGGTAGTTGAATCAGAATTTGAGGTCAGATTTACAAAATTCAAAATGGTAGATGCAATATGGAAGAAAAATTTTAAAATTGATTCGATTCGTTCAAAATTCAGTACTCGGGGGTTTTTGGGGTAACTGAATCCAAATTTGAGGTCAGATTTAAAAAATTTTAAATTTCTCATCCATGATGCTGACAAAAATTTATAAAATTTTACCAAATTCGCTTGAAACTTGATATTTTAAATTTGTTTTAAAGTAAAACTTTTTAATTACGCTCTACTTTGCCGAATCCAGAGACACGAACGAGGACAATGTTAAAATTTTCCGCCTTAAATTTGGATTCAGCAACACCAAAATAAATTTAAATGTCTTTAAGTCAAGAAAATTTTTCTTTAAAATAAATACCAAAAAAAACACGGACCTCATGATTTTGAACCAAAACATTTCTTTTCTGGTTGTTTATATTATATATAAATTTTAGAATATGGAATTAAGCGCATGCATGCAGAAAAATAAAAGAAAAGTGATCAACGAGAAGTCGCGTATTCCTGACTAAACTGTGACCATCGGGAATCCGGATTTAATGTGAGGGATTATCCTTCCATGAGCTTTTAAGTCTTCCCGCTTATAATTAGTTGGTTTATATATATATATATATATATATGTTACGGGCAATGTGCGGGAGGCGGGCAATGTCCGAGAATGCCCGGGCATTGTCGACAATGCCCAAAATCAGTGGGCATTGTCGACATTGCCCACTTATTTTTAAAAACGTTTACAAAAGGTTGAAAATGCCCGGTCATTGTTGACAATGCCCGGGCATTTTCGACATTGCCCACTAATTTTTGGGCAATGTTGTTTATTATAAATAAGTAACATGTTATTAGAAAATAATGCCCGAAATATTTATTTTCACTGTCACTGTTAATAGGTCTAATTAATTTCTTGTTTCCGTTCACGGAAATTGTGTCGTATTTTTTTAAAAATCTGTAACTCCTCGAATCCTTTTTTTCGCATAACTTTAATTGGTCCACTTTTTTAATGTAACTTTCATATTCCTCACAAGACATGTAAGCACAATTGTCTGTCCGTTTTTTTGACAGCAAAATAATTTGTTGTACTAACAAAGCGTTGATCAAATAAATTTTTCTCACCTTAATTAATATTTTTGTAGAAATAATAAAATTAATTGATAATTAAGTACAAAATTTATTAAAACTTTTTTCTTTACAATTATAAAACATTATTTTAGTACATTAAATATTAAAAATTAAGAATTACAGCCGAGTATCACAATGAAGTCTATACTTATGTTTGATATCGTAAAATGACGAAAAGTCCTCCTTTTGGGGCACACAAAATGATTGCAAATAAATCCATTGAATTGACTGCACAAATAAAAATTCTTCAGAATTTAGTAAACAGCGTTAAATTGATTATATTATTCAATTATTCAGTTTTAACAAGTGATGAAATATTTACTTATATTACAAATTATTTTTTATTAAAAAATTTTATGCATTTCAACATTGCCCAGAAAACAGAATTTTATAAATAATTTTCGATATTGACCGAAAAAAACAGGGCAATGTCGACAATGCCCACTGATTTTGGGCATTGTCGACAATGCCCGGGCATTCTCGGACATTGCCCGTAACATATATATGTATACCTTCAATACCCTTCTTCCATTTCGTATTTTTATTGAAAAATTTTTGTTGTTTTCATTTCTTCTTTTTTATATTTACTCTTCCATTTAATATTTCTGTTTTTTTAAATACAATTATTAACAATATCGAAAAGCGAAATTTTAATACAATAAAAATGAGAAAAAAAATTGATATTTAAATGACTTTAAATATGATACTTCAATTCATAATGTAAAAATAATTGAAAAAGAAGATAAAATTTATGAGAATTTGATGAAGCGGATAAAAGTCGAGAGCTTCATATATATATATAAATAATATATACATTGTATATACATATATTGGGGAGAGGGGCTTTTAAATGATTGTGTAAAGGAATATAAAATTTTTCAGAGTGGAAAATTTAAGTCCTGAATTTTGATTCTAATCAGTGACAGGATTTATCCTTTCCTGCCCCTTTTCGGCACGGTATATAATATCTATCGGAGCATATACAGCTGCTGCCGTTTCGGCAATCTTTTTGGTAGGCGGCGACTTATCTCTTGCTTTACGACTGACTGCTTTTGGTGCTCTGCTCTTTGGCTGGCATCGGGACAACCACTCCGGTTGGGAATATACCAAAAGATAAAATGGTGGTCACCGATTCATGTACGAGAGAAAAAGTGACGATCGGCCATTTTGGCTTTAATTAATCGTGAAGACGTTGCATTAACGACAACGCGCGCTGAGCATCGTGTTCTCTAATCTCTATTAAAGCCGGCACCTTTTCCACAAGCTTATACATATATACGTGTATTTTGTGAACATGACCATCTCATCAAAAATTATAGGAAGAGGATCCTATTACTTCTTCTAATTAACAATTCAGTGATTTTTAACTTTCGAATATACATTTTGTTGTCTTATTCTTTTTAAAAATTTTTAGTGTTAGACACCAAAAGTGTCTTAATTTAAGACATTTCAGTGTCTTAAACCAAGACACAATTTTTTATAGTGATAAACTGATAATGAATTAAAATAATTCGAAGATAAAAAAAATAAATGTAAAAAATTATTTTTATTTACTTTTAAATTATGACGTTAAAAAAAATAAAAATACATATTTTATGATGGAAGTTAATTATAGATTTAATCTGATATAAACATTCCAATACATTATAGGTGTATATATATATATGACAAGTTTCTTTAAACATTCCGAAAACAAATTTTAAAATATTTCCGTTATAATTCTTTTTTAAAATGAAAATAGTGAGTGATCTTTGAGGCGAGAGAAACATATATTTATATTACCATCAATCAAATTTTACCTATTTTTTATATATGTGTATAATAGAGAAGATATTTTTCTTGAAATTTTTGATGTTTTTCTAAATAAACGTATAAAAGACAGGTGTATAAAGAAACTATTAAAATGAAGAAATGTCATTTCAAAGAAACAAATAAAATGGTATCATATATCTGATATTTGCGGATATATTATATTATCATAAAAAGAAGAAAGAAAATCAACGAGTAATGTCAAGACATATAATATATGAAAAAAAGAAACAAAATGACAATCATAGAAATAAAATATCAAAAAGAAGAAATGAAGTGGTAAATACAAATTATAGAATATCTGAAATGAAAAAAAAAAAACACGTACAACCCAGATAACACATAACATATTCCTGGAATCTTCCAGGAATATTCCACTAGAAAATGCTTGGATGGTCCCGGGAATACAGTAAAAATTCCCGGGAATTAAAAATATTGACATCTAACAAATATATCTAAGTAAACATTTTGAAACACAGGAAATTTAAAAAAAAAAGATTAAAACGTTATAAAATATATGTGTAAATAAATGTTGTTCTTACCACGATGTTCTTACTGAAAGAAAAATTATTAAACAGAACAAAATAAAAATATTTTACCTCATTTACAGTTTTATTTAGAAAAAATAGTTATTTTCAGTTATTTTTTCCAAAAAATATAATACTGTTTTTTACAGGAGAAAACAAAAGTAGCGACACAAGATATATCATTAAAAATTCTGAAAACTAGAAACTTTCACACCAAAAAAATTCCCTACCTATAGTTATATTTTAATAAAAAATTTACTATACATTAATAAAACTAACTACCTCCCTACACTGAAAAAAAAATTCTAGTTAGAAGAACCAGAATTCTGGTTAGGGTATATTTAACATTTTGATTCTGGTTACGTTAACCAGAATTCTGATTACTTTAACGAGAATTCTAGTTAATTCAACTAGAATTCTGGTTAACATAACTAGAAAGTAATGTTAAATATAGCCTAACCAGAATTTTTTTTTCAGTGTAGCCATTTCTGAAATGCGCAACCCTGACATTTGCCACTCACTTAAACTGCCCAAATGCAAATAGACTTATACTAGGAATTACGTTCCGGGACGTAACAATTTTCATAAACTACTGGTGAACAAATAAACAATGGTTAAAAATAATAAAATCGGACAAGTGCGAGTTACACTCGCACTGAAATCGAGGGTTCCGTACTCGAAGCGAACTTATTTGGTATAAAAACAAATGTTTAAAAAATATGTGTTGTATGACAACTAATATAAGTGATACAAAAAGGAACAATTTTCTTGAATTTTACAAAATTGTTCCTTTTTGTATCACTTATATTAGTTGTCATACAACACATATTTTTTAAACATTTGTTTTTATACCAAATAAGTTCGCTTCGAGTACGGAACCCTCGATTTCAGTGCGAGTGTAACTCGCACTTGTCCGATTTTATTTTTTAAAAAATATTTTACTAAAAAAATATAAGAAACATAATTTTATTTCAACTCGCAATATTTTTATTGTATTTACATTTTAAAAATATATTGAATATTAAATTTTATCTTTCTAAGTCAAAAAGAGATAAAACTTAAGATATTGATATAAGGCTAGTAGCTGCTTGTCAAGGAAAAATCGAAAGTTATCTAAAAAATAAAATTTGTTTATTAATTCCAGAAAAATCAACTCCAATCATCCTCGCTATATTTTTTTTGTAATCTACACGTAAAAATACGTCAAAATATATAAATTTGAATCACTGTAGAAAAACTTTTTTCGTTTTTTGCGGAAAAATACATTTTTTTCTGAAATTTATCATTTTTCTTCAAAAATTTGATAAAAATTGATCATCAACTCCAATCGCGCTTACATTTTTTCCCTGTATTTTTCACGCAAAAATTGAGTTTTACAGTAAGTATGAACAGTCTGGATTGAATATTGTGTGCGCTAGGGAGAATAAATCATTTTTTTCGAAATTTTTGATTTTTCCTTGACAACGCTATGTAAATTAATCCGAATCAAGTTCGCTATAATTTTCCTGTAATTTTCACGTAAAAATACGTAAGTGTGTCAAATTTGAGCTCTTTATGTCAAAAGATGTGGCCGCCAGGGGGGGGTACATACTCATTTTTAGGTATTTTTCGTAAAAATTCATGGTTTTTCCTTGACAACGCTATGATAATCAACTCCAATCATGCTCGCTATATTTTTTTTGTAATCTACACGTAAAAATACGTTAAAATATATAAATTTAATTTCCTTTAAATAAAATTTTGTTCGTTTTTGGTGGAAAAATACATTTTTTTCCTAAAATTGTCATTTTTTCTTGAAAAACTTGATAAAAAGTTAATCATCAACTCTAATCGTGACCGCTTTTTTTCCCCTGTATTTTTCCCGTAAAAATACATTTGTATACTAAATATGATCTGTCTGGGTTAAATATTGTGTGCGCTAGGGAGAATAAATTATTTTTTTCGAAATTTTTGATTTTTCCTTGACAACGCTATGTAAATTGATCCGAATCAAGTTCGCTATAATTTTCCTGTAATTTTCACGTAAAAATACGTAAGTGTGTCAAATTTGAGCTCTTTATGTCAAAAGATGTGGCCGCTAGGGGGGGGGGGGGGTACATAGTCATTTTTAGGCATTTTTCGTAAAAATTCATGGTTTTTCCTTGACAACGCTATGTTAATCAATTCCAATCAAGTTCGCTATAATTTTCCTGTAATCTACACGCGAAAATACATATGTGTACTAATTTTCAGCCCTCCAGATAAATTTATGTGGCCGCTAGGGGGGGGGGGGGTACACGAATTCAAAAAAACCGATATTATAATAGTGTTCCGAACCGAGTACGGAACCCTAAAAACGGGGAAGGGGTAAATTAAAACAAATATATCTGAAATAAATAACAATTTATAAAATTTTAAATGTCGAAATTATAATTTCCTACATTTAAAATAATATTTTGCTATTTCTGGCGATTAATTTCTAAAATAAAATTTATATTTAATAAATTAAACATTTCCGGTTGTGTCGCTACCTTTGTAAAAAAATATTTCACTTGCCGATCGCGGATTCCCTCGACGTAACGATGGCAGCATCGCCTCTTCTGGACCAGTCCCCAGTCTTCTATGCGGAGAGACCGGGGTACTCACTCTGCATCCTCCTTCCTGTCCTTCAGTCTGCAACATAAAGAAATAAAAATAATTAAAAAATGCATTGCATAAAAAGAATGTTCAAAATTCTCTGTTTTTCTGAATTATTAATAATAAAATAAAAAATTTTACCGTGGATACCCTTCGCTCATGCCCGATCTCCATCCCGGAGCGGCACTTGAACGTTGTTTTTCAGGTTAAGAAAAAAACACTCACAGGCGATTCAAAAAATTTTCAACACTCCCGCACCACGTGTGAATTAACTGTAAGAATTAAAATTATTTATAATTTTCACATATACGATCGCGATTTTAAATATTACGAACACTCCCGATATTAAAAAATTATTATTTTTAATTCACAAAAAAGTAAATCTCATTCGTTTGCAGGTTTAAAAAGTACGAGCACTCTCGAAAGCTAAAAAATCATTTATAAAAATTAAAATTATTTTACAACACGTGGTCACATTTCAATTAAGTACTGATATAGTTAACTTACGCTACTGCAGTGACTCCGCACTCCTGAAAAATTGATAAAGGATAAGATGAATTTGAATTGAATTTTGAAATGAATTAAATTTTACACCAATCACGTAAATACAAAGTGAAATTTTCTATGTTATTTTAATTTAAATATTATATTTATCTTATAGATATGAATAATAATATTATTACAATAATTATATTATATATATATATATTATATTATGATATTTTATAATATTAAAAATCAAAATTTATTTTATTCAAAAAATAATTTTTCATTCAGGGTCGTAGGAACGTATTTTTCTCTCCCCACCGGTTTCTATATGCCACAATATTTTTATTTAAATTGGCTATTAACGAAATGTAATTTATTTCTTCAAGGTTGTTTTGATCTTCGATTTTATTTATACAATACATTCACAGTAATTTCGTTCACCTATAAGTAGGGCTTTAAAATCACACCTATACTATGCAATGTTGACAAGTTTTCGAATAATATACAAAGTAGTAAAAATTCTTTGATTACAAAATCAAAAAAAAAAATATAATTATTTATTATTGTTGACTTATTGTCAACAAGAATTCAAACTGATACTTATTTTTCAAGGTCAGGGATCACCCTGTTTTTACCAATGTACATTCAGCTACTTTAATATATATATATATAATAAAATTTATTTTTTTCAATCGCTGCACTTACTAAAGCAAGAAAACTCTTTATTGAGATTTTATAGTAACTTGTGTAAATGAAATAAAAAAGTCACAAAATCTCCAAATTTTGAAAGCATCGATGTAATAATAATTTTTCAAGACCACGTGACATAGACTTAGAGTAGGACTTTTTTCGTACTTAAATTCATACGCATCAAAAATGAAACTGGTTGTCTCATTTTGAGAATTAGATAAAGGGAAAAATATTGTGAAATAACGAATAATTTTGCACAAATTCATAAAATATAATATAATTACAAGACCTAACTAGAAAACTGCTTGTAACCGCGTACAAAATAATAAAGGAAATATGTTTTGTCCCATCCTCATTTCGATATCCAACTCAAAATGAATTGCAACAACAAAAAAGTTTTTTCTGTAAGTGTTATTGTTCCATATTTATATATTAATATAACTTACTGAAAAAACCTTAGGATTCAAAAGAAAATAAAAAATTTAAATAAATCAAAATTGAAAAATATGGGTTAATTTTAAGAAAAGGTTTGTCATATAGTTATACGTATTTAAATATGACAGTGTCACTTAAAACGTCAAAAGTTTTTTCTACGACTTTTTTTAAATGACTTAATATTTTAGGATATTTTTATTTTCATATATACATGTATATTAGGACAACAATTTACCAAAGTATCAAGCCGATTTAAGAAATTTTAAATTTCTGACTGGGCCGTTAAAGGAATAATCCCCCATTTATAAATATAAACAGAACGCGCGATACATTCCAAGAAAAGTGTGGTATATCAGATTTTGAAAAAGAATGATCGCGAAAGGCTTACACACGTATAGAACAGTGTGAGGGCGATTAGTTCTAGTGTTGGTGAGAGCTGCGGTTGAAACTTTAAAGCAAGGAAGGTGGTCCATTCAGAGGACATAATTTACACGAAGAAGGGCGCGGATAGCGACAGCATTAGTAGCTAAGTGGGGCTTTAAGTTATTCTATCTCCGCTTTGGTATGTATATGTATACGCGCACAATGAAGCGAAGAAGAAGAAGAAGCTGGTGACTTTCTGTTGTGATTCCTATCTGGCACCCGCCACGTTTAAGCAACCACACAGCATCCAAGATTATAATCAATTGCTTTCAAATGGCACTTCTATGAATGTCCATTGGCGTAAGAACCAAAGTGAAAGAGAGAGGGGAGGGGTAGTTAAGAAAGTTCTTAAAGAAATTTTCACATTTTGACCCTGGTTCAAAAAAAATTTCTTAACCCGTTAAAATTTACTGCAGAAATCAGTGAAACTAAATCCAGTGTAACTGGTTTTCCATTTTTAATTTAGAGAAAATATTTTCAATGCCCCTGAAATCTAACGCTTCGCATCAGTTTTTAATTCCAGAGGCCAGGGATGCTAAGTTTGGTCTGAAATTAAGAGCATTTGAACCTTCGTTACGTCACAAATCATGGCGCATGACACGCAAACTTCTCAGGTATGTGAAAAGCACAATTTTGAATATTTTTTAAAAAAACCTTTTGGAAAATATTCAGAATAACATAGACTCTGTCTGTTATGTGCGGAAAATTCAAAATTTTGCGTTTAAAACGTTTTTTAAACAATGTTAAGGTCACAAATTATGGCGCATGACACGCAAACTTCTCAGGTATGTGAAAAGTACAATTTTGAATATTTTTTAAAAAAACCTTTTGGAAAATATTCAGAATAACACAGACTGTCTGTTATGTGCGAAAAATTCAAAATTTTGCGTTTAAAACGTTTTTTAAACAATGCCTACATATAAGCAATTCGTGTATTTTTCCTTACTTGTGACAATCAACTTAAACATTGTTTAAAAAAAGTTTTATACGCAAAATTTTGAATTTTTCGCACATAACAGACATAGTCTATGTTTCTCTGAACATTTTTCAAAAGGTTTTTTTAAAAAATATTCAAAATTGTGTTTTTCACATACCTGAGAAGTTTGCGTGTCATGCGCCATGTTTGTGACCTTAACATTGTTTAAAAAACGTTTTAAACGCAAAATTTTGAATTTTCCGTACATAACAGACAAAGTCTATGTTATTCTGAACATTTTCCAAAAGGTTTTTTTAAAAAATATTCAAAATTGTGCTTTTCACATACCTGAGAAGTTTGCGTGTCATGCGCCATGATTTGTGACGTCACGAAGGTTCAAATGCTCTTAAAACTTTGTGGGAATAAGAAGAAATATATACGCAGTATCCTTTCTCAAAACAGTGGGCACCGAATATAAAATACAAAGATAATAGATGTAGGTAAAGTTTGTGCCGCCAATGAGCTGGCGAAGCTGTAAAGGTGAGACTTTCTAATTGACACGAAATGCTCACTTTGGAGGACCAAACGAGAAGCCAAAGGAAAAGGGCGATAAAATTGGAAATCTATGGCCTCACGTGCGGGGTTTATACCTTTCTTCAGTATATACCGTATGTATACATACTCGAAACCTGACGATGGAAATTGCTATTCATATAAGAAAGTAACGATGAAAAGTCGTGAAATAAATTAACAAAATATTATATATCTATTTCGGTTTATCGCCTCTTTTGTATATATGTATAATCACTTTGTACAAATGGCACTTGACCTATTAATCGACATCCCACGCACATATGTTTCCTTTGAAGAAACCGAAAAATTCTCAAAGCACCTGTGACTGAATTTTAATATGGTAAGCTTGAATAATGTGCCATTAACATCTATTAAACGAGGTGAGGTGTAGAGGAATTTTTATTCCATTATTATATTGAAAGAAGATATATATTTATATTTCCTGATGTAGGTATATATTGAAGTTATGAAATTTAAAGCAGTAATAAACGGGAATCATCAATAATAGACGTGTACTAAAAAATATTTTGACTATAAATCCTCTATTCATGTACTTTTATTCCTTAATACAAAGAAAACAAATTGTGAAACAATTGAAAGATTATGTCGTCGTTAATTATAAAAGTCGTCGATGTCTTTTTCGATATATCGATTTATTGCCAATCATTAATATATTAATGGTTTTTAGAGCCTTACTTCTTTTTATAGAAAAAGAAATTTTACTTTTTTTCGATAATTTGTTTTTTTTATATTTAATTCAGCTGCCGGATCAAAGAAGGGCACATAACTTATGTATTTCAAATGGGTTATGTGCCTTTCATTGATCCGCCAGATCAATTTCTTTAGGTATTCAACTAACGAAAGAGTAACTTCATTTTCTAAACGTCCGAAGGGTAACGGGAGATTCTACTCTCCTAACATACAACAAGCGTAAAAAATTAACTATCTGAAATAACTAAAAAAAGACAAATATAATGCCATTTCACCTCAATAAGCGAGGAAAAATTATGCATAAGTAATTTATAATCAGAAAAGAAAGTAGGAAATGTTTTTTCGAAGATTTCAAGAAAAAAATTTTTGTCACAAACAAAAGTTGGTAGTGTCAGCGGTTCTCTGATAGGTACTATTCTACAGTGTTTTCACCTCAGAAAGGGACACAAAAATTGTGTACAAGTTAATTCTATGCAAGAAAGAAAGTAGAATTATTTTTATGTTGTTATCAAGAAAAAACATTTAAACAAACGAAAAGTATATATTTCACTGGTTCTCTGGAGGTCTTTCTACCGAGTTTTCGCCTGAGAAAGGGAGACAAAAATTGTGTACAAGTTAATTCTAAGAGGGAAAGAAAGCAAAATTATATTTATGTAGTTATCAAGAAAAAACCTTTGAACAAACTAAAAGTATATTTTTCACTGGTTCTCTGGAGGTCTTTCTACCGAGTTTTCGCCTGAGAAAGGGAGACAAAAATTGTGTACAAGTTAATTCTAAGAGGGAAAGAAAGCAAAATTATATTTATGTAGTTATGAAGAAAAAACCTTTGAACAAACTAAAAGTATATTTTTCACTGGTTCTCTGGAGGTTCTTCTACCGAGTTTTCGCCTGAGAAAGGGAGACAAAAATTGTGTACAAGTTAATTTTAAGTGGGAAAGAAAGTAGAATTATTTTTATGCAGTTATCAAGAAAAAACCTTTGAACAAACTAAAAGTATATTTTGCTGCCTCGTGGAAGCAAAATATACTTTTAGTTTGTTCATTTATCACATTTAATATCATATTCACATTTTGGCTATAAAATTTTGTGATTTTTTAAATTGAAGGTTATATCTGAAATAATTGTATTCCTTACGTCAAGACGAATCGATCGATATATAAAGTATACATTTGACGTAAATTTAAAGAATTAATGAAAGTTAAAAAATCAAAAATTCACATTTTGTCAATAAAATTTTGCTTTCTCCACGAGGAAGTAAATTTTTTTGCTGATCGTAAAGAGGAAGCAAAATGTTCATGAAATGAACATCTGAATTTACAACTTTTTGGTAAGTTTTTTTATGCTTTTTTATGCGTTTTTGGTGGTAAAAAGGATCTTCCTCTACTTGGATCAGGGTGTCAATTTTTTTCTACACTTTTCAGTGTCTTTTGTGCAAGAATATGCAATAAAATCGTCTGCCTAAGAAAAATTGAATTTTTTGGTAAGTTTTTTATGCTTTTGGATGCGTTTTTGGTCATAAAAAGGGTCTTTCTATACTCGGATATGGGTGTCAATTTTATTCTACACTTTTCGGTGTATTCTATGCAAAAATATGCAATAAAATCGTCTGCATAAAAAAAATTGAATTTTTTTGATGAGTTTATTATGCTTTTGGATACGTTTTTGGTTATAAGAAATGTCTTCCTCTACTCGGATCAGGGTGTCAATTTTTTTCTACACTTTTCAGTGTATTCTGTGCAAGAATATGCAATAAAATTGTCTGCCTAAGAAAAATTGAATTTTTTTACTAAGTTTTTTATGCTTTTGGATGCGTTTTTGGTGGTAAAAAGGGTCTTCCTCTACTCGGATCTGGGTGTCAATTTTTTTCTACACTTTTCGGTGTATTTTGTGAAAGAATATGCAATAAAATCGTCTGCCTAAGAAAAATTGAATTTTTTTGGTAAGTTTTTTATGCTTTTGGATGCGTTTTTGGTCATAAAATTATTTTTATGCAGTTATCAAGAAAAAACCTTTGAACAAACTAAAAGTACATTTTTCACTGGTTCTCTGGAGGTCTTTCTACCGAGTTTTCGCCTGAGAAAGAGAGACAAAAATTGTGTACAAGTTAATTCTAAGAGGGTAAGAAAGCACAATTATATTTATGTAGTAATCAAGAAAAAATCTTTGAACAAACTAAAAGTATATTTTTTACTGGGTCTCTGGAGGTCTTTCTACCGAGATTTCGCCTGAGAAAGGGAGACAAATATTGTGTACAAGTTAATTCTAAGAGGGAAAGAAAGCACAATTATATTTATGTAGTAATCAAGAAAAAATCTTTGAACAAACTAAAAGTGTATTATTTACTGGTTCTCTGGAGGTCTTTCTACCGAGATTTCGCCTGAGAAAGGGAGACAAATATTGTGTACAAGTTAATTCTAAGAGGGAACGAAAGCAAAATTATATTTATGTAGTTATGATGAAAAAACCTTTGAACAAACTGAAAGTATATATTTCACTGGTTCTCTGGAGGTCTTTCTACCGAGTCTTCGCCTGAGAACGGGAGACAAAAATTGTGTACAAGTTAATTCTAAGAGGGAAAAAAGCAAAATTATATTTATGTAGTTATGAAGAAGAAACCTTTGAACAAACTAAAAGTACATTTTTCACTGGTTCTCTGGAGGTCTTTCTACCGAGTTTTCGCCTGACAACGGGGGACAAAAATTGTGTACAAGTTAATTCTAATTGGGAAAGAAAGGAAAATTATATTTATGTAATAATCAAGAAAAAACCTTTAAACAAACTAAAAGTACATTTTTCACTGGTTCTCTGGATGTCTTTCTACCGAGTTTTCACCTGAGAACGGGAGACAAAAATTGTGTACAAGTTAATTCTAAGAGGCAAAAAAAGCAAAATTATATTTATGTAGTTATGAAGAAAAAACCTTTAAACAAACTAAAAGTACATTTTTCACTGGTTCTCTGAAGGTCTTTCTACCGAGTTTTCGCCTGAGAAAGGGAGACAAAAGTTGTGTACAAGTTAATTCTAAGAGGGATAGAAAGTTGAATTATATTTATGTAGTTATGAGGAAAAGACCTTTGAACAAACTAAAAGTATATTTTTCACTGGTTCTCTGGAGGTCTTTCTACCGGGTTTTCGCCTGAGAAAGGGAGTCAAAAATTGTGTTCAAGTTAATTCTAATTGGGAAAGAAAAGAAAATTATATTTATGTAGTAATCAAGAAAAAACCTTTGAACAAACTAAAAGTACATTTTTCAATGGTTCTTTGGAGGTATTTCTACCGAGTTTTCGCCTGAGAAAGGGAGACAAAAATTGTGTACAAGTTAATTCTAAGAGGGATAGAAAGCAAAATTATATTTATGTAGTTATGAAGAAAAAACCTTTGAACAAACTAAAAGTACATTTTTCACTGGTTCTCTGGAGGTTCTTCTACCGAGTATTCGCCTGAGAAGGGACCACAAAAATTGTGTACAAGTTAATTTTAAGAGGGAAAGAAAGCAAAATTATATTTATGTAGTAATCAAGAAAAAACCTTTGAACAAACTAAAAGTGTATTTTTCACTGGTTCTCTGGAGGTCTTTCTACCGAGTTTTCGCCTCAGAAAGGGAGACAAAAATTGTGTACAAGTTAATTCTAAGAGAGAAAAAAAGCAAAATTATATTTATGTAGTTATGACGAAAAAACCTTTGAACAAACTAAAAGTATACTTTTCACTGGTTCTCTGGAGGTCTTTCTACCGAGATTTCGCCTGAGAAAGGGAGACAAATATTGTCTACAAGTTAATTCTAATTGGGAAAGAAAAGAAAATTATATTTATGTAGTAATCAAGAAAAAACCTTTGAACAAACTAAAAGTACATTTTTCAATGGTTCTTTGGAGGTATTTCTACCGAGTTTTCGCCTGAGAAAGGGAGACAAAAATTGTGTACAAGTTAATTCTAAGAGGGAAAAAAAGCAAAATTATATTTATGTAGTTATGAGGAAAAGACCTTTGAACAAACTAAAAGTATATTTTTCACTGGTTCTCTGGAGGTCTTTCTACCGAGTTTTCGCCTGAGAAAGAGAGTCAAAAATTGTGTTCAAGTTAATTCTAATTGGGAAAGAAAAGAAAATTATATTTATGTAGTAATCAAGAAAAAACCTTTGAACAAACTAAAAGTACATTTTTCAATGGTTCTTTGGAGGTATTTCTACCGAGTTTTCGCCTGAGAAAGGGAGACAAAAATTGTGTACAAGTTAATTCTAAGAGGGATAGAAAGCAAAATTATATTTATGTAGTTATGAAGAAAAAACCTTTGAACAAACTAAAAGTACATTTTTCACTGGTTCTCTGGAGGTTCTTCTACCGAGTATTCGCCTGAGAAGGGACCACAAAAATTGTGTACAAGTTAATTTTAAGAGGGAAAGAAAGCAAAATTATATTTATGTAGTAATCAAGAAAAAACCTTTGAACAAACTAATAGTGTATTTTTCACTGGTTCTCTGGAGGTCTTTCTACCGGGTTTTAGCCTGAGAAAGGGAGACAAAAATTGTGTACCTGTTAATTCTAAGAGGGATAGAAAGTAGAATTATTTTTATGCAGTAATCAAGAAAAAACCTTTGAACAATCTAAAAGTTTATTTTTCACTGGTTCTCTGGAGGTCTTTCTACCGGGTTTTCAACTGAGAAAGGGAGACAAAAATTGTGTACAAGTTAATTCTAAGAGGGAAAAAAGCAAAATTATATTTATGTAGTTATGAAGAAAAAACCTTTGAACAAACTAAAAGTATATTTTTCACTGGTTCTCTGGAGGTCTTTCTACCGGGTTTTCGCCTGAGAAAGGGAGTCAAAAATTGTGTTCAAGTTAATTCTAATTGGGAAAGAAAAGAAAATTATATTTATGTAGTAATCAAGAAAAAACCTTTGAACAAACTAAAAGTACATTTTTCAATGGTTCTTTGGAGGTATTTCTACCGAGTTTTCGCCTGAGAAAGGGAGACAAAAATTGTGTACAAGTTAATTCTAAGAGGGAAAAAAAGCAAAATTATATTTATGTAGTTATGAGGAAAAGACCTTTGAACAAACTAAAAGTATATTTTTCACTGGTTCTCTGGAGGTCTTTCTACCGAGTTTTCGCCTGAGAAAGGGAGTCAAAAATTGTGTTCAAGTTAATTCTAATTGGGAAAGAAAAGAAAATTATATTTATGTAGTAATCAAGAAAAAACCTTTGAACAAACTAAAAGTACATTTTTCAATGGTTCTTTGGAGGTATTTCTACCGAGTTTTCGCCTGAGAAAGGGAGACAAAAATTGTGTACAAGTTAATTCTAAGAGGGATAGAAAGCAAAATTATATTTATGTAGTTATGAAGAAAAAACCTTTGAACAAACTAAAAGTACATTTTTCACTGGTTCTCTGGAGGTTCTTCTACCGAGTATTCGCCTGAGAAGGGACCACAAAAATTGTGTACAAGTTAATTTTAAGAGGGAAAGAAAGCAAAATTATATTTATGTAGTAATCAAGAAAAAACCTTTGAACAAACTAAAAGTGTATTTTTCACTGGTTCTCTGGAGGTCTTTCTACCGAGTTTTCGCCTCAGAAAGGGAGACAAAAATTGTGTACAAGTTAATTCTAAGAGAGAAAAAAAGCAAAATTATATTTATGCAGTTATGACGAAAAAACCTTTGAACAAACTAAAAGTATACTTTTCACTGGTACTCTGGAGGTCTTTCTACCGGGTTTTCAACTGAGAAAGGGAGACAAAAATTGTGTACAAGTTAATTCTAAGAGGGAAAAAAGAAAAATTATATTTATGTAGTTATGAAGAAAAAACCTTTGAACAAACTAAAAGTACATTTTTCACTGGTTCTCTGAAGGTCTTTCTACCGAGTTTTAGCCTGAGAAAGGGAGACAAAAATTGTGTACCTGTTAATTCTAAGAGGGATAGAAAGTAGAATTATTTTTATGCAGTAATCAAGAAAAAACCTTTGAACAATCTAAAAGTTTATTTTTCACTGGTTCTCTGGAGGTCTTTCTACCGGGTTTTCAACTGAGAAAGGGAGACAAAAATTGTGTACAAGTTAATTCTAAGAGGGAAAAAAGCAAAATTATATTTATGTAGTTATGAAGAAAAAACCTTTGAACAAACTAAAAGTATATTTTTCACTGGTTCTCTGGAGGTCTTTCTACCGGGTTTTCGCCTGAGAAAGGGAGTCAAAAATTGTGTTCAAGTTAATTCTAATTGGGAAAGAAAAGAAAATTATATTTATGTAGTAATCAAGAAAAAACCTTTGAACAAACTAAAAGTACATTTTTCAATGGTTCTTTGGAGGTATTTCTACCGAGTTTTCGCCTGAGAAAGGGAGACAAAAATTGTGTACAAGTTATTTCTATGAGGGATAGAAAGCAAAATTATATTTATGTAGTTATGAAGAAAAAACCTTTGAACAAACTAAAAGTATATTTTTCACTGGTTCTCTGGAGGTCCTTCTACCGAGTTTTCGCCTGAGAAGGGACCACAAAAATTGTGTACAAGTTAATTCTAAGAGGGAAAGAAAGCAAAATTATATTTATGTAGTTATGAAGAAAAAACCTTTGAACAAACTAAAAGTATATTTTTCACTGGTTCTCTGGAGGTCCTTCTACCGAGTTTTCGCCTGAGAAAGGGAGACAAAAATTGTGTACAAGTTAATTCTGAGAGGGAAAGAAAGTAGAATTATTTTTATGCAGTAATCAAGAAAAAATTTTTGAACAAACTAAAAGTACATTTTTCACTGGTTCTCTGGAAGTCTTTCTACCGAGTTTTCGCCTGAGAAAGGGAGACAAAAATTGTGTACAAGTTATTTCTATGAGGGATAGAAAGCAAAATTATATTTATGTAGTTATGAAGAAAAAACCTTTGAACAAACTAAAAGTATATTTTTTATTGGTTCTCTGGAGGTCCTTCTACCGAGTTTTCGCCTGAGAAGGGACCACAAAAATTGTGTACAAGTTAATTCTAAGAGGGAAAGAAAGCAAAATTATATTTATGTAGTTATGAAGAAAAAACCTTTGAACAAACTAAAAGTATATATTTCACTGGTTCTCTGGAGGTCCTTCTACCGAGTTTTCGCCTGAGAAAGGGAGACAAAAATTGTGTACAAGTTAATTCTGAGAGGGAAAGAAAGTAGAATTATATTTATGTAGTTATCAAGAAAAAACCTTTGAACAAACTAAAAGTATATTTTTCACTGGTTCTCTGGAGGTCTTTCTACCGGGTTTTCAACTGAGAAAGGGAGACAAAAATTGTGTACAAGTTAATTCTAAGAGGGAAAAAAAGCAAAAATTTATTTATGTAGTTATGAAGAAAAAACCTTTGAACAAACTAAAAGTACATTTTTCACTGGTTCTCTGGAGGTCCTTCTACTGAGTTTTCGCCTGAGAAAGGGAGACAAAAATTGTGTACAAGTTAATTCTATGAGGGATAGAAAGCAAAATTATATTTATGTAGTTATGAAGAAAAAACCTTTGAACAAACTAAAAGTATATTTTTCACTGGTTCTCTGGAGGTCCTTCTACCGAGTTTTCGCCTGAGAAGGGACCACAAAAATTGTGTACAAGTTAATTCTAAGAGGGAAAGAAAGCAAAATTATATTTATGTAGTTATGAAGAAAAAACCTTTGAACAAACTAAAAGTATATTTTTCACTGGTTCTCTGGAGGTCCTTCTACCGAGTTTTCGCCTGAAAAAGGGAGACAAAAATTGTGTACAAGTTAATTCTAAGAGGGAAAGAAAGTAGAATTATTTTTATGCAGTAATCAAGAAAAAACCTTTGAACAAACTAAAAGTATATTTTTCACTGGTTCTCTAGAGGTGTTTCTACCGGGTTTTCGCCTGAGAAAGGGAGAAAATATTGTGTACAAGTTAATTCTAAGAGGGATAGAAAGCAAAATTATATTTATATAGTTATGAAGAAAAAACCTTTGAACAAACTAAAAGTATATTTTTCACTGGTTCTCTGGAGGTCTTTCTACCGAGTTTTTAACTTAAAAAGGAACACAAAAATTGTGTATCATTTAATTCTTTGCAAAAATGAAAGCAGGACTATTTTTTTGCAGTTATCAAGGAAAAATATTTGTTCAATCTAAATGTATATTTTTTATATCATGACATTTACCTTAAACAAAATTTTTCATCCTTTGCCATTCAAGTTTAATTGACGAAATAAAAATTTATTTCAGTTATTATAACACCTTCCAATTAGCACTGTTAAATATATCTGCCTCTTTATATTTTTTATGCTGGTGTTGACAGAATGTACAACATGTAAACTCTCGATACTTAAGTTACTTGTTTATAATATTCAGTATTAGACACCTTTTTAGCAATTTTTTATTATTTCTGCTGCATTATGGTAAAAATAACTTCAATTCACATTTTTAATTATTCTTCATCAAATACCTGAAAAAATTTAAGAATTATTACCAACCAAACAAAAAGATAAATTTAAAGCTAGAATAGAATATTCATAGATGTGTTAGAGAAGTCGCGCAAATTCAATCAAGTAAAAGCTTTATGAAACCAAGTTTATTGTACTTTAGCTAGAAAGTAAGAATTTTTTTGCAGTTCTTCAAAAAAAAAAAATTTGAATAAAGTAAAAGTATATTTTTTACTGGTTCTCTGGAGGTCTTTCTACCGAGTTTTCGCCTGAGAAAGGGAGACAAAAATTGTGTACAAGTTAATTCTAAGAGGGAAAAAAAGCAAAATTATATTTATGTAGTAATGTGGAAAAGACCTTTGAATAAACTAAAAGTACATTTTTCACTGGTTCTCTGGAGGTATTTCTACCGAGTTTTCGCCTGAGAAAGGACCACAAAAATTGTGTACAAGTTAATTCTAAGAGGGAAAGAAAGAAAAATTATAATTATGTAGTTATCAAGAAAAAACCTTTGAACAAACTAAAAGTGTATTTTTCACTGGTTCTCTGGAGGTCTTTCTACCGAGTCTTCGCCTGAGAACGGGAGACAAAAATTGTGTACAAGTTAATTCTAAGAGGGAAAGAAAGTAGAATTATTTTTATGCAGTAATTAAGAAAAAACCTTTGAACAAACTAAAAGTATATTTTTCACTGGTTCTCTGGAGGTCTTTCTACCGAGATTTCGCCTGAGAAAGGTAGACAAATATTGTGTACAAGTTAATTCTAAGAGGGAAAGAAAGGAGAATTATTTTTATGCAGTAATCAAGAAAAAACCTTTGAACAAACTAAAAGTACATTTTTCACTGGTTCTCTGAAGGTCTTTCTACCGAGTTTTCGCCTGAGAAAGGGAGACAAAAATTGTGTACAAGTTAATTCTAAGAGGGAAAAAAAGCAAAATTATATTTATGTAGTTATGAAGAAAAAACCTTTGCACAAACTAAAAGTATTTTTTTCACTGGTTCTCTGGAGGTCCTTCTACCGAGTTTTTGCCTGAGAAGGGACCACAAAAATTGTGTACAAGTTAATTCTAAGAGGGAAAGAAAGGAGAATTATTTTTATGCAGTAATCAAGAAAAAACCTTTGAACAAACTAAAAGTTTATTTTTCACTGGTTCTCTGGAGGTCTTTCTACCGGGTTTTCAACTGAGAAAGGGAGACAAAAATTGTGTACAAGTTAATTCTAAGAGGGAAAAAAGCAAAATTATATTTATGTAGTTATGAAGAAAAAACCTTTGAACAAACTAAAAGTACATTTTTCACTGGTTCTTTGAAGGTCTTTCTACCGAGTTTTCGCCTGAGAAAGGGAGACAAAAATTGTGTACCAGTTAATTCTAAGAGGGATAGAAAGTAGAATTATTTTTATGCAGTAATCAAGAAAAAACCTTTGAACAATCTAAAAGTTTATTTTTCACTGGTTCTCTGGAGGTCTTTCTACCGGGTTTTCAACTGAGAAAGGGAGACAAAAATTGTGTACAAGTTAATTCTAAGAGGGAAAAAAGCAAAATTATATTTATGTAGTTATGAAGAAAAAACCTTTGAACAAACTAAAAGTATATTTTTCACTGGTTCTCTAGAGGTCTTTCTACCGGGTTTTCGCCTGAGAAAGGAAGAAAATATTGTGTACAAGTTAATTCTAAGAGGGAAAGAAAGTGGAATTATTCTTATGCAGTAATCAAGAAAAAACCTTTGAACAAACTAAAAGTATATTTTTCACTGGTACTCTGGAGGTCTTTCTACCGAGTTTTCGCCTGAGAAAGGGAGACAAAAATTGTGTACAAGTTAATTCTATGAGGGATAGAAAGCAAAATTATATTTATGTAGTAATCAAGAAAAAACCTTGAACAAACTAAAAGTGTATTTTTCACTGGTTCTCTGGAGGTCTTTCTACCGAGTTTTTAACTTAAAAAGGAACACAAAAATTGTGTATCATTTAATTCTATGCAAAAATGAAAGCAGGACTATTTTTTTGCAGTTATCAAGGAAAAATATTTGTTCAATCTAAATGTATATTTTTTATATCATGACATTTACCTTAAACAAAATTTTTCTTCCTTTGCCATTCAAGTTTAATTGACGAAATAAAAATTTATTTCAGTTATTATAACACCTTCCAATTAGCACTGTTAAATATATCTGCCTCGTTATATTTTTTATGCTGGTGTTGACAGAATGTACAACATGTAAACTCTCGATACTTAAGTTACTTGTTGATAATATTCAGTATTAGACACCTTTTTAGCAATTTTTTATTATTTCTGCTGCATTATGGTAAAAATAACTTCAATTCACATTTTTAATTATTCTTCATCAAATACCTGAAAAAATTTAAGAATTAATACCAACCAAACCAAAAGATAAATTTAAAGCTAGAATAGAATATTCATAGATGTGTTAGAGAAGTCGCGCAAATTCAATCAAGTAAAAGCTTTATGAAACCAAGTTTATTGTACTTTAGCTAGAAAGTAAGAATTTTTTTGCAGTTCTTCAAAAAAAAAAAATTTGAATAAAGTAAAAGTATATTTTTTACTGGTTCTCTGGAGGTCTTTCTACCGAGTTTTCGCCTGAGAAAGGGAGACAAAAATTGTGTACAAGTTAATTCTAAGAGGGAAAAAAAGCAAAATTATATTTATGTAGTAATGTGGAAAAGACCTTTGAATAAACTAAAAGTACATTTTTCACTGGTTCTCTGGAGGTAATTCTACCGAGTTTTCGCCTGAGAAGGGACCACAAAAATTGTGTACAAGTTAATTGTAAGAGGGAAAGAAAGAAAAATTATAATTATGTAGTTATCAAGAAAAAACCTTTGAACAAACTAAAAGTGTATTTTTCACTGGTTCTCTGGGGGTCTTTCTACCGAGTCTTCGCCTGAGAACGGGAGACAAAAATTGTGTACAAGTTAATTCTAAGAGGGAAAGAAAGTAGAATTATTTTTATGCAGTAATTAAGAAAAAACCTTTGAACAAACTAAAAGTATATTTTTCACTGGTTCTCTGGAGGTCTTTCTACCGAGATTTCGCCTGAGAAAGGGAGACAAATATTGTGTACAAGTTAATTCTAAGAGGGAAAGAAAGGAGAATTATTTTTATGCAGTAATCAAGAAAAAACCTTTGAACAAACTAAAAGTACATTTTTCACTGGTTCTCTGAAGGTCTTTCTACCGAGTTTTCGCCTGAGAAAGGGAGACAAAAATTGTGTACAAGTTAATTCTAAGAGGGAAAAAAAGCAAAATTATATTTATGTAGTTATGAAGAAAAAACCTTTGCACAAACTAAAAGTATTTTTTTCACTGGTTCTCTGGAGGTCCTTCTACCGAGTTTTCGCCTGAGAAGGGACCACAAAAATTGTGTACAAGTTAATTCTAAGAGGGAAAGAAAGGAGAATTATATTTATGCAGTAATCAAGAAAAAACCTTTGAACAAACTAAAAGTTTATTTTTCACTGGTTCTCTGGAGGTCTTTCTACCGAGTTTTCGCCTGAGAAAGGGAGACAAAAATTGTGTACAAGTTAATTCTAAGAGGGAAAAAAAGCAAAATTATATTTATGTAGTAATGTGGAAAAGACCTTTGAATAAACTAAAAGTACATTTTTCACTGGTTCTCTGGAGGTATTTCTACCGAGTTTTCGCCTAAGAAGGGACCACAAAAATTGTGTACAAGTTAATTCTAAGAGGGAAAGAAAGAAAAATTATAATTATGTAGTTATCAAGAAAAAACCTTTGAACAAACTAAAAGTGTATTTTTCACTGGTTCTCTGGAGGTCTTTCTACCGAGTCTTCGCCTGAGAACGGGAGACAAAAATTGTGTACAAGTTAATTCTAAGAGGGAAAGAAAGTAGAATTATTTTTATGCAGTAATTAAGAAAAAACCTTTGAACAAACTAAAAGTATATTTTTCAATGGTTCTCTGGAGGTCTTTCTACCGAGATTTCGCCTGAGAAAGGGAGACAAAAATTGTGTACAAGTTAATTCTAAGAGGGATAGAAAGTAGAATTATTTTTATGCAGTAATCAAGAAAAAACCTTTGAACAATCTAAAAGTTTATTTTTCACTGGTTCTCTGGAGGTCTTTCTACCGGGTTTTCAACTGAGAAAGGGAGACAAAAATTGTGTACAAGTTAATTCTAAGAGGGAAAAAAAGCAAAATTATATTTATGTAGTTATGAAGAAAAAACCTTTGAACAAACTAAAAGTACATTTTTCACTGGTTCTCTAAAGGTCTTTCTACCGAGTTTTCGCCTGAGAAAGGGAGACAAAAATTGTGTACAAGTTAATTCTAAGAGGGATAGAAAGTAGAATTATTTTTATGCAGTAATCAAGAAAAAACCTTTGAACAATCTAAAAGTTTATTTTTCACTGGTTCTCTGGAGGTCTTTCTACCGGGTTTTCAACTGAGAAAGGGAGACAAAAATTGTGTACAAGATAATTCTAAGAGGGAAAAAAGCAAAATTATATTTATGTAGTTATGAAGAAAAAACCTTTGAACAAACGAAAAGTATATTTTTCACTGGTTCTCTGGAGGTCTTTCTACTGATATTTCGCCTAAGAAAGGGAGACAAAAATTGTGTACAAGTTAATTCTAAGAGGGAAAGAAAGTAGAATTATTTTTATGCAGTAATCAAGAAAAAACCTTTGAACAATCTAAAAGTTTATTTTTCACTGGTTCTCTGAAGGTCTTTCTACCGAGTTTTCGCCTGAGAAAGGGAGACAAAAATTGTGTACAAGTTAATTCTAAGAGGGATAGAAAGTAGAATTATTTTTATGCAGTAATCAAGAAAAAACCTTTGAACAAACTAAAGGTATATGTTTCACTGGTTCTCTGGAGGTCTTTCTACCGAGTTTTCGCCTGAGAAAGGGAGACAAAAATTGTGTACAAGTTATTTCTATGAGGGATAGAAAGCAAAATTATATTTATGTAGTTATGAAGAAAAAACCTTTGAACAAACTAAAAGTATATTTTTCACTGGTTCTCTGGAGGTCCTTCTACCGAGTTTTCGCCTGAGAAGGGACCACAAAAATTGTGTACAAGTTAATTCTAAGAGGGAAAGAAAGCAAAATTATATTTATGTAGTTATGAAGAAAAAACCTTTGAACAAACTAAAAGTATATTTTTCACTGGTTCTCTGGAGGTCCTTCTACCGAGTTTTCGCCTGAGAAAGGGAGACAAAAATTGTGTACAAGTTAATTCTGAGAGGGAAAGAAAGTAGAATTATTTTTATGCAGTAATCAAGAAAAAATTTTTGAACAAACTAAAAGTACATTTTTCACTGGTTCTCTGGAAGTCTTTCTACCGAGTTTTCGCCTGAGAAAGGGAGACAAAAATTGTGTACAAGTTATTTCTATGAGGGATAGAAAGCAAAATTATATTTATGTAGTTATGAAGAAAAAACCTTTGAACAAACTAAAAGTATATTTTTTATTGGTTCTCTGGAGGTCCTTCTACCGAGTTTTCGCCTGAGAAGGGACCACAAAAATTGTGTACAAGTTAATTCTAAGAGGGAAAGAAAGCAAAATTATATTTATGTAGTTATGAAGAAAAAACCTTTGAACAAACTAAAAGTATATATTTCACTGGTTCTCTGGAGGTCCTTCTACCGAGTTTTCGCCTGAGAAAGGGAGACAAAAATTGTGTACAAGTTAATTCTGAGAGGGAAAGAAAGTAGAATTATATTTATGTAGTTATCAAGAAAAAACCTTTGAACAAACTAAAAGTATATTTTTCACTGGTTCTCTGGAGGTCTTTCTACCGGGTTTTCAACTGAGAAAGGGAGACAAAAATTGTGTACAAGTTAATTCTAAGAGGGAAAAAAAGCAAAAATTTATTTATGTAGTTATGAAGAAAAAACCTTTGAACAAACTAAAAGTACATTTTTCACTGGTTCTCTGGAGGTCCTTCTACCGAGTTTTCGCCTGAGAAAGGGAGACAAAAATTGTGTACAAGTTAATTCTATGAGGGATAGAAAGCAAAATTATATTTATGTAGTTATGAAGAAAAACCTTTGAACAAACTAAAAGTATATTTTTCACTGGTTCTCTGGAGGTCCTTCTACCGAGTTTTCGCCTGAGAAGGGACCACAAAAATTGTGTACAAGTTAATTCTAAGAGGGAAAGAAAGCAAAATTATATTTATGTAGTTATGAAGAAAAAAACTTTGAACAAACTAAAAGTATATTTTTCACTGGTTCTCTGGAGGTCCTTCTACCGAGTTTTCGCCTGAAAAAGGGAGACAAAAATTGTGTACAAGTTAATTCTAAGAGGGAAAGAAAGTAGAATTATTTTTATGCAGTAATCAAGAAAAAATTTTTGAACAAACTAAAGGTATATGTTTCACTGGTTCTCTGGAGGTCTTTCTACCGAGTTTTCGCCTGAGAAAGGGAGACAAAAATTGTGTACAAGTTATTTCTATGAGGGATAGAAAGCAAAATTATATTTATGTAGTTATGAAGAAAAAACCTTTGAACAAACTAAAAGTATATTTTTCACTGGTTCTCTGGAGGTCCTTCTACCGAGTTTTCGCCTGAGAAGGGACCACAAAAATTGTGTACAAGTTAATTCTAAGAGGGAAAGAAAGCAAAATTATATTTATGTAGTTATGAAGAAAAAACCTTTGAACAAACTAAAAGTATATTTTTCACTGGTTCTCTGGAGGTCCTTCTACCGAGTTTTCGCCTGAGAAAGGGAGACAAAAATTGTGTACAAGTTAATTCTAAGAGGGAAAGAAAGTAGAATTATTTTTATGCAGTAATCAAGAAAAAATTTTTGAACAAACTAAAAGTACATTTTTCACTGGTTCTCTGGAAGTCTTTCTACCGAGTTTTCGCCTGAGAAAGGGAGACAAAAATTGTGTACAAGTTAATTCTATGAGGGATAGAAAGCAAAATTATATTTATGTAGTTATGAAGAAAAAACCTTTGAACAAACTAAAAGTATATTTTTTACTGGTTCTCTGGAGGTCCTTCTACCGAGTTTTCGCCTGAGAAGGGACCACAAAAATTGTGTACAAGTTAATTCTAAGAGGGAAAGAAAGCAAAATTATATTTATGTAGTTATGAAGAAAAAACCTTTGAACAAACTAAAAGTATATTTTTCACTGGTTCTCTGGAGGTCCTTCTACCGAGTTTTCGCCTGAGAAAGGGAGACAAAAATTGTGTACAAGTTATTTCTATGAGGGATAGAAAGCAAAATTATATTTATGTAGTTATGAAGAAAAAACCTTTGAACAAACTAAAAGTATATTTTTTATTGGTTCTCTGGAGGTCCTTCTACCGAGTTTTCGCCTGAGAAGGGACCACAAAAATTGTGTACAAGTTAATTCTAAGAGGGAAAAAAGCAAAATTATATTTATGTAGTTATGAAGAAAAAACCTTTGAACAAACTAAAAGTACATTTTTCACTGGTTCTCTGGAGGTCCTTCTACCGAGTTTTCGCCTGAGAAAGGGAGACAAAAATTGTGTACAAGTTAATTCTATGAGGGATAGAAAGCAAAATTATATTTATGTAGTTATGAAGAAAAAACCTTTGAACAAACTAAAAGTATATTTTTCACTGGTTCTCTGGAGGTCCTTCTACCGAGTTTTCGCCTGAGAAGGGACCACAAAAATTGTGTACAAGTTAATTCTAAGAGGGAAAGAAAGCAAAATTATATTTATGTAGTTATGAAGAAAAAAACTTTGAACAAACTAAAAGTATATTTTTCACTGGTTCTCTGGAGGTCCTTCTACCGAGTTTTCGCCTGAAAAAGGGAGACAAAAATTGTGTACAAGTTAATTCTAAGAGGGAAAGAAAGTAGAATTATTTTTATGCAGTAATCAAGAAAAAATTTTTGAACAAACTAAAAGTACATTTTTCACTGGTTCTCTGGAAGTCTTTCAACCGAGTTTTCGCCTGAGAAGGGACCACAAAAATTGTGTACAAGTTAATTGTCAGAGGGAAAGAAAGCAAAATTATATTTATGAAGTTATGAAGAAAAAACCTTTGAACAAACTAAAAGTATATTTTTCACTGGTTCTCTGGAGGTCCTTCTACCGAGTTTTCGCCTGAGAAAGGAAGACAAAAATTGTGTACAAGTTAATTCTGAGAGGGAAAGAAAGTAGAATTATTTTTATGCAGTAATCAAGAAAAAATTTTGAACAAACTAAAAGTATATTTTTCACTGGTTCTCTGGAGGTCCTTCTACCGAGTTTTCGCCTGAGAAAGGGAGACAAAAATTGTGTACAAGTTATTTCTATGAGGGATAGAAAGCAAAATTATATTTATGTAGTTATCAAGAAAAAACCTTTGAACAAACTAAAAGTATATTTTTCACTGGTTCTCTGGAGGTCTTTCTACCGGGTTTTCAACTGAGAAAGGGAGACAAAAATTGTGTACAAGTTAATTCTAAGAGGGAAAAAAAGCAAAAATTTATTTATGTAGTTATGAAGAAAAAACCTTTGAACAAACTAAAAGTACATTTTTCACTGGTTCTCTGGAGGTCCTTCTACCGAGTTTTCGCCTGAGAAAGGGAGACAAAAATTGTGTACAAGTTAATTCTATGAGGGATAGAAAGCAAAATTATATTTATGTAGTTATGAAGAAAAAACCTTTGAACAAACTAAAAGTATATTTTTCACTGGTTCTCTGGAGGTCCTTCTACCGAGTTTTCGCCTGAGAAAGGGAGACAAAAATTGTGTACAAGTTAATTCTATGAGGGATAGAAAGCAAAATTATATTTATGTAGTTATGAAGAAAAAACCTTTGAACAAACTAAAAGTATATTTTTCACTGGTTCTCTGGAGGTCCTTCTACCGAGTTTTCGCCTGAAAAGGGACCACAAAAATTGTGTACAAGTTAATTCTAAGAGGGAAAGAAAGCAAAATTATATTTATGTAGTTATGAAGAAAAAACCTTTGAACAAACTAAAAGTATATTTTTCACTGGTTCTCTGGAGGTCTTTCTACCGAGTTTTCGCCTGAGAAGAAACCACAAAAATTGTGTACAAGTTAATTCTAAGAGGGAAAGAAAGCAAAATTATATTTATGTAGTTATGAAGAAAAAACCTTTAAACAAACTAAAAGTATATTTTTCACTGGTTCTCTGGAGGTCCTTCTACCGAGTTTTCGCCTGAGAAAGGAAGACAAAAATTGTGTACAAGTTATTTGTATGAGGGATAGAAAGCAAAAATTTATTTATGTAGTTATGAAGAAAAAACCTTTGAACAAACTAAAAGTACATTTTTCACTGGTTCTCTGGAGGTCCTTCTACCGAGTTTTCGCCTGAGAAAGGGAGACAAAAATTGTGTACAAGTTAATTCTAAGAGGGAAAGAAAGCAAAATTATATTTATGTAGTTATGAAGAAAAAACCTTTAAACAAACTAAAAGTATATTTTTCACTGGTTCTCTGGAGGTCCTTCTACCGAGTTTTCGCCTGAGAAAGGGAGACAAAAATTGTGTACAAGTTAATTCTATGAGGGATAGAAAGCAAAATTATATTTATGTAGTTATGAAGAAAAAACCTTTGAACAAACTAAAAGTATATTTTTCGCTGGTTCTCTGGAGGTCCTTCTACCGAGTTTTCGCCTGAGAAGGGACCACAAAAATTGTGTACAAGTTAATTCTAAGAGGGAAAGAAAGCAAAATTATATTTATGTAGTAATCAAGAAAAAACCTTTGAACAAACTAAAAGTGTATTTTTTACTGGTTCTCTGGAGGTCTTTCTACCGAGTTTTCGCCTGAGAAGGGACCACAAAAATTGTGTACAAGTTAATTCTAAGAGGGAAAGAAAGCAAAATTATATTTATGTAGTTATGAAGAAAAAACCTTTGAACAAACTAAAAGTATATTTTTCACTGGTTCTCTGGAGGTCTTTCTACCGGGTTTTCAACTGAGAAAGGGAGACAAAAATTGTGTACAAGTTAATTCTAAGAGGGAAAAAAAGCAAAAATTTATTTATGTAGTTATGAAGAAAAAAACTTTGAACAAACTAAAAGTACATTTTTCACTGGTTCTCTGGAGGTCCTTCTACCGAGTTTTCGCCTGAGAAAGGGAGACAAAAATTGTGTACAAGTTATTTCTATGAGGGATAGAAAGCAAAATTATATTTATGTAGTTATGAAGAAAAAACCTTTGAACAAACTAAAAGTATATTTTTTATTGGTTCTCTGGAGGTCCTTCTACCGAGTTTTCGCCTGAGAAGGGACCACAAAAATTGTGTACAAGTTAATTCTAAGAGGGAAAGAAAGTAGAATTATTTTTATGCAGTAATCAAGAAAAAATTTTTGAACAAACTAAAGGTATATGTTTCACTGGTTCTCTGGAAGTCTTTCTACCGAGTTTTCGCCTGAGAAAGGGAGACAAAAATTGTGTACAAGTTATTTCTATGAGGGATAGAAAGCAAAATTATATTTATGTAGTTATGAAGAAAAAACCTTTGAACAAACTAAAAGTATATTTTTTATTGGTTCTCTGGAGGTCCTTCTACCGAGTTTTCGCCTGAGAAGGGACCACAAAAATTGTGTACAAGTTAATTCTAAGAGGGAAAAAAGCAAAATTATATTTATGTAGTTATGAAGAAAAAACCTTTGAACAAACTAAAAGTACATTTTTCACTGGTTCTCTAAAGGTCTTTCTACCGAGTTTTCGCCTGAGAAAGGGAGACAAAAATTGTGTACAAGTTAATTCTAAGAGGGATAGAAAGTAGAATTATTTTTATGCAGTAATCAAGAAAAAACCTTTGAACAATCTAAAAGTTTATTTTTCACTGGTTCTCTGGAGGTCTTTCTACCGGGTTTTCAACTGAGAAAGGGAGACAAAAATTGTGTACAAGATAATTCTAAGAGGGAAAAAAGCAAAATTATATTTATGTAGTTATGAAGAAAAAACCTTTGAACAAACGAAAAGTATATTTTTCACTGGTTCTCTGGAGGTCTTTCTACTGATATTTCGCCTAAGAAAGGGAGACAAAAATTGTGTACAAGTTAATTCTAAGAGGGAAAGAAAGTAGAATTATTTTTATGCAGTAATCAAGAAAAAACCTTTGAACAATCTAAAAGTTTATTTTTCACTGGTTCTCTGAAGGTCTTTCTACCGAGTTTTCGCCTGAGAAAGGGAGACAAAAATTGTGTACAAGTTAATTCTAAGAGGGATAGAAAGTAGAATTATTTTTATGCAGTAATCAAGAAAAAACCTTTGAACAAACTAAAGGTATATGTTTCACTGGTTCTCTGGAGGTCTTTCTACCGAGTTTTCGCCTGAGAAAGGGAGACAAAAATTGTGTACAAGTTATTTCTATGAGGGATAGAAAGCAAAATTATATTTATGTAGTTATGAAGAAAAAACCTTTGAACAAACTAAAAGTATATTTTTCACTGGTTCTCTGGAGGTCCTTCTACCGAGTTTTCGCCTGAGAAGGGACCACAAAAATTGTGTACAAGTTAATTCTAAGAGGGAAAGAAAGCAAAATTATATTTATGTAGTTATGAAGAAAAAACCTTTGAACAAACTAAAAGTATATTTTTCACTGGTTCTCTGGAGGTCCTTCTACCGAGTTTTCGCCTGAGAAAGGGAGACAAAAATTGTGTACAAGTTAATTCTGAGAGGGAAAGAAAGTAGAATTATTTTTATGCAGTAATCAAGAAAAAATTTTTGAACAAACTAAAAGTACATTTTTCACTGGTTCTCTGGAAGTCTTTCTACCGAGTTTTCGCCTGAGAAAGGGAGACAAAAATTGTGTACAAGTTATTTCTATGAGGGATAGAAAGCAAAATTATATTTATGTAGTTATGAAGAAAAAACCTTTGAACAAACTAAAAGTATATTTTTTATTGGTTCTCTGGAGGTCCTTCTACCGAGTTTTCGCCTGAGAAGGGACCACAAAAATTGTGTACAAGTTAATTCTAAGAGGGAAAGAAAGCAAAATTATATTTATGTAGTTATGAAGAAAAAACCTTTGAACAAACTAAAAGTATATATTTCACTGGTTCTCTGGAGGTCCTTCTACCGAGTTTTCGCCTGAGAAAGGGAGACAAAAATTGTGTACAAGTTAATTCTGAGAGGGAAAGAAAGTAGAATTATATTTATGTAGTTATCAAGAAAAAACCTTTGAACAAACTAAAAGTATATTTTTCACTGGTTCTCTGGAGGTCTTTCTACCGGGTTTTCAACTGAGAAAGGGAGACAAAAATTGTGTACAAGTTAATTCTAAGAGGGAAAAAAAGCAAAAATTTATTTATGTAGTTATGAAGAAAAAACCTTTGAACAAACTAAAAGTACATTTTTCACTGGTTCTCTGGAGGTCCTTCTACCGAGTTTTCGCCTGAGAAAGGGAGACAAAAATTGTGTACAAGTTAATTCTATGAGGGATAGAAAGCAAAATTATATTTATGTAGTTATGAAGAAAAACCTTTGAACAAACTAAAAGTATATTTTTCACTGGTTCTCTGGAGGTCCTTCTACCGAGTTTTCGCCTGAGAAGGGACCACAAAAATTGTGTACAAGTTAATTCTAAGAGGGAAAGAAAGCAAAATTATATTTATGTAGTTATGAAGAAAAAAACTTTGAACAAACTAAAAGTATATTTTTCACTGGTTCTCTGGAGGTCCTTCTACCGAGTTTTCGCCTGAAAAAGGGAGACAAAAATTGTGTACAAGTTAATTCTAAGAGGGAAAGAAAGTAGAATTATTTTTATGCAGTAATCAAGAAAAAATTTTTGAACAAACTAAAGGTATATGTTTCACTGGTTCTCTGGAGGTCTTTCTACCGAGTTTTCGCCTGAGAAAGGGAGACAAAAATTGTGTACAAGTTATTTCTATGAGGGATAGAAAGCAAAATTATATTTATGTAGTTATGAAGAAAAAACCTTTGAACAAACTAAAAGTATATTTTTCACTGGTTCTCTGGAGGTCCTTCTACCGAGTTTTCGCCTGAGAAGGGACCACAAAAATTGTGTACAAGTTAATTCTAAGAGGGAAAGAAAGCAAAATTATATTTATGTAGTTATGAAGAAAAAACCTTTGAACAAACTAAAAGTATATTTTTCACTGGTTCTCTGGAGGTCCTTCTACCGAGTTTTCGCCTGAGAAAGGGAGACAAAAATTGTGTACAAGTTAATTCTAAGAGGGAAAGAAAGTAGAATTATTTTTATGCAGTAATCAAGAAAAAATTTTTGAACAAACTAAAAGTACATTTTTCACTGGTTCTCTGGAAGTCTTTCTACCGAGTTTTCGCCTGAGAAAGGGAGACAAAAATTGTGTACAAGTTATTTCTATGAGGGATAGAAAGCAAAATTATATTTATGTAGTTATGAAGAAAAAACCTTTGAACAAACTAAAAGTATATTTTTTATTGGTTCTCTGGAGGTCCTTCTACCGAGTTTTCGCCTGAGAAGGGACCACAAAAATTGTGTACAAGTTAATTCTAAGAGGGAAAGAAAGCAAAATTATATTTATGTAGTTATGAAGAAAAAACCTTTGAACAAACTAAAAGTATATATTTCACTGGTTCTCTGGAGGTCCTTCTACCGAGTTTTCGCCTGAGAAAGGGAGACAAAAATTGTGTACAAGTTAATTCTGAGAGGGAAAGAAAGTAGAATTATATTTATGTAGTTATCAAGAAAAAACCTTTGAACAAACTAAAAGTATATTTTTCACTGGTTCTCTGGAGGTCTTTCTACCGGGTTTTCAACTGAGAAAGGGAGACAAAAATTGTGTACAAGTTAATTCTAAGAGGGAAAAAAATCAAAAATTTATTTATGTAGTTATGAAGAAAAAACCTTTGAACAAACTAAAAGTACATTTTTCACTGGTTCTCTGGAGGTCCTTCTACCGAGTTTTCGCCTGAGAAAGGGAGACAAAAATTGTGTACAAGTTAATTCTATGAGGGATAGAAAGCAAAATTATATTTATGTAGTTATGAAGAAAAAACCTTTGAACAAACTAAAAGTATATTTTTCACTGGTTCTCTGGAGGTCCTTCTACCGAGTTTTCGCCTGAGAAGGGACCACAAAAATTGTGTACAAGTTAATTCTAAGAGGGAAAGAAAGCAAAATTATATTTATGTAGTTATGAAGAAAAAAACTTTGAACAAACTAAAAGTATATTTTTCACTGGTTCTCTGGAGGTCCTTCTACCGAGTTTTCGCCTGAAAAAGGGAGACAAAAATTGTGTACAAGTTAATTCTAAGAGGGAAAGAAAGTAGAATTATTTTTATGCAGTAATCAAGAAAAAATTTTTGAACAAACTAAAAGTACATTTTTCACTGGTTCTCTGGAAGTCTTTCAACCGAGTTTTCGCCTGAGAAGGGACCACAAAAATTGTGTACAAGTTAATTGTCAGAGGGAAAGAAAGCAAAATTATATTTATGAAGTTATGAAGAAAAAACCTTTGAACAAACTAAAAGTATATTTTTCACTGGTTCTCTGGAGGTCCTTCTACCGAGTTTTCGCCTGAGAAAGGAAGACAAAAATTGTGTACAAGTTAATTCTGAGAGGGAAAGAAAGTAGAATTATTTTTATGCAGTAATCAAGAAAAAATTTTTGAACAAACTAAAAGTACATTTTTCACTGGTTCTCTGGAAGTCTTTCTACCGAGTTTTCGCCTGAGAAAGGGAGACAAAAATTGTGTACAAGTTATTTCTATGAGGGATAGAAAGCAAAATTATATTTATGTAGTTATCAAGAAAAAACCTTTGAACAAACTAAAAGTATATTTTTCACTGGTTCTCTGGAGGTCTTTCTACCTGGTTTTCAACTGAGAAAGGGAGACAAAAATTGTGTACAAGTTAATTCTAAGAGGGAAAAAAAGCAAAAATTTATTTATGTAGTTATGAAGAAAAAACCTTTGAACAAACTAAAAGTACATTTTTCACTGGTTCTCTGGAGGTCCTTCTACCGAGTTTTCGCCTGAGAAAGGGAGACAAAAATTGTGTACAAGTTAATTCTATGAGGGATAGAAAGCAAAATTATATTTATGTAGTTATGAAGAAAAAACCTTTGAACAAACTAAAAGTATATTTTTCACTGGTTCTCTGGAGGTCCTTCTACCGAGTTTTCGCCTGAGAAAGGGAGACAAAAATTGTGTACAAGTTAATTCTATGAGGGATAGAAAGCAAAATTATATTTATGTAGTTATGAAGAAAAAACCTTTGAACAAACTAAAAGTATATTTTTCACTGGTTCTCTGGAGGTCCTTCTACCGAGTTTTCGCCTGAAAAGGGACCACAAAAATTGTGTACAAGTTAATTCTAAGAGGGAAAGAAAGCAAAATTATATTTATGTAGTTATGAAGAAAAAACCTTTGAACAAACTAAAAGTATATTTTTCACTGGTTCTCTGGAGGTCTTTCTACCGAGTTTTCGCCTGAGAAGAAACCACAAAAATTGTGTACAAGTTAATTCTAAGAGGGAAAGAAAGCAAAATTATATTTATGTAGTTATGAAGAAAAAACCTTTGAACAAACTAAAAGTATATTTTTCACTGGTTCTCTGGAGGTCCTTCTACCGAGTTTTCGCCTGAGAAAGGAAGACAAAAATTGTGTACAAGTTATTT